>NC_092061.1:16317500-16951666 GCF_039877785.1 Chaetodon trifascialis | reverse complement strand
GAAAGACAGATAAAATAAGGACAGATGTGGATATAAAACATTCTTCAGGACAACTGTGATCAGAACATCTAATATTATTATTAATAATCATGCAGCCTAAACATGATGCCTTTTTTATTATGTGTTCGTGGATTTTGCAGTTTTTACTTATTCTAACATAACAAAAGAGACGAAATTCTTGTTCATGGAGCTGTGTTTCACCCACACACCTCCTCAGAGGATAAAACAGCTTCAAAATGAGAAATGAACATTGGCTGTCAGATACCATGAACTCTAACCTCTTGCTAATCCCCTGTGATCCACACGGCTGTTGCTCAGCACCATCCTACGTCTTAACGTGCGTCATTAAAGCAGCTTGCGTTGGCTGCATCTCCCCGCCCTCCCCTCCGCTGCCTGTCTGCCCGCCATGGAGTCTGAGCCAGGGTCGCTCTCTGTTTCCAGTCACTGCTCTCTGAGCTCAGATGTTGGGGTCTCCCTCGAGCTTGGTGAGGTCGTTGGCGGTGCCCATGAACATGCTGCGTCCTCGCTCCAGTCGGCTCTTCTTGTCTGTGAGGCGGAAGGCCTCCATGAACTCGTCGATGTCGATGCTGCCATCCTGGTTGCTGTCGATGGTGACGGCCAAATCAAAGATAGCCTCGTCCGTGATCTCCATCTTTAGGTAGACACTCAGCAGCTTCCAGGTCTGCCGGAAGTCCTCGATGGTGATGAAGCCTGGAGGGTAGAAAAGGGTAGAAAAGAAAAGATTAGTGATGTAGTAAAAGGGCAGGATGGGAAAAGAAGCAGGATGATACTGATAGAGGGAGAAGTGTGTGTGATAAGAGGCAGGGGAGACCAGTAGATCAGTGGGTTAATCTTCGTCTTAACTGGGATGGATTCAAGAGGTAGTAACATGCTGTTGCTCCCTCTGCACGCTACAGGTGGATTAATGGAGGCTGAACTCAGCAGACTTTTTTATCCTGACACAACAAACACTTTACAGAGCTCTGACACACTTTACACCTCCACTGAGAGTTAGTCCAGTTCGCTGAAATTCACCATGATTGGCTAGAGGAATGGGGGGACTCACAAGCAACAAAGATCAAAACTGAAGCAGCAGAGGACGAAATATCCTGACATTTAGTCCTTTGTATCAGTCAAGGTCCAAAAAAACTGGATTGTACACTTCCCATAATGCAACTTGATAGCATAGCCTCTTTCTTTGGAGAGAAAATTAATCCGCAACTATTGAAACATCCTGTGGCTGCAGCCTCTTCAGTGTGAGGATTTGCTGTTTCTCTGTTTTATATGATTGAATATTAGATTTCTGGGGGGTTTGGACTGTTGGTCGGACAAAACAAGACATCTGAAGATATCCCCTTACACTCAGGGAAACATGATAAACATTTTTTCATTGTTTTCCGAAATCTTACCGACCAAACAATTAATCAATAAAGAAAAAAAATCATCAGTAGTGGTCCTTAAATCTAATTCATCTTTCTACCCTTTTCTGTATTTTTGTCTAATCATTTTTATCTTATTACTGCTTTATGGCCCTGTTTATTTTGTGTCTCATGTTTTCCTTTATTTTGCGTATCATTTATCTGTATTTTCTTTGGCCAGTTGTGAATAACTGCCTGGTCTTTTCTGTCATGTTTTTCACTTCTGTTATCTGTTTGATGCTGTTTTACAAGTGCAAAAAAACTAAGCTAAACTTATCGTGAGAAAAATACACAACAACAACCTGAACTGAATCAGGATTTTCCCTTTAAGAGGCAAGAGAACAACAAAATATTGAGTCTGTTAAAAGGAGGAAGAAGCTATTGGTGTTTTCAGCAGCTTGTTTCAGTGATGAATAATGCGTTTTACCTGAGTTGTCTGTGTCTACGATTCTGAAGATGGTCTCCAAGGTGGAGCGGTGGCGATACAAAGTCTCAAGCAGACTCTGGTCAATGTGCTGCAACAGGAGAAATGATGAAAAGAATATTATTTAACGGCATTTAAATATACGTCACAGTAGAAGTTAGAGTGTGTCAGCAAAGTTCATACAATATCCTTAAATTGATGCAAAATGTGATAATCAGACAGTATTTCTGTGACCACATCAATCTCTGTCTCAATGACTCAGTGCTGTGTCCTTACATCCGTGTTGGGTCCGGTGATGGCGAGCTCATCGAACCATTCGTGGTAGTCAATCATGCCGTGATTGGCGGTAACCAGCTTGGAGGTGACCAGCTGGTAGCGCAGCATCCTCCAGGGCAAACCGAGGTGCATCACACTCTCCACCGCAGATGCCCAGTCGCTCATAGAAACGAGACCTGACGAGGTGGACATTTTACCCACTGCCTGGTTCATATTGTAACAAATTATTAACTGACCCAAAAGAGTCCAAAGAAGAACCCAGCCAATTAGTATTGGTATATTAATATATACATGTATCTTCATGTAAAGAGCTTTATTTGAAGGTGATTTGCAAGGTGGTAGTACAAGAAAAGAAAGGGAGGAGCTGAATGAAATAATGAATAACATACTTCCTTATGTGCTTATTATGTGCTTGAGAAACAAGGGTGTTGGCTGAATTAAAGTATCTCACTGAACAGCAACAGGTTCAGCAGAAGTTTCCGTGAAGACTGTGAGACTTTTGATCAGCCCACATGTTCTTTTTCTGAATGGGGATTAAAACATTTCACACAAAATACAAAAGTGTGAGCTCACATTTCTCCCTAACCCAACATTGTCCACTGAGAACCACAAGGGGAAGTACACATGAGATCTGTCAGAAAAATGAAGCAACACCTGATCCGTCGAGGGCTGCACTGGTTCATGAAACTCACACTACACACCTGTGTTCTCATTGTCGACCTTTTTGAAGGCACAGATGAGGTCAGATTTGTGCGCAAACAGCTGCTCCCGCAGGACTTTGAGGGCTGAGCGCTCAGTTCGCCCGACGCTGCAGACAAGATAACAACATAATGACGGATGATGAACAGAATTAAAGGCAGAACAGTGTCATGAACAGTGTTGTTTTACACAACAGTTCGATCTAAAGAGGCAAAGCTGAACTTTGCTGTCTAATGCAGACACGCCAATGAAGGAGTAGATATGTTGTGTACACATATTTGCTGAGGGTGGTGCTGAAATGATTAGTCAACTGACAGGAGGTTCATTTGACAATATTTTTGAAAATCCATTAATCTTTTAAAGCAACAGTTTGACATTTTGGGTCATATTTGCAGTCTTGCTAAGAGTTGCACAAGAAGAACGGTTAGCTTAGCTTAGCGCAAAGACTGGCTCTGTCTAAAGGTAAACAAGACAGGTAAACAAGATAAATGTGCTCATTAATGAGATTTGAAGGCGCTGGTTGGTGAATTTGTTACCTTTGTACACTGCCAGGCTGGCAGTCTTAAGATAAGATAAGTGGCTGCTGGCTGTTGCCTTGCACTTACCAAACATATGTGAGAGTGGTATCAACCTTCTCAGCTAACTCTCAGTAAAAATGAGCAGATTTACCAAAATGTTGAACTTTTGATTGAATTTTTTTTTTTTTTTTGGTTGCAGTCTCAGAAGTGCAGGGATTTGCAAATTTTTGGACATTGAAATGAGTGTTAATCAACTGATTGATAAATGACCTCATCGCAGCGCCTGTACTGCAGAATGAATCACGTTGCTGGGATGAGTATTGTCTCGTAGTTTTGTTGTACCTTTGTCTCACGGTGAGCTCTCTGGTCATGCTGCTGGCCTGGTACTGAATCAAATAAGGCACAAGGTCTGGACCTATCTTCACGTAGGCCCCCCTGTTGCTTCCCACATCGTAGTAATTGGAGGCAGAGAACAGGGTGAGGACCTGAGTGCAATGAGAGAAAGGATTAATGTCTTAGCAAAGTTTTTAGTGAAAATGACTGAATTGAGGCACTGAACTGTGAAATTATCAGAGGCTCTGTGGGCCGTCAGAGTCTCAGCTCACCTTACGATTGTGGCAGAACTCGTATCCATCCTGCTTACACTCATGGGAGCGGATGATGAGCTGCAGGTTGTGTCTGTTCAGGAAGTCCTCGGTGACATCGGGGCCCCAGTAGCAGCCTCCGCCCCGCACCTCGTTGGGTGTGCAGCCGTCCTGGGTCATCGGGTCGCTCCACAGCAGGTCCAGGATCTGTGGGCAGACGAGAAGAGAGAAGGGAGAGATTTAACATGAAAGAATCGAACTGAACATCTGACAGTAGAATTTGGAAAAGGGGGACTTGGAAACAGCAGCTGGAAAAACAATCTATCATCATCATAATCTATATTTCTAGAATCTCTAATTCTGAATTTCAATCTTAAAGTGCAAAACCTTTTATATTTGTAAAATAATATTTTATAAATATTATTATATTTTATGGAGTGTTTTTTAGGACTTGCTGTTACTTCTGTTCACAGCGGTTTAATGCACGCAAAGACCTGAGGAGCACTGACTCCTCCAGCCTGTGTTTAAGGCGGTGTCTGAAAAGCAGATTGAAGTGACAGCAGAGGGATTAATGACGTGCTGGATTACAGCATGTTGAGGTCCACACAGGCCACAACCCTCAGCACCTCCTCTTAGATGTTCACTGATGGAGCGTTTGTTAGACGGTGACTCAGGATTGATTTAGTCCACTAGAACAGAGATGAGCCATGAAGGCCACGACCTTTGATCAAAACTTTCCACATGACAAAATCACCAGTTGCACATCCCATGTGGGACACTTTAAGACACAAGAAATACAAACTATAATAATAATAATACATTTTATTTGTAATGCACCTTATATCCAGGCAATCTCAAGGTGCTACAGAGTAAAATTTAGCATGTTTAAAATCAAGGTAGGAAGTAAGTAGTAGGTTAAAAAAAAAAAAAAAATTAGTAAAAAGCTTTTTTAAAAAGATAGGTTTTAAGATTTTGCTTAAAAACACTTGTAGACTGTGGGGCCCTCAGATGGTCAGGGAGGGCGTTCCACAGCCTCGGTGGTACGGAGGAAAGTGCCCGGTCACCCATCCTGCGGAGTTTGCTTCTGGGGGCTTGGAGAGTGTTAGTTGTTGCTGATTGGAGGGTGTGTGAGGAGGTTTGGGGGGTGAGGAGTTAAAGGTAAAGGGGGGCGTGACCGTAGATGCACTAAGAACACTAAGAACAAACTGTCTCACACAGCAACAATAATAAATAATAATGAATGACTATCCTTGCACAGTGAGGTGTCCATCATTTGAAAACACTGACACCTCCTCTCATGAATAACAAGAGTCATTTTAAATTTTAATTATATGTATTTTCTTTGTGTGTGTGTCTTGTCTGTGCCTTTACAAGCTGAATATGACATATATTTATATACTTTCTCTTGGTTTTGCCTCTTTTCACCATTATATTATTTTCTGAGTATGTCTGTTTATCTGTCTTGGAGTTCGACTGTGTTTTATTAGTCTTTAACAGTGTTTACTTTTGCTGTTTTACTGCCTTTTCATTTACAGTGCTGGGGTTGGAATCAGACAGAGAATCAGACTCCTAACTTTGGCAGCACTAACGTGGTTAGTTATGAAACAAAATTTAACAAAGAGACTTTGGGATCAGTTGTCTTTTCAGCAAACAAACAAAATGAGACCAATCTATTCAGCGCTCCTCATCACCTGTTTCCACTCGTCCTTGGTCGTTTCGCTGTTGGCAGAGTCAGTGGACACAGACAGAGTCATGTCTTTTTCTGATCTGTTGTTCTCTAAGTTGGACTGTTTCCTTCTGTTGATCTCCAGCTCGTCCATCACATTCACTTTGATCCGGTCCGAGAAGTCCTGCAGCGAGCGGTTCTGGAAGCTGCTGCGAGCTCCGAGAGGTTTGGGATACGTGAGGGAGGTCCGACGCTGGAAGATCCTGTTGGTGCACCAGACGTCCTCGTCCAAGTCCGAGTCGATGGATGTCCCCGCTGAGCTGCGGTGTCTCTTCTTTGGAGGTCTCAGCGCTGAAACATACTGAGAAAGAAAGATTTCATGACTGTGTGTGTTTGATGGAGCATCGATGAGAGAGTTTATCGCAGCTGCACACGTTGTCTCCTCACATTGTGTCTGTCCAGCCTGGCGAGGACACTGAGGTCTGTGGCGTCGGAGATCCCTCCGTGGAGCACAAGCACCTTCTGGTCAATCACCGTTGCTAATGGCAACCAGCTGAAAATCTTCTGCAGCAGCTTCAGGATCCGTTTGCCGTGCATCTGAGGAGAAGCACAAACTCTTCATCCTCCTCCTTCATCAGAAACTATTTGACAGAAACTATTTGACAGAAAATTCATTTTTCTGAAACTGATATTTGAACTTTCCTTTTTATTTATTGCATTGTGTGAATCCCGGGACACATTTTTGTCTCATTTTAGGGGAGTCTGTAATCAACTCTTGATGGTGTAGTTGTCTTTATCTGATAGGCTGTTACAGTTTGTGGCTCCAGTATAAAGATGCTGTTTCAGATTGTGAGTTTGTTGCCTCTTCAAATTAAACTAGTGCACAATCAGTAAGAGAAGAGAGTAAATTTGGGGCATCTGAGGTTTTCTCCATGGGTCTTTGGATCACCTTCAGCTCCTTGACTCATCAGAAGCCAACAGTCAGATGTCCTGCAGGCACCTGGTTTAATGACCTCAAATCCTCTTAGCTGTGAGGAATGACCAGTGTTTTTGGTCTATATCAAGCTTTACTGAGAATGTGTACACACAGGTGACTGAAACCATTTGAATTTGCTGCTCCAGGGATAGTTGGGATTAGGACACATGTCAGCAGTGCAGGCTTGAAAAGCAGGGATGAGGAGTTAATACCAAGCAGTAAACAAAGGACAAAGACTGTTGGGATTCAGGTTAATGTGATATAAACCTACCTTGTATTTAGTCAGCACCTCTTTTGTGAAGCCGTACCTACATCAGCCAGAGAAACACAAGATAACAGTTAGAAACTGAGGTTTTTGATTATACCCGATGAATCTGGACAACAAGAACATGTGCTTTTGTGTCACCTCAGGTTGACTATATGGTCCTCATGGTTTCCTCTGTTCAGGTAGACGTCACTCGGGTAGACGAGGAGGAATGAAAACAGGATGATGAGGATCTCAATGGAGTCTTTCCCCCGGTCTACAAAGTCTCCGTTAAACACATAGGGCTTATCCAAACACGGCATTCCATTCTGCAAAGTGAAAAGCAGCAAAGTGAAGCCGAGTTAAAGGGTCATTCTGTAATCTCACTAAAAACAAATGATCAGCCACAGCACAGAGAGCGAAAACAGATCCTGTCTCACTCACTGATCCATCTGCAGAGAAAATGCAGCGCGTCTCTGTTTTAACCCAAAAGTAACATTTATCAAGGAGGCAAATAGTTGATTTAGCATTTAGTCGATCAAAACATTATTAATTAGCAACAGTTTTGATAATCAATAACATTTTTCAAGTTGTTTAAGCAAGAAAAAAAGTCAAATATTTCCTGATTTCTCAAATGAAAGAATTTGCTGTTTTCCTCCGTTTCACATCACTATGAATCATTTCAGTTGTTGGACTCATTATAGATTGAACAATGAATGAATGAATGAATGAATGAATTAAAATTAATTAATGATCAAAACAATTAGTAGCTGCACTACTGATTTACTTTAGGGCAATCAACAGCAACACCTCATGATCTAAAAAAAACAAGAACATGAGGTTCAGACCTTGTAGAAAATCAGCAGCAGATCTTCCAGTTGCCCGTGCAAATCACCTGCAGTGAAGAGGACATGTATTAAAAAAGAGAAGCTCTTGTTAATTTTTTAGGAATTGCTGTATGTACGTATCATCAAAAATCTTTTGGGATGTGTCTCTGGCTGAGGACCTCATCCCCTGAGCTCTTTTCCAATCACCTCTCCACTGTCTCTGTCTAAAAATCACAGATTTCTTTCATCTCACCACAAATGGTGATTTCTTTGCTTTGGCAGGTGGAGACACGGTTGATATTTGGCAACATCCGGAGCTGTTTCCACGTCTCAAGCAGGAGCTGGAGGACGTAGCGCGAGTGCAGCTGCTACTGGGAGAAAGACTGGTTAGTAAGACGGTTTCAGGCACAAATCAATGAGCAGGTGGTCATACTGCAGCGTTTGATAACCGCTGTGATACTGTGAATTATGCATCAATGTTTTTTGCCTCCATCATCCACAACGCAAATGTCGAGCGCTGAAGTCATTTGAATTTCTAGCTGCAAGGTTAATTCCTCCTTTTCAGTCTGTTTGGCAAATATCACAGCTCAGTGTGCGACAGCCAAAGAACAGAGGACATAAACACGTACATAAGTGACAGTAAAACACCATTTCTTCAATTAACTACTGGCCTTTCTTCAAAATGTATGAAATCTAAGGATATCTGGTGCAGTGAAATACAGAAAGGAGCGTCTTTAAAATCATTTCCACCTCATTTTCCTATAAACTAAGACCACTGAGGTGAAGATTGTGTGTGCACCTACTTTCTTGTTCCTGAAGGCCTCCACCAGCCCGACTGCCTGCTCCACCGTCAGAGGGAAGGTGAGGTGGGGTCCCGAGTAAATCTCCGGCACCTCGATGTTCTTGTAGCAGAAGTACCTCTCCCACTCCACATCCCGACAAACCTCGTTCTCTCGGAAGATGTGCGAGATCAGATTTCCTGGAGGGAAGTTCAAGATGGCAGTTCAAACTCAAGGATTCAGTTTTGCAGGACAGCGTGGTTTGTCAGCCGAAATGGAAACCTTACGCTCGTTGCTTGATGGTGTGAAATTGTCCATGAGGTAGCCGAGGAAATTATACAGCTGCACAGGGAGGAGACGTGAAAGATGAGCTGTTATTTTGGTCATTCCTCTCCAGCAAACATACAGGAGCACCTCTGGTAGTGTCTCACCTTTATCTGAGCCTGTTCTCCAGAGTATTCGATGGACTGGAAGATGTGCCAGGTGTACCTCCGTCTCATCTCTGTGCGCGCTACGTACTGACGGTACCATCGCTGAATCAGGACCGCAGCTTTTATGGCTGAAACAGACGGCAGGTGATCAGAAAATATCTCACAGCAGAGAGGACATATGCAGGGGTGCAAAGTCATTAAGTACATGAACTCAAATACTATATTTAAGCCCAATTTTTAGGTACTTTACTTGATATAATACTTCATTTTTCTGCTTCTTTACACTTCTCCAGCACTAGGAAAATATTGCACTTTTAATCCACGATGTTAATTCATTAGCTGCTAGTTACTTTGCAGATTCAGATTAATAATACAAAATATAATCAACATATGAATTACGATGTATTATTGTAGGTTAATTTAAGACTTTATATTTTAAGATGAATGTCACAGACCTTCATTGACAGAATTGCCTGAGAAACAGCCTGAAGTCCTGAGAGGAAATAACTTATTTATACTTACTCTCTGGTTACTGTAACCACTGGGTATAATAATGTATTTTTTTCAGTATTTCTTTATTCAAGTCCGTTAATGATTATTAAGAATAATCTTACTGAATCACCAATCCACTACAACCTGAAATTTCCGCCTTCACAGAAACTCTTGCATGCTCATAAAAATATCACCAACTGCAGAAACATGAGTCGACCACTTTCGGAAATTATGTTTAAAATGATCATTTCAGGCACATTTTGTCTCCAGTTTTTTCACTTCAGTACTCCAGCCCTGAACAAGATTTGTGTGGTTTGAGCTTATGATCAACATTTGGCCAAACAACACCAACAACACAACAAACAAGGACATTGCTTACATGTGACGGCTGCATGCAGCAGAGCAGAGAGAGACACACAGATACATTAATACAAGGGAGATTAAAGCCTTTCTGTTCAGGCTGAGTGATGATTTCTGTAAATCTGAGAAGGTTGAACAGGTTGGTTACCTTTCCCGGACTGTTTGTGGAACTGGTCAGACTTTGTGACGCCACATCCCATGACTGTTCCTGTTCAAAGCAGCACAAAATCATCTCATCAGCTAAAAGTGATTCCAGCATATGGCAAAAAAAAAAAGTATATGGGTTGTTTGTGTTCTACGTGTGATGCATCAGCATGCATTTCTCTGTATTGCTGAAATTTTATGAGATTATAAGATGAATTCAAAACTTTTTAGAGTAGCATCTGACTATTCATACAGTTTACACGTCCACTACTCTCCACACACATTTCTAAATAATTCTGCTCCAGTCCTCTTGACCTCTAAGGAACTCCTTCATTCACAGAGTGACAAGCTGTGGGTGGCTCGGCAGCAGCAGGAGCGCTGAAGCTGCAGGAAGTTTGCCGTTACACTCTCTTAATCCTGTTATCTTCTGGTGCACTCCTAACCTCTGGGATTGGCCTCAATCCTGCAGCAGAGGACTGTTTTGGTCTGAATTCTACGAAGGCTTACATTAAGCAATCTATAGTCCAAATAAAGGAAATATCTTCACATGCTGAGGTTGTTTTGATGAAACTGAATAATTAATTCACGGAAATGGCATCTCTAAATGTCCTTTCTCTTGCTTGAGGTAAACAAGCGACACCTGAATTAGTGTTCACAATTTACAAAACCTGATAAAACACTGAATGTTAAAATCTGGATGTGGTAGATTTGCACAGTTCAAGGTGTTTGCACATAACTTTCTTGTTTCTCAGTGCTGGTTTTACTTAAAGCAACAGATGGGTGGCTGTCATCACCTGTAAAGATATTTAGCTGCAGGCTAAAGTCTTCCATCAGAGAAGGTTTTAGTTTGAGGTTAAGGTTTAAAGTTTAAATGTACTAAAACGGACTTTGAAAAACACTTGAAACAATTCTCTTCACCATGAAGATGTTTCAGACTAAAAATGAGACTTATGCCATCTAATTTTCTGTTTATAAGTCCTCACTTTGGGTTTCACTGAATTCATTTAACTGCTGTAGAAATCTAAAGAAGTTATTCTACTACAAGATCTTTAAACCAGCCGTTTACTCACGTGGTCACCTCCCTTATACAGTCACCAGCTCCCGAGTTGTTTGGCTGTCAGCTCTCAGTTTCATTGAGTTTTTAAAAAGCCATATGCTCTGTTTCATCCTCCAATAGGCCACCAGGATCAGGTCATGACCTGCAGGGTGTCCATCATACCACTCATTGTAGATGGATGAATGACAGCAGCACCCAGTTATTCACCACAGGAGCCTCCTGCATGCAGCTATCCCAACTGTGCAGCTCCCTCGGCCTGTGCTGAAGCTGGTTTAGCCTTTGGTTCCTCGGTGTGATCGCATAATCAAGGCACTGAGCCACAAGTGGATTACGAGAGCTAATGACTTGATGCGACTAGACTGGACTTTATATAGGAAGATGGCAAAGTGCAGAGGTAAAGACAGGTGGCAAGAGTGAGGCCGGCCCGGCATCAGTTTTTTGAGTTTTTTTGATTACAGGTGCTTTTTATGGAGTCCAGGATTATGTGTGCCTGAGTTGGTTAGTAGTGTTTGTAATGGACCAAAAAGCTGAATGAGGACATCTCCATGATTCATTGCAGCAGCCACAAGTGGTAACACTGTCACCTCACAGCTAGAAGGTCCCGGGTTCGAGTCCCGCTGTGGGCGCTGGTGGCGTGTCCTCCACCATGCCTTCGGTGCCTGCTGCTCGAGGAAAAAGGGCCTTTCTGTGTGGAGTTTGCATGTTCTCCCCGTGGTCACCCGGGTTTTCCTCCTTAAATAACCCCCACTAAAAACATGCAAGAGGATCACCACCTGACCAATGGTGACGAAGAAATACTGGTCCCCGGGCGCAGGCGTCGGCTGGCAGCTGGCAGCCCACCGCTCATGGTCTACCACGGATCGACAGACCGAGGATGGGATAAAAGCGGAGAAAAATTATTTCACGGAAAGCATGGCGTGTAGTGTGCAACTAACACTGTGTGACGTGATCAATAAAGTACGTTTCTTCTTCTTCTGCTGTTGAAATCACTGGTCTGATGCTACAGGTCTGTTCATGGCAGGCTGGAAAAAAGCACAATACCTTCCAAAAACAAGTTATACTACAATGTGTCATTCATTCGAATATATATATCTTAACCATGATTGTCTATTTGTTATTCCTGTTGTCAGACATTTTATTGTTTCTTTTGACTGCTCAGATGTTTTTGCCCAGTATAAACCCAATAAAAAGTGATTATCAATCACATAAAGTGGCTCAATTCAAATTTCCAGTGCTGAGTTCAAGAGACCTCATAAAATCAATTGTTCCATATTTGACACGCAGAAGTAGTAAACCTGTAACCTTATCAGGTATCCTACAAGTAATTATGTCTTCTTCTTTTTTTTTACTGCTAAATCTATTAATTAATTAATTAATTAATTAATATCAGATTTAATAATACATGCACATCACAAGTTAACTTTGACCAGAATTCAAAGTTTTGTTGTTATAGCTTCGATTGTCTGAGAAAAAGACAGATACTGATGTCAACTTTATATGAAACATGGACAAGCCAACAAAAATACATTTGAGAAGCTGTAAGCTACAAAATTCGGTTATTTTTTAACTGATGGTTATCAAATTGTCACTAATTAGCTCATTTTCTGACGTCTGACGAAGTTTAAATGCAGCTAGCTAATGTTTAGCAAGGTAACAGATTAAATTGGCTAGCATTAGATTAGCATTAAATCATACGTTTTGGATGTAGCTTTCCAGCAGCTACAGACTTCTTACTTTTGAGTGTCACGCAATCTCCCCCTGCGTATTACAAAAGACATTACTTCAAATCCGCTCCATCCATCCATCCATCCATCCATCCATCCATCCATCCATCCATCCATTTTCTATGCCGCTTATCCCTTTCGGGGTCGCGGGATATTGAATACATTAAACTCATAACTTTTGACAGGCGTTGATTTACAAACACACTTGGACGCTACGGCTCTTGAACGTCTCCCTCACAGGACGTATGGCGAGGGTGAGTTACCTAATGTCGTGTTGTTACTTAACGTGAGCTAGCAGCATTCACTCCTCTGTGAATTAATGCTCAACACCTAACTGTAAGTTACTGTTTGGGACAAATGTGGCAAAATGTACGTTGCTCCGCATGAGAACATAAATACCAAAGAAAGGGGCGTATTCAATGCGCAAATTCACCCTGGTTAGAGATCATGTATGGCTCCATAGTACTTGTACTCATCCAGTAATGCAGTTTAACTTAATGCAGTAGTTTTGCAATAAATCCAGAGTTTCTGATCATCGTTTCTGAACTGATCATGACTATTAAAGAACTAAACTTAGATTTAGTCGTGAGTCCCTGTGGTGTCATCTTGCAGTATTTGATTTTTGGCAGTGGGACTGTCAATGCTGGGATCACAGATTGAACAGTATGGCGCTGTTGTTAGTCTGGTTAAACATTGAAAGCAGCATAATTCACATAAAGGAAGACCTGGTGTACTGTCAGCTGATGGTTTATGAAACTTATGTTTGAGGTGTCTTTACTTTGAGGATTCATATTAAATCATGTTATTATGCTTTCAAAGTCTGCAGCAGAATTGGCAGGATGAGAAAGTCGTGGCAGTTGTTCTGGATACTGGTGCGTTTTAAGTGCCAGGACAAAAGAAAAAGCACCAGATTGTAGAAAAGCACAAAGTGACCTTTGACCCTTATTAAAGGTCATTTCGGGTTCAGTTGAGTACTGATTGTATATCCCTGAAACTTTATTTATGCTTTATATAATCTAAAATGTAATATCTTTAAGTTTTAGACTGTTAATTGAGTAAAAAAGTGATTTGAGGAGGTCATCTTCAACTTGTGCAGGGCTTTTTCACTATATTTAGGCACTTAATAGACCGAGCAACTTATCAAATAAGTGAAGAAATAATCAGCACAATATTTGATAACGAAAATAATCATTAGCTGCTGCCTGTGAGTACTCCCACACTGTGTCTTTATTGTATATGATTTGAACTCATGAGTATTTCTGTTGCATCAGTGACTAATGTATGAACAGTGAGTCAGTGTTTCATTTATCTGCACTTTAAAAACATAATTTGTCAGATGACAAGCCTAAATGTCGTAGAGAGGGCCTCTTTATTGCGCCGTAATAATCATTTTTTTACACTCGAACTTATGAAAGGGAGGGAACTTCCGAGCTGTTAGTTTGAGAGGTCAGAGCATTCAACACATCGTCTATTAATCAGCCTTGACTGAGCTCTGTGTGAAGATGAAGATCACTGTGCTGGGAGCCACTGGGCAGACTGGACAGTATCTGGTAAACCAGGCGTTGCAGCATGGTCACATCGTCACTGCCATCGTCAGGAACCCGGGAAAACTCACCGTGCATCATGACAATCTTAAGGTAACATAACAGTGAGTTTGTTGTATTGTGCTGCTGTTCGCTGCATGTTGGGATCAAAGTTCAGTCAGTGTTACATCACATGATAAATGTTTTATTGTGTCTGATGGAGGGTTTTATGAGCGACTGAGTACTGTATGTTCCTGAACAGTAGTCACTTAATACACTTATTTTGAATTTGATGCAGCAACATGTTTCGAACAAGTTGGGACAGCTACAGACTGGGAAAGTTGTGGAATGCTCCAAAAACACCTGTTTGGATCATTCCACAGGTAAACAGGTTGATTGGTAACAGGTGATAGTATCATGGTTGGGTATGAAAGGGGCATCCTGGAAAGGCTCAGTCGTTCACAAGCAAGGATGGACAGAGGTTCACCTCTTTGTGGAGACATGATTGTATAATGATTCCTCTGAAAAACTTAAAAACACTTTAATGAGCCAAACTGTTACACTGAGTCAGTCCCATACACGCCATCCTGCTGCTGTTAATACTCCCTAGAGCACAAAATGTGTGTTAATCCGCAGCTGAAAATAGTCCCCAACAACTCCACCATATACATACATCGAATACGTTGCTCCTGATCCGTATGAACAAAAGTCAAAAGAAGAAATGGTTTCCCTGTCTGATACTTTCAGGTGGTGGAAGCTGATGTTTTCTCAGCAGACAGTCTGAAGACTCATTTCAAAGGACAGGATGTGATCATGTCCTGCCTCGGCTTCCCGGCCTCTATCTTCTCAGCGGTGACGGGCTACACCCTGTCGATGAACGCTATGATCAGCGCCATGCGAGAGGCCCGGGTCAACAGGATCATCATCATGACCTCCTGGTACACTGAGCGTAAGTGCAGCACACAGGATGAGGCCTTCTGCCAGGCCTGTTGTGATATGGTAACGAATGATTCTGTAATTTACTCTTTCATCCTCCCAAAATAACTTCCCCTCAGATGTCCGCTGTGAGTATGTGGCTTTCAGCCAAACATTTACAGCTTCTTATCCAACTCCTTTCTGAGCACTGGCTTGTTGCTGTGCTTCATTGTGGTATACTGAGGATGTGATTAGAGAATTTGATATGGATAAAATTTCTGCAGGCAATGTCTAGAAAGAAACCCTCTTTCAAGACTCTGACACCAAACAATGGTGCTTTTTGAGGCATTTTGTGTAATACGATTGATGGTTGATACGATGTTGAAATGACACAGTAGTATGATCTGTGTCTTGTTGGAGTTCAGGTATTAAGAATGACTAACCTTTAAAAAAAAAAAAGTCCTATCTCAGTATCCACTGACCAGTATTTATGAAGTTATTCATTTTCCTGGAGTTTTACCAACACATAATGGTTTTTATCAGTGGATAGATTTGTCCGTTTTTGCATGGAGTTGTTATCATGTGACCTAAGGTAACCTAATCTCTGTGATGACTGTGCAAACTCAGCCCGCTGATAAAGAATGTACAATGTGTTATCTAAGAAGGCCCTATACGTGTGTGTGTATGCAGTGGTAAGCATGTTAGCATGCTGATGTTAGCATTTAGCTCAGACTGCCGCTGTGCCCAAGTGTCGCCACACAGAGCCGCTAGCATGACTGATTTATCACCAGAAGAGCACAATATATTTCTGTACTCCCTGAATCTGAATTTCAAGTTTAACGTGCTACAATTAAAGCTTTGTATATTTGCATACAAGCACCTGAAAGCAGCACTTTACATTTCAGACAGTGGATCACTAAGTTTTTTCTAAGTTCAGGCTCTAGGTCTGTGTGAAAATGTGTTATAGAAGATTGGTTTTACACAACAACCAGCCGTCATCAGAATGAAAAGTTTTTTCCATGCAGAGACTTAAGAGAAGAAACTCTGAGTTTCTCCTTTGTTCGTTAGCCAACTCTGGAACACAGTCTTCTTATCTCATCCGGTTCCTCCTGCTGCCGATGATCCGAAGCGTCCTCACCAACATGTATGAGATGGAGCAGCGTTTGCAGAAGATGGAGGACATCAACTGGACCGTGGTTCGCCCACCTGGTCTCAAGAACCTGCCTGCCTCAGGTAAAAGCAGACAATCAGTGGCCAACAGGGGTCAGAAGCAAACCTATAATAAACAGACTCAAGAACATACACAAGTATTAGAGGCTGCCAAGTCTGACTGCAGGGCAATGTTGACGCCACCATCAACAGCAGAGCTTCATCCAAGGAACCCCATCTGCCTCAGGACACATTTGGCTTTAGTTCAAGCCTATTAGCTTACTTAATGCAGTGTTTGTAAGAATGAATAGGCCTAATTTTTCATTGATGCTGTTCCTTTCCTTTAGATTTCCGCATGTATTTGGGTTCACTTTTTTGCACATTTTACTGCCTGAAGGACCAAATGAAAAGGCTGTTGTTGTAATGCCAGTTTTTCTCCTTTTTGTCTACAGCTCAAGAGTTTCTGACGCATGAGGGATACTTTGTGCCCGACAGCAATGGTTGCCCTACAGGCAGCACAGTGGCAAGAGGAGACGTGGCTCGCTTCATGCTCTCTCTGCTCAACAGCAACGCCTGGGTCAAGAGGGGAGTGGCCATAACTACCAAATGAGAAAGAAGAAAGCAATGTTAGCATGATTAAAGAGAACAAAAACACACATTTACATGTTAATCTCCAGTGGTCTCTAGCCAAGCAGACAGTTTTTTTCAGTGTGAGGTTTAGGGAGAGATTTTTGTCTGCATCCCAAGACAACAGAGGTAAATGGAAGTTTTTTTGTTTTGGATTTATGGTTCAAAAGACTCACCGCACTAGTCAGCCTTGTTTACATCAACAGCAACAGGCAGCTGTTCTCTGTGAAAGAGCTCTGACAAATCCACCGTACGCTGCTTGCCCAGGAGCAAAAAGGCAGACAAGATTAGTGACTAGTTGGTGAACATAGTGGAGCACTTAGCTGCTAAAGAGCTAAATGTTCCCCTCAGAAGTTGCTGGAGAGCAAAGCAGAGCTAAAGGAAGCGTGAGGAGTGGACTCACATTCACAATATATCAGTGCTGTGTTTACAGCATGAGTGGCCAAACAACAAGTTAGTAGTGCTGTAAACTTCAGCAGCAAACTCTTGTTTCAGACACTGTTTTTCCATTACATCTGGATTGTCCCACAGATCTCACCGTAAACTGTTTTCACTGGAACTGTTTTTTAGAAGAATCGCTCCCAGTGGACATTGTTGATTACATGTTCAGTGAATTATGGATACAGATGAGGACATAACTCAGAAAAAGAGATGTTTTGTAAATGCTTCAATGCCACAAAATTCACTTCACCTCTGTTGTACTGGAGCACCAGCAGAAATAGTGAAAATAAAGCCCAAACTGTCTTCATGGTTACATACCACTGGGGCTGAGGAAGATGAGGAGCCTTCACAGTCTTCAACTGGATATAATGGCATAGCTACCGCATTTAGCCTAATATGTGTGATGAATGTCTTTTTTATTTACTCTTTTTTTTAATATCCTTGTTTTCATGTGTTTGAAAACCATCATATGTGTGTTGTATTACATGATTTCAACCACATGAGGGCAGTGTTGTACCATATCCAGCAGCAGTTAGAGAAAGTCAAATGGGTTTAAAACGTTTCCATTTGCTTTTAACTTACAGTTACTAGTTCATATCTCATAACAATGGAAATCTTATAATGTTGCACCATATATTTTCATGAGCACTTCATATTCAAATGTGTACTGTGTCAGTTGTGTAAAATAAACATAACGATAATGAAACTAATGGAGGATCATTTGTGCTTTAAGTGCATAATGACAACTTTTGTGCATTGTTTATGGAAATGTATCAGACAAGTCAGACAATTATAGGTTTTGGAAATCCCTGGTGGTTCAACGGTCCATAAAACAACCAAAGCTGTGATGTACAAGCAGGTGTTTCATATAATCCGTCAAACAAAGCGAAACACCTGGCTGGCTTTGAATTCAGTTGTCTCTGTCATGACCAGTGTAGAGAACAGGACTAGCAAGTTAAGTTTCATTAGTAGCATTGTGTGTGCATGTGTGTGAGTGTGTGTGCGTGCGCGCATCCACACGTTTGTGTATGTATACACATATACGCACATACATGAAAACAAATCAGAATTAAAATGCACAAATAAGGAGAGGTTTGGTATGTTGATTCATGACACTGTGTGGTAAATTCAGACATTTGGAGCACTTGGACACAGTTGTGCAGGGTGCATGTTGTGACAATAGAGGATGTGAAATTTAGTGAAAACAGAGACGTCACATGTTTGGCTCACTTCCTTTGTAAAACTGGCCTATTTCGTGCCTCACCTGGAGAAGTTGCTGTCGACTTGAGCCACTGGTAGAGATTTGAATAAATATTTCTACAACCTGAGTTGACTCTTTGACACAAAATGACAGAACATTTATGGGTCACAGGTCATGAAAGGTTTTCCACCAGCCAGTAGGAGGATTAAGATCTGTTCTCCTTTGCTGATGAGCGTGTTGATGTACCACATGTTTTCGACCTGATGTTATCACTATCAGTACACTTTGTCAAATTCCAAAGTGCCAGTAGTGAATGTGCAGCCATTAGTCCAACCCTGCACTGACAGTTAAAATAGTCAAATAATGCAGAGGTGCATTCTCATGACCTCCTGTTGAACAGTTTTGGGTGACATGCCATCATAGCTTTTTCTGAAAAACTGCTGAAACAAGAAGCAACATCAACCATCCACATATTAAAATTATGCTCATTCCCTCTGGCAATCTGGTTTGTATTTTAAGTCATTAATCAAGCAAAAAGACCACACATCCCAGCTTCTCAAATGTAAGGATTTGCTGTCCTTCTGTTTCACACCGTGATGCATAATATTTTAAAATGAAAATGTAGCATAGCAGTAGTTCAAATGCATTTACTACATTAAAAAGTAATGATTCAAAAATGAAAATTGCACACTCATTTGACCCTGGTTTGGTCAATTTGTGCAAATCATTCACTTTTTATTGACAATCATGGAACACCTATCACAAAATAAACCTTTCAATATTTCTGTACATGGAGAGGCACAAGTGAGATGTGTGCTTACAATCATTTTTGATTGGAGAGATTCAAGCTATTGATATTTGATCATATTTTAAAAACATTTACGCAAACATCACCTTCAGGCAATGTCTGCTTTGCCAGATGGGGATTATTTTACATATACATGAGACCGGAAACGGCATTTAAAATCTTTAAATACATACTGCTGCTTAAAAATGTTTTCATTTGCTTATGACCAAAACAAGTTCACGTTTTCCTTAAAACCTTTAAAAAGGTTAACTTCCTTAAATAACGACCGAGTTTCCAGTGTTTCCAACCCCACATGTGGCTTTGGAGTTACAGTGTACAATTTACCTGTACATGCCACACAGTGAAAATGGTAAGATTTTGGCTCTGATCTGGATATGTTATTTACAAAAACAGCTTAAATATAAATTTAGAGTAGACAGCAGCAACTTGATATTTTGAAACATAGCAGCATAAATCCATATTCCAGTAAATACAACTCAATCAAAATCGGATTTTTACCCTTAAATCTCTTTTGCACTTTTAACATTGAGGCAAAAAGAGGTTGAAACATTTCCCAATGTGATGGCTGGGCATGATACCATGTTCTTAAACAATGACCATCTCTCTTCAGTATTATCTTATCTCTGTGCAGTACAGTCTACTGTTATGCCACTGCGTACATTTCGTCTATTTTCTCCTGGTACATCTTCACAACAATGGGCCTTCTCAGTTTCATGGTGGGTCCTGAGCAGACAAAAAAGAAAAGCAGGTTAACTCGATCTAAATCTCAAAGTAAAGGTTCAGTTTTTACTCAGCAGCACCTGCACCGTAACAACATTTGATCTATTGCACAGCAGCTTTAAAAAGGTTTCAGAGGGAGAGATTTAATCGCGATCAAACAAACTTCACTTGAATGCTGTCTGGCATGTTACACAGTCACAGCACATACCTGTTCACAACATGACCTTGATTAAAAGCTGATTAAACCTAACAGTAGGTTAGGTAGGTACTGTCACATGTAACCTTTGCTCCAGTTTTAAGCAAAACAAAATTCCAATGACTCACCCAGTTCTCCGCCACCGACTGAGAAGTCTCGCTCCAGTATGACCCACTTCTGCACCCTCTGGGCATTGGATGTTGCTCTGGCATTGACGCGCTCCATGCCCTCCTGGATGGCTCTGTAGATAGCTGGCTCCTTATTGGCTATGATCTGTGACACCTTGGTCGCTGTGATGCCGTTCTGCTGGCAGAAGTCCAAAGCCTCGGGGCTCAGCTCGTCTGTGGGATCGCCATTGTCGTCTACGACACACTGAGGAAACAGACGGGTTGTTATGGTGTTTGTTATATTTATTTAGTAGCCGTGACTGCACGAATGGAGGCCCGCTTACTTTGAGAGTGAGCAGCATGGAGAGGAACTTGAGCTTGTCTCCGATCAACATGGCATTGCTGATGATGGACACCTCGCTCTTCACGGCTTCCTCGATGGGCACAGGAGGGATGTTCTCGCCACCGGCGGTGATGATCAGCTCTGTGCAAAAAAGACAGAAGCACAACAGTTCATCAGTGTGTCAGTAGTCTTTCACTGTTGTGACTGATTGAAGTTGAAATTGTTTTAACTAAACTAACTTTAACTAATGTAATTTAGAAACAGAGCCACCATCCCAAATATTTTTATCAGTATCAGCTTTAAGAATCCAATGCCTGTTGGTTTCATCAGCTTATCCAAAAATGTATCATTTTTCAAATGTATCTGAACCTAAAAAGTAACTAAAAACTCCAGCTGTAATATGAAGTGTAAAGTTACATTAAGCACAGGATAAATTACATAAATAAATAAAACCAACCAACCAACCAGCACAAATCCATGTTTCATACCAGAAATGATACAAAATGCTTGTGCATTTTTCCAGACTAAGGACATTCAAAGAAGGTTTTTTTGACCACGGCTTACCCTTGATCCTTCCTGTGATGTACAGGAAGTTGTGCTGGTCGTGTTTTCCCAGATCTCCAGAGTGCAGCCATCCGTCCTGGTCAATAGCCTCCGCTGTTTTGTCAGGCGAGTTCAGGTAGCCCATAAAGACGTGTCGACCCCAGAAACATATCTCTCCATTCCCATCCTTATCTGGGTTGTCCAGCTTCGTCTTGCAGCCTGCCATCACTTTTCCACAGCTGTAAGGACAAATCACAAGTTAACTACATGCTAACTAGTGATATGATTATGATTTAGAACTTGTGGCATGACTCGTCCATAATTTGCTGCTGACCTTAAGATGCGGTATTCTTCGTTATGGGAGATGCTATGTGGCCCGGAGCTTTCACTCATGCCGTACAGCTCCATCAAAGGGATGTTCAGGCTCATGAAATACTCCAAAGTGTGTTTGGTGATGGGGGCAGCGCCTGTGAAGCAGATCCTGCAGCGATCTAAGCCCAGCGCATCACGCACCTTCTTAAAGACCAGATTATTAGCCAGCATGAAGCCCCACGGCACCAGATTCTCCCTGTAAGCCAAAAGATAAAGTAAAGTTAAGAGATTTGTTAGGAATGAATGAAACATCATCAAGATGATGATGTCAGACTCTGTGTTAGACTGCGTGCAGACCCTCATACCTGACTTTTCATCGAGAGGTTGACATTTGTGGTTTGTAGTGAAATGACTCAACAATTATTGGATGGATTGCACTGAAATTTGCCAGAAACATGTTCCCCTCAGGATGAATTTTAACAGCTTTGGTGATCTAGCACCATCATCAGGTCAAAATTTTCAACTGTCTGACTCTTTGGTGTATTAGGAAACATTTCATTTGCCAAGGAAAAATAAATAGAGGCTGTATGTCATAATTATCACTCGCTATCTCATGACCTCATTATTATCAGAACAGATCACATAATTTACCAGATAACAGGTGTTACAGCATATTCTTTGAGCCACCAGATTTTAGATAAAAAGGAGTGTTGGCACACTACCAGACATGTACTTGCTAAACTCTAACAAAGGACTGCTGCTTGTGTCTCACCCATTCATGGCACTGTAGTTGTACTGCAGGCCTATGGACTTGGCCCAGTCCGCCACTCTCTTCCTCATTGGGGATGCCTTGGCACCGACGGCTCTCATCCTCTCCTGCATCTTCTCCCACACGCGAGGAACCCCCATGAAACAGGTTGGACGAGCCTCTTTCAGTGTGTTTACTAAGGAGCCCTGGAAAAATTAATGGAGATGATAGTTAAAATGGGAAAAACCTTCATTTTTAATTTCATGTTTATACAACAGTAGGCATCCTTACCTTGAGGGCGTCTGGCTCTGCAAAGTAGGTGGTCAAGCCAAAAGCAATACACATCCACATGTCAAACATCTGGGCTGCCACATGGCTGAGCGGCAGGTAACTGACCACCACCTCCTCGCCGTGTTTAATATTTGCAACGGTGAGTGCCGAACGGGACGTCCACATCAGCTGCACATTAATAGGTGGGAGAGGAGTGATCAGAGAGGTCTTAAATGCGAATATTTTTCTTGAATTCTCACAATACAAATCAGCAAACGGGCTCACACGCACATAATATGAAATGAATGACGCCACGTTGAGAAGAAAATGTTTCCAGATCTTGTAAAACTTTCTGGTGGAGCCAATAGTAGTATAGCTCAGCTGCTGGAGTTTGAGGTGAGTCTTTACATCCGCCAGTCAGCGTTTATGAGACGGTGATGCAATCTTTTTCCATTTGAGGAGAATCAGTCGTCGAAGAGGCCACAATGGCCCAACATTCTCTAAATGCAGCCTCTGAAATGAGGATTTGCTGCTTTTCTTGATCACATATGACTGTAAATTGAATATCTTAGAGTTTTTAATCAACTAAATGATTAATGGGGAAAATATGTGGCAGATTAGAAAAAACATCTCGTCCAGATAACTCACATTGTCGTGGCTCAACATGACTCCTTTAGGGTTGCCAGTGGTTCCAGAGGTATAGATGAGCGTACAGCACTCATTGGCTCGAAGACTGTCAATCACAGCGTTCAGCTGCTCGTCGGGAACGTCCTCTCCCAGCTTCATGAACTCTTTCCACTACAGAAATACAGATGTTATGTTAAAGTGCGTCTAAATCCAAACTGACCTCTGAGCTGTGCGTTGCAGTTCAACGCTACTGAATTCAGTCACATTTATCTAATTGCTATTCTCACACCACATGTAAGAAAGATAATAAGTTTGCATTAAAACAGTGTAACTACAGGTTTCATTTACAGCATAATAGATGCAGCTTATCTGCTTCATCAGTATGTTTGCCGAGTGAACGTACTGTGTACAGGAATGGCAGTTTCTGCTGCAGCTCGCCTTTATACTGGACAATGGCTTTCAGATGAGGTAACTGATCTTTAACCTGCAGGGAAACACAGATTAAACCACTTGCACAGATTTCTTTCTATCTTTGCAGACAGTTGTCACGTGCACATTAAGAGCTGGTGCTGTGATAAAGCTCCCGACCTGCATGATTTTGTCGAGTTGTTTCTGGTTCTCCACAACCAGGACGTTGGCCTCACAGTTGGCTGCCACATACTCACAAGCTTCGGGCGAGTTGGTGGTGTAAATTCCAGTCGCCAGACCCCTGTGGCACAAACCCAATATAGGAGAGAAAAGAGATTATTTGCTGTGGATTTTGCTCGTTTGAATCTAAAGAATCTAAAATACCCCAAAACATCAACAGCCAGAGGAGAGAGCACACAGTTTCTGCATTATATGAATTCATTCATAAACTGGATATCTCATCCACTGCAGACAAGACAGTTATGACACAAGAGCTACATTTCTGAATATGAATCCTTGTTGTAAAATAAATTTAAGTGTTGCATGCCACTGATTCATGTGAGCACAGCAGCTGGATATACTGACAATACTTTCTGCTGTGTCCATACCTTTCTAGACAGCAGTAAAGAAATGACATTAGGTTGTCTGAGAATTGAAAATGCAGGCAGAGACAAAGAGATGGACTTCAAGATAAACACAGCCAGAGATAAATGTGCAGCGTCAGGTGGAACAATGTCGAGGCATGTGATCTTACCCGGCAAGGATGCAGCCGACGTCTGAGATGAACCACTCAGGGGAGTTGAAACCCAGAATCCCCACGCCATGGTAACGCTCCAGCCCCAGCTACAAGAAGTCAGTGAGCTTTATTAAGCAACATGTATCTTTAATGACACAGTGGCTCAGTGCCTCAGTTACTCTTGACCTACATCCCATCACTCCACCTCATAGGACACACACACACGTCCGTGAAAGAGGAGAAGTAACACAAGCTGTGAATTTCACACACCTGAGTGTTGGTTTTCAGCATCTGTTCCTACACCACAGAGACGGAGTAACCTTTGATGTACTGTTTACAAAAAGGGTGCCAGGAATCGAAGCCTTTACGTAGCTTGTTATTGCAAAAACTACTGCTACTCTAGTTTAGTTTAGAAGTGAGGAATATTACATACAGTGCGGGCAAACAGTAACAAGAGGTGTTCAACTTCAACACTTTAAAGCACTGAGTTTCAGTTTTAAAGGTGTTTGCTGAAGACCAGTCTAAAAGCAAAAAGCCCCTGGAAGGAAGTGAAGGAAGTGAAGATGGCTGCAGGAAAAGTTTGAGAGAGCATCGAAAGGAAAGATGCCAAGTGTCTGCTGATGTCTTTGGGTCAGATTATTATATATGATGACCTCAGGCCACCTTGAATTAAACACAGCTGCTTTGTCAGGTAATTAAAAAGCAAGACAAAATAATCAACAATCACAGAGAGGAGTCATAAAAATAAATAAAAATAAGTAAATGAAATAAAAACACCTTAAAAGAAAGATTTTAGTTTGTGCCAAATTCACAGCTAAGTCAGAGTTTTGCCATTGTTTTTTTCTATTCTATTCCATTTATTTTGCCACCAGTGAACAGATATGCAGCACTAAGCCTTTCTCTCAGCTGCTTTTAACGTTTAATTGTATGTAATTCACTTGAAAGTGCTTACGCTACCACAGTTTGTACAATAAAAGCAACAATTATTACAGTGTTGACCCAAAGCCAATGCAAGTGCCCTTAAATTAAAGCTTAAAACACTTCAATCTCACATTTCAAATTCTAAATCCAACATGCCAAATATTCCCTGATTGTGCTGCAGTAATTATGTATTTTTTTCTATGCAGAACGAGTTTGCACCCAAACAAACCTTGAGGAAACTTTTCGCAGATGCCCGGCACTGCTCGTAGTATTGCGTCCATGTCAGAGTCACCCACTGACCCTCCTCTTTGGAAAGCAAGGCTGGTTTATTCCCGTACTTCTTCACCGTCTCCAGGAACATCTGATGGATGGTGACTGGTGTTTCTGAGGCCGGGCCCGAGCCCTCCATCCTCAGCTTGACTGCCTTGTCTCTGCTGGTGCTCCATAGCTGGTCAGCTGGGGCCAAAGTTGCTGTGACGTTCGGCACTGACAGGGGAACAGCCTTGGGTTCTTCTGTATCGGGACAACAAGGGCAGCAGCGTTTACCCGCCATTGGTGACAAGTTCAGGAGACACCGACGCGACACCAAGACACAGCGAGCTTCTTGCCTCTTAGCAGAAGAGTCAAGTGTATGAGAGGAAAATCATCTCTGAACTACCCATGTGTGTTTGTTGCATCGCGTCTCTCAGAGAAACCTGATTTGCAGGTTGTGCACAGGGGAAAGCGACACTGTCACCTGAGACAAAACAGGAAGCTGTGGAATGTCAGTTTCTATCTCCCGATCAGGTTAGGTTAGAGAGAGTAATATGGTTTTAATACAGTACAATAGACTTGAATTACTCGACTGAGTGTATGAAAGAACAAACTTTACATTTAATGCTGTATTTTTTTTTTCAAGAATTGCACAAAGGCCTTGCTAAAACTCCCTCCTGTTCTTTGTTATTTCTTCTTTTTTTATTGTACTTACTGTTATATTCTGCTCCTGTCATCATTCATTTTATCATCTTCCAAAATCTCAAAATTCTTGGATGATATTTATTCCTCCAAGGCTGTGAGTGCTCCACTCGAATGTCAGGTCTAGTTTCCAAACTTCAGTCTGGTTTGCATTTCTTGTCTTGGAAATCTCACAAACCCTCAGATTTGTCATTGAGTCACTGTGCTCTACACTGACAAGCAAAAAAGCATCTTGTATCTTGTTCAGACACCTTTGAGGGAGATTTTCTAATTGTTCCTTTCTCCTCACGTCACATTCAAACTCATACCTGCTGTAAGTCCTTCAGTAGCTCCGTCCAGCTCTGGAGATCTGTCAGGCTTCACTGGTGACTCAGTGTTAATGGAAGAAATAGTCTCCAGGTTCTCTGAAGCTGATGCTGTACTGAGCTCTGCTGTGGTGGCTTCGCTGTTGAGGTGGGAGTGGGTCTTTAAGTTTGTGGAGTCCGACAGAGTCTGTTCCTTTTGTGTGGGGATGCTGTGAAAGCCATGGAGAGAGCATGAATGCGCTGATATCCACTTAGTGATCACCTTGAAAAAAAGCTAAATATGTGTTTTCCACTTTGGGACATGCACCATTTTACATACCTCTCACTGTGACCATCCATGATGGCAACACTGTTGCTTTTAATCGTATCTTCTTGAAGGTTCATTTTGTGTTTGCTGTGAAAACAGAGATTTTAAATGGACATAATGTAAAATTAGCATTTAAACTCCTCAGACGTCCTCCTCATAGATAGGATTATCTGTTACGACACAACTCATTTATACAAAACAGACATTCATCAAAGTTATTGCAACAGGTCAGAGCCAATGACTGCCATCACTAGTAAACATGCAGAGCAGTAGTCTAAATGTTGAAATTTAAAATATTGCCAGACAGCATTGGGATGTCTGCATGCATGCAATATTCATACTCCTTGCTCCACATTGTGAGCACCTCTGAGCCAAACAATCCCACTTGGAAGCAGAATACACTCAACCATCACGAGCTTGATGTCTTACTGCACAGTGAAATAGCGCCTCCTAGTGTGTGTATATTGAAACAGTGGAAATTATTCCAATATCTGTGTCATCTGGTCACAAGTTGTGCCTTCAAAGAACTGCACTGCCAAATGAAATAACTTAAAACATCTGTAAAAATGTAATTATTGATGCATTCATGGGCACAACTGTCATGATACTTTTGTAGATAAAATCCTATCCTATTAGACTAAGATCTACCAAGCCAGCAGTCTGACCTTAGGTTTTTAAGATGACTTTGGTCAAGATGTTTTACAGACCGAAGTTCATTCGCTACTCAAAGCCACAGTGTGGTACTATGAAGTGAAACGCCTTTGCTCTGGATAAAGTAATTATCAATTTAAGTGCCCCATAATGCATAAAAAGTAGATTTCCGTGTCATGACTGACTTTGATTTGTACATTACCCAGAAAGGAGACAACTTGTTTGAATCTTGCAGTAAAAAATGAGTAGTAGAAGTCCCAGTAGAAACACTGAAAATCCAGAGTAGTCATATGTGTTTAGTCTCAGTGCATAAAGATGAGATCCAGGAGAAGACCAGTGATGCTGTCTGGTAAGCTTTTAACTCGAGCCAATCACTGCGGAGGAGGGATTGCAGAATGACTCTGTTGACCAAACATAAAGGTTGAGGAACCTGCTCACATCGAATGGAGGCTATATCCAGTTCCCAGTCATGTGATTGTCCCATACTTATTTATCAAACATCCCTGAAGGCTGGTGATTTCACTTTGCTTCTGTCAGCATGCAGAGAGTTTACATTAAACTGTGTCATTTTTTTTTGTGTTGTCACTAAAAAAACAAAAAAAACAAAACAAAAAAAAAAAACACTGAGTGCATATGCAGTCCCCATGGCAAGTTAGGACAACACAAGCATTTTCACACTCCACACACTGCAACATGACATTAAGATATTTAAGAAATAATAACTACCTTTTCCGGGGACAGAGCTGATTGGCATCAACCTTTACAGTTGCTCTCGGGTGTAGCACAGACCTGGATCAACCTCCGCCTGGTGCAAGTACTCGCCTGACACCCCCTGCAGAAGAGATCAGCCTATAGGGGACTTGTGTGGGTTTTGCCCAAGTGCCCCCGCACTCACACCTCATCCAGAGCAACAGAGACTTATGCAATCCTCTGAACACCTGCTGCTGAGTATGTGTCAACCTGTCAAAGATCCACCGGTGAACTTGACCAAAGGTCACGGCTCCCAGAGGTGAAGATGACCCAACACACAGTCTGCAGCTGAACCTGCTTTGTTTGTAGTTATTGTAATAGCTGACGACCGTTGGCAGTGGTGACAGTCCAAAACATTTAACAGTCTGAAGAATGAGGGAGCCTATAGAGCAATGGGATCAAGCTTGAGTGGGTGGGGGCAGGGAGGGTTTACACACTTTTATTTTCCCAAATGGACAGAAATGATCAGATATGCATGACAAGGCCTGTCAGTAATGATAAAAAAAGATAAGTTCACTCAAGTTTATGAGGACACATGAGACTTTGACCCATAAAAAAAGTTATTCAATAGCTGAACAAAAAAACCTTTTTCTGCCAGACCGACACTTCCAGAAATCCCTTAACTTTTCCACTTCTCTATCCACGTCTGACTCTTTGTGTCTGGTATAAAGCGCATGAGGGAAGTCAGAGACGGCCAATGATTTTTACTCAGTGAATGTGTCATTAATACCTTGTTTCCTCTTCTCTGCTGAGCTATGAACATGTCATGGCTGCATCTGTCCATCAGCCGTCGGGAAGGTTAATATTGTTTTTCAAAGCAAATATGGGGTAAAGTTCAAGCCCCATTCTCAAATGACCTGTAGTTACCTTAGTCAAAGGCACCATGGTCACAGAATCATACCACCAGTCACACCACGTATGTCCTCCATACGACCCTCACTGATATCATCTGGGCACATGCTTAGTGAGGGGATTCATCTATGGCAGCAATGCTAAAAATACATGGTCGGTACTTGACTACATACAAGAAATTCTAAATGTGCAGGAGGTAATAAACATTAGATTGGATGACTTAAAACAGGATTCACAGTGTAAAAATGTGACTTTCAGTTAGAACAGCAACCACTTTGTTCTCTTTTCTTCAGATTTTTTTTAAAATGGCATGTTTCTACAGTTAATTATCAGAAAAAAGTATGACTTCATTTTATAAAATATTTGGACACTACGTAGAGCAGAATAAAAAAGTTAAAATAAAGAAACATATTTAATAAAGTATTTCCTTGATATACATCTATACTTTAATGTGTCCATTATTTGTAGAAATGTTTCCGTTTTCATTTTTAGTTTTAATTATTATTTGTCTCATTTTGAAGACGTTTTTATCAATTAGATTAATTGGTGACTGTCCAGAGCGTTTGATATTTGGTTCAGGGGTTGTGAGATTCGGCTCCCTTTTGATTGGTTGTTGCAACCTGGGATTTTAGTATAAAGATGTGTTGTATGTGACAACATAAACTGCTCAGTGGGTGAATTTAACCTCTGCTATTATGTAACTGCTTATTTATTATCTAACAATAACAATGTCTGACTAAAGAAGGGAGCTTTCCATATTAGACAGCGTCTTTATTTGCAGCCATATCAAACATAAGGTCTTTACTCTTAAGATCAACATATTTAGATGTCACATTCTGTGCGGTGAAGTGAGAATTTGTCTGAAAAATGTGATGGGAATAGGATTTTCTTTTTGGATGAACTACACCCATCATGTATCATGTCCCGCTCATGAAATTAAACATTAGAGACAGAAAAGACGAACATACACATGAAACCATTATCCTGGTGGCCACATCATCTGTCTTCCTCCCAGGACGTGGATGTGAAGGTGGTAAACTGACTGAGAACCGTGCCTTCCATCATTGATCACTGCAGAGGACAGAAACATACCCACAATTCAGTGTGCAAGTGAATAAACGGCCTGTATTTTCACGGAAATGACCATTAGGCCCATTACTGTTAAGTCAAGTAACTTACCCACTCGGTATCCCTCATTTAGAGACTCTTGCTTTGCCACATTTTTGGCAACAACCAACAAATGTCCTAAGAGCTGAAAGTCAAAAAAAGAAGACATCTGAGCCTTTTCAAAGATTCAAATTTAGAGTGCGGCTGGACATGGAGGGAGTTCTGAGGCAAAGGGACCCGGCTAGACCTGATCCCTGTGTTTAATTTACCCTCTACAGAAAACCTTCACAGAACTGTGGATGCTGTCATTGCAGACTAACGCCCATGATTGTGGAATAAGGATCTGCTTGGATAGAAACAGGACGGACAAACTTACCTCAGCATCATCATCTTTGGCCTCACTTATTCTGGGAATGGGAACCCTTGGAATGACCAGGAAATGCACAGGGGCCTGTGGGCTGACATCCCGGAAGGCCAAACACTGACAAGCACACAAAAACAACATACGTGAAGCCCTGAATTGCATAACTTGGAATTCTTTTATCTACATCTCAACAAGCATAATCTGTTTCAGGACTCCACGTGGAAGAGGCCAAGCAGATAACCCCAAAATGTTTTGAAGACGCTGGTTGTTTACCTTCTCGTCTTCGTAAATAATATCTGCAGGGATGCTTTTGTCAATCACTTTGGAGAAGATAGTTGGAGCTGGGGAGCCATACTTCTTGCTGGCCTCCTGTGCCAGCCTCACCTCGTCGCTTTTGGTGCACAGTGGTCTCTGAGGGTCAATGAGGCACATGACAGAAAATAAAGGCTCTGCGCTGACAACTGCTGCTAGCTTACACCCAGCACATATCAAAACAACATGTGAGGGGCACAATAAACCAAACCTCTTGGTGGCAGAGCACAGAAGGTTTCCCACAACCACCACCAGGGCTGGTAGGAGAGTTGTTGTCAAAATGCTCTGCTGCAGCCAACCACAGGAACATGTTTATGTAAATAAGACGGAATATTTTTGGAGCAGCTACCTCAGCTCGACAAACGCGGTGCCAGCGGTTCAGGTGAGCCGCTCTGGTCCCGACGACGACCAGCGTCCGCAGACCCCGAGGAAAATACATAGCTTGCTAACTAGCTGTTATAGTTTTCCGAAGTTAAATTATTTGTTGACACACTTCTGCACAGTCTGCACAATACGAAAGTCTTGTTCGCAGACGTCAACTCTGCACCGTACGTTGATGTTGCCTTCACGTAACCCCTTGTACGGTGTCCATCGCCGGTTGTGAACCATGTTTGGATTAAGTTTCTCTGTTTACTGTTGGCTACCGAGAAACATACCTTTAAAGAATATGACATTGTTGTTTTATCAGAAATTAATTTATGAAGGGATAATTTGATAAACAATATTGCGTCAGACGTAAAATGCACCTCAGGTGCCAAACTCAAGTATAAGGTAATTCATTTAAAAAAAAGTCGATATTTTTCTTATCAATTGTTGGACATGACTTCACTGTCGAACTTATCAAATTTTTATATCCGACAGTATACATTTGGGTTCTCTAAATCTTATTATTCCTATGATGATGTTGTGGTAAATTCAAGACTTACGACATTTTTCAGTGCATGTAAAGGGGGCTTTTTTTTTTTTTTTAACAGGCACAGGGGTCGCTTCAAGAGCGTCAGTGTTCTCCGATGCTAAGTATGATGCTACCATTAGCCCTATGAGTAAATCATAGAGAATGGCCTTGTACTGAATTGCATTAAAATGATGAGTTTTACGTTTCTCAGTTCATACATAGGAGCAGATTTTCATAGAACTGAAACAAGTTGAATATGTTAGCAACATATTATTATGCCTTTTCGTGTAGTAGGGGGCGCTGTTGTGGGAGGCAGTTAGTTCATATGCTAACGGAACGGAAGAACAAGTTGACATCATACGAGAAACATGGCGGCTCGCAGACGGCTGCCCTTGCTGTTCCCCAAAAACCTGCCTGCGTTTAGAAACCAAAAGCTTGTTCACACCGAGGCTGCGGTCAAGGAGCCCGCGTATCCCCCCATCGTCCCCTCTCTCACGGCTAAAAGCAAATCTGCCCGGCGGCGACAGGTTGACGAACAGGTACAAAAGATATGTGCCTCCCCTCTGGAGGAGAAGCTCTCCCTCATCACTCGTATCCAGCGGAAGAAATTTGTGGTTTACCCTCAAACGTGGGCACGGAACGCAGACAGATGGTACCAGCACTTTACCAAAACCGCATATATCCCGGGCTTGCCCGAGAAATTCACCGTGGGCCAGGAGAAGACCGCGGGGGAGGAGAGCTCGCCGCCAGCCGCAGCTCAAGACACAGTTGCGGGGATTGAAAAGGATGCGTTCGCGGACATCCGCTCCATGATTACCTGTGTGATTTTACAGGAGCACTGGCACATGAAGAAACGCAAACCTTTCCTGTACAGACACCAAGAGCACATGGTTGGACCTTTACTGAGAAACCTGGTGACTGGACTCACCTACAGTCTGGCCAAATACAATCCACTATTCCTCCTCTCCAGTCTAGGTATGCATGATTGATTTGACAGTCAAACTGTGATGGATTTATCTGACTTGCTATCCACTCTGGCACATTGAAACCGTACTTTCCAGGCTTTGTGCCTCTCAAAAACCACATTTGACTAATGCAACTCTACCATTTGTGTTTCTCTATCAGATATTAATCCCCAGGTGAATTTTTATTGGAGGCGAGGACAGAGGATCATCCCAAAGGGGCACCGGAGAGGCCATCAAGAGCCAACCAGGTTCCAGATTGATGACCATCCGCACAGCCAGATTAGGATAACTAAACAGCTGCCGCAGGTAGAGCTCGCACAGGACCAACCTGCCAAACTGGAGCAAAAGCATGTTAAAGCACATCATGGCACATGGAACGTCAACAAGTTTCCCTTTACTGTCAGTCATATGTGGGATTTCTGTTCTAATCAGTCATCTTAACTCCTTTTAGTTCACCCCGCTGGAGGCTTCCTATGCAGCTGAAGTTCCAGAGATCACATTAGCTCCCAATGTGATGCCTCTGTTCAGAAGGCAATATGACAACAACATATTTACAGGTAATATAAGCTACAAGAGACCAGTCACGTCCACTGTGTCTTACTCATCCTGATTATGTGCCTTTGGAGTTGCCAAAAGAATGTAAATATAGCACATTGAATACTGGTTTCATGTTGTGAGTTGAATTATTCAGTTACCTCGCACTGTCACTAGGGGGCGCCAGTATGCAGCTATTCACTCAGTTATGTTAATAACGCCAACAGCTGTAGTCTTTTATGGGAGTCTTACATTTCTTTGTTCTGTCCAGTTTCCTTAGATAAATGTTACGTCCCTTAAAATACATTGGCCACAGTCTTTTCTTGAACTGTAATTTAAGATTATTTTCGTGATCAGTAAATCTGTAGATTGCTTCTTTAATTAATCAACTAATTGTTTGGTCAATAAAACAGCAGAAAAATGTGGAAAAAGGGCAAATCACATTCACATTCAGTCAGAAGTTGGTCATGTTAAATTTCTGTAATTTACTGTGATTAAGACAAAAAAAAAGCAGCTAACATTTGAGTAGCTGAAACTATCAAATATTGGACATTTTTACTTGAAAATTTACTTCATGATTGTCAGAATAGTTGTGGAGTAATTTTCAATGGATTGACCAATCGACTAATTGCTTCAGCTCCAGCCATTTCTGGAAAAGAAAGGTCATCCCAGTTGGTTACATAGATCAGTTTTCATGATTTAGTATCAGTCAGTTGCTTGGTTTACATTAAACCCCACACTTTTGGTCTCATCATCAGGTTCCAAACTCCCAGACCCGGCATGTTACGGTCACACCCAGTTCCACCTGGTGCCTGACCAATACCACAGAGACCGGATGGCTGGGCAACAGCAGCCTGACCAGGTGGAGGTCTTCCTCAGAGCCAATGGACTTGCCAGCCTCTTTGCCTGGACAGGAGCTCAGGCCATGTACCAGGGTGAGTTATCAACACAGAGCAGAGATAAGAGCAGAGCTTATCATACAGTGTATATTTCAAATCAGTCAAATGATTGTTTCTATTCGAACAGAATTAAAGTGAACTTTCACTTAAAGAGAGAAGAGATGGCAGGTGATCATACTTCCCTTCTTGCCTCCTGCAGGTTTCTGGAATCATGAGGATGTCACCAGGCCTTTTGTGTCCCAGGCAGTGATCACAGATGGCCAGCTCTTCTCCTTCTTCTGCTACCAGCTCAACACAGTAGCCCTCTCCGTAGAGACGGACGCCAACAACCCCAGAAAAAACCTCCTGTGGGGCACCGAGAGCCTGCGACTGTACGACAGCGTGCAGGACGGAGAGGTGGTGGGTCTGAACGACAACGTTATCAAGCTTCTGGTTCAGTTCCTCATGAACAGGCCGTAGATTTCTTCACATTTCTGTCTTCGCCTCTTTGAAAAATGTCCAAGGGGAGACTCCCGTTAGTCTCCTTTATCCAAGCCATTGAGAGATGACACACATCAAGAGAAGAAGCTTTTAAAGAGCCCAACATGGCAGACGTGACCTTTGTCACACTGTATAAAATGTAATGTTCTGAAAATCAGAAAAATCTATATTAAGCTGTGTTAAACAAAATACTGAAAAAATACTGCATGCACATCTCGCATCATTGTGCAGACTGTATTTATGCAAAAATTAAACCATGCGTTTCAAACTGACGCCCTTGTTTGTCACTACTAAACTACACTCACTAAAGGAACACTACACAGCCTGAGCTTTGCACTCCTGTAACACTATTGGATGCACAATGGACTTCACAATGGATCAAAATCAATGCACCACAGATATCGGCTGTACTCGAAACAGCCTACTAAATTAGCAGTACATACTTATTTGTAGTCTGCAGTATGTCAAAAATACTTGGAAGTTTTACTGATTCAGAGGAAATCTGCAATATACATGGGACTGGTCCACCTCCCTTGCAAGACAGCCAGCTGTTGTTCCACACATTCTTTTTCATTAAGTGTGGCGCCAACATTACCCACAATGCAACTCAATTGCCAGCAGTTCAGTCATTGATTCAGGTGTGTTATGCCATAGCGGCTAATGTAGCTTCAAGCTGCTAGCAGAGATAAGGAGCGGGCTAGTCTGGAGGCTGGCTTCTTTCTGACTCCACACCATCACATCTTCAGCACTGACGCACTTCCCTCTGTAGCCACAGCAGCTTTTTTTCACATGTACAATGCACCCACATCAACCAAGTTGATAGTTTTTACAGGAAGTTACTGAAAGAAACACAATGACAGTGACTTGTGTTATTTTAATTTGCTTGTTAACATTTAAAGTGGCACACCTTTCAGGTTAAGTAAAGGCTGACAACGCGACACACACGGTTGAAGTCAAGATTAGGGGGCAACGTGATCTTTCCGACCACCTTCTGTTACATCAATGCAAATAAGACAAACGAGCATCTGCAAATATGATGATATATCTTGACATACATGATATTAAGGTTATGGATATTCATTAGGCAAACATTACTAAACGGACTAAGTCTAAAAAGTGACAGGAAAGTGGTTGCAAGCACAGTATGGATGGTTAGGTGCTTTTTAAGGGTGTAAGGCACGGATCACAAAACATAATGCATAGATAAGAAGTGAAGAGGAGCTGAGGTGTAAGTTGTTGCCAGAAAGAAGAAAATGCACTTCCTTTCTGAGAGAAAGTAGTAGTGACATGTCAGTTTCCACAGGAAGTGAGGGGATACAGGGTTCTGGACTGAAAAAAAAGGTAAATGCTTTACTATTTCAGCAATTATCATCACACTACTGTCAATTAAACACACACAAAAAAACGTATTGTCCAGTGAAATAAAGTGAAAACTGACACTCGGATGTAAAAGAGGCTGCTTGTGTAAGAATCAAAGGAATGACCATTAAGTGGTTATTGCACTTTATTTGGTGAAAATATTCTTAAAATAGTTGAGATATTGCTGTTAAACTCGATAGTTCTGATCTCAGCTCTGATCTGCTGATTGAAGCAATTGCAGCCTTTAAACTTTCCGCTGTCTCATTGAAGAACTTCCCTCTGATTCATTATTTTCTCCTTGTGTCCTGTTGAGGGCATAAAAACATACATCATGAAAGAAAGCCACCTATAGGAGGCCTATATAGACATCAAACTCTAAAGGAAATATATCTCTAGAGACATTAGCAGCGTTTCCATCATACTCACAATGTGTCGGTTTGGTCATTCGTCCCATTTCCTGAGAATATAGCAGACAATTTTATGTTAAAACTCAACAAACTGCACAACACAACACAACATAACACAACACACAGTGACATGAAGTGCAGCTTCTGTGTGCCATCTGACTACCTGTTGTGTAGTTGTTCTTGGACTGCTTTTTCTCGTAGAGCAGAATGGCGGTGACCAGGACGATCACTTCCACCACGATGGCAATGAAGGGTTTCAGAGGCTCGTAGAAGCTGATGACCTTCAAGTTACAGAAATAGTACAACAATGTAGAAGTGTAGAAGTATTATTATATATGTATTATTAGATTAACCCTGATGCATCATTGCATAAGCAGCATTTTGCTAGCTGGTTGAGGTGGAGCTAGTTTTAACTACTTTATATACAGTTAGGTAGTTTAGCCTAGTGGTTCCCAGCATGGGGTTCAGGTCCCTCAAAAGGATTACAAGATTTATCTGAGGTGTGTTCAAATGTTTTGGACTTTTGTCATACCGTCTGCTATTTGGTAAAATGTTGGAAAGTTGTATGTCTTCGGGTCTCAAACAGTTGTATAAATAAAATCATCTGAGAAGGTCTGCAGGGCCAAAGTAGACGCTGTGATTTCAATATAGCTCATAGGCAAAAAAGTTTGGGAACCAGACAAATGTAGTGGAGTAAGAAGGGTAATATTTCCCTGTGGAATGTAGTGGAGTAGAGGTATAAATGAACAGAAACTAGTAATACTCTGAACTGTACTTAAGCACAGTCTTAGAATAATAAATGCACTTTGACTTGGTGACTTTCCACATCTGACCTTAAGCTTCACGTGGCCCATCGTGGTGCTGATGGCGTACACCGCGCCGCAGTAATACAAGCCAGAGTCAGCCTCTGTGAGGTTGTACACGAGCAGTTTGGTCTCCCTCTCTTGGTTTTTGATTTCATAACGGTGAGGCTCTGCAGCAGCGAAAATCTGCTCCTACAAATATAAGTCCAGCACGTCAGAGGCCATACATGTCTTTAAAGGTCATTTCTTATCACATGAGGTTTTTTGAAAATGAACTGGTATTACTTGTAGACAACATCTTCGGTGAGAATTACTGCACAGAGAAGCTCTTAAAAGCACAGTATGAACAGCTCGTTAAGTGCTTTTTAGGAGTGTCTCGGCATAAATATGAGAAGTGAAGAAGTGTTGAGGCTTAAGTTGCTTCCAGAAATAAAAAAAAGGCACTTCCTTTCTGAGAAAGGTGACACGGGCAGAGCAATGTGAGAAGTCAACAGCAAGATCTTCAACAAGAGAACAGGAAGTGAGGCGAGTCAAGACTGAAAAACAAGTAAAGGCTTTGCTCTTTTAGCCATCATGACAACACTGTCCATTAAAAGTAAAAACCACGTTCCAGTCAAATAGATGGAGAAGTGAAAATTGTGCATAGAGAAAGAGGCCACTAGTGGAATTAATATTAAGTGGTGGTTCCTGCTCTTTGAAAATATTTTAATCATAATTGTCAATATTGATTTAATATGAACATATATATAATTGTTTTTCTATTCTATATCCTGTATACATTCTATCTTGACCCTTCGGTGCCACTATTTTTACTTTTTGAAATACTTGCTGGCTGTAATGACTTAATTTCGTCTGAGCAGCTCACCCACCTTGTCTGTACCGTTTGCTCTGTACCAGTTCCAGGTGTTGGGCTTCGGTTTGGTTTCATCCAGTTTGCATGCAATCACCACAGAGTCACCCACATAGCTGACGATCGGCTTATCTCGCACTTCACCAATCTGTGGAGCTGGTGGACAAGGAAGAGCACGAAAATGGCACTCTGCAGGCTGCATTTTGTTCCCTTCAAACATAGTTACTGAGTGTAAATATTGACCTTTCATAGGGATAAGCAGCAGAAGCTTAGTAAGATGATAATATATAAAGGATGTGATCTGTACCTGCCAAAACAAAATCTATTTTCGCTTCACTCCCAAACACGCATGAGTAATTTCCGAGGTTTTCTTCACTGACAATGTTGAACCTGAAAAGCAAAAATGGATTTGTGATTTTACACCAAAACATATTATTATTTTCAATTTAGGATGAGTCTTTTAAAAATAAATCTGTGTATAACATGTGAGTCTTTCATCAAAACATGGCTACTCTGCCTTCTTTATTTCTTATCTTTAGTCCTGCAGTGCAGCGCAGACTGACACTTAGCCAGTTTTGAGACATCCAACACAAGGCTTCAAGCCACTGCGCATTTAAAAATGCACTTGATTAATTCATAGAAAATTTTCTAATCTGTATAAAATGTAATAATATTTGCATATTATTACAAATTTTTGGTGAATCATGATGCACACATGCATTCATTTAAATAATCTGACAACACAGCAAGCAGCTGATACCTATCAGAGACACATTAGACTAAAAATGCCTTTTCTGAAGATGATGGATGAAAGAATGAACTCATGAAGTGCTTACACTCTTTTAAGATTATACTGCTCATTCTCCAGCTGCACTGTGAGGCGGCTGTTCTCAATTTCATCCTTGTCTTTTGTCCAGTACCCAGTTATGTTTGGCGGTTTGTTGTGGTTGCCAGTCCAGGTGCACTCCAATGTGATACTGACTGGGTTCAGTAGTTCAACTTTTTCAGTGTGACTTTGGCCTGTGTGGAGAGGGCAGAAGGACTTCAAACACACAGCGGAAAAGCACCTGTTCATTAGAAAGTGTGATATTTGAACACTCATGGCCATGACAACACAGCTACTTCTGCTATAACACTACCTTTTACAACCAAGCTGTGGAGGGATGGATGACACAATATGGCGACAAATGTAGTCTGCTCTACAGTGCTAAAAAACATTACCTACACATTGAGTCCAAATTCCCACAAAAACCTCATTTATTTTGCCAAATAACATTTTTTATTTATTTTTTACTATGCTAGCTAGCTTGAGGTAGCTACAACTCGCTTAGACTAAAGGCTGTTATAACTACATCTGTTTCAGTGAACTAACATTTTGGTACTTTAGTTTGTTGTCCCACATACTGTGAGTAAAACAGAAGCTAAATCAAGAATAGGAAGACAGATAGCAGAAAGATAGAAAGAAACAAGTGGCTAGGCTAACATTAGCTTAGCAGAGTAGCAATAACTGTCAGATCAGTTTTTGACTTTTGTGGAATTTGGTTTTTGGTGTAAAATTACAAAAAAAAAGTGTAGTTTGATTTGTTATTTTCATTTTAAGTTAATTATTAGGGAAAAAATAGAAGGAAAGCTGAAAGAACTCATTTTATTTGTTGATAGAATGTTTTCCCCTTGAGGTTTTTCCAAAGGTTTATGTCAATTTATCTTTTTTGGTACAATAATAAGCCCTAAAAGATATTAAATGAAGGAATTACATCCTCTGTGTCTGTTACAGATAAGTAGGTTGACAGCTTTTAAACACTTTCTTTTTTTCATTTCTGTTTTTCTCGAGTTACTGCTCTCTGCCTTTGCAGGCCAGTGTCCTCTGATGGACAGTTACCTTTGAGAACAACGTTCCTTCCAAGTGTGGGTAGGGGACTGATGGGAGCCAGTGGCATGGGCGTTGGGACAGGTGTTTCTAACAGGAAACAAGTCATTATAAAAACAAACACAAACCTGCATATGTGAAGGATTAAACACTAGCTGACTATTTATAGTAAGACCAGGTGACACTTTAAACATAAAAACAGACATAAATAGAAAGAAGGATCAAATGTAGAAAAAGGACAAAATTAGACCCTTCTCTTTTTGCATGGTGTTATAATAGAAAAATTCAATTTCCTTAAACCCGCAGAAATGAACAATGAATTTATCCTTTTTTAATACTCAATAAAAACATTAGTGAGATATTACATCAAAGGTAACTAAATGTGTGGTAGGTATAAAACATTATAGCATTAAACTCATTAGCTATTTGCCTAAATGATAATTAGCTGCAGTTAGTAATCCCCCTGATCACAGCTATAAAATATATTTTCTTTCTCATTTTTCTTTTTCAAACCTATATTTATTTTTTAATCCTTACATAACTAATCGCCCTTTGTTTTAATGTAGAGTCTGAGTGCCCCATGATGATTTAAATGCTGCAGATTGTAACCCTAACAAGAACACTTTTGGGGGACAATAAAAACATACAATAAACATTGACTATCTGTAGCTTAAACCGAAATACAGTACACACATGATGGTATGAAAGTCCTACTACATTTTCTTCTCCTCCTGACAAGGTTGTAGATCATTTAGTTGGGAAAAGAGAAGGCGGAGCAGGCTTTTAACACAACCACACACAGTCAAAATTTAACCCAAATAGTCATTTACTTGTATTGATGTGTCTGCAGGAGCCGACAAGCAGGAGGATCTGAAACAAGAGCTGCTTGCAGTAGGTTGACATGATTATTCTCCCTCTGTCCTCTCTGTAGGCAGGTTTCTCACTTGTTCTCTCTCCTCTCTGCCTGCTGCTGCATCGTCTAACCAGCCCTCCCCTCCTCCCTCAGCTGCACAAGTGACGCAGCTATGATATCACCCTGCAGCTTGTGGGTGGCTGACTCCATCCATTATTCAACCAGACAGGGTTCGTGTCTCGGTGCTGTGCTGCAGTGTCCTGTCCTGCAGGCTTGTGCATGGCTAGAACATGCTGAAAGAGACATTCCTGTGTTTTGAAGTAAAATGTTGTCTTGTGCATGTGCTTTGATAAAAATATGACATCCGTCCTGACCTGAGTGCTGTTATGTGGCTACTGTGGAACTGTCCTGTCCTGTTATGTGCAGGACCTGGCAGCTGAAGGTCACATGATCTGCCTGCTCTCATGAAAACAGCAATGAGTGGAAACTTCTACTACTGTTAATACATTCACTTTATAAAACAATTTTGCTCTTTTGAGCTGTTTAAGTAGATTTTACAATTACAACTAGTCATTTGGCAGACGCTTTTATCCAAGGCGACGTACATATGAATTCACACACCAATGGCACAGCATCAGGAGCAATTTTGGGGTTCAGTACCTTTCCCAAGAATACTTTGGCATGTGGACTACCGAGGCCAGGGATCTAACCACCGACCTCCTGACTGGCAGACAACCACTCTACTTCCTGAGCCACAGCCACCCACCCGGATTTTAGATAATGCACTAAAGATTACAGGATAGATGTCAAAAGAGCCACTTTTCAACCGTCACTTGAGCAATTTTCATCACATCTGCTTGAGTAACTCAACAGTAGCTCTCTTTTGGTCCCTCAAAACAACCCCCATGAACAACATTCAGTTAAATACCCTGATGTATTGCATCATGGATGTACAGGCTATGAAATGTAAAATTTACCACTGATATTCACTCTCATTACATCCCACCTCAGCGTGCTCATATTGTTCTTGTACCTCATTTGTTCTCCATTCTTTCGACATTTGTACATTTTGTTACTAAATTTCATTGTCTTTACAGACAACTTCCTCTTCATCTCTGTCCTCTGCCACTATCCCTTAATGAGCTGTTCCTCTACAAATAATCTTGACCTGAAGAGCATAAATACTGCATAGAGGCAGAAAAGGGCTGAGCTGTTGAACTAGTTCTCTTTCTGTCGCTGTGCAGGAAATCCTCGCACAGGACTCATGTAAGGAGATTATTTCTGCATGTGCCACACTGTCACATGTAGAAATGAAGATACTGCGGAGCTGTGGAGCAGCACATTATGTCTGTGCTTACTGCCATGAAAGAAAGTCTGGCTTGTTGTGCTCTTATTTAAGGACCTCACACTACAGGAATGATGTCCATCAAGTGTGCAGTGGACTATGTTGGCCCTTAGTCTGTCATTTCTTTCTTTTGGAAAGTTTCACAGTTCACTGATGAGCAGACACCAATTAAGTCCTCTGCAAAACAAAGATATAAGAGGAGCGGATGACTTTGAGTACTGCAGGCAGGTAAGCTGGTGGAGGAGAAGTCCTAATAGAACAGCCTTCTCCTGCCATCATGAGGAGACAGAAGATAGAAAAACAGAACAATAGCTGTGTGGAAATATTTTCAGTGGGTTGAGGTTTTTAATCAATTGTCCATGGTAAAAGTTGTTAACCATCACTTCCTCTCTTTGGCTGACTGTATTATAAAACGTCTGCTGATGGCCTTCGATATGTATTGTAACTGTACGGCAGAGAGAAATTTAGCCTCCATGAGCAAATGTTTACAAAGCTTTTCTTGCCATGTAAACCTTATCTTAATCGTACCGCCCCCCTAATTTAAAGTCATGTAGCTTATACTTTTAAACAATTCCAGCTCTGCTTTCCTATTTGGCAAAAAGTTAGAGAATCACTGGTAAATTGTCGCCTCTACAAAACATACAAAACTTGTCACGCAAATGTGGCAGTTTACCCTTTTTCTAAAAATGCAAGTCAAGTACAAAAGTCAGTGTACAGCTTGGTGAGGCAAATAATGCTCATGAAATCTAAAATTCTAAAAAAAAAAAACATTATGAAGTCACAACATGTAACAGAAAGAGCAGCAGTATTCCAGGTACAACACTAGACATTTAAGGCTTCTCTTCTGAGAAATATTGATGACATCCAGCAGCCATTTTATTGCTGCTGAAGCTGCAGACTGTTGATGAACACAGTCTGCAGCTCAGTGATGTCGTCAGTGGCCTCTATAGGGATGCTGAGCCTCCCTGGTGAGCTTGACAGCCCACCAGCTGAGTCGTATGCAGGTTCATAGTGAGACTGGCTGAGGTTGTCATAGTGGGAATCCCCACAGCCACCCGCTGCACCCTGAAGATGCTCATACACGTCCAGGTAGTGGTTCTGTGGTGACAGGCGGCTGTAGTCCTGGACTTGGTGCAGCCCGTGATGGAGGTGGAGGCGGTGTTCAGGCCCGGGGCTGTGACAGGGGCTGTGGGACGGGCTGTGGGGCATCATGCATGTCTGCAGGCAGCTATTTCGCCTCATGGCCCGGTGCAGGTCCAGTCGAGCGATCAGCGGCTTGCCGATGTTGACGCTTTTGGTCCAGTGGACGGGATCGTCATCCATGGCGGTGAAGGTGCCCTGAAGGCACACGGTGAAGACCAGCTCCTCCTGTTGCATGTGGGGTCAGAGGAGAGACATTATTAAGAAACACAATTGTATTCCTTTTTGTTTTCAGGACCCAGAATTGGTTGTCTTCAGCTAAATTTAACCAAATATCCTCAAAGATGGACACACAATAACAGAGTAATAGATTTTCAGGGCATTTAATCATTCGCAACCGGACTTTGTCAGTTTGTCTTGGAGGACGTTTCGCCTCTCATCCAAGCAGGCTTCATCAGTTCATGCGCACCAGACTAGATAGGACAGCTCTAGTCCAATGAAATGGTGTTAGGTTCAAGTATTTATCCTCTGAGTGAGGCCAACCGCCAAAACCAAGGCTGGTATCACTCTATTGTGAGGCAAACGATCCCCCATTAAGGCGGGGTAGGGTGCAACCCTTAGGTGTCAACGACAGTCGTCTGCCTCGTTAGTGTCCCATTCTTGTCATTGGGAGGCTCCTTGAGCCATGTGTGAATGGCTTTGTTGTTTATTTTCAGAGGCTAAGTTTTTGAATCTCTTTGGAAGAGATGAAAGGACAGCATTGTATCTGGGAGATAGGTGGCGTCTCAGACCTCCCCCTCTGTTCAGAGAGAGTTTTTCAACTTTGACAAAGATGGCCTCTCTCACTCCTCTTTCAAACCATCTGTCTTCTCTGTCCAGAATATGTACATTTTTATCCTCAAAGGAGTGTGCTTCCTCCTTGAGGTGCAGGTAAACAGCTGAGTCTCTCATCCTGCTCGGATGAGAGGCAAAACGTCGTCCAAGACAAACTGACAAAGTCCAGTTGCGAATGATTAAATGCCCCGAAGCTTACAATGACCTGGATGAATGAGAATATTCACAGGCAGAGTAATAGATATTCTATGTTGAGTGAAACATAAATGAGTAGAAGCATGGTTCTAGCAATGTCAGTCTCTCTGTCACACTAAATCTGGCTAATTTTCCTCATCTTTGTGGGTCTGAAGACCATTGTTGAAATGCAGACACCTTTTAGTTCCTTAAAAAGCAGTTCCTGGGACTAAAAGTTGAGTTTGAGTTTTACCCTGAGCTTCTGCAGTGAGCTGACTCTGGTGTAAAGACAATGCTGTGGCAGGCTGCTGGACAGAAAGTAGATCCCCGTCTCCTCTGGAGTCTCTCTGTTCATCTCTTTAGGATCCACGTCAAGGTCCTGCAGTCAGGTAAGGAAGCAGGTGGCGATGCATACAAGCACTGTCAAAATACTTTTAGGTACATGCATTCTGTGGCTTTGCTTTATTTACACAGCTGTTTTGTGTTCATGACAACATACTGACCTGTGAGAAGTCCGTGACGTGAGCCTGGCAGAAGGACATGTCCTCGGGCTTCTTAACGATGTGAGTGTAAATGACGAGCACGTTGGAGAACTCTGCAGCGAAGCCCAACTTTATCTGAGCCCCACAGTCAAAGCTGAGACACATGCTCTCAGGAAGCTCTGGAAAAACAGACAGAAAACACACACATGTTGTTTTTGGTGGCCTGTTTTAATTTTAGTCTTAGTCTAGTCTTTGTGTCAAGCTGTCATTTTAGTTTTTATTAGTTTTAGTCACGCTCATACTCTTTTTAGTCTAGTCAAGTTTCAGTCAACTAAAAGTCTGAGCATTTTAGTCTTTTAGTCAGAATTATCTGTGACTATTTTCCTCTAGTTTTAGTCAACAAAAACTGATGACATTTTAGTCTAGTTTTAGTCAGTGAAAATTGTAGTCTCTTTTTAGTAATGCAATTCTATTTAACCCAGTCCATATAGTGTCTAGTAGTATTGACAAAACCAAAATTTTCTTTTGGTCAAACCCATTTCACAATTCAAATAAGGTTGTCTTATTATTATTGTTACCTTATAGACTCAAGAATACATCCATTCCAGACACGAAGACGCTCTGATCTGAGTTTAAAACATATTTATTTTACCAACCAAAGCCAGCTGGCCGGCCATCGGTCCTGTTCTCTGTGTCGGTTGTCTGTTGTTAACGTTAACCTACCGTAGCTGCATCTTCTAAATAACGCTGCAAGTGGGAACTAATGCCGTGATGTCGCCTGCGACTGCGCAGTGCGACCTGATGCAGCCCCTGAACTGAGACACAAGAAACAGAAATACTGCAAAATAATAATAACAACGCAACTAAACGAGACGAAATAACGCTTGAACATTTCGTCTCGTTTCGTTTTAGTTGACAAGACATTTTAGTAGAGTTTTTATTTTGTAAACCACATTTAGTCTTGTTTTTATTCATCAACGATATTGCATTATATATTTAGTCATAGTTGTCATAACCAGCATTTACATTGCGTCTCGTTTTCGTCACGTGATAAAGGCTCATTGACGACGATATATAGTCATAATTTTCGTTGACGAAAGCAACTATAATTTCAAGTGCCATAATACACTGATTTGTTTCAAGAACTGCACCTGGTTTTCATGCTCCAAAACACTGAGAACCACTACCAGGAATATCATATCATAAGCAAATATTTATTAGCCGATGAAAGAGTAAGAGGTGAAAATCATTGTTTCTCACTCTACCAACCTGCTGCCAAATCACCGACAGTGTGGTTGTCATAGGAAGGCAACGTGTGTGCAAGTGTGTATCACACAGTGAGTCAGTGTGCAGTTCTGCAGAAAGCAAACCAGGGCTTCCCAGCGCAGTGATGACAGCTGACAAACAAACATTTAAAAATAAAGTGGAGGGTCTGTGTTTTAATCTCACCATGAGCCTTTGCCCACTGGCGACTGTGAGCGTGAGCGAGCTCTGCGCTGTCGCCGGGCAGAATAGGATCAGTCAGCGCTCTCCTCTCTGACAGACTACTGCGAATCTCTAGAGCCTGCTTCCCCTTTGTAGCATCAAACTGACCCATGTCTGGAAACAAGAAAGAATAGATCACACATCAGCATTTCAACAACAGCCTGATTGAGCGTAACACCTCACAAAATATCCAGATTACATTACATGAGCTGATATTGAGTCCAGCCAAGGCATCCACAAAACAATGCTAGGAGGCAGGGAGCACTGTGAGGAGCATTTTAAGTTCAACTCACTTACCGACCCTGAGGTAATGTCAAATGTTTAATATTAAGTGCATCTTACGGCAACCTCAAGTCATTTTCCCTCATTGACCCTGCTGTATATGAGCAAGCTGATACAATTTCGGATACAACAATGCAAATCAAGCCTCATTTCATTGGCTTTATGACACTTCTTCTGAAAAATAACTTCAAACACATCCTGTAACAGAGCAACTGTAAAACAATCACATTACAGCAAAACCAAATGATCTTCTCAGTCACAAACTCATTTTAAGATCAAAGTTTTGGGATTATTTACATCTACGATGAATGGGACATTTCTGATGTGACTAGTACTTCTTGCAGGGCTACATGTGACGTTATTAAATTGTGTTTTTGTTCCTCTCTCACCCTCGGCAACTCTGTCCAGCACCACGGTGATCTTCTCATCGTCAAGCAGTCGCTTCTTCAAAAACTTGACAAACACACCATTGGTGAAGCCACTAGAGCTCAGTTCAAAGGCCTCTGCATCTTGACACCTGGAAAGCCGAATGAAAAACACTATTTGAATATTCTTAAAAACAGAAAAAGTGTATAAATTTCGTTTTGGTTACAATTTATGTTGCAAACTTACGTAGCATATCCAAAGACAATGTTAGCCGTAACCCTCAGGACAATGTTTGGAGTGCTGTCGTCATGAATATTCCTAGAAAATGGACACATCTATGAAACTTCTGGGATGCAAACCAAGGCAATAAATCCCTAACAGCTCTATGCTGGAGAAAAAATAATTCCTTAATGGGTCCTGTCGTGGAATTACACACACGTATGTAAATAACAATAAGATCACAGTGGTGCACTGGAGGCCTCATGCATGCGACGGTAGCTTTAGTCAGTGGTGGAGGAAGTACTCAGATCATTTAATGAAGTAAAAGTACTAATACCACACTGTAAAAACACTCTATTAGAAGTAAAAGTCCTGCATTGAAAATGCTACTTGAGTAAGAGTATGTAAGTATAATTGTATCATATTTTAGTTTGTTTAAAGAGAATCAGATAAATCACAGTTAAACGTAATCAGCTGAAGAAAGGCCCACAGACTCAAGGACTCACCTCTTCCTGCACATGTCCAGCAGAAACACATTGAGGCCCGTCTCCTTCTCCTGCATCAGTTTAAGGATGCTCTGCACGCATAAACAGTTGGCTGACCGGTACGGGTTTGGTGCGTCCACTGGCACCATGAAACTGTTGCCATAGTTCTCATATCCATGACCAGCATAGTACAGCAGACCTAAAGAGGGAGGTGTGTGTGTTTCAATCCTTCCTTCATCAAACCTTCAGTCCAAGTCACTCTAAAAGTCAGTCACTTAAGACATTACTCTTATAATTCATGTTTGGGATGTGACTGTTTCTGGATTTCTGACCATCCACAGGTTTGTGAAATCTCAGCATACCATAGACTCCTTTGTGAAGCAGCAACAGGAACTCATCCACAGCATTTCTCATCTCTGACTCGGTGAGGTCCAGCAGTGAAACCACCTGGAAGTTGAGCTGCCGCAGGAGGTTGGTGAGGTCGTACACGTCCACCATGGGAGCTTTGAGCTGCGGGTGGTTCTGGTAAGACAGATTGCCAATGAGCAGGGCCACTTTGTCGGTCGCTGGGACGAGAGAGTGAGAAAAGCACACTGTTAAACTACGGGAGGGAAAAACTGTTCTTACATTCATACATCTGAATCACATATGTGAAGTAAAAATCATTAAATTATTTTAATGAGGACTCTTGAAGGACTCAAATGTCAAATTTGTTGGTGAGGATTTACTTGAGAATGCTGTTTGTTTAGATTTTCTCTGACACACTTGGCTTGATGTGGATTCAATTTCATTAATTTTAGCTGTCTTTTTTGTGTTTTTTTTTTTTTTTTGCCTTGCTTTTACTATATCCTACTTTCTATGACATACACGCTGTACCTTATATGTCGCATTTGTGACTGATACACCAAGAAATCAGGCAGTGGTGCTACAAATCACAATTATTTAATTAAAAAATTAATTAATTACAAAGAAGTGCGGGCATGAAGGAAGTGGATCATAATGGGTTCAATACCAAACATAATGACATTAATAGCTGCTTCATGTCACATAACACATCATCCCTGGAACGCAATCTTTGTGAATCTGGTAATTTTCCTTCGCTGGTGACGCTGTCAGAGAGACGTGGTTAAACGCTAAGGTACTTTTTGAAGTATTATTGTCTGTATTGCATCATGTTATCGAGTGATATTGATCATATTGTAATAATTCACTAACACATGCATAAAGAGATGTGTTGAAAGACACTTACCATATAGCTGTTCTGGAATACTATTCAGGAAAAAACCACTGGAACCTAAAATTACAGTGTCACAGTAAACACACAACAAAGTTTCACACTGCAAGTGCTGTGTAATGTGTATATGTACGTATGTATAAATATTACTACTACGATTACTCTTACCTCCGATGGCGTAAACATCATCTAGGGAACAAAAATAGAAATGCTTTAATTTAAATACTTAAGATGAACATTTTTACGTCGGTGTTAGAGAAACATTCTATTGATTCAGGAAAAAAATGATTCGGGAAGGTAAGCCTGATAGTGAAGGAAGAAGAGAGATCTAATTTTCATGCAATGGAATCACCTGCTTATGATTATACTTAGAGATTAAGGCCATGTTTACGTTATTGTCAGCAAATCCAATGAAAAGTCATTCTATTTTTCAATTTCCTAAAACAGCTGGGCACTCCAGTTTTCAGCAAACGTTACTCAAATCTATATTATTAAACATATTAATACTCATTAGAAGCAGGATACCGTGTTCATGTCACTCCTGCTGACTTAATAATTAGTTTTTTATGGTAAACGTGTCACAGTTTATAACAAAGAGGAATGAACTACTTCCAGGAAGTCTGGCTTGATATTAAATGGTGCAGATCACCCAAACCACAATATCATTCATTTTTTATTTGAGCATAGAGAGACTAGAGTTGCCTATGCTTGAAGAATAAATGAATAATATTATTTCACCTGAAGACAGAGTGTCTTGGTTTATTGTTGTCTGTACCTTCACATACGACTTGCTGAACCTTGTTTCTTGTACTTCCTTTGACACACCAGCAATACCACAGGAGTATGTTTGTGGGATCGATCCATAGTTGGTTTTGGTCTTTTCATGGGATTTGTTGACATTAAGATACATACAGAATACTAATGACATTAGTCAAATCAAGAATTCATGCATATGAAAGCTGGCGATCAAACCCTGTGAGCCTTGTGCTGTTTAGTGTCTATGCAACAACAATCCAGATCATGACCCACATGCAGTTAAAGGAACAATTTAGACTTCTGAACACAGTAAGGGTTAGCATTCTCATGCAGCTGACGCACGCTAATTGTTACCCTGTTGCCATTTGCCACACCATGCACCAGCCCTTTCAACTCTACCTTCTGAGCACTCCACTGCCCCTGAAAACTGCACAGATATCCTTGGTGCTTTCAGTCAAGAACAGAACAAATAAACACTCAAATGTAATGACAAGACAGTTGGTTTGACTAGACTGCAATTACAGTATGAAACAATGCACTGCGGTGTGGCATACCTATGACAACGTCAACTTCATTGCTCCACATTCTCTCAGTGCTGCTGCTGATCTCGCAGCGATACCTGCCGTGCTGATCCTGCATCGCGTGAGGAATCTGAAATGCAGACACTTTTCATGGCGCTTTGCTCGCTACAAAATGTAAGATTACTGAACTGAACAACATGACTATAAACAGAGAAAATAGTGTCCAAACAAGAAGGAAAAGGTAGAATTTTCGGAAGAGTAACATCATAAAAGCTCTCACACAACGATCTCCTCACCGTGAATTTCCTCTTTGTGGCGTTGGGGACCGGGACTCCATTTCTGTGCCACTGGTATCGAGGGATCGGCCGCCCCACGGCTCCACACTCCAGCTGCAGGTTTTCCCCAATATTTAGTCGCTGCGACTGAGGCTGGATCACCAACTTCAGCCGACCTTCTAAGGAATGGTAGCTCAGCCCTGGTGGTGGGGGGAGAGGAGACATCATGAGCATAATATCTACTGCATCCACTTCAAAGATTCATGGGCACTCAGAGCTGGAAACAGCAGTCACAAGTGAGACTTAAACACCTGTAAAATGTTACCGTAAGGCATGGCGACATCCAGGACGTCCACCTGAGCCCACTGGCTGAATTCAAAAGCATCTCCACAGTTGACCCTGCAGATGTAAAAGCCAGCGTCCTTCGGATGGACCGGACTTATCACCAGGTCTGGAGAGAGGCTGTTTGGCACCTGAGGTTGTGAAAATGGGAATCACATTGACTAATATATACCAGTCCAGGCCAGAGGAGAAACAGGGCCCAACCCCGTCTGCAGACTGAAATCTCACTGATTCACCCCCACCTCAAATTCATTCTCCTTTGCTCAATGTACTAGCTCTTTAAGTTTGTCTATTCCAGTGTGTTGCAGGATTTTAGAGTTGCAATATGATCACCAAAATTCAGCTTCTGAGGATTTGCAAAGGACAATATTTAGGGGAAAACACTCCATGTTTAATTTGTGTGCATGAGAATGATTCTATCTTCACAAACGCATAGCAGCCAAACTTAAAGTCAGGGAAAGTGTGTATACTTGCATATATGGTTTTATGTAAATATATAAAAGTATATGCAACTGCCCCTTTTTAAAGTTCAGATGTCCAGCTCTGAAGAAAACTGGTTTGACATGTAGTTGGAAAAGGGGAACAGTGAGTAATTTGACAGTGTCCAGTTCACTTTGAGCGACCCAATATGTAGAGACAAAAACCACCAAATCTGAAGGCTGTGATGTGACTACTCTGCAGTTTTGTTGTGCAGTTACGACTCCGTTCAAACACCTGGCTACTCTAATGCAGGAGAGGATGATGGGTGAGAGAGGGAAGCGTTTTGTCAAATTATAATCTACATTTTATAATATACATTGTACACTGCAGTTCAATTCAGGTCAACATCCCGGGAAACTGAAAGACCGTTTGCACAAGGAGGTTCAATGCAAAAAGTTCATTTGGCTGCAGTATTGCAGATGCAACATGGAGACATGTGCAGGCATTATTTTTGCCATTGTTTTTGTGTTTAGGCATCTGAGCCGGGAGACCACAGAAATACCGATGGAGAAGATTTCAAGCCCAGACCTGTTAACTTGGCACTTAAACAACAGTTTATGTAATTTTTTTTCAAGTAGTATAGCTCACCTCTTCCTTGGTCTTGAACCATTGGTACTGTACTGGAGATTTGCCCACGGCGTGGCAGCTGAGGCGCAGATTGTGACCAGCTATAAGAGCTACAGACTGAGGCTGAATGAGGATCTGCAATGCTGAACATACAGGCGACTTTCAATTCAGACTATGGAAGGCCGACATGTATTGTTAGATATCAAAATCATCCACGTTGGTTGAAAAGGCATTTTAGTTCCCTAAAGGTGTTTAAATGCAATTCGACTGTGCTCACAGATTTGGAGTAAACACATGATCACGTGATTCCCCTTTAAAAAACCTGAACTGACTGAGCCCTGCTTCCATAGACAAATGCAACTGACTGTGAACAAGTCTGTCATCCAATCAACACAGAGAACACAGATCATCCTCGCCTGGACAGCTTGATTGTACCTGATGGTTTCAGGCACTGCAGGGCCTCTGAGTTTCCCAGAGTTTGGAGGTAGTCGATCAGGTGACCTGCGGTGCAACCTCGCTCTCCCATCAGCCTCAGCAGCATGCGGCTCGGGCTGCCCTCCAGCTGCAGCACCTTCAGAGAGCACATCTCCATGTCGTCTGAGCTGGAGATTGACAGCACGTCATGTTTCAGATATCAGCGGCATCTTTACTGGCAAAGTGTTTTGACACATACAAGGACTCCAGCTGTCAGTAGCTGGAGCTTTGTCCTTGTTTTTATCTGTATTTTATTACTACTATTCACTGAGTTTTGCTTTCTATCTTTTGTTCTGCATTCTCTTTATTTTACTTTCATCCTTACTTTTGTCTATTTTTTACTGTTATTATCAAATGGGTGTTATTCTCCATCTTCTAATCGATCTTTTTATGGCCGTTGTCTTTTTTATGTGAAGCACTTTGTTGTAAAGCACTCTGAGCTGCATTTTTTTTTGTATGAAACGTGTTATAAATATATAGGTTATTTTTTTATTATTATAATCGTTATTCTTATTGATTGACTTATAGTTTACAGTCTGAATCAATGTCAGCCTACCTGACTTTGAACCGTCGGTCATTGCCGACAATCTCTCCAAGTTTTCGCCATCCTTTACTGCTGGATTTGTCCAACACCTCACAGAGCTTCTTCACCACCTGCTCACGTAACAAGTTGATCTTCGTGGACCGCTCCAAAGAATCCGACATGGCGACCACACGGAAAAGTTTAACATCAACGCGTTAGTGCGAGACTGGAGCCGCTGTTGTTACACTTGACAACAACTGAATTCAAAACGAAAAACGTCTACTTCCTGGAAGAATCGGTGAAGCGATACGGGCACACCTACTTCACCGTCTTGGTTTTCCCCCACGCAGCTGAAGGCTGCATTTGCCAAAGATGATGTATGTGTCAAGATAATACACTATAAGTGGATAGGTGAACGTTTGGGTGTTTTTTGTAATAACAGTAGAATTGTAAAATAATTTCCAGGTTGACTAAAATGTCTCCAACAACAGGTATATTTCACAAATAGCATTTTAACTCCTTTCAGTAATGACACAGTCACTAAGACTGACCTGATCTATAAGGATGAATGCCAAGGTCGAACTGTGGAATATGCTACATTCTGGTTGTATTTGACCACTTAACAATTATATGCCACTCAGTATTAGCATGTCACTCCTATCCCACTAGAAGGTACTCGTTTTCACTTTCCGTTAATGTTATTTGAAGGTAACGACTTCTTGTAGGCAGCTGTCTCTAGCTAAGGAGAGCTAACTTCACCAAATATTAACTAGCAAGCTCGGTAGGCTTGGTATAGCAAGCTTAGGCAGTCGTAACATGTGAATGACTAAACCTTAACAAAGTTAGCTGCCATTATGTGTACTTGATTGTTTTTCAGTAACTGGCCGTTGTGTTGAGTTAAATGCGCCACAAACCACTGCTTCGACTATTAGCTGCTGATGCTACTGAGCTAACTACAAGCCAATGACCGTTATGTCTTCATTAGCAAAGTGTCGATCTCGGCGCACGAGACTGAAAAGTGACCCAGTGAACATCTCGCACCGTCTGCACTCTCTGGCTGTAGTGTACTCACGTGCTGAAGTCGTGAATACAATCAAGCTTTTGTATCATGTCCTACCTGTGTTGTCAGCTGACAGGTGTGAGAGAGTAGTAATGTAGGTAAAGTGGAGTACGTTACTCTTTTCCGCCGTCTGTGAGTGCATCTGTCCCAAAATGCTGAATAAGTGAGCGAACATCATAAATGTGTCACTTTATTGTCCTTGCAAGTTTGGGCATTAATGTGTTTAGAAGCGGTTATATTTAATTATTTTTAATATCGCGTTTGTTTGAGTTATCTATATTAATTCTCTCATCTGCGTTGGCTATAAAATGTACAGACAATTAGAGGTTGTGCTTGTTTTCCCCTAATATCTCCTTGTTTTAAGTAAAAACAGGCCAAGCCACCGTTTTATATCACCTCATTAACCACAAGCTGGTGATGTCATCACCTTTTTCAGGGTACACAGAGTGTCAGTTTATGGACAGAATTTTATTCTTTTTAGCCATTCAAGTTGTGTGGCCCGAGTCTGTTGCTCTGTCCACCACTTTGGTCCAGACTGAATGACTGCTGCATTGCCCTGAAGTTTAGTACAGATATTAATGTTGCCCAGACAGTAAGGCCTAATCACTTTGGTAATTCTCTGAATGCCCTTCTGGCGCCACCAGGAGGTCAAATTCTTCACTTGTACAGTGAAATATCACAAGTCTACTTCATATACTGGTACATTTGGAACAGAGGAACAGGTGGTAACACTGTTGCCTCACAGCTAGAAGGTCCTGGTTCGAATCCCGCTGTGGGCACTGGTGGCGTGTCCTCCACCATGCCTTCAGTGCCTGCTGCTCGAGGAAAGGGGCCTTTCTGTGTGGAGTTTGCATGTTCTAGTCGTGCTCACCTGGGGTATCCCCAATAAAATACCCCCACTAAAAACATGCAAGAAGTTCACCACCTGACCGATGATGACAAAAAGAACTGGTCCCCGGGCGCCGGTCGACTGGCAGCCCTCACGAAATACTTCGGCTGTGAACTGAAGATTTCTCTGGACTGCTCTTGGGCTTCCACCAAAAGAATCGGGGCTAGTTTCAGATAGATTGTTCAATTAACCTTTTACCTCCCATCAGTAATCACTGCTCAAATAGCTGACCTGATCTATGTCATTGTTGTTTCAGTGGCAGATTTTTTGTGGTAAGACGCTGCTGAACTAATGGCATTATCCCACTTAGGGTACCAAGACTTACTTGAAAATAACTTCTTACAAGCAAATTGACACTGGCGAATAGTTCATTGTAGCTAAGTTAGCGGGGATGTAGGCGTCTTGCTAAGTGGAATTTCCCCTTGCGGAACTAAGTGTTAGCTTGGCATGGCTAGCATAGCACCCGTTTGAACGAAGATTTGCATTTTACCGAGCGTAGCTTCTTTATGCGCATCAAGTCTTGTTTTTTTTTTTTTAATCGTCGTAGTTACCTTACATTTAAAATATGTCAGGAAAACAGCACGAAGCCATGAAGCGCTATCACTGAATCAATAGCGGCGTACCTCCTCCCTGCCTGTTTCAATGTCGGCTGTTAGTTAATAAAAATCAGGTAGGAGTGAGACACCTCACTCCGGCTGCGCTCTCCGGTTCAGGTGAGTTGTGACGACACTAACGCCTCCCCGTCGCGTGTCAGAGTGGACACCTCTCTTCCTCATTACATGTCCCACCTGAGAGGAGAGACCCACCGTTATTCAGGTGGGAGAAGGTCGTCTGTGGCAATGTCATGACTGAAGAAGGCTACTTTTAACATCAGATAAATGTGGCTAATTTTCAAAGAAGTGTACGTCGACGGCTGTCTTAAAGTGGTGAGTGAGGTGAGTGCACGTCGGAACCGCGTTACTCTCCATGCGTGCAGACATACGAACCTCGAGTAACTCCGGTTCTATTAAAATTGCTTTGTAGTCGCACTGTAACCGGATTTTGTGTGGCGATATGATGAAAAATTGGATTGCAGTGTAACGTGTTTCAATTATTTTGTCCACCACGACATCAAAAACCTAACAGGGGGACAAAAAACTGGAGACAGAATGTTTGATTTGTTGAACGACTTAAACTATGAATCGAGGTTATTATAAGCATCATTTGCTTTTCTGCTGATTGATCAAGCAATTAAGAGTTAATCATTTGCACCCAGTTTATAGAGATGGGTGACAGTGAGTGTTATAAGCCTTCATAGTCTCAACAGTGTACTGTGTAGCTTATATAACCAAAGCTGTACTGCAGTAACATTGAATTGCACATGGAATAATATTAACATAACTACAGAATTTCAGCATGTATCTTGCCTTTTTATTTTATTTCTTTTTTTATTTTGGTACAAATCATATGCATGCAGTAGTGGTAATGATGATGTATTGTAGTAGCTCACTCTAAAAGCACAATATTTGTGTGATCAGTGCTACTTTTTCTTTCTGTTATGCTTTTTGTCAGCATTAGATTTAAAGTTTATTTACCCTCAGCCAGTTAGAAATGTAATTTAGTTCATTAAAAAAATGATCTGCAAAGAGTGTTAAATAATATTGTTGTGTTACCTCAATATTTAGCATTAGGTTGTATTTTTGACAGCTAGTGTAGAAATGAGAAATAAGCCGTATCCCACCCTGCTCAAACAATCATGTAAAAACTTGTTGGAGCAGGTGTCGCAGCATGAAACCGAGCTCATTGTCATTGTGGTTAGTGCACAAAGCAAGACAAAAATCAGTGAAAAGGTATAACCTCTTTGTGGCATCTTGTAAATTACAGACTGTCAGCCCCTGAAGGAGGCTTTCCCACACCTCGTCAGGTGACCTGCACAAAACATTTCACCATTGTTGCATAGCAAAGACCAGAAAAAGCTATTGGAGTCTGGAGTCTGAACCAGGGAGCATAAATCTGCTGAGTAGTCACTCAGAGTCAATCAATCAATGTCCTGTAAATTCCAGATGAGTCTAAAAACAGTGTGTTAACACTGTGTTGCCTAAAACTCTGATGTACATTTTAGAGTTGCCAACATGTATGCCAGCGTTTTAGAACAGATGTTAGTGCAGATTTAACAATACCATCAACATGTGGCGTAATCCTTTTCACAGTTGTCTGGCTAATTCTGGTAAATCCAGTTTCTTTTTGAAACCAGCTGCTCCAGTACTATTGCTCACCTTGACTTATAACCCCCACTTCATTTCTGAGCAATGTTGCAGATCTCTTATCTGATGAAAACCGATGAAAAGGTTGCATGTTGCTGTCAGTTAAATCATATCTTGCATGTTTATGTTTCAGCAGCATGTGAAGGCTGCAGGTGACCTGAATGTGCTGGCGAAAACGTGTACAAACAGTTATTGGTTGTGCTCGCTGTTTTCCCTTCATATCTGCTTGTTTTAGGTGAAAATAAGACACACAGCCAAACCACGGGTTTATATTACCTCGTTAGCCACAAGCTGCTGATGTTGCTTCCTTTTTCAGGACACACAGCGTGACAATTTGCGCCAGGATGAGGAGAGATCTTGGGTTGGCCCTGCTCTTGCTGCATTTAGCGGCTGTACAGACCGACAGTAAGTTGAAAGGCTTGGATCATTTGGAACATTTTCTTTGGCTGGTAATAACATATTTAAAGGGTTGATTCACTCAAATGCAAAAAAAAAAAAAGACATATTGGTCTCTTGTACAAATGAGTGACCAAGCCACCTGACATAAAAGTCACAGGGGTTAACTGGGTTAGGCCTTATAACATTTCCACAACACTTTAAAAGCTCAGGTGTGACTGAATTAGACATTCTAGAGACACATATCTGAAAACATGGGTGAATAAAACCAACACTACTTGTATGGCTAGACACCGTTAGTGGAACGTGAGAACTTTTTTTTTATTTGGGTGAACCAGCCCTTTAACGTGTCATTTAAATCAGTGTTTTCATATGGTAAAGTTTTCATTTTTAGATATATTAGTGCTAAATTTGGAGCTTGTTTGTCACATGTCTTGTCAGACATGTCTCCACCGGGAAAACCAGTCATGCTTGGCTGCAGGTCCCCCGAGAAGGAGACATTTACCTGCTGGTGGGAGCCGGGCTCTGACGGAGGGCTGCCGACCAGACACCACCTCTATTACGAGAGAGAAAGGTCAGTCCAATCACAACATTTTTGTTTTTTTTGTAGGAATTTTCTGATTTGTTTTCTTTATACAACAGGTCACAGTAGAGATACAGGAAAGGAAAGGGAGGGTCCCCTGTTGGTCTCAAACCAGGGTTTCAATCACCCAAAGTGATAGTAAAGCTGTTGTTGAGTTGGCAGTGTATTGTTGTATACAGACGAGTGGAAAGCTACCAGCCGCTTCTGTACACACTTCTGCACAGAAAACACATTTTTGTTACTGTGAAAGTAAACCTGCAGACCTCAAGTGCTTTACCTGTGTGACCCTCACTCACCCCAACCTGAGGGCAAAATACCAGTCTTCATAATTTAACACTTTTCAGGGATGGCCATGTCATGTGGTTCATCCCTTACTTTGGTCCAGACTGAAATATCTTGATGACTAACAGATGGATTGCCATAACATTTCACAGGCAGTAAAGGTTCCCAGAGGATAAATCCTTTTGAGGCTGGTGATCCCCTAACATATTAAAGTATTTAACCATGTGATTTGACCATTGAAGTTGAACACCTGAAAAAATGGCATTCCCATCAGTCTCAGCTGTACTTTGTGCTAATTGTCAATTATTAGCAAGCTAACATGCCAAACTAAGATGGTGATTATGGTTAGCATTATACATGCTAAACATTGGAATGTTTGCATTGTAATTGTGAGCATGTTAGCAGCTAATGTTAGCATTTACAGTAAGTCTCACGAGCCACAAGAAGATGGCATTTGGGATCATATTGCAGTGGCCAGTCAGAAAACTATTTGGACATCACACCTGACTCATATCTGATTGTCACTCAAGCCCTGGACTTGTTTATTGAGGGCAAACACGCTTTTACTGTACAGTTTCACAGGCAGCGTTCACTCATATCCTGGCTAGTAAAGGTCTGTTTTTGTCTATGTACAGATTGGAGGGAGTGTACGAGTGTCCGGACTATCATTCAGCAGGGAGGAACTCCTGTTTCTTTGACAAGAACCACACCTCCATCTGGGTTGACTACTACCTGACGGTTGTGGCCTCCAATGCCCTCGGGAATGCTACTTCAGACCCCTTTAAGATTGACGTGATGGAAATCGGTAAATTGCTAATCCTCAAAGAAAGAGGACCTAGATGAGATGAATAACTCAAACCTCGGGAGAGAGATATTGGGTACATTGAAATATTGAGAACCTCAGTAAAGCAAACGTCTGTATATTGAAAATATCCTCTAAACTGCTTGAAGGTTTTTTTCTGGGTCATGATGAATGTGTCCCTCTGGGTTTGACGCTGCACTGTGCTACTTACTGTCCAACATCTATAAAAAGTAGTGACCTCCTTGGACTTTATGAATTAATGTTTTACAACTTTCAACCGGAGTGGGTGTCATGTGAACTATTCAGTACTGATCAAATGTGACTCCAAATGTTTAATTCAAAGTGGAAACCAGTCACTACAAATTATTAAGAATTATAATTAAGAGTATCTTCATCTGCTTAGCTCAACAGTGTTTTTGTGACAGAGTAGAAGTGGTACACTATTGACAGCCACTAGATGTGTGCATTCATTAGAATAGAAGATAACACCGCAGACATTATCTGTATTGATCCAGCTAATGATTGGCATGTCTGTATTTGCTGTGCAGCGTTCTTGGGCTTAGTAAGGAATGGAAAAGTACAGAGTGACAGACACGAGGCACGAATGAAAACCTGAGCAGAATGAGGCAGAACTGGTTTGCAGTCGGTGTGAAACAGCTTTGGATCAAATTTCATACCTTTTGTTTGGCAGGCAGTTTCGTACGTGATCTCCATGCACTATGCGTACAATGCATTTGCAAAAGAGTCTGGTCACATGGAAGAAATAATAACTCCTCTGCATTAGATTTTGTCCCAGTGATCTAAAGTTAGGAACCCAAGAGTCCATAAGTTATAGTTCCATCCATAAGTAGCATAATGACAAGTGGTGATTCCTTGACTTTTTGTTGAGACCCATCATTGGGTCCAAATTTCAGTGTGTCTAATACTTCAATTTATGACCAGACACCAGGAAAATAATGCACCAGTGTGGCTGTTGATTCTGAGTCTTGTTCTGCCTGTGCTCGACAGTGAAGCCTCATGCCCCTGAAAATGTAACGCTGCTGGTGGAGGAGAGAGAGGACAGTCCATGTCTCCATATCAGATGGGAGCGTCCCTATAACACAGACACCAAATCCGGCTGGGTCACCATTAAATATGAAATAAGAGTCAAACAAGAAAACAACAAGTGGAAGGTGAGTTCTGAAATAACTTGCACATAAAAATTATCTTCCACTATGGGGTCAGCCAGTATTAAGACTTGTTTTTAGTTTTTCTCATTCGATGACTACTGCATGTTGTGTTTGTTGTGCAGATCAGCCCTGCTAGAGGATTTGAGGCTGCCATCTGGTCCGTAATGTGTTAAAAGTTCAGAAGTTCAGGGTCAACCCTAGTTTTTCTCTGAAGGTAACTTAACATTTTAAAATAGATTAATCAACCCCAACCTGCAGTTAAATGTACTACAACTATATTTAATGTTAAAACTGATAAACTTTATTGATTTTTGTAAATGAACACTCATTCTGAATTTGATGCCTGCAACATGTTCCGAAAAAAGTTGGGACATGGTCATGTTTACCCCTGTGTTACACCACCATTTCTTGACAGCCCTCAGTCAGCGTTTGGAAACTGAGGACACTGACTGATGAAGTTTTGAGAGTGAACTTCTTTCCCATTCTTGCTTACTGTACAGCTTCAGTCGCTCAACAGTCCGTACTCTCCATTGTCATATTTTGTTCTTTGTAATGTGCAACACATTTTCAGTGTGACCAGTTTAATACCTGCACTCTTTGACTATGAAGCCACGCTGCAGAATGTGGCTTGGCATTGTGTTGTCTGGATGGCAGCATATGTTGCTTCACAACCTGTATTTAGCTTTCAGTATTAAAGGTGCCTTCACAGGGGTGGAAGTTACCCATGCCATGGGCATTAACACACCGGCGTACCATCACAGATGCTGGCTTTTGAACTTTCCAGCACAAAGTTGGAAATCTGGATGGCCCATTTTTTCTTTAGACTGGAAGACATGACCCAAACATGACACAATCACCTGCTGCCGATGAGGCTGTTTACCTGTGGAATGTTCCAAACAGGTGTTTTTGGAGCATTCCACAACTTCCCCAGTCTGTTGCTACCCCTGGTAGTTTGAACACTAGATATCTCTCCAAACAGGCAAGAATTAAACTACCTACAACTTCACTTAAGTTCAGGTCAAGATCCAAGTTGTTACATAGTCAGCCAGTAGAGGGCAATGAAGGGGCTGCTTCCATGGCAGGGGGTGCCACAACTGTCATTTTGTCAAACACATGATACAATATTTCAGGTACAACAAATCTGTTTGACCCAAACAGTAGTCAAAACCTGGTTATGAGGTGAACATTTGATTTTGTTTCTCTAGGAGTTCATGTCAGGTACACAAGCCCATTTCAGCCTGTACAGCGTCAGTCCGGGGTCGGTGTACGTGGTTCAGGTGCGCTGTAGACTAGACCACGGCTCCTGGAGCGAGTGGAGCAACACGACCTGTGTGAAGGTGCCTAACTGTAAGTCTCAGAAGCTCTTTTCTCCATCTTTGGCTTTATGGCAAGGTGGCAACTGTTATGAGTACTAATAATAACTGAGAAAGTGCTTTTTTGTTTTAATTTAGATCATCAGAATGACAGGCCGTTTTGGATATTGGTTTCTGCCGTCTCTGCAATTCCATTCATAGCAGCGATGTGCATCTTGGTCATTAAGAGAAAATAGTATGTACCTCCTGCAAAAAAGATACCAAACTTTTTATATAAAGTCAGGATGGTGAGGATAATTTGAGTCATGCCTCACTTTATTTTGTTCCCCAGTGTGAAGCAGTGTGTTCTGCCTCCCGTTCCTGGTCCAAAAATAGGAGGAGTCGATTTTCAACTGCTCAAGGTAAGACTGCATCTGCATTGCATTTTTAACATATCCAAAAACAATGGTGAGATCATAATTTACTGAATTAACCCTGACTAACCGTTCCAGAGTGGACAATCTGAAGATGTCATTAATGCCCTGATTGTCAACCAGAACTTTCCTCTGATGGTGGCCTGGAAGGACCAAATGGAGGAGTACCTCATCGTGACTGAGCATGACAATGAGCAAAAAAGGAAGAAAAGCTTGATTATTCCTGCTGGCTTCTGCTTAGACTCAGAAATCCAATGTAAGGAGTCAATGCCCAGACAAAAAGGCCGGGAGAAGGTTGGGGTAACAAAACATGAAATGGATAACTTTGTAAAGAGCAAGAAGTCTCTCTTGGGGGAGCCTGCTCAGAAACGACAGTGCCCAAGTTTACACTTTATAAACACAGAAGCAACCGAACAGAGTCCATCGAATCATGAGAACTCCGGCAAACCTTTCACAAACAGCGGTTATGTGGATATTCAGAGACATGTGGGAAGCATTCAGGAAGTGGATGTAAAACAGGTGGACTACAGCAGAGTGAAAGAGGTGAACGGAAACAATACTATCATCCTAGAGAAAGAACATCTCCCAATGAACAGCTCTGGCTACATGGATGTTCAGAGACAAGAGGAGAGCGGATCAGAGGACTACAGCAGGGTGAAAGAGGTGGACTCTGTGATCTTCCTGCAGAAACAAAACGTGTCAGTCGACACTTCCTGCAGAGAGAAGGGTAACCACTACACAGACTGTCCCCTTCAGAAGCCAAGCAATCCTCGTGCGCCTGGGCCCCAGAAAGTGGGAGTGTGCACAGAACTCATTGATAGCGGATATGTGGACACTATCCCTGCACCATCTTTAATGTAAAGCTTTGTTTTATATGCAGTTTGGGCTGCAACCAACGCTAATTTTCATTGTTAGTTTTCGCGATTAATCGATTAGCTGTTTGGTCTATAAAATGTCAGAAAAATGTCGACCAAGATGACGTCCTCATATGTCTTGTTTCATCTTCAAGCCCAAGATATTCAGTTTACTGTCCTAGAGGAGTGAGGAAGCCAGAAAATATTCACATTTCAGCTGGAACTAGTCAATTAATTGTTGCAGCTCTACATGCAATGTCCAAATACAGACATTCCCAGTGATTTACTGTTCAGACTTAAACAAAGGATGGATGGATAATCTTGGCATACACATTCAAGATCACAAGACAATGAATCCCCCTGATGTTGGTGATCCCCTGAATGTTACTCTAGCATCACCATGAGGCTGACATTTGCTGCTTATATTCTAGGTCCCTAGAGAATTAACTTTCACATTTCAATTTGTCCAGTGCTGGTTTATGACCAAATACCTGCAAAACTGATGACATTCTCATCGACCTCATCTAAACTTCATGTTCAGTAATGTTTGCATGCCAACAGGCTGAACTTAGATTGTGAATATGGTGAACATTTAACCTGCTAAACATCAACTGTCACATATTTAGCTCAAAGCACAGTGTGCCTCAGTACTGCCTCACAGAGACAATGTCTTGTTGTACAACAATGGAGCTCTATGGCACAGAGGAATATGCTGCTTGTTGAGATTAGGACAAATATCACCAGACTTATCCTTTAAAGAGTAGCTGGTAATGAAATGGTCACATAATGGTTTTGCAGTCTATTGTTTTTGCCTCAGGCAAAGGCAAACTTTAAAAAAACATGTACACAAGAGACTGCTCCACTTTGCTTCTTCCAAAGTTGTCACACTATAACAGAATATGCACGACAGCCAAACTTTAAATGAGGTGACATTTTCTAATGCAAGCAAATCTTCTCATAAGATTGTGTTTTCATCTACTTGAAACTAAACAGACAAAAACATATTTACTTAGAGGAATTAGACACTTCACATGTAGAGTCTACAGAGGCGACTTTATATCACATCATACAAGGGATTTGAAAAGAAATCATCATCTGCTCATGGAGAGCAGAATTCAAATGTGTAAACACAGGTGACATCTAATGATTTAGTATTTTCGTTTTTGTTTCATAGAAACAAAGAAAGCAGACAGCGTTTCTACAATGTTTGTTGTGCATTTTAAGCACTGTTTCTGGTCTTGAATGGTACTTATAGTTTAAACTGATTATTGTTGCTGCATCAGCTCCAGGACAGAAGCTCGGAAAGTAAATATGCATTTTTTTGGTCTTTGGTTTATTTATTTGTAGATGGTGTTAAGTTATTTCATGGAATCTGTTTCTACTTTTCTTTGAAACAAAGAAACAAAATGAGTAAACTAAAAGTTTCAGGTATCACTAAAAAATTCTAAGATTCTTTCTTCAGATCAAATATCCAATGACAAATTTTAATTACTAAAAATATCAAATTCTTATTCAATTTTCCCTTTTTACATTTATCTCAACAGATCCCACGTGGGTAGATTTTAGGTTTGTAGTTTTGAAGACGTCTGTGATTTTGGGATGCCTCAGGGAGGCGTACTTAAGACCACTACAGCTTGTCCTCTTCGTGCAAAATAACACTTGATACTTTGCTTGACAAAGAAAATAAATCCACAACAAACTCTCTGCTGATTCTAATTTCCTATTTAACATGGAACAACTGAAACATTATTAATGTATTAAAAAAATAATTTATTGTTTTTACCTCCATTCTCCTAGGAATTTTGTCTATACTCCATCTTACATACAGAGTTGATATTCAATGATTTATAAAAGCTGAATCAAAAAAAATATATCTTTACAACAACATTAGGCGTTTCATCCATTTCTAAATTCCTATGGTTTCACAGTTTGGTCTCTCACTACCACAGAATTTGCTGAACCACTGTTTAGTAGAACATTTAAAGGATTAGTTTGATATTTTGGGGAAATATTCTTATTCACTCTCTGGTGGAGAATTACAACAAATTGCTGGTTAGCTTAGCTTAGCACAAACTGGACTAGACTGGAAAGCAGCTGTTGGCTGTAGCCTTATATTTAACAGAGTGATATGAGAGTGGTGCCATCTTCTCATCTAACTCGCCACCAGAGAGCAACGAGCACATTTCCCAAAATACTGGACTTTTGCTGTAAAATATGCAGCTTGAGACCGAGTACAGGCTTTTTTCCACAGATAATATTTTGACTGAGAAGGAAAAGCAATACCAATAGCTTTAATGATCTAGATATGACAAAATGGAGAGCAGCCGTAATTAATACTGTTAGTTATACCTGTGCTTTTCCTGTTTGAACATGTCAAAATGCCATGAAACTTCCTATCATCAACTTCCTGACAACCCTCCTCCCTGTACAAATATACCAAGACATAATTCAGCAAGACATCAGCATGCTAACAAGTTGTGTCGACACAGTCGCACACCAACTTCCAATGACAATAAGATTCACTGAGAACCTTTTTAACCTAAGACCTGTAACAACATTTGTTTTTCCATATCTGACATTACACCACCTTTCCACACCTGAAACCTTTATATTAGCAATTTCTACTTCAAAATAATATAAGCATTTTTGTTTTTACATCTTCATAGGTCTTAATCCTAAATCTTCTCTCCTTTACAATACTCATCTCAGTCCTCTGAAATCATAATTCTGTTCATTAATTTAGCCTGTTTCAAATTTTGTCATTTGTTGCGTCAGTTCAGATTAGTGTAATTTGTCCCGTTTTACCTTTATGACATTTCATAGTTTCTTTTTCGTCAATATGTAGGTAAACTGTAAATTCACTTAAAACAACTTTTTAAACTAACAGGTAACGTCTAACAATGTTATTTATCTGTTTTTCCTTTAGAAAAATCAAATGCCACCATTTACACCTAATCACAGGCAGTACTACACACAGGGTGTGGTACTTTGGTAGTCTCTAACAAATAAATACACAGAATCTAGATGTAGTGCAATTAAGATAAAAAAAAAAAAAGAATGGAAGAAAGAAAGAGCATATCTTATGTTTTCACTCTAAACTGAACCTAGGTGTGTCACGGTGGCCTCGGAGTTTAAGACTGGGGGATAAAATAAGGGTCAATAAGATTCTGAGCTTGTAAAATTATGTTCAGTAATAGTTCCTCTCGTGTGTCATCCTTTGTAAACCTGTGAACACACTTTCATGCATAGGAAAGATTTTAGGAAAGATCAATCCACACCGTGTGTAACACCGAAGCTACAAATCCAAATCTCTGTGGATGTGGAACTATCAGAGTCATACACAGTGTGATCTTAAGAGTTTTTAGACAATCCCAAACATCAATTTCTTGCAATTATTTCCCCCCACAGATTTAGAAAGGATGATATACAACCATTATTGCACAAGCTTAAAATCTTACCGGCCTTTATTTGAGCCCATGTAAGACACTGACCCTTGCAATTGCAATGTCCGTGGCTTGATTTTGGCTGTGGGCCTTTGCTGCACATCCTCCAATCCTTTCTCTCCCTTCATTTACAGTTATCTCTCCAATGTCACTGTCAAAAGGCAAAAACGCTAGAAAAATACAATAAACTGAACAAAACTGTGGAGAAAAACAAAATGCACCGTAGTCACTCCAAGTCAAAACACAGTGTCAAAACATCACTGATAATTTATCAGTGCTGTAGAACTGGTTGATTGATTCAACACACAGTCAATACTTACACCTGCACACCCTCGAGCCATGTTCACAGACAACATGGTTGAAAATTCATATTGTGGGAGCTCTTCAAGTGTCTGGTTTGGTCCCAGTACGTGGTTAACCTCTCCAATTTCTAACCCACACACTTAAAATACACAGCTTTGCCCAATTATCTTCAACTCCAACACAAAAATGTGACTTGCTTTTCAAAAACAACGGAAAGGAATTCATGATTCATCGCAAATAGTAGCAACATGATTCATGTCAGGTTGAGAACCACAGCAGCGGAGCACCTTGCATTTCCTGTATGCGGGGATTCAGTCCATCCTAGTTTCTTCTAAGCTGGTGATCAGCTGGTATTTTAGGCACAGAAGGCTTTGCCACTGTCAACTCTTCTCATCTTCATCAGTGTTTTCAGTACATTCATTTTCCAAGTGCATGGAGCTCAGCTGCTCCTCAAATTTTAGGAATTTGTGGTTGCAGTCCTTCTCCAACATTTTCTTCCAAATTTTGACTAGGAGAAGCAATGCAAAAAGAGTGGATTTAATTGTACAAGTCACAAAATTAAATTACAGTTTTAAAGAGCAGACATCATAAATATTGGGGTGAGGACGTAACATACTGTATTCTGGTTCCTCTGGCTGTGTGGCCTCAGGACTGGGCTCAGCCTGCTCAGTCAGGCCGCTGATCTGCAGCCCGTCCTCTGTCTTCACCACCTGCTCCACCTCTGCCTGGCCTGTCTGCTCCAGGCTCAACACCATCACCTCATAGGCTCTCCTGGCCTCAGATGACAACTCGATCATCTTATGATAGAAGTCCTGTGGGTAAGAAAGCCAACACTTGCAGCTGGTTTAAAATAGTTATCTTTGATGGTCTAAATCATTTATTGATTCACTCATCATAATAACATTGAAACCCATTTTAAGAGCTGTTTTGTTATTATGTATTGTTGCGGAACATAAATCTGACCTGTGCACCATCATAGTTGAAAATGCCCACCAGGCTGACAGGCACTGCCTTGTTGACGCAGCGACCCAAAGCTTTCCTGGAGAGGGCAAACACGTATGGCACCCCCTGCTCACGACAAGTGTCGATAATGGTGTAAAGAGCCTCATCCAGACCTCCTGCAAAAAGTGACAGTTTTCTATGAATGCCAGGATCACGGTTTCAAACACTCTGTGTTTTTAGCTGTTGCATGTCTGAGCGTTGTTTCTCCCGAGTTTAAATTAGTAAACGAGTATGATGACAACTCATGCACAAAAGCTGCATTATGGACTGCTTAAAATTCTGAAATGTCTACCTCTTTTATTATGGATTCATCTCAGTATGACCAGTTGCTGATCTGACTAATGAACATTTGCATATGATGATTAGTCTTGGAAAAAGCCTCAAAACTTGATTTTACAGGGAAAAAACCCACTAACACCAATGTTTTCCCTAATTAAACTCAACTGTATCTACATGGTGGCACAACACAGTGGACTCCATGAGCTGCTCTGTCTGTAGATATAAAGAGCTCCTTCTAAGGTAATGAAAACAAAACAAATCTCATTTTCAGGAGATTATACACTAATGAATTAGAAATGTTTTATGCCATTTCTGACACATTCTGCCAATAGATCCTTGTTAATCTTACACACTGGACCTTTAATGTACAGATTGGCACAATTATGAGAAAATGCTGACAACTTTAACTCCTCATAAGGTAAGTTCATGAAAACTTCCCGTCATACACAGTGAAGCTCTCTACCTTTGGACTGGATGCGTTCACAGTTGGGCGAGATGACGACACACTTGACCTTCCTGAGTTTGAGATGCTTCAGGACCTCTCTGAGCCCCATCACAATCCGTCTCTTCATGCGGGCCTTCATGGGGTCCTTCTGGTACAGGCGGTCCTGGAAGCGAACCAGCTCCTTTAGCAGAACCGTCACACACTCGTCCACATCTTTGCTCAGCATCTGGCTGCAATAGCTGACAGGTATGACAATACACATTTCAAATGAACAAAAACGTGAGAAAAACTGTGCTTAAACTAAATGTTTTGTTATTTCTTCTCAGACAACCAACAAAGGTTTCAACTTAATGATGATGCTTTCACAATCTTACTCTCTGAACTTTCTGCTGTGGATTTTGGGTCGACCAGCCGGGCAGGTTACAGGTGAGGTGGTCGGTTGCTCAACTGTCTCATCTTTGTCGGTCTCTTCATCGTCCTCTTTCGCCACCTGGTTTGTGCCATTTAACTGTGACTCATCATCAAGTTCCTCTGTAGGACTCCCAACCTCATCTGAGCATCCAAAAGCACAAAACACAGATCAAATACTACCTCGAATCAAAGATTTCCTTCATCTGCCTTCAGCTGTGATTACTTAACTGAAGGCATCTATTAAAGTCTACTGTTTCGCATGCTTGCTCTCACCTGTGACGTTTGTTTCACACTGCTCCTCTTCAATTGCTTCATCAGCAGGTTGGAACTCATTTTCGGGCAGCAGCCCTCTCTCCTCCAGCAATCGTCTTTGCTTCCTCTCCTCCCTTTCTTTCAAAATGACCTGAGGATCAGACAGAGAAACATCTAACGAGGCTGTACTGCTGAAACACATTCCTCTAAAATGCAGTGCATCTATATTTGTTCCAGAACAAGTGAGTGGACTTACTTTTTTGAGAGGGGTGGGTTTCTTGGCTTTGGGCACCTCTCTCTGCTTGCCCTTTTTCACCAAGGGGCTGGTGGAGTCCAGGGGATTGTGGGCAATTTTATCCTGCTGCCAGGGCAGCTTCTTCTGGACTAATGGCTGTTTCTGGACAACAGGCAGTCCTCCACTAACTACAAAGAAATAATGTTAAAAGAGACTTATTTATTCTGGGCTGGGCTTTAATACCCTGCACCAACATTTTTTAAAGCAAGTGTAATCAGCCAAAATATGGAAAAATAAGGGAGAGAAAGAGAAGAGGAACTCGCTGCAGCAGAGGCTAAGATGTTGACCATTCCCCACCTGAAAGAATGACTGGCTTGGCATCCTGCTTGGCTTTTTGGGATTGCTGCTTCTTTTCCAGGGCGGCCAACATGTTTCCAATGTCCAGCTGAACAGGAACTTTGCTCTTCTTCCCAGACACCTTTTCAGCTTTCTAGAAATCAGGAGACCACGACCAGAGGTACAAACCAGGCTTATACATCTATACGGCTTTCTCCAGGATAACATTATCTATTTAAATATAATAGAACAGCACAAACCTGTCCTTTTTTAGTCGTCTCTGTGGGCTGAGCAGACGGATGCTGAACTTCTCTTTGGTTTTCCTGAAAAAATACCCATTGTAACAAATTAAAGATGCGGTATTATAATTATTATGTGAAAACATGTGGGAGGGGAAAGAAATGATGATATGTACCTCATTGCATAGTTTTGCTGCGTTGCTGCTGATTAATCTTTTAGTTCCAGTCAAGCCTGGAAACTCCTCTTCATCCTCACAAACAAGAAAATAACATAATTTTTCATCCAACAAAAACCAACACTGATTTTCAAAATGTTGAAAATACTTAATAAAGTGGGTTTTGTTTTTGAAATGAATGAAAATAAACATTTTCTATTTACCTCAAATTTTGGAGGCTCCTGATAATTTACTGGTTCTTCTGACTCAGCCTCTGTGTCTTCACCAGCACCTTTAGCCTTCTTCTTCTTTTTCTTCCGTTTCTTCTTCCCCGGGGCTCCCTCTTCCTGCTGTGAAGCAATTTCCTCCATCTGACGAAAAAGCAAAATGAATGGACCAAAAACACCACTTGAAAACATGGCAATGCAGGCAAACCCTGAGGTTAACCAAAACCTTAATGTCACATTTAATGTATCAGCATTTGTTTGATGGCCATGTCAGTGCTATCCAACTGTATATAACAATAATTCATAGTTAAATAATGTCTGAAAAAAAGTCCTGGATCCAGATAAATGGCAGAAAATGGGTGAATGGATTCAACAATTAAAAAATAATTCATTCAGTGAAGTTCATTTAAGTTTTAGTTAAAATGGACACTCAGCCATTCAGAGTTGATAACCATCCTCGCTGCTGTAGCTAGACACTGTTTGCTGTAGGTCTGATCTGACTGAAACGCCACAAAAAGGATTATAAAGCCTCCTGTGTGAGCAATCCTGTCACACCAGTCTCACTTTTATTTTTGTAAGAGATATGTAAATCAAACATGTTGTCTGACCTGCTTATGGTTGCTGTGGATTGTCTTCTCTTTAGGGACGGGTTTCTTTGGAGGTTGAGATGCAACATTAGCCCAGGAAGTCACCACTGTCTGACCTGTTCACAAAAATATATTAACTAGTAATCAATCAGATGATTAAGTCCTGAAATACTACTGACATTGCCTTACAGTCATTGACAGGCTGAGTACAGGAGCTTTCACTTACCTGGTAAAGCAACAGACGAATCTGGCTTAGAATTAGTGGCAATTTGTTGTGCGTCAGACCGTGTTGGGGATCCTCTCCTTCCAGACTATTGAATAGAAAATTACAGCAGCACTAGATTCATGAGTATATCTCCATGTTAATGAAGCATTCAACACAAACTACACAACACATCTGCTATTTCAGTACATTCACCTTCCAGGAAAATGCAGATGTTTGCACTAGAGAGCTCTTGGATGAAGGAGGTGGACCCCAGCACTCTCTCTGAGCAGGAAGAGGGCCCGCTAACTCTGGAAAATCAGTCATCTTCACCTCAAAATCTGTCTGTGCTGGCTTTGACTTCCCTGCAGAGTTTGGGGCAGATCGGGCACCTCTAAAACCTGTGGTTCAGTTACAAGCAAAAGTTGATTAAAGGTGATTAAAAGTGAGCTGAAACTGCTGTTCAGGAAAATGATGCACAAGCTGAGGTGCCCAGGATGATTCAGGAAAACATTCACAATGCCACGTGTGATATCTACCTTTTTTCTGTGCATCCAGTGAGTTCTTGCCCATAACTCTGCCTTGAGCCAGAGAGTCATTGTTGCCTTTTGATGTCTGTGGAGTTGGACGAAAGCTAGTGAAATTCATTTCATGAATAAAGTTGGCTTCACTGAAATTTTCTGGTACTCAAAAGGAAACCAACCTTTGCGTGTGGATCCCACATGGACCTGTCTCTCTTCAGGAAATCATCACTGGTCTCTTTAACATGACGGCTGCTGCTGTAGCCATGACTCCTTGACACATCTCCTTTTCCTGCAGGCACTCCATCCACATTTGATGGATTCTGCTTTGAGCTCACACCTGACCGGTTCCTAAACAAAGTTCACATGTAAAGGGCTTGACACTGGTGCCTCAAGCCATTGGGTGAATGGTTGATTACTATAGATAGATAAAATTCCAAGTCTGTGATTACCCTCTTACACTCTGGTCGGACACATAAGGATTTGGTAATATTAGAGGTGGTGATGAGGCGGTGTGTGTCTCAACAGGCTCCTTCCTCGGTCTCCTCTGTTGTTTAGGCTCAAAAGACTTGACAGCAGATGACAGTTTGCTCTCCTGGTAAAGATTGTCTGTAATCAACAGTCTGCTGTAACATGACCTTTGACAATGACTGGCTGCAGTTCAAGTGAAGCCATGTTGATTCAACACCATCTTATCACTTTGCCCGTGTTCACTCAGACGTAGCTTATTTAGCTCAGCTCTCGATTCCAGCTCAGTTAACGACCAAGTTTTGTAGCTGTTAGCTCAAATTAACAGCTAGCATAGTTAGCGTTACGTAGTCTTAACTTTTGAGTAACCCGTCAAAAGTTAATGTTTTGCAAAACATAATACCATCAGATAATTGGTATGCTCATACCAACTGTTGACGTATAAGTATCGTCTACATGTTAACAGCAGCTAAAGTTTGCTAAAAGTTAGCTCGCGTTCAGCAACATGCATCAGCGTATGTTAGCATTACTGGCTAGCTTGCTGTCTATCTAGAAAACAAAACAAAAACGTCACTTTTCGTTCACTACCTTGTCCATCTTGGGGTTTTCCTATATGCAGTCACATGTCCGCATGCTCACTCGATCGTCCATGTGTTGTCAAAGTCCCTGTTGTAACAGTGCTGCATTTATCAGCAGCGACAGAGCGTTAGCTATCCGGGCTAAGCAACCTGTTTGATAGCATAGCGGCAGGCTAGCTAGTTGAGCCTGATTGAAACAGCTGATGTTTACAGTGTGTGCAACGAGGAGAGCTTACAGCGACATCTTCTGGCGTGCAGCGTGACAAATCAGCTTTACAGAAGCTACAAACAATAGCAGCGTTTAGTATTTTCATTAATGCTATGGCGTCATGTTACTATTTAACCATCCTAGAAAAAAAACCCTCAAATGTCAGACCTAGAGCCAAAACCTCGGTACACGCGCTCACCTCTCTGGTAATAAGTGTAATTATAAATTTGCAACATTGACGTACAGTATCATGATGTGATGGCCCTGTCTTGTGGAGAGGTTTTAACACCTTTACTTCTGCACTTCGTTTGTTTTATGCGTCCTTCTAAACAAACCCAGCCATGAATTTTGAAATACTGTTACATGTAAAAATCCTGCATTAAAATTTTTACTCAAACTAAAACTATTATCAGCAAATTCTATTCAAAGTATCAAAAGAAAAAAAAAAAAAAGAAGCACCCTTTATGTTGAGTATTTGCATTTGGATTCTTCTTATCCATTCATTAACATGCAAGCAGTTCTTTAATGTTCTAGCTGGTTTAGGCAGAGTTCATTTTCACTCATTTATATACTTTTGGTAAATTATCTAGAGAAATGCACCTTATTTCATGGTTGGATCACATATTTTCATGTGACATCGCAATCTGCAAAACTTCAGATGGATATTATGGGGTGAAATGTATGTACTAGTAGCATAAAATGGAAAGTACCTCAAAGATTTACTTGAGTAGAGTAAATGTACTTCGTTACTTCACCACGGAAATGAAGTTCATTGAAAACATTTTTGTACAATCTTTAAGCAAAATATTAACACATTTGCATATACAGACTTTGTTATATCCTTTTTTAATTACAAGAAAATATAATCTCCACATTTGCGGACACACTAAAATAAAATGCTATTTTGTAAAACAAAATCTGAGTGATTAAATATTGCAGTATAAAATGATATCTATGTTTCACAAGCATAAATGAACATATTAACATATTTGTAACCCATCCTAACCCATGGATTTCACAGTCTGCACAGGTCAACATGTGCATGTTAAAAGGCTCCACTCATTCCACATTTGAACAATACCTTCCCTCCGTTTTGGCATGTGCATTGTCCTCTTGCATTATTTTGGTTCATGCGACGATTCTTGGAGAACAGTGCATAAAGTGTACATCTCAAAGTAATAAGTCAGTGCTTGTTTTCCCAGCAGATGTAAACATTATAACATTCAATGAAACTCCAACACATGACAAGTTCTCTCTCAAGTCTTTGTGTCTCTCACTCCTCCTTTAGCCTCCCTGCAGTTCTCAGGAGAGCCAGAGGGATAATGAAAGAGGCTGATGTGAGAAGAAAACAGGTCTGAGCTCCAGCTATCCAGTAAACTGTGAATAAAACACAGTGGATAAAATGTTACATTTTTTACCAAGCAAAATAAAATATGTCTCTATACCCCGTTTTTGAAATTTCAGATTTCAGCAGCCATTACTGCCATCTGTCTTCCTTACTGGAGGATGACACAACTGGTCCCAGAGCTCTAGCCAGAGCACCCAAACTACGCAGAATCCCCATCACTGTGCCCTTCTGATTGGCTGATCCTGGAGGAAAACCCACAGTGGATAATCAGTGCCAGTGTGCACATCGTAGATAAAATCAAAATGGTTTGTGAGTTTCAATAAATAAGAATGAATAAGAGGTTCACCATGGTCAGACACAAGCGTTGACAGACACGGGACTACTATCGCAGCCGCTGTAAGGAAAGACATAAGGGACATTTTCATACCATTAATAATATTCATTATCTGTGGATAGTGTGTTTCTATTTAACCTTTAACCTCTTGAGATACATTATAGCTGCAATGATGTGCATTAAAGGCTTTAATTCATCTTAACATGACATATAGTGTAAAATGAGCTCACCAAATGAGTATAGTGCCAAACCAGCGTAAAGCATGGTTATATTCCATGAGAGCCCGATGAGAATAAATGCTGGGATTAATGTTATTATTGCCTAAAAAGGAGAAACACGGTTCATTAAAGAAGACAAGTATGCAGTTGTGCATCACGTGTTTTCAGCTGAATAAAGAGTCAATCACTGTAAAGCTATTTGTCATGTCAACAGAAGGTACTCCTACCATACGAACAGCCTTGATATGGTGCCCAGGTTTGATTCTGCGAGCATAACCCCCTTGGATCAAAGCCATGATGACACCAATGAAGAAGAACATCTTTCCCTGTTGCATACTAATGAGAGATAAAGAGTTGTAAAAATCACAAGGTTGCTGTTCAGGTGGGTTTACTGTAACTCACAGAGTACACAGCTTTAACTTTGAGTTCATACCTTGTAAAGTGGAAGCGCTGATGAGTCAGAAAACTCAGCGTGAACTCCAGACCAGAGAACAGGAAGAGGTATAAGAAATAAACCAGCCCCAACACTTGAAGTTTCTGCATGCCTGCAAAGACATTTCCAGCTTGAATCTGTGTCCCAAGGTTCAATCACGCTTTATAAATGGGTCAAATGGCTGTAAGCTTCTGCCTCACGGTGGAATCCAGGACTCACTTTCTTTTGAAGGTGGATCTGTTGCCCTGGTAAGGGCTGAAAAATGGAATAAAGATAATGGGTTCATAAGGTCACTGGAGTCCCCAAACCCTGAGGATGAAGGCTAGAATGAAAGAGGAAAAATTAGATGTAGACAGTGTCAGATTTTAGCATTTTGACATATGTATATGATGTGTTTTAAAGCCACACGGGTGTTTTCACTCATGTTGCCTGATTAGACCTGTTCTGTGTGGGCATGTGCAGCTCCAACACTTTACAGTACTTGTTAGGGAATGACAGCGTATCATTGCTATTAACTCATAAAGCTATTCCCAGCATAGCTGCCCCTTCAGTTTAAGGCTACGTTTACACGTAGCAGGGTATTTTGGAAAACAGATATTTTAGCCCCCCCGATTTCAAAAATAAAATCGTGCACACAACATTGTTTTCAAAAATGCTGTTGTTTACATGAACTCGGATAAATACGCCGTTGAGCACCATCATAGCTATGCCAAACCTATGGGCACGAGTGTAAACATGTCACTCACATAACGTTAAGTATTTTCAGTCGCATGTTGTGATGTTTCAGAACCTAAAACACCATTTAACCCTGTTTACATGCCAACACATAACCGGCGTTTTCAGAAATCTCCACTTTTTAAAAATGATCGTTTTCCGTGAAAAAAACTCTGTTCGCGTGTGAACGAGGCCAAACCGCGTGAAAGCACATGCGTTTTCCCTAAGCGTTAAACGTGGCCTAACTAGCCAACCTTGACATCCTTTGTGAGCGTCTCTGGCAGCATCAGCCAGATGAACAGCAGATCAGCAACACTGAAGGCCAGAGCGAGCAGAGCCGGCGTTTGGTAGAAGACACTTCCTGTTGTTCTGGAGCTGACGGCGAAGTAGGCGCCCATCAGAGGTCCCACAGTGAAGCCCAAGGAGAAGGCGATGCCAATCATGGCCTGGTGGTGATAAAATAAAAGTTTAATTTTGTTTTTTTTAACATGGGACATATATCTGAAGGCATTATCAAGTCTGACTTACAATTACAAGGGCATTGACTGTCTAATCAGCCAAACTATGTACAAGAAAGAAATGTGAGGGTGAGAGCCATAATTAAAGATTCTGCTGCATATCACTGCGACCCTAATGCTACACCTGAAGAAAAGAAGGGACAGAAAACCAGCAGAGCCTGTTTTCACACATGAATCTCTGTGGCCAAACAAAGTCCGTGCCTACCATTCCTCGGTTCCGTGCTTTCGGGCAAGGCAAGTCGGCCACAATGGCGGTGCAGAGGCTGACGTTGCCCTTACAAATGCCCCCAATTACTCGAAACAAAAGGAACATGCTGAAACTCCGGGAAACGGCCCAGACAGCATAAGAGGACATCAGCCCTAACTGGAACATAAGGCACCCAATTAGACCCAAATGAATCAGCGCTGACGGCAAGGCTGCAAGGTTTGAACAGAGCCAAGTGACTGACTCTGTGTCTAACAAGCAATAATGATATTATTACACTGTTGCTCTTTTCTATAAGGCTTTCATGTGAGAAGAATAAGACTTATATTATAAAGTCACAAAAAGTGTTGTAAAGTGGCATTTTACTCACTGTGGTAAGAATGAGCAATGGCCGTCTGCCATGTTGGTCTGACAGAGCCCCAGTTATAGGCGACAACAGGAACTGCAGCAGAGAAAACAGCGACCCGATCAGACCTGAAAGGCAAATTAAGGAACACGCAAATGATGCGGTTTCTTTGCATCATGAAAATTCTATGTTTCAATTGATCATATTGGCACAAAAAGTAGAGCTCTGCATAAGCCGCATCGTATGTGAAATCGATCCAATATACCTCCAAACAGGACAGTGTTGTATTTCTTTTCCAGAGGAATTCCCACAACCTCCCTGAACCAGTCCACAACACTCTGCAGAGACTGATAAATGGCATCCTGTCCAACGAGAAAGATACATCACAGAGGGACAACACAAACACGACTTAAGAGGTCAGCTTAGCATGAGTCAGCATTCAGACACTCAGACACAGTCCGTGACTACTGATCTAATCACTCATGAGCTGGTTATGATTTTTACGGAACAGATTCTTCACACGAAGCCCCCTTTGTTCAGGAGATGTGAGAGACAATGTGCATAAAATTCTGCACAGTGTGTGTCAAATACACCCCATTCGAAGTCCTTTTTTTTAACGCAACTCAAATAAGCCTTGTGTTTTTGAAATGTGCATTTTAAGACATCACACTGCTGTCACAGAAAGCACCCTGATGGTTTTTTTTTTCTTTTTCTAGAATTAAAACTAACCCCTGTTTGTGCATAATGGTCCAAAATGGAAGGCAGCAGAGGTAGAATCAGAGTAAATCCCAGCAGGTCCAGCAGCAGGATGAGGAAAACGATGTTGATGACCTTTGATGAGAAGGAGCCTCCATCCTCTGCAGATTTGTTTATGGCTGACATTCCTCCAACTGAATGCTGTCTCTTCTGCTCCTGTTCGTAAGTCAAAGAAGAGCAGCGCTGACGTCAAAATAACTAACACCACGGTACCACAATTATTACAAACACCTTCATTTTCCGGGTCTGCAATTTCCTAATAATTGACAATGCTATTAGAACCTAATTACAGGCACTTAAGGATGAAATTCAGATTAAAATTTGGTTTGCATTTATAAATTTCCTTTATACATTTCCTTTGAAAGACCTGTTCTGTTCAAACCCCCACTAAATATTATATTCATTTTTAATCTATTATTGGAATCTTTATTCAGTCTATTCAGTCAGTTTCTTTTGAGAAAATCACCCTGGGAACTGTAAAAATAAAGCATTAATACAGACAGTAAGTTAGTAATGTGCATGTTAGTGGGTAGATCTCAGCACAAACATTTGTTTGTCAGTCTGTTGGACTTTTATTCCCACAGTAGTCACTCATGCTAAAAATATGTAAATTACTGGAAAGCCATAAACATATCCCACATCCAACCTGTCTCCAGTCTTCTTACAGTAAGTCATGAGGAAGACAAACAAAAGGTGGAGCTCAAGGAAGGAGGAAACAACTACTGCAAAAGGTCAGCTCAAAGTGGATCCCAGCCTGCATGACGTCCTCAGCGAATGCACTGACATGCAAACATCTTCTAACTGGAGTTAGTTCTGAAACTGTTAGTTTCGCATTAATAATGAACACATTTCCAACAAATAGCTTGTGGAGCACGGTATCGATCCAGTGAGTCTGATAAAGATTTATGAGCATCACCTCTTCCCGGACATTAACTAATGTATTAAACCAAGCGAACAATACCTCAGAAACCTTCTGACAGCTTCTATACTCACAATGTTTCCGCAGACTCGTAAAGCAGAACAGATCACAACGATTCGAGCAGATACACCTTCTCTCTCGCTTTCATCGGTCCATTATTAGTCCACACCAGGAAGCGGTGTCCGCTTACATTTGGATGACAAGAATGTGTCGTAACCAACGCATGCAGACGAAAATGCTGCCTTCAGGTGTTTCTCATAAGCTCGTATTTCCGCCTTCTACCCTCGTTCAGGATTTGTTGGCCCCTACCAGCTCCTCGGAGGACGCTGTGCAAACCTTGAAGGGTGAGTGGGGGGGTTATGTGAGGAGAAACAGAGGAGCTATTTTCTGTGAGGTAACTAAGAATGTCATTGCAGGACGGGATCAAACTGTGGGCGAGACAGACTAACACTGCTGCCTCATTTCTATTTTTTTCCCCTTTTGTTAATACAATACAGAATAATACGATGATCCTATGACGTATACGTCACATAGGATCCAGAAATATCACACTTTAATAATAGCAAGCATGGTGAGACTTTTGTATGTTGCTTCAGTTGCCGACACACAAAACATGGTTCAATACAAATAAAACGTTCAATACACATGTGAAATACTGTTTGATGTTTTTACATTAGGTTATCTAAGTTTTTTAAGTTTTTTCTTCACCAAACATAATGTAATATTATAAAAGTCTGGAAATTAGATTTAGTTTAATCACATTTAATAATTTAAGTGTTGTAATCCATGTAAAAACATAAACAGTGCAGTGTGAATTCAACACTGAATTTTCGTTAACGTGATTAAGTCAAATGTTAAGAGTTGGCTGCCATGCTGAACAGAGAGCTGGTGTTTTCTAAAAAGCTCCAGGAGGTTTAGCTGCTGCTTCCTTGCATCGAAAATGCTGCATTCACGGTGCCGTAAGGTGCGCTCTGCAGGTGTTTTAAGCCCTGACATGACAGACCGCATCCTGACGACAGGTAAACGCTTCAGGCGCGCGCACAAGCGCGTACGTGTGCACGCGCATGTACTTGCGGTACACTTAAAGGTCCAGACAAACTGAGTCTGGTGGGGACCCGTCTGAACGCACCGGACTCCTGAACGGTCCGCCTGGAGGATGACGTGGAGCCAGCTGGGCGGTGCTTGGTTTTCGGCTCATCCGTTTTCCAACAGGGGTCACAAACTTTATGTTAGAGCAGATAAAGTGCACTAAAATATCTTTCTGTAAACAAAAAAAAATATATATACAGGCAACGCATTAAGAGAATCTTATTTAATATCATTTTTTTTATACATTTGATCAACTTTGCCTGCTTTGACAGTTTGATCCAATTTTCACACGCCTGGTTCATAGCAGCAGTCAGACTCAAATGCATACAGTTGAGGGCAAGTCACCATTATGGAGAACCAGATACACCGATTGCCTATCAACTCCCGGAGCCATATTTGTCATGATCTGGATCTGGAAATGGATCTCCTGCTGTCCGTGGACTTGACATCCCTGAACAGATCCAGTGTGTCTCTACTTTATGGGTTCCAGTATGAGAGTCTGAAGCACACAGTCACCCTATAATCCACTCAACAGCAGAAGGACATCAGGAAAAGACACATTTGTGTAACAACACTTTGTTTATTTACAAAAGTAAATGACATACAACCAAAAAGGCTTAAAAGCAAGCATATGTAACACAGACCATTGACACAGAAAGAACAAGAATATCTTAAAACGTTAAACTACATACTGTTAGTTTTGTGAACATAGCCCATTTACTTGCTTGTTGGCAAGGTAAACAACAACCTAAATATGTAACAGAACCTTAAGGCAGCACAAGTAGTTCCACAGTCAGTGATAATGAGGTCGGTTCAGGTCCCGGCATTGAACGTCCTTTTCAATACCAGCTTATAGGTAACAGTAGTTCACAGTGTCAAGATTTTTGCATGTTTTACAGTAATAAACTCAGATTAATATCTCCCTAGCCATAAAGAATGGGAATATTTTTAGAAAGACAAAAAAAAAAAGGATATTCGCATGTTTGTTATTCATGGTTATCCTTCAGCATCTTTAAACAAAACAGCTGTCAATAAAAGCCGAATGACTAGGTGTCACGCTTTTTACAGTCTCCAAATTGGTTCTGAAATTTTCGCCACTGGATCACACAAATTAATTTCTACCCATTAACAGCTGTACCATAAAAATATTAAGAAAATGTTTAAAATCCACAAAATCTTAATAAACTGGAACCAGGCTGTTCAAACATACACAGTACAGTTTGAAAGCAGAGGGTGATTCATGAAAAGAAACACAAAAATGAAGAATGGAAACCCTTTCGAAACCTAAGGAAAACCATTATTTTCCATGTCGCATGATGTGACGCTCCAGTTCAGAGCTGTTCGTGAGGTTTCGTCCACAGAAGTCACAGGTAAACACTTTTTCCTCTGTAGCTGCTGGAATCAGGACTCCAGCGGCTCCATCCGGGATGGTCAGTGCACCTGAAGAGCAAGAGAAATGATCTTAGACGGTTGTTACATGCGGTTTCATTGTTCATCAGTTCATCGGTTTACTCTCACCTTTGGGCCCATGTGGACTGTCAGCTTCCATTGTCCCGTCACCCTCCCGGTGTCCCTGATTTGAGCTTCGTTTCTCATCATCACTGATCAGTTCGTCTTCTTTGTCCTGCTTTTGCTCAAGAGGATCATTCTGATCTTCCTCCTTGGAACTACCAAGAGGACCCATTTCCTCCCTGAGATACTCATTCTCAAGTACTGGCATTTCCCCATAAGGGTCTCTTACCTCCTCACTACTGGTCAGATTTTCCTCTTTGCAGCTTCTAAATGAGACGCCTAAGATCTCCTTATGGTTTATCTTAAGTTGTCCACAGTTGGGTGTAAGGGTTAGCAGGTGTCTTTCAACTGGAAGACGCTCTTGAGCCCTGATGCCATTTGCCTGCCCGCAACTTTTCCTTGCAAAGGCTGAAACTGTCTCCGTGTGTGTGTGATTTTTCTGGCTGAGAGCCAAAGTGATGCCGCCTTCTTCACCCAGCAGCAGATTCTCACTCAGAACATTAACCTCAGGCTCAGAGTTCTGCTCTGTCTTTATCGTTCTCTCCTGAGCTGCCTTCTTGTCTCTCTTGCGGATGCTGCCATCTTCATCCAGCAGCAGGATGTGACGCAGTATATCATCTTCCACCCTCGCTTCGATGTTCAGCGTCCTATGCTTTAGCGCCTTAATGTGTCGCTTGTGGGCCTGTGCTTTTTCAGCTAATTTACCGTGTGTCGCCGAGCTCCCCCCTGCTGCTTCCTCTTTTTGTTGTGTCACTGTTACACTGCTGTCCTCACTATCTCTGAGCTTGGGTTGGGCTTGGTTCTCATTTGTCTCTTTCTCTAGACAAACGCAATCGTCATATTGGATGTCTGCATTGTTCCCTTCACCAACTTCTTGCCCTGCTGTATCTGCTATCTTCTGTCCACCTTCAATGTCTGGCAAGAGTGAGACCTCTGCTCGTTCTTGTGGGTCCAGCTCGTGCTTCTCCTGGACAGCGGTGTTCATATTCTCACACTGAGGGTCTAATACAGAGCTCTTGGTGGCGCTTTCTTCATCTCCATTCTTGTCATCCTGCTCTTGCTTCTGATGGGCTCCCTCGGTCTGTAGGGTCACAATCTCCATGATTTTAATTTCTGTAAGGTTCTTAGCTTGTGTCTCGTGTGGAGCTTCATTACAGTCTGTATCAAAATCTTCTGTTTTTACATCCTCACTTTCGTGGTGCTCCAAGTTAGACAAAGATTCCTCGTCCTCTTCTGGCATCCGGCCAACCCTTGCCTCTAGCTGATCAAGGCTGACCTGACCCACAAGCTCATGGTTCCTCACAACCTGCACAAAAGAATAAATGAATAATTGAATGGAGTGATTGTTATGCACATCTTGTTTATAAGACAGTTCTGTTGAAGAAATATCAATCATGCCTTCATGAGACAACAAAAACCTTACACATACACAGTGCTGGTAAACAAGATGTGTGCTTGAAATTTAAAGGGTATTATCTCACTGAAAGTTTCCATATTTCGTTTATTTCACTGAAGGATTACTTCCTCATGCAAAGTCTGCAGAGTTGCACATTTGCAGGAAGTGTAAGGGTATGGAGGGAGTACTGTGAATGGACTGAGCACAAAAGTGAGAGAACTGCATCCCAAATGCTACCATGATAATTGACAGGACTTTGCAGAAGAGACTTTTAGTTGCTAGTTTAGTTCCTGAGGCTCCACAGTTCAAGGAGCTCTTTGGTCAAAGAGGGCTGACTGTGTCACACCAGCCATGAAATTCCAGCACATTCAAAGAGGCTAATTTCTTACTAAGACGCAAAGGAATTCAGTGATGCACAGAGCGACGTAGCTACAAATCCTCACCTGATGCTTATCACTCAGGTGTGCCTCCAAATCGCTCAGCAGAGCGCAGTCGAAGTAGCACAGCCGACACCTGTAGGGTTTGATGTCATCGTGCCTCATCATGTGCAGACGCAGGTTTTCGGCACTGCCGCTTGTGAAAGTGCATTTGTGGCAACGGAAGACGATGCCTTGGAGGTAACGAGACAGCTTTGGGCGACGCACCTCTATTGGCACAACACGCTCCTCTGAAAACAAACGAAACACAACGTGGCAGATAAGGGTATCGGCGGGTGGGAGCACTAAATATTGCATCTAGCCTACCTCGATGCAAGACGATGTGATCAATCATGTTATTCTTGTTCTTGGTCTGGTAGAGGCAGAAAGGGCAGCGGAGGTCTTTCTGATGAGTGGGTTCTGACTGGGAGGCAGAGTGACCCTTCTTCATGTGCATCTCCAGGGTTTTCCTAATAGCAGCAGGAGAAATGAGTAATGAGAATACATGTCAGTCACAGAATGTGAGGGAAGTTTGCGGTCACAATTATCCCAAATGAAAGGTTAACGACATAAGACATCACTACAACAAACTAAAGTTCCATATTCTAATAAACTAATCACACAGTTTTGAAGATGAAAATAAATGACTTGGGGCTGCATGTTTAACTAGAGAGATGAATAATCCAAGTTTAGCTCTACTCTCACATGAAGGCATAAAAAGACTGATGATCATTTTTAGCCTCTTACTGGCATACACTGATCAAATGAATATGATGCAGACGCCAAAATGTGAAGAAGTTACATACAGTACTTCATGTGCATATGCTCTTCATCACTATCGGATACAGCTAAACTTCCCGAGTGGCAATTTTTGTGTTGTTTATTCTCCCAGGAAGCCACTTTTGGCCATGCCCTGTCTGCTAAATCTAATTTAATGTTGAGGCAAAACGGTAATAAGAGCTCATTTTTGTTTTGTAAAAGTTACGTATGTTACGTAAATGCTACTGACTTCAACTCCAAAAGTGACTGAATCCTTGTCAGCGCATTAAAAAAATAAAGTTTTCACATTCCAAAAACATTCCGTCAAACATTTCACATAAAGAATAATACTCATGACGGTTGTAACTTACCGTGAACCAGTGAAAAAGCTGCAGTCTTTACACCTGAGGATCTTCTTTCCGTGGCGATTTATGTAGTGCCGTCGCATACTAGACAGGTGTTCAGTGCTGAAATTGCAGACGTCACAGTGAAGCAGCTTGGTTTCTTGCACAGTCGCTTTAGATGGAGCAGCAGCCTGCGCCACCAAGCTAAAGTGGTTCAACTGCCGCTGCACATCTGGGTGCTCCAAGTACAGCGATTCTGTCGAAGTACAATAAAGCAGTCTCTCAATAGATGCTAATGCAGGTGTATTTAATATACATTTTGACGTTTATATATGTGAGGATTTCTAAACATAATAGGATTGACTTGCTTTGAGTTATTTCCGGTTCTTTAAGTTCAGGCAATCTGTTCAGCTCCTCTGATGAACTAGGGGGCTCCATGCCAGCCCAGTGAGCGCTCTCTTCATTTTGGTTGTCAGTCCCAGCAGCATGCATAACAACATCTGGACATCAAACATTCAGAGTTATAATGTTCAGAGGAAGGCAATAAATGGCAATTAAAAGTGAGTGAGTTGATCTCAGCTAGGTGTACTTAATAAACTGGTAGCTGAGTATATACTAGTAACAGTAACTTTTAAAAACCCGCAAAAACACGTTTGCCTTGATGTCCCTGAATGTACCACATATTGCTGGAGAAAACCTACAAATTCTCTGATAATTCAATTTGTTCTCAGATGAAAGAGTATATGATGCTGTTACCAATGTGTTGAATGTTAGGTAATGGCATGTTACATATAGGTTACTCACCTTGATGTGCTTTAAGAAAATGAGTCTTCCACAGGCCCATGACAGTCGTCCGATACGAACAGTAGCTACAGAGGAAAGGCCTCATAGTCCCCTCTTTGTAGAGGACATATTTGTTAATGCTGTTAATGGAAAAAAAACAAACCATAAATAAATTACATTCAGTCAGAGTTCTGAACATGATGGACATCAGATTTGTACTAATAATGCTACATTAATGATACTATGAGAGTATTCATTCGCTTTGTAAAGCTTTCTGAATGTGTGCCAGCCTGAACTGCGAAGGACAGTGTTAGACAAAGATAAGTGCTGACTGACTCTCTGGTCACTTTGCTCCTAGACTTCCTAACTGAAAATCACCAAGGCTTCTTCTTACTTGTGTTTCAGTGCTGAGGTAGACAGACGGCGCAGTTTATTCTTGATGGCTGCCAGGGCTGCATGGCTGCGCTCATGCAAACGCAAACCTTTCAGTGAGATGAATCTCCGCTGACACTGTTTGCAACTGTGTTTGTCTTGTCTTGATTCCAGCTCTGGCAGCTCCAGGTCAGTGGGCTTTGAAGGGGACGGCAGAGGACGTGGTGGAGAAGTGAAGGTCTGTACTGGTGTCACATTCCACTGGGCCTGTGCCTCCTCAGCTTCTGCCACAGGTAGTTCATCCTCCCTGCAGATCTGAAAATTAAAGACAGCAATAGTCAACAAATTTGAAACTTACAAGTGCATGCAAAGGAACAAACGTGTAAATAACCATATTGGCAAAGTTGACTTACTTCCATGGATTTGGCCTCTGGTGTTGTCGTAATGACGAGTGATGCCTTCCTCTTTGCAGCCTCAGCCATCATTTTCGCCCTCACTCTGTGGTGATCCAGATGATGACACAACTTCCTAATTCCATTCATTTGTTTGTTGCAGAGGGTACATTTGTAAAGTCCTGTGGTTTTCTTTGATGCTTTTGATAAGACAATGAAGTCCAATATGCCATCTGAGCGATGGAAAGTACGGTAGTGGGCGATAAGCAGCTGAGATGAGTCGAACTTTAAGTCTGGACACATCTTACATTCGACAGATGCGCATCCCTCAGAGTCGGCTTCAGGCAGGTTTCTGGGCTTGTTGTGTTTATGTCGGCTATACTTCTCTAGCAGCTTGCATGTGGTCAGTGGATCCAATTTGTGAGTCTTTTTGTAGTGACAATACAGGTATTTTCGACACGATCCCATATAGCTACAAAGATTGCACCTGTACTGTGATTCCTTGCTCTGCACTGACGTGTTTGACTCAGCAGTGCCCAACTGTTGACTGAGGCCAATTTCTGTGGTGCTGACTGGTGATGTTTCATTTTTTGAGGTGACAGCCTCCAACACTGACCCCTGAGAGCTGTGCTCACGTTGTTTTTCAGTTTCCATCTCAAGTGAATGTTCAGAGGCTGTTGCCTGACCGTGCTCCCTTTGACAGTGGATTCTTAGTTTCTTCAACGATACATGAATTTGTGGACATTTTTTACACATGTACCCTCTTTCATTAGACCCTTTTCCCACTGTACAACTGACCATGTTGGTTACAAGTATTTCATCTGTTTGAAGGTCATCCGCCCTGGCTGTGAGGTCTGGGTGCTTCATTTGGCAGTGAGTGAGAGTGCCATGGTGGCTGGCATTCACATAGGGACAAACTGGACATTTGTAGACTAATATTTTGTTTTCCTCTGCTATCGCGCTAGATTGATATGCCTCAGAAGTGTTTTCTGGTTGCTCAGTTAAAGGGCGGTCAGGAAGTGCTGGCACTGGCTTCTTGGGGACCTGTATGAAAAGCGGTGCGCAGTATTTCAAGAAGGCTTCCTTTCCATGTTTCTTAGCATAATGGCTTGCAAGACGCCTTTTCTTTAAAAAGAAACTGGAGCACAGGGCACACTTATATAAACAACCTTGAGCCTTTGAAACAGTTTCATTGTTGTGACGAACACGCAAGTGTCGATCAAGAGCAAGTTTTGTGCTGCAACTGTAAGTGCAGTACTGGCATCTAATAGCTGCATATATTTTCTTACTTAGAAAGGAAGCTTTCGATACTGATCCCGGTTTACTGTGGGTCTTGTATTGTTTTCTTTTACTCACAGCTGATGGTTGAGGAGCTGGCACGGTTTCCTCCACAGTCTCATTGTGGCCCTTCTCGCAGTGCTTGTTCAGCTTCTCCTGTGTTGCAAAGATTTGTGGGCAGGTTTCACACTTGTATCCACAAAGTTTCAAATCAGGGCCTTTTCTTTTCAAACACTCCTCCCAGTTGTACAAGTGTGTTTCGTCCACATATAGACTGTCTGCCCTGGAAAGAAGGGCAGGGTGCCTCATCTGGCAGTGAGTGAGAACTCCTTGATAATTTGTATTCACGTAGGTGCAATGTGGACACTTAAAGACATGCACACGTGTTTGGATCTGTACTTGCTCTTCTTGGTGTTCATCTAAATTTTCAGTTTCAGCTTCTCTGTGTTTCATTCCACAATGAGTGTTGAGACCGCGCTGGGTAGGAAACCTTGCAGGGCAGTGAGGGCACTTGACATTTGCAGAAGATCCTGCTTCCTCAGATGAACCAGGCAAGTGGTGAAGTTCAAGAGCTGTAAGGTAGGTGTCAGATGACACCAGCGTTTCATTGTGCTCCTCAACCTGCTTGTTTGCACTCAGCTTCTTCCTGCTGATGATGTCCAGGACTGAGCCGTCTTCTTTCACAGACCAAGGATGAACAGCACGGTAGTGGTCTGTGATCCTTGACACTGAGCTACCTTTAAATGAACATGCTCTGCAAGAATACGTCTTGGTTTCATTTTGTCCAGTTCTCTGAGATAGTAAGCTGCCATTAGTGTCATCACCATCACCAATTCCCACAGTGTGCTGCATTTGAGGTTTCTTGATTGTGGGAATGCTTGTTTCGGGACCAACATACAACTGAGTAGACACATACTTGTGGCTTATTTTATGTCCTGGGTGTTTCTCCTGGTAGTGTTCATAGACAGCTGCTGCATTTTTGTGAGAGAAAACACACAACTCACAGTGATACCCTGACTGTAAAGTTCCATGTTCAAAGCACAATCTTAAAACATCCATGAGTGTGCACCTGGACTTGTGGATTTTGCAAATATGCCTCTTCAAATGATGCAAATATTGCGTGCTGTATGAGCATCTGTGGCACTGAAGGGTCCTTTTTGTTTGCAGGGCTGTCACAGAAGGGGAGGCCGAAACTTTATCAAGCTTTGTCTTTTTATCTCTTTTTTCCCCAAGGGATGCATGACTGACTTCTTGGCTTGCACTTGCTCTTTGGAGTGATGTCTGTGTCTGTTTCAGAACCATAGAAGTATATAGATGGATCTGTTCGCGTTTAGCCACAAATCCATGATGTCGTCTGAAGTAATGCCGCAACACCTGTTCCACAGTTCTATGTCTAAAGTTGCAAAAGTGGCAGAAAAACATATTGTCATCACCCTCATTCATCAGGGGAAGAGGTAGATCAGTCAAAAAGGGTAACTCCTTTGCTTGAGATTTAGATTTTTCAATTTCAGCACATATCAAAGTTGTATATTCAAGAATAGACTGCCTGCTGAAACTAACGGTTTGGTGAACTTTGGCTTGATGGTTCAATACTCCTTTTACAGACATATTTCCATAGTTGCACTTTTGACAGTAAAACAAGTCTTCTGCACATGCATAAGGATTAAATTCCATCACAGATGCTCCTGTTGCCTTGTCCTCTTCATGTTGACGTTCTTTTTCTGTACATACCTCGACTTGTTTACTCCTTTCAGAATCAGAAGATGTAGTTCCGGCTGAGGCCTCAGTTTCACTTTGAAGTTTCTTCTTCCACACCTCAGCACTATAAGATAAGATGTCTCCAGTAACTGTTGATGCCAGCGCAGCATGTTTTGCGTTATGATGACCCACAATACTCCTCATGTTTGCACTTGAAAAACTGCAAAACCTGCAGTAAAACAATGCATCTGGTGATCTTAAGGATAAACTGTCTATTCCAGCAGACTCTTCCCTGCAATGTTTGGAAGGCAACCCCTTTCCTCTACTTGTGCCCTCAGCAGATTTCACTTTCTTAGTTTGTGCAGACTCTGACTGAGTCTGAGAAGCTTCTGGTGCGTGCTTAGGATTTATCAAAGACAATGAAATCTTCTTCTGCCATGCAATTTCAGCATTGTTTCTTGCTTCCTTAGAAGAATCTGAGGTGTTTTTTTGAGCTGTCAATTTTTCTATTATTCCTACGGAGTTCGGACACTTCTCTGGCGTCTTCAGCAAACCTGCATGTGACGTGACATCAGCTGATTGTTTGATTCTGTCAATTGTGACTTCTTCATCTGGGTGGCTTCTCTGGTAGTGGACATGCATGACAACAACTGACTTATGACTAAACTTGCAGTTGTTGCAATGATACAATGCCACGTCTGCTCCTTTAGAGATGGGATGTTGCGGTGAGGGTTCACTTTTGACTTCCTTACATGGTGTATGGGCACCCTCATGAAGAACCCCTTGTGGTTTTTGTGGACTGATTGCAGTTTCACATGTATTCAACTGCAGTGGTCCCTCTTGGCATCTATTGGCTGAATATTTGCAAAACATCAAGGAATTATCCACTTTGTGTGTCGGGTGCTCTTCCTTGTAGTGTTCTTTCAGGACCTTCAATGCACTGGTGGTAAACAGACACACAAAACATTTGAAAACCAAACTGCTTTCACGTGATTGCATTGTGAATACATTTGGGGCCTCAGGATGATTTTCCATGTAGTGTCTCTTGAGGTCAGCCACACTGAAAAACTCAACTGGACACTCCAGGCAACGAAAGGTAGCGCTCCGATCACTCCGATCCTCAATGTAGGCAGTGTTATATCTTACGTAAGGGTGGTTATTCTGATAGTGGGTAGACACACATTTGATGCTCACATCATTGTAGTCACAGTGCTTGCAAAAATAAACTTCCATATCTCTGATACCAAGTCTCACCTTCTTTTCTTCTTCGTCTTCACTTAATTCAAATGAAAAGCCTGTGTTGCTTGACAGTTGTTGCTTCTGTGTATGTGCTTTCTGTTTGTCTGTCTTTGCTATTTTAGCAGGAGGACTTTTTGAGTGTTCATTATTGGTCCTCTTGCCAACGTTGTTAAGAAATGTTTCTCTGAATTGTTCCTCAGGCTTTGGTGATTTCAGGTCAGTAATTTGAAGGTGGTCATTTAACAAAAAACGGCAAGAAGCCTGTTTGGAGATATCAATCGTGGGTTTTGCGGTGACTTTAAACACACCACTGGAGTTTGATGGTGATTCTTTCAAAATCAGGGTTTCTTTGGTGCTATCCAGAAGCACTGGGCTATCAGCTAACTTCACTGGGGGTTTCCCATTTGATCCAGAGGACATTGCAAAGTAATTGGTGATGGTTTGCATGGTTGGCCTCTTGTATGTTTTCAGATCCTTTGATGAGTTGAGCATGCATTTAGTCTTTGAGGTAGGCACAACTGAAGAATCGGAGGACATCTCTGTTGTTGCTGCAGCTTCTTTGTGTTGGTTTGTTGAATGAATTTTGGTCTCCGGGTTTTCAGAACCACTTAGATTTCCTACCATGTTCTCATTCTCTGATTTATTTTGACAATGTTTCTCATGTTCATTGAAAACATCCTGAACATCAGCTTTGAAATCACAGTGTTGTTCTTCAAAATTACTTCCTGAACTGCTGCTATTGTTGTCAGTGCTGACTTTGCTAGTTTCAGGGTTTTTTAAACCAGCATGAGCAACATCTGCATCTAATCCATGCGATTTGTTGAGGTGTTCCAAAAGGCAGACCTTGGATTTGAAGAGGAGTGTACAGTCATTACACTCGAAAGACTCAACTGTGGGTTCTTGAGTGACAGCTTGATTCTGTGTCCTGTGGCCAGAGGTGGAAAAGTGCATTGAATCTGAGGGAGTAAATAAGAAATAACACTGAATATTCAATCTGATGCAGTACATTGAAAGAACGCTGAATATTATGAGAAAATTCACTGTAATAAATACCTTCATGCATCTTGCTTTCCTCCGTAAACCCAGTGTTTTATAAATAGAGACACATCTGTGAGACACCTGGAGGATTGAAAGCATACATTATTGCATTGTGCAAGGTACAAACCCAGCGCCTTGTAGTAGGTTAATACTTTGTTACCACTGGTTAAGTGAAGTGCACTACTGAGGGTTTCAACAGAGCAATGCATTAATAACACTAGTAGCAGATGTACTGCTGTCCTCAGGTTCCACAGGAAAATCCATTTAATCATCGGTGCAACAATGGCAGTATGTCAGAAACAACTTGGGGCCTCGGTGGTACTATAAGTGATATGCGTTCAACAGGACGGAGTCTTAAAACGAGTTCAGGCCGTTTACTAACTCAACTGACACGAACTCTCTCAACAGTATGATCGCAAGAAAAAGTAGAAAAATTCAACTTGCTAAAATGCTCAGGGGATTGATGTACTCACGCATTCCAGCAAACACAGGACGATACTTAATAGGTTATGGTGTGATTCGCTGATGTTGATAATGTAAAGGCACTACACGTTTCCGCCATTTTTCCCGCGAGTACAACTCGCCGTGGCTTGTGTTTCCGCTCCAACAAAGACTACAATTTCACTTCCGTCGAAAGTCACTTAACCTTCAAAATAAACTTCATTCCATGAACTCATAACGCTGCGCCCAAAAAAGGCATACACATTTTCACTTAATGAACTAGAGGAGACTATCACTGATGAAACGTTAAATTATTCAGATAGGTAATAGCTAATAAGACAGGTTTTCGAGGAACAGACTCGTGCTTTAATTGTGAAATCAGACACTGACTTGACCGGAAGTACTAGGTTTCGCTTTGTGGCTGGGCCTCAAAGCCAATTAGTTTGCCAGCAAATTAAATATAGTCATTTAGTGTCATCAAATTTAGATATTTAACACGATGCAGACACCAAATACTGCTCTTTGTCTCCATCTGGTGGTTAGCACTTGGTACTGATATATATTATTCTCAGACCGCCCCTTAAACTTTGAATTCGCCCCTGGAAAAAAAGTATCTTTCTCGGTGGAGAGTAGACCTCTATTAAATTACGATAATACGATTGAAGACGCAATCCTTTGTCGAATGAGAGGTAAATGTTAAAAATGTACTTTTTTTTGCCCCTCAAGTTAACAACAGAGGATAATTTTTTTCCTAGGATGGCGAAGGCATTACCCACCCTACTCTCCCTCTTATTGGCTTACCTTGATATTCTTCCTATCCAATCTCACTCGCCATGGTTAACCTACCCACCCCAACCAATGGAGGTAACGAGAACTAGCCAATCAGAAGCAGAGTAGAGTAGGTTATGACGTTGCCATTCAAGGGGAAAAGACTGGCATTCAATGTGGGCAAAGATTTTGAAGAGTTAAGTAGCATAATTGGAAAACCATTGTCAGTATTTACAAGTCCAAGTAGGTTGTGTTTCTAACATTTTCATTTTAAATAACATTTTTCGACTATTACTGAAATAAAGAGAAAATTGTCTTATACGAGTCATACCCGTGGATGCAGGGCTCTCCTTGCCTGGCTGTCATTGGTTCCGAGCACAGACATCGTTCCCCTCGAACAATATATCCTGCGTACCACAACAGGAAAGCACTAAATCGTGCTGTGTAGTGCCGCCTACATAGTGGCCGGTTTCAATTTTCTCTCCTGAAATCTACAGTGTAAGTGTTACTGTTCCTGTATTCTGTTCAAGATAAGTTAACGCTGATACAATATTTTCAAATAGCTTAGCTTGAGTTAGTTTGTGGCTAATGTTGACTATACCCTCAGCGTCAGCGAATGTCAATAAACACTGGCCTATTCAGCAGAACTTTATCTACCCTTACGGTAACTTAATATTATCAACAACAGCAAATACTCAGTGTTGTGATTCTTAGTGTTAATAATAATATCATAATAATACTTGCACACACGGCTAAAAAGGAGACAGCTCTCTGACACATGAACATTTCAGCCTTTGTGCAGCTGAGTCATGCTAGCATGAAAGGAACACCTGTGGCAGCAAATCGGGCCTCCTCTATGAAAAACCCATTGAAAACCATAGTGTGTGTGTGTGTGTGTGTGTGTGTGTGTGTGTGTGTGTGTGTGTGTGTGTGTGTGTGTGTGTGTGTGTGTGTGTGTGTGTGTGTGTGTGTGTGTGTGTATGTTGTGCGTTCAGGGTTGACGTTTTCAAGGGAATAAAGATCATGACAAGCTGACCTCAGACAAACACCATGTTCCCAGCCAAGCTGACCAACCGGTTAACGATGAGTGTCCTGAGGAGGATTCACCATGCAAAGTGTCATCCCTGTCCTTACTCCCTGTCAAGCTGCTTCTTGTATACAGAAGGAAGAAGGACTAGAGATGGTGTCCACTCAGAGTCCAGTGTGTTTAAAAGAGTGTTATACAGTCAGAGTGCAATCCGGCCATCGCTCAGACTACGTGAGACACATCACTGTGGGAGAAGATCATTCAGTTTGACAGCTGCGACAATTGTGAACTCCGCACCAGCACCTGTCCAGCCATACCTCCGATTGATGAGGCTGGACAAACCTATTGGTTCGTACATTCATTTGCAATGCAAATCACATCTTTCTATGTCTCTGTGTACAACATTATTTTATAGAGAAAGGACTTTACAAAAACTGCATGTGAAACGTGTTTGCTATCAAAGATAATTGTATGCGCATCAAAAGACCATTTTGACGCATCACTCCTCTTCTAATTTTGGCTAAACTTAGAGTTTAGTTCTGTGCGTTTCTGTGTAGATCAAGTTAACCAAATTTAGCATTAGATCTACCTCTCTAAGTCTGCAGCCTGGGGTTAAACGAAAAGGTTTGGGCAACCTAAAAAGCAAAAATGTACATGTGATGCTGTCTATTTTGGCAGCACCATGCAAGTTGCTGGAAGTGAGCCACCTTGTGTTCCGTGGCAGACCACTCACTAAACTATGAAAGACTCAGCTTGACCTTCATTTCTTCATAGCTTTGTTTGGGTGCTAATCTCTTGTTTTGTTCGCTTGAGTTCTGATGTGTATGTGTTGTAGGGACATGGCTGCTGTATCTCCCGTGTACATGGAGCATTGCTCTGGCTTCTGACCCTGGATGTCTCCCACATCTGGGCATGCTCACCCTGTTTGGTACAGGTTCTCTGCTAATGAGAGGAGCAGGCTGCACCATCAATGACATGTGGGATAAAGACTTTGACAGAAAGGTATATGAAACTGATAAATAGCCATTCACTCATCAGCTGAAAGTAACAGGTGGGTTTTGTCATGCGAATAGTTTGGTTACACTTACTATGATGAATATAAGTGCTCAGCTCTTGTTTTATGCTTTGTCCTGTCATCTCCGTTTTTTTATCAACCAGACCTGCGTGCAACCAAAGCCCAGTCAAACATGACTGGTCAATGCTACTGGGACTAGAAAAAGAAACCAGAACCCATCCAATTCCTTAATCTTGTCTTTTCCCTGGATTCTATATTCATGTGTTTCTAGTTACCTGTGTCACCATCACTCACATGATCACAGTCAATGACAACCTCTGTACTACTTTATTACAACAATAAGTATGCACTCCTAATATAATGATGTTTTCATGCAGGTGTCCAGGACGGCCACACGACCCATCGCATCAGGCGAGATTCCTCAGATGCATGCACTCGTCTTTCTTGGGGGACAGCTCTCTCTGGCACTTGGGGTTCTCTTGTGTCTCAACTATTACAGGTAGTCAGTCATCTCAATGTTTTCATTAGACCTAAGATGGGGGAGGTAACCATGAGTGTAGGTGAGAGGAAATACACTGTCTTTGGACTTCATTTATTGTGCTGTCCCATAGTTGAAGCATGGGTAATGTGATCATGTTGTAGTGTTTCATAGCCCCTGGGCCCACCCATGGAAAAAATAAATGCTATAATGGTACTTTAAGGATAGGTTTACAGTTTTTCAAGTCTGTCTTAATACAACAATCAGCTACTCATTTTTTGCAAATATTTTCTCTTTATTACTGTCAAACCACTGCAGCTCAATGTGGAAACACTGCCCAGACAAACACAAAGAGGGAATTTTGTACTAAAAAGACTGTAACTTTGGAGGATGCTCACTTGATTTGGCTCTCTGAATGATGGGGCCTCATATAAGCATCAGATATCCATCCATCCATCCATCCATCCATCCATCCATCCATCCATCCATCCATCCATCCATCCATCCATCCATCCATCCAATCATGGGGGGCTACCCAATTCAAAGTTGTTCATTTATTTAATAGCTCGACACTGTTTGGCTCAGAGTTTTCACAATGCTCTTCACAGCATAGCTTTGGGTGCAGCTTCATTATCTCTTGTCATCACCTACCCGCTGATGAAGAGGATCACTTACTGGCCACAGGTTGTATTGGGTATGTAGTGATTAAGATTATCTTGTGGTGTTCTGCATCTAAAGTTCAATCTCCATCCCATCAGCAAAGCTAAAGCTGGTCTTCTGTTTCTTCTGTTTAGGCCTCACGTTCAACTGGGGAGCACTGCTTGGTTGGGCTGCTGTCAAGGGCTCCTGTGATTGGTCCGTGTGCCTCCCGCTGTATTTCTCAGGAGTGATGTGGACACTGATATATGACACTATATATGCACATCAGGTAAAGTAGAGGGTTCCACATTTTAACATTTTAACACAGATGCGGTTAAAGTAACAAATAGTTTAGTCAGTGGTCAATCTTTTATTTTCACAAAGTTATGCAGTCATCCTTTTTTTGTTTATACTTAACACACAGCTCCAGCATTCAGTCTTATGTTCACTGCAGTGATTGATGACAATCTCAATCAATCGTACAGTCCTCAGTCAGTGTTATAAAGCACTTTTTTAGCCAAATGCAGTGATTATTTGAAATGTTACATATATTACATTACATACAGTCAATCTTATTATCATGATAAGGTAGAATATGTGAATTTGGATATCCAACAGACAGATGCTAATACATTGCATATGTATTGTACAGTGAAGCAGTTTTACAATCTGCAGATGAACTGTTTGACTACTATATGTTATTTGTCAATTTGTGATGATGAGGAACTAAAGATGTAATTTGAATAAAAATCCCAGCATAACAGCTGAAGAGTAAAAGTTATTTAAGACTTCATTGCACATCCATGACGCAAATGTAAATAAAAGGTTGCGAACAGACCATCAGCCAAATTCAACACCGTTGTCTCTCCCGAATTAGATACGCAGACTAAATGACAGACAACAATTACATCAAATGTATTAATATTTCCTACATTTTTGTTCAAAAAAATCATAATGTGTAAATGCCATCTAATGCACATTGTATGCAGTTATACACTGGAAATGAAAAAATATACATATGTGGTCATGACAGTGTGTTGCCTGTATCCCACAGCACTCCTACAGCATCATGTAAACTGTGGCTGAACTGTAGGTTCAGTGTGGAGCTGCTGCCCATTAATTTCTGTGGACTGTAGGTGGAACACTTGAGCTAGATTTACGAAGCAAAGGATCGCAGCGATGAGGCTAAAAGATCGCTCTGTACTAAATGAGGTTTACTAAATCAGGTATAGCATTCAAAATGCAAACTACTGCTCTTTTTGTTGCTCACACTTTCAGGAACTCTGGACTAGCACATAAACTTTAATGCCTCACATTTTAAAGGAGGATAATACTGACTGACACCCCTGTGCTTTCTCTGACAACTAGGATAAGGAGGATGATGTCGTGGCGGGAGTCAAATCTACTGCACTGAGGTTCCAGGAGCAAACCAAACCTTGGCTGAGTGGCTTCACAGTGGCCATGATGTCGGGACTGGTGGCAGCCGGGGTTAATGCTGAACAGACTCTGCCTTACTATGCTGTGCTGTCAATAGTGGCCATTCACCTCACGCATCAGGTGAGGAACATGATGGTCTACAGTGACGTCTGAATGCCTGCTGCCAAGGGGTTAATTCTTACAGTGCAATTTCATTCCGTAGTGAGATTATATCCATCTGAGTGAATTTATCATGTCATCGTGTAAAAGAATACCACCAGTTACGGGCCTTCGTAGTTAGCGGCTCTCAAATGTGGGTTTTCCATTAAACCATGGTATTTACTCTCCGCTCTTTTAGATTTACACAGTGGACATTAACAAACCAGAGGACTGCTGGAAGAAGTTTGTCTCAAACAGAAACCTTGGATTGTTGTTATTTTTGGGGATTGTTGCTGGCAATTTATGGAAAGAGAGAAGAGAGACTTTGCTGCAAAATGAGGAAGAACTCGGACAAGTGAGATAATTAGTACACATTTTATTACATTTACGGTGCATCGCATACTAGAATGCTGTGCAGTGCCCTTTGAGATTTTCATTTTAAACAAAGCTACAAAAGATTCAGATTTGGAGATTTGAAGCTGTGTGATTTTAACCCTCATCCTAAAGTTAGTAGACACATTTTCTTTGCTCATAAAACTTTGTTTGCAGTTGTTGATTTAAAAATTCACTTTCAGCTGGATAATCATTTGCTAAATAAAATACATCCTAGTGCATGCAAATATCATTCACTTGTTCTAGCACAGCTGAGTGGACCTCTCATGGTTGCGCGCACACACACACACACACACACACACACACACACACACACACACACACACACACACACACACACACACACACACACACACACACACACATAATCAGAAACACTTAATCATAATAAACATGCTTAATTGCAAAAAAAAATCTGTTTCTGTTATTGTTGTTAAATACACCTCAGAGCTGCATTAAGCCATTTTTGCCACTAGGGAGCAGAAAGGTTCCCAAACAATAGCCATGTGGGAAGGTGCTTACTGATCTTGTTGAGAATTAATCATGTGGGGTCAACTTCATGAGTCACTGGTTTGCTTCAGTTCTCAGGCCGGCATCTTACACTCGGCCTGTCTGAGCTTGTCTACAGGAAACTGTTACTAATTCTTTTATATGGGTATTTGGAAAGAGTAGTCATGCTCAGCAATCCAGCATATGTGCAAGTTGCACAATCAAAAGACCTGCAGAGTTTGGTGCCGTTTCTGAGTTTGCTGCGATTAGCTGCTGTCTCATGATGTGGTGTCATTTATGTTATAATGTCATTAGCAAAAATGATGGTTTAAATGATAAAATCTTTTGTTTATCCTAGCAGACAGCAGCCCTGCTCCAACTTTTCCAGGACGACTCAAATTATCCATTGCTATGCAGTAAATAATTCAGCTTTCAATTCACTTTTCACTTCAATTCATTTTTCTCAGTGGAACAATGTATCAGTCCAAGCAACAACAAATAAAAGAAATATAGAAATAACATACACTTAAATAATTGTAGCCTCCCCATGTTGAGTGATGTGAAGTCCATTCATACCTTTTAATGACACAACAAGCATGTCGTATCGGAGTGGACCCTTCATATCACATATTCGTATGAATGGGAGTGTGTTACATGACTACATCAGTGTCTGTGTTGAGTTTTAATAAGATAAAGAGCAGAATTATATTAAAAAGTGGGACCAGACCTATGTATGTCATAGACAAAAGTCTCAAACTAGACATGTTTCTTAGTTCTACTGTTATAATAATACAAGCCACAATCATTTGAGTGTTTATCCAGCTTAAACAAATGTATGTTTTCCTCCATGTTGATGAAAGTTTGGGGCGCAGGCGTCTGTGGATATGATAATCTGCTTTCACCGTTGCTGCCAAGGTCAAAAATCCCACAAATTGACTGTCATGCACACCGTGCCACCACAGTGAAAAACTAAAAGTCATGAACAACGGGAAGTGCTTGCACCTCGTATAAACCAGTCTGCGCAGCCATGAAGCTGTTGTGGCGTTCCATCTGCGGGCAAACTCTGACATGCGGGTCGACGCCTCGATGGTCCAGAAATCTCCGTCGGATAGTCCGCTCCAGCCTGGGGAGTCTCCTGGTGAATTTTCCCAAAAGCCAAACCCAGCTGCGTTATTGAGGCATTCACTCATTCTCCAGTGAGAATAATACTGGATCCTCAAAACCATCGCCAGACCCCAAACCCACAGAGCTCTGTAGAGAATGATGGAGTTGGAGAGATCGCAGGTGTTACGCTTCAGAAAATAGACAAGGCAATACCTGAAGCACTCCAGCAGTAACACCTGCATCGATTTAAGGAAGACCACACCCAGTGGATTAGGAGGAGGGCCGAGCCTCATGTCTGCCATCTGGGAAACGAATCGGCTGTAGGAGCACAAAGGACCACCGAGCAGTGTGGTGAAACTGAGGATGTAGCTGATGAGAGGGAGAAGCATCACACAAGCCTTCCTTTTGGATGAAGCGTTTACTGTTAGCATTACTCGTTTCTCTTGGAGGTCCATGGACACTGAGGTGATTCTCTGAGTGAGCAGCATCAAAGAGGACACTGCCAGGAACAATCTGAAGGAGCAAGAGTTCATTTTATTACAACACAAAGAGGAGTCACAGAGGAATAAACGTTTCAAATATCTGTGTGCCTTTCATGTCCCCCCCACCCCCCACCCCCAGAGCATAGAGCACAATAACATCCAACAACTTAGGTTCAAAGTTCATCCTTAATGGTGGACACAGCACTTGACAAAACAAAAACGGATCCATTTCGTAGTTGTTCTGGAGCTTTTGATTGTACCACAAGTGGATTCTTGGAAACAGCAGCTGACAGTTTCAGCACTGAGGAGTTCTAGAGAAAAGCTTGAACAGTTCTCACTCTCACTCTGCTGAGAGAGATGTGGTCAAAAGCTCCAGCTACTAAATGGACCTTATGGTGAGATTGTCTTGAAAAGTTCTAAAAATATAGAATATCAGCAGACTTATTAAATACATTAATTATTTACCAGACAACTAAACGTTCATAATTTATATTGGATGCTCTGGCAAATGATGAAGGTGTCAGCTGATGACCTCATACAGTATGAGATTAGTACCTGGTGCAGACAGGCTCATGCAGGTAGTATTCCCTGTACTGTATAAGCAGGTGCCAGAAGGTTTGCCATGACATCTGGAAGGCAAACGTCCAGAGGTGGATACAGCTGGGGTCCACAGAGCACACGAGCAGAATAAAGACAAAGGTGGAGGTGAACAGAAGCAAGCTGTAGATGCCCATGGTGACGACCGCCAGGACACACCCTCCAACACAAACAAACAGGTACCTGTGGACAGAAAGTCATGTTGATAACTAGAGCTGCAGCTATTTGATTGAGAGAAAAATAATCAGCAACTAGTTTGATAATTGATTAGGTCAGTTTTTAAGAAAAAACAGCCAAATTTCCCTGGTTGCAGCTTCTCCAATGTCTGCTTTTTATATCTTTTTTCTATCATTGTAAGCTGAACATCTTTTCCAAAAATAAGACATTTGATGACATCAACAATAACTTTTCTGATGTTTTATAAATAAAATGACCAATCGGGAAATTTGTCTGCAGACTAATGGAAAATGAAAATAATGGTTAGTTGTGCTCCAGTTTACAACTTGCTGTGAACTGATTTGTTAAGTCATTTTATTTAAAGAACACATCTAGAAACTAATAATATTTACCAAATTGCTTTTATGGGGATGTTCAAAATAAAATCAGATCAATAAAGTTCAAAAAATGAAAATGAAATAAAAATAAGTGTAAATGTAAAAGACTGGCTGCAGGATAGTGTCCCCTGTGTCCCCTGTGGTCCTCTTATTGCCTTAGGTTCCAGTTGGACTGATTATTTCATATGACACATGTACAAATCAAACTTCATTAACCTACCTCAATTAAATAAAAATTGATATTAAAATTTGGTTCCCTAAAAAATGTGACTCACTTTAGACAATTAAGGCTCCTGGAGAAACATTGCCGTGTAGTGCATTAACAAATTACTTGACACATGGCTTTAGAAAAATGTATTTCAGTATGTCATAGAATCAGTTTGTAATCACATACCTGTACGTCAAGAACAGATATCCCTGTTTAGCCAGAAAATAAAACAAAAATGCAAATGGGAGTGAAAGACACTGGTGCATTAAAAACTGATGCTGTTCCCACAACCAGTTCATTAAAGCCATATCTGAGCGCCTGGGTGAATATCACAGCCAGGAGAACAAAGCCACCGGTCGCAGGCGTGTGGAGCTGATTGTCCTTTAAAAAAGGTGAAATATTTGTTTTAACTGGGCTGACACGGTCTGTGTCATTCCACCTGTAGCTTGCATTAAAGCTGTTCCTTTTGTACCGTCATCACTGATAATGCTGATAATAATTATTCCCTTTGTTTAACATTGTCTGTAGTGTGGGATACTGAGGTTTTCTGTTAGTCCATATTTCAGCAACTGCAGCAACCATGATGATGATGACGCTGGATGAAAGGTCAGGGGATCAGCAAGGTGATTAAACGTGCGTGCCAAATTGCACAGCAATCCAATCAAAGTTACTGCTATTTCACTCAAATCCACAAATGCGAACCTCATGGTGGCGCTAGAGGAAAATTCAGAGTCATCAAAGCACATCCATGTCTTAAGGAGGATCGCATGTCATTGCCGCTGTTCATTCATGTGCTGTATAGTTTTCAACGAGTTTAGTCTACATGAGTCTGTTTTACGATCACTCAGGATTTATGTTCTTATCTCTATTATGATCTGCACTGCTGTGGTAAAGCAATTGCCCCTCAAAAGGTAGTTTGTTTCATCTAATTTAATCCACTGTGGCCAAAATAACCTCAGACTTGGAGCAGATTTTACAGCATGAGATCAGTTTGATTGAATAAAAAAACTTGTTAGTCCTCCAGTGCACTTATTGATGCATTTTCTGTCCCTCTTGTTATGACCCATCTCTGAGACCACAGCAAATAAAGAGAAGCACTTGTGAAGGATTAATTAAATGAAAGGAAGTTTAAAGTTTAACAGATTTTGAGAAATGTAAGAAAAACATTGCTCCTCGATGTTTGGACACGTCTCCCTGAGCTGCGAATGTGGAGGTGGCTGATTGGATCACAATGTGTTTGTCCTAAATGCAGGTTGGGCCGTTAAACCTGCATTCAGAGCTTCCTGCTTCCAGTTGCATCACCCATGACGCATTTGAAGTGCTGAATGTGAACAAGGCCTATGTGGTTTTTGTGAATAAAGAACCCTCGAAGGTGCAATCATAGGTCCAACCTCTTCTCACAGACTTTCAGAGATTGATGTGTGCGGGCCCACAGGGAGTTGATCCCCACTGAAAGCTGCTTGAGGGCTTTCCAATCCTTTAATAAAGACTTCTGAAGCAATAAACTGTGATTCATACAGGATGCTAAGAAGAGGTAAATGACTCAGAGATTACTCTGTGTAGGCTTGTTGACGCACTGAAAGAGTGTTTTAATGCCGTGCATTTCTCTTCTGTTTGTAACTAGGACTGAGCAGCCACCCATGTCCCGTTAATGACCCTTGGGTCAATGCCTGGAAGGTCTGGGTGTCGTGATGTCCTGCCCTGCTTCACCACCTCTCCCTGAGCACACCGTATGAGAGTGTGTGAGGGCTCAGCGCTCAGGGTGGACTTCGAGCCTCCTGACATATCTCTGTAGTGATCCTCCTGCTGCCGTTTCCTCCTCTTCGTCGGTGGGCACGTGAGAAAGTTTAGCAGCTGTTTGACCGGGGCTCCTCGCAGCGTCACGCAGCATCTCCGCTCTGATTGGCCCGCTCTTGTGCAACTGTGCAGTTGTATAAACTCTGCAGTTTGAAGGAGTTGGCAGAGTCTCTTGCGGGGATCGCATCAGTCTCAGTGGGGGGAAAGCTCTGCCGAGCGAGGGGAAGGACAAGGCGCCACCAGTTTTTGCAGACTTGTCTTGCAAAGTGATTTAGAGATGCAGAGCTGCGCCAAGTCCTGGGGGATCTTCTTGGCCAAGTCGGTGAAGCCCAGCGCACCGTGCAGGCATCTGAGTGACAAGAGCCGCGTGGTTTGGAAACTTCAGTGCAGGATCCGAAACAGCGGCGCATCCCGACCTCCGGCAGCCCGGGGTCTGATGACGTCTGCAGCCGTCTCCTCCAGACAGATAGAGAGAATATTGCCCAGGCACGATGATTTCGCAGAGAGGCACATCGGTCCAGGTGAGAGGGAGAAAAGAGAAATGCTGGATGCTCTGGGACTCGAGGTGAGATTTAGCCTTCTGCTCATCCCCCAAAATAAAGTCTCCTCTTTATTAAACCTTAACTTCAGCATGGAACACTTGCTCTGAACAGCATCTTGACATTTTGCTATTTCTGGCCATGTTTTGCGCGCTCCCATTGATTAAAATATGTCTCTTTTATTTGGCAGTCGATCGACCAGTTGATCGAAAACACAGTTCCAGGCTCCATCCGCATGCAGCGGAGTATGAAAATGGATGATCCAGTCTGTAAGTTTACCTTCATTTAAGATATATTTCATATTGATTTAACCACCTCATGATGAGACATTCACATACCGGTGCTGAAGACGTGCGTGATAAACCTCGATGCAATAGTGCCCGATTTAAAATGGTACATGTCATTGTCATCAAAACGCATGTGAAAACACTATTTCTCCCAGTCTCTCCAGCTATTTTGCATGGTGAGGTTTCCCCACATGAAGCGGGCGTTGAATGGAGCCAAGTGAGTGGCTGAAATGTAGGTTGCACCTCTATTGTGTGCCGTGGAGCGCTCTCCCCTGTTAAGTCTTCCTTTGAACATATTTGGAGTTGTTTTTGCGAAACTCGGCGAGCGGCACCAATCTCCTGTTGGGAAGCCGATGCTCATAGGATGGCAACTGGAGTGTAAAGTTTAGCCTTGAGCTCCGGTCCCAAGTCCAGTTCAATCTGGTTACAGCGTTCACATTACATCACAGCCGAGGGGGTTCCTAATAAGGTGACTTGGGTATGATTTGCCTTGGCCATTTTTTCCCCCTTTTGTTCAGTGCGCACATATCAGCGCCAGATCCACCGTTAGACCAGTTTGTTATTTAAAGCATAGATGGAGGAAAGAGTGGGATTTGTCAGAAGCGATTTCCAGCCAATAATGAAAGAGATCAGGCAGTGAATTAAGTGAATGAGCCACAGTAGCAGATATAACCCCCTTGTGATGCAAGCTCTGGTCAAAGCTGATGAAATGTTGACTGGCTGCATAAATAACACGTGTTTCTAAATGCAGATAGATTTCTGCTGGGAGTGAGGCTTGTGTTCATTTGTTGAACTGGGGCAATTATCATGCTGTCACTATTTTGAATGTGCAGAAATGAAAAGAATGCAGCAGGGTTGAAATCAGCATCTCTGCAATAAGAAGAGCATCTTCTTTGGTATCAGCGCATGTCATGATGTCTCAGATGAGTGTGATATCACAGGCAAGCTGATGTTCGCTGCAGTGGAATTTCTTCTGCTGCCAATGACATCAGACAAAACAAAGTATTCATTAACTAAGTTTATTCATTTAAAAAAAAAAAATCACAGTTGGCTTGAAATTAACAGAACTTTGTGAAACAATGAAATAATCAGTACTGCAATTAACTGTTATGATCCAAAAAGTAGTTTCTCAGGTAATTATTAACTGTTTGGGACTATAAACATCAAAAACATCAAAACATGCCTGTCATGATTTCCTAAAGCCCAAAGAGGTGATTACAAATAGCTTGTTTTGTCTGACTAATAGCCCAAAATGCAGAAGTGTTCAATTTACTGTTGCATACAGTAAAACAAAGAAAAGCAGTACATGTCCCAACGGAGCAGCTGAAGATGGGAATGTTTGGCCTTTTTAGCCAGAAAAAAGAACTTAAACGATTAACCAACTATCAAAAATACAGTTTCTATTGGTTGATTCATGGACGTTTCAGCTCTAAATATAATCTTGTGACAATGCGATAAGAGTGAAAGTTGATGAACTGCTATATTGATTACAACCCCGCCCTACCATAAACTTTCTTAGATATTCTGTCAGACTTCAGGTGTGCTGAGATGCCTTGTGTGTGTGATTGTGCATGATAAATAAATGCTGACACGACTCTATTGGATAACTCTGTAACCATAAACTCAAGTCACTGATTTGTCACTGAGACAGTCAACTTTTACACCAGAGATTCACTGGTGTAAAAGATTACCCTTAATGCACAAGGTGCTGTGGCTTTTCCGTGCTACCTAGTCACTCTGATCCGCCCTGCTGTTGATCCCTCCTCTGACTCTGTCAGGTTTCATAATGCAACAAGCCATGCTGAAGGAATAAACTGGAGGCCGTGCTGGTTTTCTGCTTGTTCAGCTTTGGAGGGCTTCGGTTTGCAAAGCCAGCGAGGGATTCTCTCTTCAACAATAGACCTCCTGGATGGTTCTGAATCAGGCTTTTTTGCTGCCCTGTAGAAGTCCGGGACCATGGGAAAGCAGTCCTCCCCACTGAAATAAACTCATACACACACAAAAATACACGCTAATGGCTCACCCTGAACCCGCTGATAACCCTTAATCACTGTTTTATATTTTCTGTGCTGAATTGTCCGATTCAGCCCCTCAAAATGCTTTTCCAATGTTGAATATTTAGCCTTTGGAAGAAGTTGTAAATATCCACTTGCATACTGGCTACAATCCGTCTCACCACCGAGGACTTAAAGGTGTCTTTCTTTTCCGAAAACAGGAGTAGTTAGGGCTCTCGGCTGAGACGGGCGGTATTGTCCATTCCTTGGAGTTGCTAGGCAGCTAGGAGGGCCAGAGGAATCTCAGAGGCTGGTTGTGCATTGGCAGAGCTTCGTTACAGCACCGGAGAAATGAGGCTAAATAACTGGCCATCAGGAAAGAAACCACGGGTGTAGTTCATCTCTTGATGTTTGTTTGTAAGATGGACAGAAATGTCTTATATGTACATTGTCAGCATATGCTCAACTTTACTTTTTTTAATTTTAATCATTTTATGGGTAGGAGTGTGTGGCAGCTCGAACTGATCACATGCCACACGGATCGTTTTTATCTCATTAGTTGTACAGCTAATTCCTCACATGAGAGACACCACGCTCTTCGTCAAATCTTTGGCATATCTTGTTTGACAAGTTGCTATTTTTTATTTTATTGCGTTGTGTTGGGCAGAATCCAGACTTTTACTCATTCATTCATTCATTCATTCATTCATTCATTCATTCATTCATTCATTCATTCATTCATTCATTCAACCTTTGAAACCTTTGGATTCAATATTGCTATATACTAATATTAATATCTGATGAACATTAGGTATTAAAGTGTAGAAAAATCTCTGTTTTTCACAATAAATTTGTACATCCGGCAGCTGTAATGTTATTCCTGGTAAAGTACAGTCTCCAAAGACCAAATCATAACCATAAATTTAATATTTTACAGGTGAGAATGAGATTTTGGACTCTTTACAGAAGATTGCATCGAAGAACAAAGTATGGAGGTCCTACATCGGCATGGGCTACTACAGCTGCTCAGTACCACCACCCATCCAGCGAAATCTCCTGGAGAATTCAGGCTGGTGAGTGGCCTCAGATGATTTGCCCTCAAACAGTAAAAAAAAAAAAAGCGACTAAGCTTTTTCCCTGTCTGACCATCACAGATAACTAATGATGTTTGTAATGTAATGATGCTGCACAGTAATGTGCCCTGAATAGGAACTCTTGTGACTTGATGTCAGTCAGACTTCACTCATGTGAGAGCTGATGAGGCTTTCTGCTGAACAAGATTTTCTTTCACCCAGATCCAAATCAACCATCCCTGCCTACGTTTTTTTCCAAAATCTCAGAGTCGGGGGTGTCATACAATGCATTCCACAGTCCCGTCTCGCTTCCTTGAATACCACCAACTTTGTGCTATTGTCCTTGTGTCCAAACTTGCTCTGTCAATTCAATGTGTCTGCCTTGTTCTCAGGGTGACTCAGTACACGCCCTACCAGCCTGAGGTCTCTCAGGGTCGCCTGGAGTCACTCCTCAACTATCAGACCATGATCTGTGACATCACAGGCATGCCTGTAGCCAACGCCTCCCTACTCGACGAAGGAACAGCTGCTGCTGAGGCCATGCAGCTCTGCCACAGGTATTCATAAGCAGGTCTGCTGTAGATCACAGCAGTGATGGGGAGAGTCTATGCAGCTCACATTGTGTTGTGAAATGGAATCTAAGCATATGAAGTAAAGATAATTACTGTGACATGTTGGGAATAAGTCACATCTTAGCCACAAGAAGTATTTTGTATGGCCCAGCTGTGTTTGTAACCCTAAATCACAGGAGGTAGAGTGGGTCTTTGCCGATTGATCCCCACCTCCTCCTGTCCACATGGTGAAGTGTCCTTGGGCAAGACACTGAACCTCGGGTTGCTCCCGAGCCAACTTTTTAGCCAGCTGGTCACTGGTCACTGAGTGACCAGTTGTTTGTGTTTACTCCTCGCAGACAGAACAAAAGAAGAACCTTCTACATTGACCCTCGCTGCCATCCCCAGACCATCGCTGTGGTGCAGACTAGAGCCAAGTATGTATTACACCCAATCAGCGTACAAGGTCTCCTGTGAGTTATGCATATCAAGAAATGAAGAAAAACAAAACATCTTTTATTACATTACCGCTGAGCTACTGAAACATTTTTATGGTATGAAAACCACCACAGACAGCTTTTCTTCTTGAGGGACTTAGTGTTTATTCTACCCATATATCATTATAGTCCCATGTTTCTCATACAGAAATCAATGTCATGTGTCTCTTTTTAAAGCAGACTACTCAATAAGCTTTCACTGTTACCTTGCAGCTACATCGGGGTGAAAACCGTACTGAAGCTGCCTCACGAGATGGACTTCAGTGGGAAGGATGTGAGCGGTGTGCTCTTCCAGTATCCAGACACTGATGGCAAGGTGGAGGACTTCACAGGTCTTGTGGACCGGGCACACAAGGGAGGGGTAAGAGAGCTTTAACCACAAGAAGCAAGTGAAAGCATCAAGAATGCTTTCAGGTTACTGTGCAAGCTTATGACAAGCAGAAGTAACAATTTGAGATTTGACTAATTTTAACCTTGAATGCCAAGAAATGACATAATGTGATGATAATAGACTAGAAACAGCATTTTGCTTGCTAAACTGGCTGTTAGTGGTTGGTGATTTCTTTCTATCAAAAGAGTGTCCATATCTAGAATGAATTCTCAAGGTGTCTCAAGGAGGTAATTGCATGCCCACTTTCATGGCAGTGCCACTTAAAGTGTTATGTTGATGACACTGTACTATATTTACATAGAAGAATTGGCTTTGTGCATAAGCCATTGTCAAGATTTGGTTGGGGTTGGGCCATTGTTGTACAGGAAGTGCTCATCGCTGACGTATATGGGCTGCAAACCAGCTGCTACATTAAATGGACTAGTTGTTCTTTCATGTCCACTGACACTTGTTCTTTCCTTGCTCAGGCGCTGGCTTGCTGTGCCACAGATCTGTTGGCCCTCTGTATACTGCGTCCCCCTGGGGAGTTTGGTGTTGATATTGCACTGGGCAGCTCCCAGAGGTTTGGGGTTCCTCTCTGCTATGGTGGTCCTCATGCTGCCTTCTTTGCTGTTAAAGACAACCTGGTCCGGATGATGCCTGGCAGAATGGTGGGAGTCACCAGGTGAGACAAATCCTAACACTCAATAATTGGAACAGATTTTATTTCCTGATAGGGAAGTTCACTTTAGAAAATGAAAGAAATTAATACTTCATATTAAAACCAATGGAGGAAACTCAAAAGCAGCCTTTGGGGACTGTTTAACAAAGATATATTTACATTTCAGGGATGCAGCTGGTAAGGAGGTGTATCGGCTTGCTTTGCAGACCAGAGAGCAGCACATTCGCAGAGACAAAGCAACCAGCAACATCTGCACTGCGCAGGTATGAAAAGACTCACAGCGAGTTTTTTTCATTTCCACATATAATAATATAGTATGTATAATAAACAAAGTGAGGTAACAAGTGAAAGACTTTGGAACAAACATTGAACCTCTGACCCTCAGGCTCTGCTAGCCAATATGGCTGCTATGTACGCATTGTACCACGGTCCTCAGGGACTCAAACACATCGCTGAGAGGACACACAACGCTGCTCTGATCCTTGCTGAAGGTGAATTTATTGTTTGCTTTTGACGAGAAATCAAGCTTTTATTGCTGCACCACCAGGATCATTTTCATGTCTGCCAATTTGTGAAATTTCTTTGCAACAAAAATTTTGTCAACATCCCATCAAGCCAAAATTACCTGTGAAGGAATAGAAAAAAGAAATGGATTCATTAATAAAAGGATCTCCTAGTTGTAAACTGTGTATTTTGACAGTGCCATTAATTTGTAGTGAGATTCTTCATTTTTATCATCTCAACTTTTGTCAGAATGCATTCATGACCGCATGTTTAACTTTAGAGAGCGAGTGAGAAGACACCTCTAATCACTGATTATACCAGAATAAATCAATTCTTCCAATTTTCCTATCCGGTTCCACCCTGTATGAACAGATAACCACAGATTTATTCAGTAATTTATCCATCTGAAGAATGTGTTGTAACTGTGTGTCACCTTGCTTCAGGCCTGAAGAGAGCAGGACACCGGCTGCACAGTGAGATGTTCTTCGACACTCTCAAGATCAACTGTAGCGTGGCAGCCAAAGACATCTTTGAGAGGGCCGCTCAGAGGCAGATAAATCTGAGAGTCTACACTGAGGGAGTGGTAAGAATGAATCATGTTCCTATGAAGCACTGTGTTGTACTGGTTTTACAACTGTTAAACAAATAAAAGCATCACAGCATCTCAAACTATTCATCACGAGAAGCTGTTATTGCTTGGCAGGTAAAACCAGCCATCTGTGACATTCAACCACAATGCTTTTGGCTTCTGTGGTCAAACTAACATGGGAGGAGATGCTTTCACGTGGTGAGGCTGTTGAGAGCTGCATCAAACGCCTTGAATTTTTACAGAGGATGAAGTGTTTCAAATACTCTCTAAAATCATGCCTATACTTAATTAACATTAAGTATTGGCTCCTCTTGGGTTGTAAGACGTCTCAGCAGAAATCAATCTGACATGATTTATAATTGCAGATAAATTTACAATTGAAGGCAGGCTTGATTATCGGAGGCATTCTGTAGTTAAAAACATATATTTTTTAATTGTTTTCATCTCTCCTCTCTCAACAGTTAGGTGTCTCCCTGGATGAGACGGTGTCGGAGCGGGACTTGGATGACCTGCTCTGGGTCTTTGGCTGTGAATCCTCAGCTGTACGTCCCCGTCGTTTATATTTTATCCATAAAATTTAGTCAGCGTTTCCCGTGTCTTTGCCTCAGGCTTGCGTAGTGATTGTCATTTATTGAAGTATCTTTAAAGTAAAATGCCACCTGCGTTCATTCAAACTGCTGAATTTTCAGGAGCTGATCGCTGAGAAGATGGGGGAGCGGGTGAAGGGCATCATGGGAGGTCCTTTCAAGAGGACGAGCAAGTACCTCACACACCAGGTCTTCAACAGGTTGGTGCTGGCACACAGTGCAGCGCGTTTGGCTGTAAATATCAGAATATATATATTGATTGTCTGGTAGCGACCACTGACTTTAAAACTTTTCAGTACTAATTAGGAAGATGTGCTGCACTTGCTACTGGTGTTAAATTTGTTTTGTTGCTGGCATGAAAAACAGATTGATTTGCTTCAGAGCATTTAAAACCTCAGTTTATTCCTGTTGTGGCTGCATATTGAAATCATTATATGATGTAACAGCCTAAAAACAACTTAATTTTCAACCAACTGTCATGTAATTAACCCCTGCGGCCCTTAATAAACATGTAGCTGCTGTTAGCCGTAGCGCCCACTGGCAATCCTCCAAGATCTGGCGTCATTTATCATTTAAAACAGGGCATGTGCTGTTCCTGAGAGAGCAAGAATTTAGTGTGTTTTTAAGCACTGTAACAATTATTCCTGCTATAGAAATAGAGCTGCAACTTTAATTGTCACTTAATCAGCCCAATTATTTTCACGATTTATTAAAAATGATGAAAAATTGCTCAAAGTGATGTTTTCAGGTTGTTTCGTTTGTCTAATCAACAGCCCAAAACCCAAAGACATTTAACTATCATAAATGACAAAGGAAGAACAGCGAATCCTTACATTTAAGAAGTTGGAACCAGCAAATGTTTGACATTTTTGCTGGAAAAATGACTGAAGCACTTAATCGATTATCAAAATAGTCGGGCTTCCAATGTCTTGACGTGCTCCTTGTCAAACTTCAAATAATGCATTTAGTGAGCAGGTTGCAGGTGTTAATCTTGCATTAATGTAGCACCAGCAAATATTGGAACAGAGAACAATATGTCCTGAGGTATGCCTGCATCTGTCTCTCTGGTATGTCTCCAGTTACCACTCTGAGACCAACATTGTGCGGTACATGAAGCGTCTGGAGAACAAGGACATCTCCCTGGTGCACAGCATGATACCACTGGTCAGTGCTACCTGAAGGCAAACGAGATCAATCAGAAGTGAAATTCATCTCATGCCACATAAATGTGAGAGTTCCGTGGTGGTAAAGTGTTGCTTTATTCTTCTTCAGGGCTCCTGTACCATGAAGCTTAACAGCTCTTCAGAGCTCATGGTGAGTAATTTGGTTATAATAGAGATGCTTTATTTGTATCATCTGACCTAAGTACGTAAACCATCTCCATGACAAGCGAGCAACTTTTTCCGCAGTGGAGATGAAGCAGTTTTAGGAAGTTGCATCTCGTGTTGCCTCCCCTTCTTTAGCCAATCACGTGGAGGGAGTTTGCCAACATCCACCCCTTCGTGCCTCTGGATCAGGCAGATGGCTACCAGAAGCTCTTCAGACAGCTGGAGAGAGACCTCTGTGAGGTGACTGGCTATGACAACATCTCCTTCCAGCCGAACAGGTAAGACGCACCTTTGATGCAGCACAAATTTACATACCCTCGTGTCCAGACCTCCACTTGAATGCCGCCATGCATCATGGATCACTCATCAAGTGAAAGTGAACAATTTTGAACTGAAGTCATATGAGACTAAAAACTTTTCTCAAATGGGTCAAGTATGTAGACCATCAACAGTTCTGGCCTTATAACCTGCAGTATATTTGATTATAATGCTCCATGATTTACAGATTTGTCACCATTTACTCATAAAACAAATATAAAATAAATAAAATAATGATTTTACAGTCTGTATGTGTGCTTGCTTGTAGAGTCAATAACCAATAGTCAAGTGTTAAAACTACATGCTTCATAATTCAGGTTTCAGCTAAAAAAAAAAGCAAAAAAAAGCACACACCCACCTCTGCTGTCTATCACCGCTTATCAGCTGCAGAGGGTTTATGAATAGTGCACCGTGCTACATTGGCCTGCAAAGTTATCATGCTGCATCTCAGCATCTCCCCTTTTGGTAATGTGTGCAGACTGCTCTTTGAACTGTGCTGAGGTTAGAGTGTGTGGAGGTGTATAGTACATGACCATGTGTGTTTGTCTTGTCTTCCAGTGGCGCTCAGGGAGAATACGCTGGCCTGGCTGCCATAAAAGCCTACTTGAACTCAAAGGGAGAGAGCGCACGAAGTGTAAGTGTGCTGCTGCTGCTGCTGTTGTTGAGAGAAGAAAAAAGCTCAGTTGGACTGCAGTCATACCAGAAATCACTATGAATTACTGTTATGTCAAATTAATTAGATTTAATAACACCAAGCCAGTCAGTCTCCAGATTATCCACAGTACCAGCAAACAATACTAAGGAATGAGAATGATCAGTCAGTGTCCCACAGCTGTTTAGAGAGATAAATGCACCTCAAAGAATAGTTAGAATTTTTGGAAAGTACACATATTTGCTTTGTTCATGAGGGTTGATAACAGCGATGCCACGTTTATGTCCCTACATCAAATATAAAGTTACAGCCAGCGGCTGCTTAGCTTAGCTTAGCTTAGTTCAGCATAAGGACTAGAAAATCGTACCAAACTGAAGTGTAAAAATAGCAGGTTATGTGTGACACTATTCCCTGGAGTCTCTGCTGGTTTGCCTGTTAACATCGTGGTGACAGCAGAACTCCAGAAAGTCTCTGCTCCCATCCAAGAAATGGTCTCGCATATGACTGAGCATGCAAACCACAACCAACTTTGTTTTTTAGTACATAGAAAATAAACAAGAAAAAGCTTGTTAATGTGTGAGCTTTAGTAGAGCTGGCAGGTGGATTTATTTTTTTTACAGAGCAGAGTCGCCTGTCTTTATGCTAAGTTAAGCTGAGCCTCTCCTGGTAACAAAGCGAGTAAGTGTATTTACCAAATGTCAAAGTATCATTTTAACTTCCCCATCGTTTTCATTGCAATTTACCTAAAGAAAGGAAGCATTTAAACCTGAAAAGATCTTGAAGCTCAGGAGAAAGGAAAATATATGAAGCCTCAGCTGGTGCACAAACCCAAAAATTAAAGTGCTTCTAGAGGCAATAAAGCGACCCTCTCATTGCTATTCTAAGCAGTGCTGATATCTAGTAATGATTCATTACCAGTAGTTTCATTGATTATGCTGACTGAACGCCTGCTGACAGGTTGATAAACAGCAGAAGTACATGAGCCCTATCAGTCTGAATTCTTGACAGTCAGGTTTATTGTTCACAAGCTACTACAGTTCACTTTGGCGTGTTTGAAGTGTTTCAGACATTCCGCTTGGAGACCCCTTCAGTATCCTGACATGCTGATTAGCATTAGCTCGAGGACACGGCGAGATAAAGCATCCCCTCAGATTAAAGACTGGCTGACTGAAGTATTTTTGCCTGTTTTTTAATGGCTCCCTCATTAGTCCTTCTTAGATAGCAGCCTGATCCCTTGAAACAGTCAAGGTCCAAACTAACAACCATTTGTGCAAACAAAGGGGCTGAAAGCGATCCCTCTACAGGCTACCTGCTTTCAAGATTCCATATTTGGAGGTTTTAAGACTTTGAGAACTGCAAGTCACTGCTGTGACAGGCTTGGCTGTGTTTTCCCAGTCATTCATTCGTCAATGTTACCCAACCCACAGGTCTAAGTGCGCCAGTTTCCTTATGTGACTAAGTTGCAAAATGACAGAAGTGTCACCCTAATAAGGAATAAAATCAATTAGTGTCAGGTTACACATTAGTGCCACTGGTGGGTGTTGCTCCCAGCCTTTCCCCCCTCAGACTAAACCCTTAAAGTCCTGATCTTTTTGTATAAATTATTATGGTTTTGTAATTTATTCTACAATATAACAACAGCTGTATTTTTTTTTTATCAGGAGAGAGGCAAAGACACCCTTTGTCTGCTGTTTGTGATACTGAACTTGATATATTTCGGCTTTAAAATGTCCATCCCTGACTTTCTTTAGCTCTCCTTTCTGTACAGAGCAGCATTGTCAGATTTCGCTCAGTCGCTGAAGGAGAGGAATAATATTCAGCTCTTGTGGCTGAAAGCATGTTGGTCTGCACTCCCCACAAATCCTTTGACTCTAATATATCAACATCCTGTCTTAATATGAGGATGTTGTGTCGTGCTGTTAATGCATAATGAGAGGATATCCTGCAGTCTGAATGGATACTGGAATACAGTGAGGAGGACATTAGTTATTTATCCTTTCACTTCAGGTCTGTCTGATCCCCAAGTCGGCCCACGGCACCAACCCAGCGAGCGCTCAGATGGCTGGCATGAAGGTGCAGGTGGTGGAGGTGGACAAGGATGGCAACATTGACCTGGCACACCTCAGGAGCCTGGTGAGAGCAGGACTGTTAGAAACATACTGGTGGATAAAATTCAGGATAAGGCAGCCGCTGCTCCTTAGAGTTTGCCCGTTATTTAAAAGAATCCTGCCTTTCTCTTCCAGGTGGATAAACACAAGGCGAGTCTTGCAGCCATGATGATCACCTACCCCTCCACCTTTGGCGTGTTTGAGGAGCATATCAGGGACGTGTGTGATCTTATTCACGAGAACGGAGGCCAAGTGTACCTGGATGGCGCCAACATGAACGCCCAGGTGAGAGAAGAAACGGCAGCGTAACGAAGCAGCGAGATGTGTTTGTCCTGTGATGGGAAAACGCAGAGATTTGAATGCTGGTCATGGAAAGTAAAATACTGCTTGTGCAAACTGAAGACTAATGGGATAAAGGTTTATAGATGTGTGTTATCATGCTGTAAAGAGATAACCTTTGGCCTCTGTAATATGCAGATGATGAGTTTTACACCAGCACACAACTTCCACCAATCCCTGACAGGCCTATGGACCCTGCTCCCTCTGACTTTTAGATGTAAACCTCCTCCTCTTTTAGTCTTAAATAATGGGGCAGATCAAATTAAGGAGAAATCTGACATTACTTTATATATTCACGTGATTTTCAATATGCTTAATGACAACGATGGTCAGATTTATGCATGTGTTACTTGTCAAGGACCAAGAACAAAGAAAAACTGTAGTTGGGCGTGATCGTTAAAGGCTCATGGACACTTAATACTATTCAGTAATCTGTTTTAAAAGTCAAACCATGACGGGTGAATTTTCCACCCACTGTGGTCAGCAGACTGCTGAGTTTCCTCTTTTCCAGGTCGGTCTGTGTCGTCCTGGAGATTACGGCTCTGACGTGTCTCATCTCAACCTGCACAAGACCTTCTGCATTCCTCACGGTGGAGGAGGACCTGGCATGGGGCCGATTGGAGTGTGAGTCAGCGAATTCCCAACTGACTGGATGAGGATGATGAATATTCAGTTGATTTGTGCAAGCATCTTGTTTTCATGCTAAGGTCCTTAAATGTACTTTAATCTATTTTAAGTTTCCATGAAATTAAAATTGATGAAGTGTTTTTATCACATCTGAACCCCAATATCAGGCCCAGCAATGACAAGAGTCGTTTTGTAATTTTCTTAATGGTGTTTTAGAGAATAGTTATGACTCGTTCTGCACTTGGTTTGAGTGTTTTATGCTTGTTTTGTGGGAACTTGAAGTAATTTAAGAACATATGCACACCTGCATGTTCGTTCTGTATAAACAACACAATCAATCCATCACATTTCGACTTTGACACTGGCTCTACGTTCTCATGACACTCACCTGCTTTTCAACAGGAAGGCCCACCTGGCCCCCTTCCTGCCGAGCCACCCGGTGGTCCCCATGCAGTTGGTCAACAGCGGCAGCTCGCTGGGCACCATCAGCGCCGCCCCCTGGGGCTCCAGCGCCATCCTGCCAATCTCCTGGGCTTACATCAAGGTAAGCATAGATCATCAGACCAGAGCATAAAAGACACAAGACAAATGAGGGTATTTAGTAAAAGTCAGAGGAAACAGCACTGAGAGGAGGATGAGGAGGGTGGAAAAATATTTGAAAGCAAGAAAATGATGGGAAAAGAGTCACTGCTAGAGACATTTCATCTGGTGCTCATCAGGACGATGTGTTCCTTTTTGATATTTTTCGTACCTGGCTGACTGAGAAAGTTAGTGTATCAACTTTGAAGGAACATTTTGTTCAAGGACGGACCACGCTGTCCTCGTGCCGTCATGAAAACCAGGATTTTGAAGCGTTTCCATGTAAAAAACAGATGAAAAGACCCTGCTGTGTTCTGTGTTTAGATGATGGGATCCAAAGGACTGCTGCACGCGACAGAGGTGGCCATCCTCAACGCCAACTACATGGCCAAGAGGCTAGAAGGTCACTATAAGGTCCTCTACAGAGGCAGGAAAGGTACGGCTGTGAGAGCATTCATCTGTCAGTGTATGCTGATGTACTCTACACTTTCCAGCATGTCTGCAATCAATTTATGCTTCTGAGCAACATAGTCAGATTGTGTCAAAATGTAAAATGTTCTTGTGTTGGTGCAAACAGGTTTTGTAGCCCATGAGTTCATTCTGGATGTGAGGCCATTCAAGAAGACGGCTAACATTGAGGCTGTCGATGTCGCCAAGAGGCTGCAAGATTACGGTAGGCTGAATCGAAAACTAATATTATACAACAGTATTTGGTGGTATCTCGTGCTAAACGTTGCATATAGTTATTTTTATCCCTAAGCTCTTAAAACCAATAACAGTAGATTGATTTCCGGGGTTTTGCTGTGCTGGTGTCCAGGTTTCCATGCACCAACCATGTCTTGGCCGGTGGCTGGGACCCTAATGATCGAGCCCACAGAGTCGGAGGATAAGGCTGAGGTTGACCGCTTCTGTGACGCCCTGATTGGTATCCGACAGGAGATCGGAGACATCGAGGAGGGAAGGATGGACTCCCGCATCAACCCGCTCAAGGTACGCCATGGCTTCAGCTGTCTTTCATATGACATGAAAAGATGCATGACAGCAGCTGATGTATGAAGCCGTGACATCCAGCCTGACCTCTGAGGTCCTCGTGTGTGTTTGTCTGCAGATGGCTCCTCACTCTCTGGCCTGCATCTCATCCTCCAACTGGGACAGACCCTACTCCAGGGAGCACGCCGCTTTCCCCTTGGTGAGAGTCCTCATCTCTCTTATTTCATCACACACGATCTGTGGCACTTATGGGAATAAATTCACTGTCTGTGTTGCCCTCTAGTGGCGAGAAGTAAGACCTGCAAAATGGAATGCTTTCTATTCTTTCAAAATTCTTTCAAAAGTGTGAAGAAATACCTTCAGTGATCAGCTTGGTTTAGAGAAATACTTTTATCTTTTATGAGCTGATAATTAAATATGATCCAAAGATCAATATGTCTGTCTTATGTGATCTTCAGGTAAGGCTGATTCACAGGTTTCGTGGTTCATCTATGAGAACAGACATCTATAAATAGACAATGGGGGGTTCCTGGTTTTAATCAGAAAACCAGCTTCTCAGAACACACTGAAATAATAAGTTTCAAAAAATTCACCCGCAACATGTTTCTGAGAGACGCGATCATCTCAGATTCTCTGGATGATGCACATCACTCCGTGGAACTACAGTGCTTTTTGCCAAAGAAAAAGCTGTTGTGCTGTCCAAAGCTGTCTTTGCTTTAACTCCCATATCGGTATCTACCAAAAAAAAAAAAAATAGACCAACAGTTTAAAAACCAAACATATTAACTGTCACATACGATGTGGAAAAGCAACAAACCCTCACATGGGACACGTTGGAATTTTGCAAAATAACTTGAACAGCTAATTATCAAAAGGAGTTAAAATTTCTGTTGATAGAAAATCTTGAACAGAAATTCCAACCAGTCAATCAACAGAAAAATCAATCAGCAACTATTTGGATAATCCATGAATCATTTGATTAAGTTTTCAAGCGGAAATGCCAAGAATTAGCCGACTCCACCTACTTAAATGTGAGGATTTGTTGCTTTACTCTGTGGTTTCTGGACTGTTGACCAAACAGAAAAAGGCTCTGAGAGACAGTTTCCAAACATTTCATAGACTAAACAGTTGGCAAATTAATCAGTATGATTCATTAGTCGCAGCCCATTTTAAAACTAAGCTTTTATTTTGTAATATAGCTAAAAAAGACAGATGTTTGAATTTTTACTCATTTCACAGCTCGCTTACAGGACTGGTTTTGAGTGTCATTAGGCCCCACTAAATTACTCATTTCTCACATTTATCCTCTCTCTTACGTTCCAGCCCTTCATTAAGCCCGAGACCAAATTCTGGCCAAGCATCTCCAGAATTGATGACATCTACGGTGACCAGCACCTTGTGTGCACCTGCCCACCAATGGAGTCCTACGAGTCTCCATACGAGGAGAAGAGAGCCTCCTCATAGATGCTCCCTGTGGTCCAGTCCCAACATCAGACCTGAGCTCAAAAAGCTTGCAGACTTTACACCTGTTTGCTCAGTGAAAATGTGAGATCAGGAGGGTAAACACGGCATGAACTGGGGCAGAGGCATTTCTGCCACTAAAATGTGAGGCTTCTGCTTCAGATATGGTTTAATAAAACTGAACAACCTTTTACTCAACAGAATAATCGACTCTATATTATAGTATGATGGATCAAATTTGGTAAAACTAAATCAATACTGTCAGGCTCTTTGTGGAATGAAAAAATAGAAATTCCTCCCACTGCTGTTTTCTTCCAGCTCTGTCAGTTAGTTTATGATTTCAGACTTTCCCTGTTAACATTAACGCCCTACAAATAGTGGTCAGTTCCCTCAAGCAGAGCCTGAAGCAGTGCAAAATTGTATTACGAAGGGGCTCGAAAAGCCTGCCCTCAAAGATTTCACAATGGAACTGAGCCCCAGCTGGCTTATTAGAGTAAAAAAGGTTAAAGTCTGTGAGGTGGACATTGGGACTGGACTTCTTTTCATTGCACCCTTTTGAATGGTGTCATGGGGTTTTCCCCTGCTCGAACTCTTCCAGTGGACCAAAGGTGCAACTTTTGCTTTTCCAGTTCGTGAAATAAGTGCACCCTTCGACTCCGAGGCCGCTCCGTAACACACCTCTGAAAACCTGTACCACAAGTTGAGTACGGTTTATTTCTAGACTCCCAGCATTTATAAAAATGCCCTTGGTGCCTCAGTTTCTGTTATGTAAAATAGCTGTCTTGACTTTCCCTATTTTTTTTCCCCCTGAATACCTGACACAAAACATAGGTACTTTATTGTAGGCTTTTTGTTAATATGCATCTGTTGTATGAAAATGTCTTAATGTGTGTTAGGACATGTGTTGATAGTGGATGAGGATAATCTTAAATTTAGATTAATTATTTTGTAATCTAAACTGTATTGTCTGTAGAAAAAGATATCTGTATTAAACATTTTTGTCTGTGTTTATGTTTTGTGTGAAGAGGGGCTTAAATTCTCATTTTAGGCGACACTGCCACCCAGTGGTGACTGGTGGAACATAACAAGTGTTTCCTCATCAGGTTTTTTTTTTTTTCATTCACAAATTTAACTGCACCTTTTGGACCGATTTATTCACACATTCTATATGGATATAAATAATATATATTTCCCCAAAAATGCCCAACAACCCCCCTGCCCCCACAGGGGAGTGGGAGGATTTGCAGTACAGTTTTGCACTTTCAAGAAAAACCAAGCAATTTTATGACAAACATGAGCTTCGGAAATTGTGATGAGCAGTATTTTCTGATATATCGTAGACCAAACAGTTGAACAGATTTATTGATGAAATGACTGCTAGTTGCAGCTTAGTATTGGTACTAAGCAGGGCTGCAATGAATGAGTACTTTCATTATTCATTACTCATTTTCATTTTGGTCAATAAAATTCTTAAAAAAAAAAAAAAAAAAAAAATGCCCAGCACAACTTCCAAAAGGCCAAACTGATATATTTAAATACCTCCTTTTGTTCTATTAACAAATTTTCACGTTTGAGAGGCTGTGTACTCTTAGCAGAGAGACTTAAACCATTAATAAAACACTTACAAACTCATTTAAGTAGTGGTTAGCCATCATGAACAAGCTCTGTGTGGGAAACTGAAACTAATTTGATAATTGGGTTGCGTAACTGTACTTAAACTCTGGAGCAATTTGTAGAATGCATACCACATTCCTACACACTACAAATATCCTCATCCTGGTATCAGTTTCATGTGATGGTGGGCAGCTCCTGAGAGCCTGAGCAGGCTGTTCTGGATCTGCCATTAGGTTCAGGTCAGTTAAAAGGCAGAAAAGACAAATAATGTAGAGCAGTGATTCTCAACTGGTGGGTTGTGGACCTTTGCCTGGGCAAAATAAGAAAGAAAGAAAGAAAGAAAAAAAAATCATGTGCTTTTATTTTGAAGGGATTTTTTATGCAGCAGGGTGCCCTGGCTTGTCATTAAGGGGTGATGGTGGGTCCAAAAGCCAGACCAGTTGAGAACCACTGATACAGAGGACATGAAAGTCGTGCATTTAAAACCATCAGTGCTGGAATTTATTCCTGCAAAAAGTTGCATTTTTAACTGGTGATGTGAAAAACATTCAAGATAGAAACAAAACTTTAAAAACATAAAAAGACAAAGTCGGTTAAAACATGGAAAAGGTACACAAGTAACCTGAAACCAGAAAGAATCTTTTCAAATGAGCTCCTCTGTGAAACGACTTTGAAAAGTCACATTTTCAAGGAGGAAAAAGGTGCAATTGTGCACATGAGAACTGGTTTGACAGCTTAGTTAGTTATCTGAGTTTTAAGTTGCCTCTTAAAAATCATTAAGATGCTACTAAACCTTGTTTCCTTTTGAGACTTCATCTTCAGTCTCTATTGCATAGGAAGAACTGATTTGACTGAACAAGAGCACCATTCAATTAAAAATCCTAACAGCTAAAACGTGATTGTGACGACAAAATCCGCTGTCAGAGCAGGCCGACGCACCAGCCAACACTGCAGTTATCACCGACACCAGAGTTATTTATGGCTGAAAAGTTGCCTTAAACAGCACCGCTCCCCACTGTGGACTTTCCCACATGTGGTTTACACTCTTGATGACATACCGGAGTCCTCCAACTTCAAAATACTCCTAAAATACATCGGGCATTATGATACCTCCTCACTTAAACAGCGGACGGGCCCCCGGTTTCTGCTGGGCCTGACCACCCAGCAGCTGACATGTGATCAAACACTGAACAAGGCAACATGCGGTCCTTCTGGCACCTAAAAATCCTTATGTAACAGTCTCACTTGACTTTTCCTGCCTCCCAGTCCTCGTGGTTGATCACCTGATGGCCTTCATCCTCCGCGGCTTTTCTCCTCTGAACGAGCCAGTCGACCAGGACGACAAACACCGCTGACAAAATGAGGCAGAGGCCTGAGAGGTAGAAGGCGGCGCTGTAGTCATTGGTCTCGTCCACCAGCCAGCCTGCGCCAGAAACACAGAGGAACAGGAGACAGATCGCAGCGTGCCAGCGCTGATGAATAAATGAACAGAAGCGTCCGTTCCTTCAGGAGCAAGTAGACCTGCAGCGAGGAGTGTGTGCCATGGCGCCGTTACCCGTATGAACACACTATATCATTCTTAAATGTGCTACATCTATTCTGAGGAAATTATTATTAAATTATCATATTCACAACAGAACTGATCATCCAAATATAGGTTATTCCTTTGTCTTAAGAATAAGAATAGTCACCTTGATAAGTGCTGACTGAGCAAATTTTTGACTGCTAATGGCAGCATGATCACAATGATGTCAACATGCTGACGTTTAGCTTTCAATTTGCATTTCTGTTTCAGTCTGTTGTTTCTGTACCCGACGACATAAAAATAGACAGCTCACCTGCAACAGGTGGGGCGATGAAGCCACCGATGCTCCTGAACAGCATGAAGAGGCCCAGCGCACTGTCGAACCCCTCCAGGGTCACGATGTCCACGATGGAGGTGATGTGAATGGCGATCAGGCAGCCGAACAGGAAGCCGTAGAGCGAAGTGAAGACCAGGATGACCCAGTAGTTGTGGCTGATGGGCAGCAGCAGGAGCACCACCCCGAGCAGAGTGACCACCATGGTGAGCAGCTGCAGGTTCCTCAGCAGCCTCATGTTAGCGACCCACCCACAGATCAGCCTCCCCGCCAGGTCTGCTAACGCCAGGACAGACAGGATCGAGGCTGGCCAGTACTGATCCATCCCCAAACTGCTGGCGAAGGGCACTAGAAAGAGGGGTGGGATGAAAAACCCTGCTGCCGCAAAGATGCCGTACAGGATGTAGAGGCAAAGTTCGGGTTTTCTCAACAGGGAGCACTGGAAGATAACCTTCCTCTTTTGTGGGAGCAGAGCGGCGTCGCCTTCTAGATCGCCTTTGGTTTCCTGCAGCGGGCTCTGGACTGTCTCCAGGGGTCTCATGAGGGCGCCGCAGACGCACAGGTTGAGCTGAAGGCCTCCGATGATGAGCAAGGCGCCCTGCCAGCTGTACATCTCCATCAGCCACTGGAAGAGTGGGCTGAACATGATGGCGAAGACACACTCTCCTGAGCTGGCGATTGCGTAGGCGATGGGACGCCACCGTACAAAGTAGTGGCTCACCATGCTGGTGGCAGGGATCCACGAGAAGGAAATGCCCATTCCTGGAAATGGACGACGGGAACCTTTAACCATGGAGCCTTTTTTGGCAAGATCGAGGTCATTTTGTATCAACCAAAAAATGGCATCACCATCAACCCAACTACAGAGAATTTTTGGGGGGTGTCTGGGTATAAAAACAGCAAGAAAAATATGATTTCTATTTTGTCAACAAACTGTAAAAAATGTCCAAGATGATGTCATCAAACTGGTAAAACGTACATAGTTGCCTCTGGTGAGATCTGTTCTCCCTCTGCATCACTGCTGTTACGTTCAATGTCCTGACAATCAGCAGGAAAAGACCCAAATGACTAAATCTGGTTCCTGCACATGACAGTACCCCCACCCCCCCACCCCCCCAAATAGTCAAATGTCTTTTATTCTTTTTTGACACTGCTTCCTGAAAGTGTGCTCCCTTCTCACCCCAAAAAGCAATAACATATCAGAAGAGCATTGGTTCCCAACATTTTTGGCTGGCGACCCCATTAAATGAGGCAGCATTTGCTTGCAAACTGAAGCGCTGCAGCCGAGGGTTAATACACCACAACCAAAGTGTCTCATGAGGTGACAGATTTAATTTGGCATTCCTCAGACTAAAACCGACCAAAGAAAGTGAGTGAAAAGAGCGGAGAGTGTGTACCTTGCAGCACGCCCAAAGTGAGGTAGAGCCAAGGCAGACTGAGGTCCAGAAATGTCAGCAACATCCCCGACGCAGCCAGCAGGCCCCCGAATATGATGACCACTCTCTGAGAAAACTGTAAGGTCAGCACGCTGGCCAGTGGAGCTGAGGAGAACATTAAAGCACCACTATGAAACTAGGAGTTAAAAACAAGGAAGAACTTCAAGCTGAAAACCAGACATTTACCTCCAAGGTGAAACACAGCAATCGTGGTGGAGGTGACCCATGAGGTGGTGCTGGTGGGGACTCCATAGTGGTTCTGGATGTCCAGGAAGAAGATGCCGAAGTTCTTGAGGACGGCAGTGGTGAGGCCCATGATGAAAAAGGCTGACATGACCACCACCCAGCCGTAGCCCCCATCAGGAGGTCTGGCTCTCCTGGACTGCATCGCCAGCAGCTTCTCTGCAGGCTGCTTCCCTGCCTGCGCTGAACGGCTGTCTGGAAGAGGGCAGGCCCGGCATGAAAATGAGCATGCAAAGTGCGCATACATACAGAGCTAGCAGCTGGAAGGAAGTCTGTCAAATAGATTAGAGATTCATTTTGTTTTCAATTTAAAGAAAAAAAAAAAAAGGTCTTTAAAAAGAGATTTCTAGCATTTTATGAGGTTGGGTTTACACAGTGAGCATGCACCAAAACACACCAGTTCTGTAACATCTCCTATTTATGTGGAAGTTTCTCCTGTTTTGTCTCTTTTCTGCAAAATAAAGGAGAAATTATTACCATCACCAGTCCGATCTGACAGAAATGCAAAACAGAGCAGAGGTGAGACATTTGGACTGCACGAGACTTTAAAAAGCACAACGCTTTTTACAAATTGCTCACCGAGTTAAGAACAAACAACAAAAAACTAAACTAAACAAAGAGTTTGTTTTTATTTCAAGCTCACCTTTTTTCCGCTACCGTCCTCCTCCCGGCGTCCTCAGCATGTCTGCGTCTCTGCTACAAACTCACGTCTCCTTTAATATTGCGGCGAAGTCGCATCTGCGCCGTCAATTTCCAGCGCGCTGCTTCGTCAGGGGCTTAAGGTAATCGCATGGAGACAGCACAAAAGAGTAGACAGGTCACACGGACGTTTCCGGTGTCATTTCGCCTTTTCTTGTCGTTTATTAAACAAGCGGCTCAGCGCTACCCAGCTACAGCTGGGAGTTATTACCATCATCAGCGAATCCGACGGTCACCGGTAAAACAGCTTTGACTTTCGTCACGCTGCAGCTGACCGGCAGCGTACACAACATCCGGATTTCAAAATAAAGTGTCTGAGTGTATGTGGTTTCTTTAAATATTGCGTTTGAATTTTAACAGCAGCCCACAAACGCCAGTGTTTTTGGCTAGCTTAAGCTCCTCACAAAGGAAAAATAGGTAATGAATAGGCAAAATTCTTGTGAGAGATCGGACAGTCCTTCTTCTTAGTCTATATTAATTCAGTTAAAACTTCGGAAAATGGAAAATGTGATGTCACCATTTTTGACTTACTGTTCTTTCAATTTGAAAGAAAGCCTCATCACAAAATCTCATAATTTTGATTTAATTAGAAAATGATAATTATCTCAGAATAATATATTTTTGACTTTGAAAGAAACTTTTGTTTTTCTTTTGTTGGGTGGAAGTAGAACTCCATAAAAGTGCAGTTTTTCAAACTGGATTTTGGAGTACCAGTAGTAACAATAAATAAATGACTCAGAGTACTTCATACTCAAACTTGGCTGTACTTTGATACTTTCCACCACGTGTACAAGTTACAGCTTTAATTTTCTAAGTAGTCAGTTATATTTATTGCTTTTTTTTTTCTTTAAATTAGACATTTGACTATTTAACTGTCTGCAACGCAAATTGTCCCCTTTTGTTTAAGCTCTACAGTAAAAAGTGATTGTAAGACATCTGGTGAAAACCCCTCCATGTGCCCCTTTAATCCACGGTCTCTGGTCCTGCAGTTACATAACAAGGTCTAGTTGGTACATACTTCATCATCAGCTTCAGGAGGGGTTTACAATGTTCCTCCCTGCACTGCAGTGCTGTTTGGATTACATCTTAAACTACACGCATCTGTAATTACATGGAAGAAATCAAATATCACTCAAACACTGACAACTACATGGAATTTTTCTTTGTACCCTTCTAAGGAAACTCGACTCAACTTACTGGACAACATTCCTGAAACTGATGAAGATGCCAAAAGACACTTAAGTGGGGAGGGGTATGTGCAACAGTATGGGTCTTAAATCTGGACCTAGTTCAATGTGTGTCATCTTTATGATGAAATTTTCCTGCAAGATGCACATTTGGACCATATTGTTTACAAAGTTTCAGAAATGAAGCTTTCATGATCGAGAAGGCACGCTATTCGTCAACATTTAAGGGGTCTTACATGTGTAGTATGCTACATTCATCCTGTCTGTATATTTTCACAGCCCGCTTCCAGCAAAATCAAACAGTCCGATATGCTTCAGATTTGAATGTGTATGGAGATTTATGATAAATTCTGTGTATTCAGTTGTGATTCATGTCATTTCCTCTTCAGTTTATATTTGTAAATAGTGTTTGGATTTTGAGCTTCTTGACTGGTTATGGTGTCACGTGTTGTTTCAATAGCACACTCATTTACACTGTGGAAACAATGAGGAGCTTTAAAGCGACAGAGAATTTGCTTAACAGATGTGACTGTTCTTTAATTTTCACACCATTTCTCACAATGAAAACATAAAACAACAGATTTTTTAAATCACCTTTGTATGTACTTCATTTACTTTGACATCTTGCTGGCAGTTCAAATATAGTATTTACTATATTTTCATTTTATAAAATTAGAAAATTTTTCTGGACATATGTACACAAGTATACTGTAGGTATATACACACATACATAGAAAACACCAAGTCCATTTTATTTCTGGTGAGGGGAGAAGGGGACGGTAAGAGCTAGCCCTGCTAGCTGTTCGTATGGACACAACACACTCTCACACACACAAACATGCACGCACACACGCACAAACAATGTGCACTCTCTCTCACACACACCCACACCCACACACACACACACACACACACACACACACACACACACACACACACACACACACACACACACACACACACACACACACACACACACACACACACACACACACACACACACACACGAAGAACTTGTTTGACACAAGCATCTCTAGCTTTAGGCCTGGCGATAGTCTACTCACAGTCTGCACACATTCTTGAAATCTTGCTTTGATCCAGGATGTTTGACCAAACACGTTCACGCTTTCTCAACAACATCACCATCGACAGTTCCTTGAATCCAAGCCTCCATTTCCATCCTGCTGCTGGCCACTAAGCTGCTCCACTATAAAAAATGGTTTGAGAGCCTTGTTTAAAGGCACCTTGGCAGTAGTTTTTGAGCTGGTCCTAGCTTTGAACCACCGCTCTTCCAGTTACAATCTACTTTGAGACATGCTGTCGCTCAGCAGGAGAAGGACCTCATATCACCCTCTGTCCTTTGGCCACAAACAGGGCAACAATGTTAAGAGCGACTCAGTTGAAGAGGAGCATGGCACTTAGGGTGATTTTTCTGTCTAAAACTCCTTACTGTCCCTGAACAGGTCGATGCGCAGAGCGAGCTCCTTGAAAGAGGGACGCAAGCAAGGGTCGTTGTCCCAGCACTCCTCCATGATCTCATGTATCTGGGAGAAAAAGCAGCAAGAGAGAGAATTATCTGTGGGTGTACTCCTGCGATGAGCAAACAACAAAAACATTACAAGTCATGCGCCCTGGCATGGAGTCAAGCTTGCACTTGTGTGACTAGTTGGCAACTGCAATGCTGTAGCGACAGGTGACGTGTGTATGTAAAAAAACACAACACAACTGTACCTCTGTGGGACACCCGAGAGGCTGAGGCAGCCTGCTGCCTGATTTGAGGAGCTCGATGAGGTGATAGACGATCAACTGTCCCTGCTTGTCATTCCCCATCATGGACATAAAAACCTGAGGAGAAAGCGGTGACTTTAAAAATCTATTTGATTTACAGAAAACAACAAGAAGACACATCCTTAGAGACAGGAAAATGGCTGCAAACCCAAATAGAAAGATAAGCGAGAACTTTATTGCTGTGCAGCAGCAGCAGTGCACAGAAGGAAAGAATGATGTGCATGTAAACCAGAAATTTGTTACGACTGAGTACAAGCCAAACATGTGACAACCTGAGCAAAGAAATGTTATTGTCAACGACTAGAGTATGTTCTCAGTAAGTGGGACAGTGGCTCTATTTTGCCAGGTGTAGCCTGACAGAGTGTCTGTATTTAGGGTGACAGCAAAATGCAGTTATGGTGAGTTGTGCTGAGAAGACGCTGAAAGTGGTTCGTTCATACACGTAACCAGGTATTCAGCAAAGAAGCGGTGGCCTCATTTGAAAGCACTCAAGAACACAACTTGAGGTACGATCAGTTCAGGAAGAGGAGGGAGGAAAAAGCCTCTTCCCCTGGAGCAGTCAGGCAATTAACCAACTGCTGTCTGTATTAAAGCGTCAGGTTTGTTTACTCTATATACAGACGAAGCATTGAAGCATTGTACTTTGATGTCGAATGTCTAAACCGTCTGTACGTCACTGGCAGTTTGGCAGGGCTGTTCATTCAGGTCAAGCCACTTTTTCACGATGCAGGTTTCCTGCATGCTATCGTGTCTTTAAAAGTAACACACAGCTTTCCAGACAAAATTCCCGTGTGTTACACTATATTCTTTTTTCACAAGTTGAGAGGCAGACAGGAAATGTGGGAACAAAGAATCCCAGGATGGATTCAAACCTGTTTATATCCTGCATCTTAGCCAGTGTAGCACACCAGTTACACTGCTTTCTTGACTTAAAACAGGATCTTATGAAGACAGAGTAATAAGAGCAAACGGTAATCTCGTGTCATTTTCCTACAGTTTCCTGCCATGTGAACAGAAATAAAGCTGGACAGGTGGTGAAAAAGTCAGTGCATGCTTGCTGTCATCACTTACTGCAGGAGGGCTGCTGTTTTTGTCACTGTGGGTGAAGAGCTCATAAAGCACCACTCCAAAGCTCCACACATCTGATGCCACGGAGAACTTGCTCTCCGTCAAAGACTCAGGGGCATACCTACAAAACAGGACACTTGACTGTCTGTTGTTGTCTGTTCTGCTTCACTTAAGGAGGCAGTTAAGCTTACAAACAGTCTTCAACAGTAAGACAGGGAGGACAGCTTTGACTGGGGATAAACAGGATTGATATTCATTGATGGAACAAACACACACGCAAAATTTTTAAATAAAATCACACAGTAGCACAAACACTGTCCAGCATGATGAGGATAGTGAAAAGAACAAAAGCACTAAAAAGAAAACAGAAGTCTGACCAGAATATGGGACTCTCTCCTGGCTCTTTGACCATGTAGTACTCTTTGTCCTGAGGCAGAACTTTAGTGAGGCCGAAATCTCCGATCTTCACTCTCAGCTCACTCTCCACAAGGATATTTCGTGTTGCCAGGTCTCTGTGGATATATCGTTTACTTGACAGGTACTCCATACCCTGTGAACACACACAGACAGAAACCTTTACTGCATCTGCAGCTCCAGCGGTCAGCATGTGACAAAACTAGACAAAAGGAAGTACCTTGCAGATCTGAGAAGTGTAATGCACGAGCTTCTTGTGGTCGATCCTCTCCTTGTTCTTCATGAGGTAATCTCGCAGACTTCCAAACGGCAGATATTCCATGATGAGACGGAGATTTCGCCGTCCTGAGAGAAGCCAAAAACAAAGAAAGAAGCACTGAAAGACACCGACACAGAGTAACTGCGAATTTCTAATTGTTTGATACAGCTTTTTTATCACTAAGTCGGGAAGGATACAATGATGCTACACTTTGTGGATGTCCATCAAAGACCAAAGAAAAAAAGAAGAATGTAACTCATTATGAGCAAAAACATTTTGGATGAGCAAAATGGCAAAACCAACCAAATTACATTTATTTGGTGAGAAATGCACTAAACCGCCATACCTGGTGCTTAATACACAAATTCTCTTTATATGACAGACAACACTTCGCTTCTCATCCACTGGCTCGTGCAAACAGACTGTGTTTACTGCTCAGTGAGGCTGCTTTTATAGTGAGCATATGGCAAATGCACAAAGAGTTTGGTCGGATTCTGTAGTTCTACTGTAGAATGTGCAGAGGGAAGAGTAGAGGATGTATGCAACAAGGTGACTGGAAATATGTCGTCTTCCAACATCAACCAACATTTCCAGTTTTAACGTTTGGAGATGAGGGTATGAACTGCAGGTCAGCCGTACCTGCACTGTAACAGACGCCTTTGTACTTGACGATATTCTCGTGCTGCAGGGATTTCAAGATCTCAATCTCTCTCTCAAAGTCTCGTATGTGCTCGGCAGTGCTGTGCTGGAGTTTCTTCACGGCCACGACCTCTCCTGTGTTGTCCTGAAGTGGGTCATAGCGACACATCTCCACACTGCCAAAGTTTCCCTGAAAGAAAACACCAACTTGAGTGAGGTGTTTTTCTTTTTTACTCATAGTCTGACTTCTTATTTTTACTCCATTTCGTACTTAAAGAGGGCACACACAGTGAGGTAGAGAGTGGTGAGAGCTTCAGTGAAAGTCCATCAAAGTGAAAACACATTGCACAACTCTTCTCCATTACACCAGCAGAGAACATTTGGTGGAGCATGGTGTAGTGCAACATGTTTTAATTTTGATGGGCTTGGATAACTAGTTGAAAAATAACGTTAAGTAAGAAAAAAGAGTTAAGATCAAGACAGGTAATTTCAAGAAACTTCAGAGAGACATCATTATTCTCAGTTCTTCCAGAATCATGTTTCAAAAGCTTGAAATATCAGGACAACATATGCCAAACATTAAGTTATTGCAAGAGGAAAAGGGGTGTTAGCTTATTAGCATGGCTTCATTTACTCTTAAAAGCACAATTTCCACACTTCTTCATACCTTGCCAAGCTGCTGTAAGAATATGAGGTGTCGCTCTTCAAACTGAGCTGGCTCCTGACTCTCAAAACCCCCAGTCGACCAGCCAGAGCCCACGGTCCTGTTCGGCAGGATGTCACTGTCCACGATCAACTCGTAGTCTGGGGACACAAAGACAAAAACACACATTCAGAGATTAAGGCAGCCGTGTCAAACCAACACGCCACCAGCGACTGGACGTATGTAAAAAGTCCTGTCAGCATGATTAGCACCTGCACTTCTTTGGCCACGCCTGCTGTTGCATCAAACTGATTGATGTAAACAAAGGAGATCATGGTGCACACCGATATGTTCAACTGTGTTTGTATGTGGATGAAAGGCCAAAACACAACGAAAAGGCCATGTTTTGAAAAACACATGTGGACTAGATATCAGAAATAAAACACCTACTGAGAGAATTAGTTACTTAGACAAGCTCAACTGGACCCTGAAGTCTCTCCAGCAATGGTTCCTCTGGTCCCAAAGCTCGACTAATCATGTCTTGGACCAATCTCTGCACTAATCATGCACATATTGTCTTTCTCATCTAACTTCAAGCAAGAAAAGACAGCTGAAGAATTCCCAAAATGCTGCATAATTCCCAAAATACCAGCCCTACTTCATTCCTGACCTCATTTCAAACAGCAGCTGAATGATGACCCCATGAAGGCGAAGCTGAGAGCCCGTTTTCAATGACAGGTTCCTGAAGACACCGTGATGAATGCCTGTGTGGTCTGGGTGTGTGTGTCTGAAGACATTTGAGATTCCACACTGGTATGACCTAGATTCCCTGTTAGGGGCAGTCTGGCTGGCCAGCTGATGAGGGGTTTGAACCAACCTGGTGTGAAGAGGCTGTGGAGGTCACGGATAACCGCACGAAATGTGGGCCTGAATGTGGGCTCGTAGTCCATGCAGCTGGTGATCAGATTAGCCAGTTCGGTCCACTTTGGTGCGGGAAGCTGGTGGTGGTCCTCGTAGAAGAGGCTTTTCTGTGATACAAAATGAAGGGTCAGTATAGTGCAGATTCAGCTTAATATACAAAGTAAGTCAATACATAAATCACGCTGCTGGGAGTATGAACTGTCTTTTTGGATTTTCCATCAAGGCAAAAGGGCAATTTCTATTCAACACGCTGGTTTAGATTATGTCAAGGTTTGAAGTCATGCATAATTACTGGCATGGTCTCTCTCCAGTTTGGAGTGTTGTACATGAAGGTGCACTGACCATTATTTGTAACTTAACAGAATCAAGAGAGACCCAGAAATTCCCAGCCATGCTGCAGCCTGTACTGCATTTAAAAGACTCTATTGAAATAAATAAATAAATATAAATCAATCAATCAATCAATCAATCAATCAATCAATCAATCAATCAATCAATCACTCAATCAATCAATCATATACCGTGGCCCACACAGTCTCAATACCACCCAGCATTAAATACATACCCTGATACAGTAAATATTATAGATCATACCACCCAGCCCTACCTTAGAGTTGTCCAGTGTTACTAAAGGTTTCTCCCCACCACTGCAGATCTCCCAGAGGGTGGTGCCGAAGCTCCACTTGTCTGCAGCCAGGCTCAGGTTGGCAGTGTCCTCGATACACTCAGGGGGCACCCAAGGGATCCTCTCAATCAGGACTAATCACAAACAGAAACATTTAACCCACAACCCTCAGTAAATTCTTCAATTTCCATTAAGGCTCTGAAATTTTCAGGTAAAATTTCAGTTGATTCAGTTTGATTTTCTGCACTAATTGAATGCATTCCTCTATAAACGTCATCGGTTTGCAGCAATAAAACTAAATCCATTCTCGTCTAACATAACTCTTTTCTTTATCTTAATAGCAGTGACTTACCACTCATTTCTCAAGTGTTTTTGATTGCTAATCGACACGCAAAACAGCGTAATCCAAGGCACTGTCTCATCGCTATCACACCCTTGTTGAATAGCTGCCCCCTGCTGACTGAAGAGTGTATTACAGTTTATCTGAGGACAGACATAAACTCACTTTCTTTGGGCAGGACAGTGATGCTGATGCCAGGGTCACTCAGCTTGATGAAGGGGGGGTTCCCAGCCCTCCGGTCATCCTCTCTGATTAGAAGAACGTTTTTAGCACAGACATTCCCATGGACAAGTTGCTTTTCTTCCTGCAGGTTCAGAAAGGGAGCGATGAATCAGTGTTTTACCAACTCAGACAGAACAATTAGTAAACCACTCTTCTTACAGCTGCTTCTCAGAGGTCTCTTTAAGATGATTTGTGTACTAAATGAAATGTGAAGCCTTCTACCTGCATGTTACTGCAGACACACTTGAGCACATTTTTAATATGTTAATGCATCATAGCAATGACAGCATTGTAAAATCCAGGTCATGGCAGAACATGACATCAGTAATGCTGATGGAACCGGTATGTAGTGCACTATACACAGATTCCTACCAGGAAGTTCATGGCCCAGGCCAGCTGCCTCGCCACCTCCAGCTTCCACAGGATGTTTATCGAGTTCTTGTTCTTCTTCAAGTAGGTGTCCAGTGAACCAAACTTCACATACTCCTGCACCATGATATCTGAAGGAAAACATTTTTTAACTGAGGTTAAAAATCATTTAAGGATTTTGTGACTACAACACAGTTCTTAGACATACAAGCTTTCTGTCATCCTATGTAAGGTTATTATGTTGATGAGCCACTTTGCAATGCTAACTGAAGCAAGGAGAGCAGGAATCAAATGCCTCTCTTAAAGTCACTTGAGAAACTCATTTTTACATTATTTTCCACTGATATCAAGCATTACTCTGTGGTTTTAGTATATCTTAATTTATTTTGTCTATCACGGATTAAGTTGGCGATTTTGTTTTAGGGACTTTTGGCAGCACTGTTTTCTACTTGCTTTAAGTGCGTTTGATTTTTTCAGTGAAGACAGAGAGTACAGAGAGAACAATGCCTTCGTATGCTCAGTTGATTATATCTAAATTTGTCCACTGTGGCACAAAGAGCAGCACCTCTGAATCCCCCATGGACTTCTCTTCAGCTGTAAAATGTTCTCTTAAACTACCCAAGAAGAACAAGGAACCACAAATACAAAGTGCTTTGTCACTGACCACTTCATGAAGCTTTTCTTTAGAATTCATATTGACATTTCCAATTGATCAATGTCAATACTGATAAAAAACAGACAGACAGCAGAGCAGACATGCGCCTGGCAGCATAAACAGATGCCTACAGTAGCAGCCTGTGAGGTGAAGAGGGAGTGGGGCCAGTGGAAGAGTTTTTGCAGCAGGGTATTGTAATCCTCCTAAGAATAGCCCACCAAGTCCATGGTTTAATCACTGCTCTGAGCTTTAGGCTAATGGAGTCTGGCCAAGATTATAGCAAATCATGGTAGACTCTTGACATCATTAGACCAGAAGACCATAAGCTCATAATGTCTGTCAAATGAACAGGTACAGTATGCAAGTTAGCTTACCCTTTTTTTCCCTTCACGGCACGTACAAATGAGGACACACAGTTAACTAACAGCATGACAAGTTGAGAGCGTGTCTCCAAGGCTGACTTACTCTCTTCTCCACAGACACACACGCCATAGTTAAGGATCAGGTGCTTATGGGACAACTGGCTCATCATACTGGCAGCCTCGAAGAAAGACTGTAGGACGAGAGAAGACAGAGAAGACAGAAAACCAAATTATCCATGTGCCCATGACAGAGAAAAAGTTACACCAGTGTAGGCCCCAACTAAATCAAGAAGAACACCTATACGAGGGCAAGAAAGCTGCCTAAGTGAAACAGGAATCAGCCGCACCCTGAAATAAATCAGCAGGTGCTTATTTCTTATCCTAAATGAATTCTGAGTACATTTGCTGCAGCTACTCCTGCCTGTATAGCTCAATGAAGACAATGCAGCTTGAACCTTCTGTAAAACAAGCTGTATCCCTGCAAACCAAACGGTTTGCACAGTTTTAAAGCCACAGACCTCAGAGTAATTCCTGTGGGCCTGGTCCAGGACTTTCATAACGACATCTGTTTGGTGCACGAGTCCATAGTCTCCCAGCTCCTTGCGGACCCCTTTGAAGATCTTGGTAAATGTCCCTTGACCTAGGCTCTCCATCTGAAAGGAAACGTGATTGTAGTTTTAATTCTAAAAACAGACACCAGAGAATGACTTGTTGGCAAAAGGCACAAAATGGGATATCTGTGTAGTAGTTTAGTGCTACAACGCAATAATGAAGAATTTTTGGAACTACAGACATATGACAGTCCTGAGCATGCACACTAAGCTTACAAACTCCAGATCTTCTTTCCTGATCTTGTGAAACACCATTTGACTGATGTTGTGCCGATGAAGTGACGGAGACAGAGGCACTTCAGATCCCTTGTTGCTCCTACACACCAGGAGGCAGGACTTTTCTGTTGGCGGAGAGAAAATGAAGTACTGAAAACACAATTATGAATATTATATTCCATTTCTGCCATTTTCTCCCAATAGATCACACACTGGTTTTTAAGGAGTCCAACTGACAGAGAAACTGAGTAATGACAATGTGATGTCGACACTCTGCAGTTGCTCATCGTCAGTTTCTGTGGAAAACACCACGTTATGAAAATTCCTAGCATAGAGCAGTTCTGCTTAAATTTCAAAACCACTAAGACTGAGGCACCGTTGAGTCAACCTGGTTGTTTGTTCAGCTCCCAAATCAGAAGATCAATGTTCTCCCTCTCTATTAATGACAGGCCAGAACACTGACTTCACTGAAAGAAAACAGTAAGCATCCCATTAAGGTGCACTAGATCAGAGCTAACTTTTGCATGCCAGTTGATTCCTTATTTGGGGACAAAGATCCTTAACAGGAGTCCACAATGTCGTATTCAGCAGCATCTGAAAAAAGCTGCCTACAGCTGGGGGTCCATGGACTTTTTCCATTCACAAGTAACAGCATAAAATGTCTTTGCTCCCTCCAATACTGTTCACAGCCACATGCACTTCGAAACATCTAGCAGACTTTAATTCTACTGTCATTAATTTAGCAGCATATAAAAGTTTGATTTTTTTATGTTACACATTACACAGTACCACACACACACACACACACACACACACAGTGTGTGCAAAAGTTTACTAATCTCTCAAATTGTATAAATCCAGAGTCTGTTCGTTTTACCTTTGGATTTAGGTGGACAGCACTTGCTGAACTGGAAAATGACGCTGTCAGAGCGCACAGTTTCCTTTTGGTAGCAGCTGAGTAGTTCCTGCAAGCTGCTGAAGTTTCTTTTGGTTCCACTGAGGTTAAACTCCCCGCTGGCAGACCTGGTTATCTGGCAGTGTTTGTATTCGACAGCATCATACACCTAGCGGACACAAAGAGGAAAGCAGATGATGGAAATGCATACGATCGGAGCTTCAGTCATGGAACTGACAGTAATACAACAACAGCAAATCTGATTCTGAGTGTGACACTAGTCCAGGTGGTTTGACTATACAATGAAAAGGCTTGGGTTGGAGAACAAAACAAGAGGCTCTTAAAAAAACACAAATAGACGAGAAGCAGCTTGGTGCTGAAACATTCTTCAGCTACGTTCAGAGGGACAGCAGCGTCGAATAGGCAGGATTGTAAAACTATGATGTGATGCTACAAACTACAAGTTTGAGTGTTACTTACATCAACAGGGAAAGTGAGAAAATACTTGTTGAAGTCTTTAGGGCTACATCTCAAAATGTACAATCCTCGCTTATTTCCACATTTGTGGAGCCGGTTGATGGCAAACTCCATTCTGTGACAACGACAAAAAAAAAAGTCCCAAAATAAAAAACACACACAGTACAGTCGCAGTAAGTTATTCACCTGTATCACCTGCTTGGATAGGACATACAGTAAATACCAACCACCTGAGCAAAGCTTGTACATTCGATTTTGAAATACAGAAGTCATGTACCACATTGGTGCAGTTCAGGAAATACATAAAATAATCCAATTTTTTTTTCCAAACTTTCAACATTACTATTGCCACTGGTAAATAAAATGAGTAAAGGTTTGTTATTCTTCACTTACGAGGTGGGGCCATGGCAATGGGAGGCGATGGCTTCCACCAGCCTCGGAGGAGCCACTTCTTTACAAAGGTAGTGATGTGCGTCTGTAGTCAGCCGATAGTAGCCATCAATGAGGGACACAAAGGACAGGGCTTCAGACAGGCTGGGGAACTCCAGCTCCTGAAACGTACCAAAACCACTGTTACACATGATATGTCAACTTCCACCATTCACCAACAACCATCATTAAACTGTGCATTATATTTGTCTTGTTGCACAGACGGCAGGGTTATAAAACAAATGCTTCTACGGCTGCACAGGTTTTCTGCCTTTACAGTCCTCTCAAGTGATAGTGAACCAGCGTCACTGAAGCTGGCTGCATACTGTGGTTAAAAAAGTTGTTTCTTTGCCAGCTTAAGACAGAGAAAAGACAGACGTCCAAAAAGTCAAATTACCAGATTCTTGCCGTCTTGTTTGTTGATGGTGACCACCCGACTCTCTGCAGCACCCTCCTTACTGGCCTGTTTGATGCTGATGTCAGTGACATCGGGGAAGTCACACAAGGTCTGCAGCTCCTGGACGAACAGCATAAGAGACATCTTTTGTAACAATGTTATCTGTGATGCCACCAAAGGAGCAAACCTCACTGACAGAACTTATGATACCAACCTGCTCAGAGTCTTTAAGCTTCTCTCGACACCACTGGATGCCGCTGTCCGCTGCCACCAGGATGATGAGCTGTCCGCTGGATGGTTCCCTGACCTGGAAGGTCTCTGTGTAGAAGGCCTTCTCCAGGGACTCCATGCTGATGAGGTACTTGAGCTTGAGGTCACGCGCTGTGGTCCGACACTGACTGAACTGCTGGATGAAGCGTTTGAAACGAAAGCGGATTCGCTTGCGTGTCAGAAAGTTGCAGTCCTGGATCTGAGCTCTCATGTCCTTTGGCAAGAAGGACTTGTAGCTAGAAGGAAGCAAAAGGGAAAGGGGATTTTTTTTAATTATCAGCATGTAAAACCCTGTGTCCCTCATGCATTTTCAAAGCAATACCAAGCAACTATTCTTAGTGGAGAAAGTGATTCACATTTTCATTGAAATGCCATTAAAATCATTTTAAAGCTGTCTTATCATAGGAAGGCTCATAATACAGCCATAGTGCAGACTCTAACATAAACATGATCCAAATGAATCAATGCAAAACCTCCCATTGAAGTTGGATCTACATTCTGCTGACCCCAAAAATCTGAAAAGAACACTTTCCTCAAAAAAATCTATTGACATCTGGTATGAGGCACATCAGTATGTTAAAGATGCTCTTCCTGTTGTTTGCGCTCCCCTTCTTTGGGGTCATGCATATTTTAGTGCAGGAAGAGCAGATGGTGGTTTTAAAATCTGGGCAGACAAGGGTGTGCAGAAAATAGAGGACCTCTATGTGAACAGCAACCTTCTTACATTTGATCAGCCAAAAAACATTTTTTAAAATGAAACATTTGAGGTCTTCAAAATATAAGCATGTAATAGCAGAATCACAGAATCAAATCTCACACTTAGATACCGAATGAATGATGGAAACCTTTCCTCTGGTCTATACTGTTTTAAAGATACATGATAAGGTGTCCACCACTGACAGACTACAGGCATGGAGATACAAGAGGACATGGAAGACTCTGATTGGGAAAGGGCAAAAGCAATTGATTGATTCCTTGGTAGGAATGAAGGAGAATCAAAAACTAACAATTTCTGAAATTTGTGACTGAATTTACTCATTCTCTCTAATTTGAAGGATAACTTTGCTAATTTCAGCTGTTTTTACTTTGGCAAAATGCTTGTACAGATGTTTTTGTTAGCCAACCAAACAAAAAGTCTTAATATTCCTCAAAGTAGAGTTTTAAAAAAAGCATTTTTTTTGTGCATCCATGCAAAAAAAAAAAATCAGGCTTTGCATTGGCACCAATTACACCCGTTCATCAATTAGTGCTTAGCAGATGTTCAGACCAAAAGCAGCCTCTGTTCTCAACTAGTACCTTATAGTGTGGTAGATGTCCAGAGGCGACAGCTGTCTCTCCTTGGCTGTCCTTGTCATGTCGAGTACAGCCATACCGAGGCACTCTTCCTGAGTCTCATGGGAGTTGGGGATCTTCACCAAGCCGTTGACAAAGTCATACCTCCACTGCACACAGAGATGAGAGCCACACAGTCAGTCGTGCACTTGCTTAGAGGAAGTGTACAACCTTGTGCTCTCATGCAAAGCGTATCAAACTCTGTATTGTGTGTGCATGTGAACACAACCTGAAAGACTGCCATATTTCATTATCTATCGATGTCCTAAGAAAACACATCTTTAGCTTTTATTGTATGTGACTTAGCCTTCAACTGAGAAACGGAGAAATATGCTCTGAAACATGAAGTCTGACACTGTGGACCCCCCTCAGACAGACAACTGAGACAACCTACATTGGCTATATTCGCTCATATTTTGGCAAACTTGTAGAATTACATGTACACCAAATCAGCAATAGCTATACATCCACATAACTCATGGACTACGGTCGCTGGATTACTTTAATACTGATGAGAACTGAGAAGATGATGATGATTCTCAGGCAAGTTTGTATGATGTCCCCAGTCACAAGTCACACTCAACATAAAAATATGCGCATCATGTTTTTGTGTGAGACAGATTTGACTGAGTTCTGACTTGAGAACGAGTAAGATATTTAATGCTAATGGTGGCAATCAATCTAATTGGGGCACTAAGGCTTCTAAAGTACCTTATGTGCCTCCATGAGCTGTCTGTCACAGACACTGTTGCTCCTGCATCAACAGGCTAAACTACAATAACTAACTTCCTGTTGTTGAAGGAACACCGGCATCTCCAACTGGTGAATGCAGAGACACACTTTCTTTTGCAAGTCATAATAGCCTTACTTTAACACAAACATGGGGGCTCAGCTCGAGTTTAGACCATAAAGAATTCAACATGTCCTTCACATTAAAAAACATCACATCTGTCCGGAGTGAATGCAAGCATGTGTAATGGCTTAATGGCTGCAAATATGCAGTGTTCGGCATCCTCAAATGACCCACACAGCGATGCTTCCCTTCTCCCTTATAGGCTTTTCCCAAGCCAGCAGCACAGATTTCCACAGGCATAATTCCACGTAATCCTTCAGTTCACTCTGAGTTCAGCTCCAGTCATATTACTGGCTCGAGTTACCTGGATTCACCTATAAAACACACTTACTTTCTATTGCAGTGTTTATATGGTTTATAAGAATCATTTCTTGGCTAAGGACGTGCAGGGCTCTGGTCACACATCTGATGAGGTCTCTGTTGGGCTTTTTCTTCCTGTACTACACTACTGTGATTACAACTCTGTTTTCCTTTCACCAAAAACACAACTACAACGGAACTGAAAATGTACTCCATTCACAACAACACAAAACCCGAGGGGACTCACTAGGGAAACTTTTCTCTCGCAAGACTTTGTGACCACTAAGGCATTAATAAAGTAGTAGTCCTGTGAGCCAATGTGCGCCATCCGAGGCCAGACTAACTCCTCAAGTAGCCCTGTGGCAAAAATGCACAATGGACTGATACTAATAAAAACCTATAAATGGCCCCCACTGTTACACTGGGTCACATCTTTCTTAACTACTGTCAAGATTTTATTTTTAGTGAATTCCACATGAGTCCTGGTGCTGTAAATAGTCAGCTATTTTCACAGTTGAAAATAGCTCCCACAAACACAAATGACTACAGTGTTCAGCTATTTTATGAAATAATTTTCTGTCATTTTGAAAAAAAAAAAAAAAACTACAGTATATATTCGCGTTTTAAAAGATTTGGGGAAGTACTGGGAAACAGATGGGTTTTTTTTTTTAAATAACTTATCATCTTAATGGATATTGTGCAATCATGATGTGTGTTCCTCCTAAAAATCTGTGTATTGTCAAATTCAATGAATCAATCAACACACTAATCCTGGGAACCACCAAAGTCTTGAGTGTCTGTCGCAGCTTCCTGCTTTGCACTGTGAGTAATTCAGCCTTACTGGCATCCAGACTGTAACCGAACAAATCAAAGAAATTTACATTTGTGGTTGAAACGTGGCTTTACATTTTTGGACTCTGAGCATGCTGTGATCTGTCAAACCTGCAGCACAGAAAAAGCCTCGGAGTGCACACGAAAGACAGTGAATGGGGATTACTTTTATGTTCTCATTCAGGGTTTGTGCACACTGAGGTGTGGATCTTTGCATGCAAGTAGCAAAACTGCCTTCAAGACTGAGCTCCCTCTCACATGGGGGTTATAACTGCACTCAGTGAATGCGTTTATAGTTCAGACTAAAGAAATCCTTCTTATAAAAAACATCCATAGATATGAGGTTAAAAAAGAAAATCAAAGAAGCATCAGTTTCAGTTTGTTACATCTCAGTCTTTTGGAAAAAAAAAAACTAACAAACTGACATCACTGCACTTGTCAAGGATATGAGCTACTTGTTTGATGATGTCTAATGTATGATATGAACAAACAGACTCACATATAAAAAATATAAATTTCCAACCAGTTGGTGTAATAAATGGCTGTAAGATGAAGTACCCACCTGAAAGAAAAGGTATGACATTACAAAGTCATCAAGAACAGGGCTTTCTGAGCCCTTGGTGACCCCATATCGATATGCCCGGGATGCCCCACCACTGTACCAGCCAGGGAAGTAGTACCTGTGTTAAAAAGCAATGCAGAAAATGCAGAAAGTCACAATGACATTTCAATTTCAATTTGGAAAAGTAAAAAGTAAAAAAAGTCGATGCTACCTTATTCTGAAAAACACATCTTCTGAAGCCAATTCGTCAAGCTGGAAGATGTGGTTGGGTGAAAACCACAAGCGGTCTCGCTCTCGAAAGAGACCAAAAAGGCTGCAGTACAGAGGTGATATACCTAAAGCAGACAAAGAAACAGAACCCACACTGTCCTCTGTGAAGTGTCCCTCTGTTTAATTGTGCAACATATTCCTTAAAACAGAACAGGTTAGCTATGTGTTACTAGCTTGATCCAAAACAATTTTCCTTGTTCGTGTGCATAAATCACTCGAACAAACAAATTACAGTACAGCTGCAAAAACTGGTAGTGCCAACACAGGTGAACAAAAGGTCAATACAGACTGGCTAAAATGTCAGTTGTGTTTGGTTTACCATCAAACACATAACATGCGATTCCAACAACATGCAGGCTAGTCTAGAGAGATATGATTATTCTGAATTTGATGCCAGCAACAAGTTGGGACAGGAGCAGCTAAGACTGAAAGTTGTGGAATTCTCCAAGAACACCTGTTTGGATCATCCCACAGGTAAACAGGTTCATTAGTAACAGGTGATAGTGTCATGACTGGGTATGAGAGGGGCACTCAGTCGTTCACAATGAGTATGGAGCGAGGTTCACCACTTTGTGAACACATGATTGGATAAGGGAGATTACTGCATGGACTCATGGACTTATTTAGGTTTTTTACAGCATGCCGACTTCTTTGGAATCAAGTTTGTGTTAGTGGCATCATACTTTTGACTGTTAAATTGCAACAGCAACACCACCAACACTCAGCAAAGCAAAGCTACCACATTTTGCTTATCCTCAAACACAGTGACGAAAGTTAGGCAAACTGTAAACAAAACGCTGAGATGATTGAACAAGCCAATGCTTTTTCTGCTGATAGGTTTCACTGTGGCCTCTTGATAACCTTATCTCAGGACTTATGCCCCTACAGCAAAACACATGAATGGGGGTGTATTATGCAGCCTTGTACAGCAGGTGTACTCACTGCACGCTTTGGCTGCATCTATGCACAGCTCCTCCGCCACATAGTCTCCGGGTGGGTAGCTGAGGAAGCCGCAGTCGGCCGCTGCTAGGCTGCTGTGGTAGTAATGAAGTCTCAGAACAGCCGCGGATGGCCTGGCGTCTGGAGATTCATGATGCGCAGTCCCATTTTGGTGCACTGTGGGGCATGTGTCAGTCAGAGTGTCCATGGCTGGCAGGGAGGCCGTCAACAGCATGCAACCTTCAATCAGTTAAAGGCAACATGTCAGCAGACAGAATCATTTTCTTTCTTTTTTTTTTTTCTTCAGTGAAGCATGGAGAATTGAATGTCATCATTAGCTAGGGTACATGGTCTCAACTGTTGGATAAACGGTTATCAAGATTCAAGCATTGCATAAAGCTGCAGTGCAGAGGAACCACTGTCTGGAAAGAGGTTATAAAATCAGTAAATCTAATTAAAAAAAAATAGGGCTACTCTCAGTGAGAGTTATCAAACACAGTCAGATTTCCACTGTAAAAGGACTATTGAGATTCTTAGCCTTGTCGTGCAACATTTTTAAATGCCGGTCTAGGGTTTATCAAGTTTCAAATGTGCCATTTTCTCATGAATTACTTCGATTTAAACAGACAAGAATCTATATGTAATTCTTACTGCGTAAAATTAACATTTTGCTCTCATTTAACAGCCCACCCCTTCCCCCGGACATTCTCGCATCAGATCAACAGCTGAATCAGAGGTGCCGTATTTCTTCTACAATTATAACCCACAACAAACAGGTTACACGTCACTGCTGGTGTTCTTGTTTCTGTGTAGCCAGTCCGCAGAGCATCCTCACTTACCTTGAGAACAACTGAACATCAGACTGGTTTGTAACAATAACCAAAACTTCCCAGTATTTCTTTCCAGTATTAAAAATGTACCAACATTGAAACTAGTTCTGTTAAGCAGATAAAAGATATATCATACGGAAGAGACCCCAACAACTCAAACTAATTCACTAATCATGCTGCAGATGTAAAAACTATTTGTTGCTCTTTTTCATGTTTTATATCAAAACAAACATAACAATATACAAATCACAAAGCACTAAATGTACACTTAAGCTCACTCACATCAAAATAAAAATATGGCATCAGGCTCGGAGAGGACAGACACGTCGCCTGGAAGTTAAAGAGCACAGCTCAACAGTTTGTTACTTAAAGCTGGTTGTATACCACAGATGAGACACTAACAAAGCAGCCTGATGATAGAACAACACATTTACTGTTTTTAAGGATCAGCTGAGGTCAATATGTTCACCTTCTACTGTTCCACAAACTCAAACTGTCCTTCAAAATCTGCATTAAGCAGGTCATTCTCAAAAACAGTATTTGTGCAAGAAGGACGCCACCAACAGATCTATGCAAGTCAGGAGTACAGGTTTCTATGGCTGAGATGGCAGCCGCTGTGCATCCAAAAACTGTTGTCCAGCTACTTCACCAGTTGCACCTTTATGGCAGAGTGGCAGATGTGCAAAGCAGTGGCTATCATCACTGCCAAAGGTGCCCCCTCTGAATATTGGCTTGAGGGGGTGGCAAATACTGATGACATTCATACCAATCTGAGATCAATTTGTAGATTTGTTTAATATTTATTCAAATTACTAATTTCTGTTAAACTGTTCATAAAATTGACTCATTTAATGGTTTAATCTTAATAAAACATCATCTAAAGTAAATACCAAGAAGAAGAAGAAGAAGAAGAAGAAGAAGAAGAAATGGCAGGGGTGAATATGATTACTTATTGATTATTCACTTGATCAACTCACTGATGGTGTAGTCTATGAAATATCACAGATAGTGGCATCACAACTGCTCAGATTCCCTTGAGCCCAGGGAAATTGCAACAGTCCGAAAAGAAAGATTCAATTCACAACAAAATCAACAGAGAGGAGCAGCACGTCCTTACATTTGGGGAACTGAAAGCTCAGCATTATTGAATGTCAAGTGACTTAAAACTGTCAACTCATCACTGAATTGGTTGTAAGTCAATTTTGTGTAAAATCAACTCATCCTTTTATTGGACTAATGAGTTCAGCACTTATGTGAATATTGAGAACATGCAGCATGTAGTTTGCTGTAATAACATTTCCCAAAGATAGTGTGAGAAAGGGTCTGTGACATTCGTGGATTTAGTTTATTCTCTTAATTTCTGCAAAACAGAAAGGATGTCTGGCAATATCCCTCATATCACTTCAGACAGGACTTTACACATTCAGTTTCCAGTGAAGCTCTTATAATCCAATTCTGCCCAATTTCAGGCACATAAAACAGATGATCAAACGTATTAAAAATCTTGACATAACCTATATTCTTTATCTTTGGTCTGTGGACAAATTCAAGACTGCCAAAACTCAAGGGAAACTGCTATAACGTTAGAGTCTGGACGCTGTTCACAGGCTCATTACTCACCTTAAAGTTTTATGTCAAGTAGGAAATTCAAAAAACGACAGCTAAGCTGGACATTTCCAGTCAAATATCAGAAACTTAGCTGCACAACAAACTCATCCAAGGCCGTGATCTTTCGTGCTACCGTTAGCTATAGCTTCAATAGATTAACTTAACGCTAGCCGCCGCACAGACCCACCTCCGTTTGAGTTAAGGATAGCTGCCACACAGTGTAAGCAAATGTACTACAGCAACTTAAGTTGAGAAGTTAACGTTTGTGCACGTTGAAAAAATAAACCCGATAAAACTGTCAGCGAATTATTACTGAGTGTGAACACTTACTTTGGTGGAGAAGCCAGACGTGCAGCTAGCTAGCTTCCTGCTGGCTTCCTAGGCCAGCGATGCGGCCAGGACGAGCGAGAGTTTGACAACTACACCCTGCGACAAAGGGGCTTCAGTTCTTAAAGATCAGCATAAAACAGCTGCCCAAATAAATATCAGTTTCTTTTATGGTTGAAATCCACCTGGAGATATTCTTATTTCCATGTCGCACTCAGCTCGCTAACCTGCTACATAAGCTACCTCTGGTCAGCCTAGCGTTACCCATCTCACTCCCGAGGAACTTCGGCCGTCTATCGTGTCAATCTTGTAACTTATGCTAATGCTCGCTAAAACCAGGTCGTACGCTGTTACAAAATGATCCAATAACACAGAATTCATCTACAGGCAATCATCTTCTTGCGCCTAGACCTGGGGCAGCAGCTGTACGAGGAGAGTTACATTATTGACAGCTTGTGAAATGAATAGCTTTAACTCTGACAGGGGAGCTAGCTAGTTTATCAGTAGCGGCTACAACGCAGCCGAAGCCCGAAGTCAGTCAACAAACCAGCCTCTCCCACACTAATGCTGCCTTCTAGTGCTGTCGGAAATGTGACAATTACAAAACAGACGAAATTGCAACTGGGCAAACGTCCAAATATCCACGGGGGGGGGGGGGGGGGGGGGGGGGGAATACTTGACCATCATCAGAACTGCTTTCAAAGCTATTATTAGCCACCACGGATAGCCTGACTCTATAAAGTACATCCCTCAAAGGACTTTCACAAGTGTGTCATTACAATTTCTTTTGCAAAACACCTGAATATCTAACAGCTGGTAATACAGATTAGACAAGGTGGAGGTGATCTTTTTGTCTCTTTTGATAAATCTGATCAAGTAAATGTAAAACAGCACAAAACAACACGGAATTATGCAATTTTGGGTTATGATTTTATCTAATTTGTGTTGAATTTAAATCCATAAAATCTACCACTTGGAAGCAACTTAATTTTATACAATGAATGTATACACAGAAATTCCCTAGTTTGAGGTGGTCAGAAACAACGTGAATAATCATGGCTTGTTAACCCACTTCAGAGGACATTTTCTGGCTCTCACATGTAGCCTGCGTTTGCACACAGAGTTGATTCATTATATTTATGCCTGTTATTTTATTATACAAATTTGATTCTGCGCATTGGACGCTACGAGGAGCCCCTGAAAGCAGCATTAGTCTCTTGCCTTGTCAATCAACAAACCAGCATCTAAACCACCACCCGCCCACCGAAACTGCAATTAACCACTAGCTGCACAGATTACAGCACGGTTACACGAGGGAACAGACAGCACAATAAACACTTTCAATATGAATTGTAATGCAGAACATGATTGATTCAACTTAATGATAATATTAATGTTGTGCAGATTATGATATTGATACATTTTCCGTTAATTTGTCAGCCATATGATTTTTGTTACTCTGGAAAAAGGAACAGCTGAGTAGGTGGGTGGTGTAAGGGTCAGAGAGAGAAAAGCACGAGGCTTTCAGGAGGAAGTATGCTGAGTCATGTGGTGTCTTCTTCATTGTGCTTTTCCAGCCATCGCTGTCACCACTCACCTGCTGTCACCTCAGTGAAAGTCCACCCAGAAAAGGCTCACTGATTGTTGGGCTGCTGGCCTCACTCATATCTCCATGAAACACGTGGAGGGAATAATCAGAGGCAGAACCATTGAGGACACCAAGCATTCTCTGAACCCATCGCAATTTGAATTGAGGTCAATGAGGGGAGTTGAGTTACTTTCATTTTTACTTCTCACTCTGGTGTCTGCAACTAAAGCATTCTAAAGCTCCAGTCAAAAGTCATTGTGGTGTTTCCTATGGCACTGTTAGTACAACTGACCCTTTATTTTGTGTGGAACTATTAATGAATACATAAACTGCACGACCAAAAGTATGCGTGTACCTGAGCATTATCCTGTCAAACATCTAATTTCAAAACCATGGGCATTACAGTAACATGCTTAGCTTCCACTCTTCAGTAAATACTTTCCACAAGATTTTGGTACCAGGCTGCAGGGATTTGCTGTCATCCAGCCAGAAGAGCATTTGTGAGGTTTGTCATACAATCAGAATCAGAATCAGAATCAGAATCAGAATCAGAATCAGAATCAGAATCAGAATCAGAATGCCATTTCAGCCCAGATGGATTTGAGGTCAGGGCTCTGTGCAGGCCAGTCAAATTCTCCACACCCAAGTGGGAAAACAGTTTCTTTGCAGACCTAATTTTCAACACGAGGGCGTTGTTTTGTTGAAACAGGAAATGACCCTCCCCAAACTGTGAGCACACTATTGTCTATAGCAGGGGTTGCAAACTGAGGGTTTGAGACCCTCACAAGGGGCTGCAGGAGAAATTGTAGAGGTTATGGGATGTTTATTGTTTCAGACTTTCTAATATCTGTTTTCTTCAAAATCTGCATTTTCAAGTGTCTAAAACTAGAGTAAGCATACTGATATTCTCAGAATGCCGGAGTAAACACAAGCTAATATTCAGCAGGTACAATTCCTCTATGTTTGCCATATTAGTTTACAATTATTATACAACACTTGTATGTTGTCATGCAAGCCTTTGTTAATCAGCGTTAAACAGAAAGTAAGATTGAAGCTGATCATAATCCAAATTATTGGACAGATTTGTACTGTGACCAGGTAACGATCCTAAATTGAAAACCTGAAGGTCAGTGGGTCACCACAGTTACTTCAATTTATCCTGAGGGGGACATGAATGTCTGCATGACATTTAATACCAATCCATCCAGTAGCTGTGGAGACGTTGTATTCAAAACCACAAATGTCAACCTCATGGTGGAACAAGAGGAAAAGTCAAAGGATCACCCAAGTCATTAGGATTCATTGAATCATAAAAACTTTGTGCCAATCCATTTTGTAGACATTTCTCTGGAGAAGTGAAAACTTTGACCTTCTGGTCGAACCAGGGGGAAATTAAGGGGATCGCCAACGTCACAGAGTTTCGACCTCTGGGGACCATGAATGTTGGTACAGAATTTCATGTTTTCTTTCCAATAGTTGTTTTTTGAGATATATTTTTATTCGCTGTTTTTGAAGTTAAGTGGTGGACTGATTGACATTGCTGGAAAGGAGCCACAATTAGGCATTGCTTTGATTCCTTAATATTCAAGGTTTTCCTTAATAGCTAGTTAGCTAGCTTGATACATCACAACCAGCTGCAAGGCAAATATTTGTATCCCTTGGTAAAACCCATGGGCAAACACCTGATACATACACACACACACACACACACACACACACACACACACACACACACACACACACACACACACACACACACACTTTTATGGGTAAAGGCATTAGAAGAGTCCTGGGGCATTCAGGTGACACTTGTCTCTGATGTCACACACACACACACACACACACACACACACACACACACACACACACTGAGAAAATATATTAAGGATGTCTCTCTCTCTCTCTCTCTCTCTCTCTCTCTCTCTCTCTCTCACACACACACACACACACACACACACACACACACACACACACACACACACACACACACACACACACACACACACACATACCTCTCTCTCTCTCATGCAAGAACAGTGGAGTCTGTTCTGCTCCAACACTTATCCCTCCAGTGGATCTAAACCAGCATCACAGCCGGATCGCCCATGGCAGAGAGAGGAGGTGGAGGGAGAAAAACGAGAAAACAAGAGAGCGGGAGGCATGAGAGGGAGGAAACGAAAGCAAGGGAGGGCGATAGGGGAAGAAGAACAAGCAGAGGAACCAAGAGAAAGAGCAGAAGGGAAAACAAGGGTGGGTCTGTGGAAGAAAGGGAAGTTAGGAGGGAGAGAAGAACGTGAGGAGACAGCAGCAGAAAAAGTTCTGATACTGTTGTTATCTGACAGAAAGACATCATGGCTTGTTGTCTTAAACTGCATCGTTCCTCAGATGAAGCACTTATTATTTGTGGGTTTTACTTGTGTGTAAAGTATCTTGTCCTATGGATCTGTTGTTGGACAATCAGAACTAACGCTTTTGACTTGATTGTCTAACGTTTGAGGAAATGTGCTCATTCCCTCTTTCGCTGAGAGTTCGATGAGAAGATTAATAGTGTGGAACTGAAGCCATGAAACGATTAGCTTAGCAAAGCATAAACAGAGGAGCAGGGGGAAACTATCAAGCGTGCAAATCCCTCTACAATCACAGAGCCTTGTTGTAAATATTGTGCTAATGCAGCAATCATTAAAACAATGGTTAGACTTTTTAAGAAATAAGCTTATTTGTTTTCTTACCAAGGATTAGACAAGGTGATTGATACCACTAAGCATGATGTATTTGAATTTTCCATAACTTTCTCCACTTTCCACTGGTTTCTGACTCATAAAACTTACTTGTAAATAAACAAATTATACCGTTCTTTGATCATAATCCTTAGCAGACATCACTGTGGGCAGGTGACTGAAAATTGCCATTTATAGGGATTACCACTAGATGGAGCTATATGTACATAACTCACATAGGGAGGAAAACAGAGAAGGAAAGAGTACATAAAGAAAAAAAAAACAAGAAGAACATGGAGTTAAGAAGAGAAGAGCGTGAGGGAAAAGAGACAGTGGTGAAGAAAAACAGAAAGAAAAGAGGTAAAAATGTTTTTCATTTGGTCCCTGGTGGTTTTAACAGAGTCTCCAAAGGCTTTCCATGCCTGAAACTCACCACCTGCGTCTCTCTCTCCCAGCCAACACACACACACACACACACACACACACACACACACACACACACACACACACACACACACACACACACACACACACACACACTCAGAAATAGTCATTACCTGCAGTTCATCATGCAGTTTAGCAAATAAAGCAATTAGAACAACTGTTTTCAAGGATGAACCAATTTCTTTCAATCTTTTCAGTCAGCAGTCAGTTTTTAAGAAAAAGTCACAGTGATGCATCTGGATGTTCCTTGTCGAAAGCATAGCATCTTACAGAGTCTCTGACTGACATGTTTCAAGTGTGCGTAATGGCAGCAATATAAGACGATTCATCATTTGTCACACAGTGTCCTTTTGAAGGAATTACAATCAGTTCAGTTCCTTCAGTAGCACTTTACATGACAATAACTTTATTCCTACATCTGGACGTGAACATTAACAGAGGAAACCAGACTCTGTTTTGGATGATGACACACAGAATGACATCATTTCAATGTAAAATCAAAGCAGCAGGATTTCAACCCGACCTTTTGGATTTACTTTACTGGACATGCTTTTGTGGCCTTTCTACTCGTGCTTAGCCTATGAATGTTTGCTTTACCATTAGTGGTTACATCATGTCGCTGTACATTATTAATAGTGTTAATATGTTCATGTCATGTTGTTGTCATGTTCCAGTCCAGAAAAAAACAAACAAGTGTACTGTGAGTTGACAGTTGTGACAGCATGGCTTTGAGCATGTTATTAGCATTGTCATCAGGTGAGACCAGAGATAACTTAACTTCAATCTGCCAGGGAAAATCCGATTGAGTGATCCTGACAGGCCCACAAAGTCTTTAAAAGACACAGACATCAACTGCAAAAGAAAAAGTGTGAGCAGTTGGCTGGATTTAGATGAAGCATGACTCCAAAGATCACACAGAAATGTAGTTTTGTTACAGAAATGTATAATTGATGAGAAAAGACACTGTTCCAAAACATTTGGACATAATCTCATCATTCTACCTTCACCCGTCTCTGTATCTGTCTGTCTCTCTCACACCCTTCCATACTTGTGAAGACCTTGCCTCACCCCACACCTTACCTCACCTAAACCAAATCTTTACCTTAACCCCAAAACCAAGGCTCAATCCTTTCCCACACGAACATCCAAAATGTCCTCACTTTCTTAAAAAGTCCTTGCACCAAGGTCTACATTTCAAATTGGTCCTCACAGAGGTAGAAGTAGACGCAAACACACATATAGATGCACATGATACCCAATACCTGAAACGACTCAGTCGGGCCGAGCTGGGAGGCACAATTATGACTAGCTGCCTTCTTGACCTTCTATCTGCCAACTGATCAAATTGAATGATGATTATCATATGAGCGATAAGCTCCTTAGAGCACTTATATGTAACTTTCCCTTTTTCCCTCACTGTTTGTCTTTCTCTTCCCTACACCGATATCTCTCTCTCTGTCTCACACTTTTTGTCATCTCTCGTTTCATCTCTCTCTTCCACTGTCACTTGCTCTCTCCTTCCTTCCTGGAAAAGGGCTCCCAAACTTTTTTTTTTTGCATCTTGGATTTTACTTGGAAATGTCATATCATATTGAGCTTATCCATCAAAGTCAGACGAGAGCTGCATTTGAACACTCACATTCTCCGCTGATTTGTGACCCAGCACAGGTGATACATTGCTGAATCACGCTGAAAACAGATTATAGTCTTTGTCTTGTCCTCAGGGTCGTAGATGCCATTGAGGACACTGACATTATGCCTTTGGGATCCTTGCAACGTGTGCATGGTGTATATTTGATTGGGTGATTTCATTATTTTCATCTTATTCAAATATATTCAAAGTTGTAATCCTTAAGACTATCAAACCATATTACTTATGGTACATATTTACATTTACATGATATCTCAGTATAGCTGTTTTCATCGGTAGTGGCAGAGTCGGCCATTTCCATGCTGGATTCAGGTTGCTGAACAAAACATGAGGGATTCACAGGAAATGAATGCATATAATCAAGCAGAATTTTAGATTTCGGATTAGAAAGTTAATGCTAAAGCAAACTCAACATTTCTTCCTTCATATAGAGTGCTCAACTGTTTCCTGCTCCACAGGAAACGTGATGTGTCTGTCACTATGGTTAGTGCTAACTGTGACTGTTTGATGTCTTTTCAAGTAAACAAAATTCATAAATAGAGAAAGGACACACTATTTTTCCATTGGATTTCAGTTCTGGCAGTGTGGAGAAGGTTCTGAGAACAATTATTGAATAGTTGAATATATAAAACCTGAAAAATATTGACTTGCGACCTCATTTCTGGAATCCTGGACCCAGTCCTGATTGTCTCATGAAATCCAGGTTCTTACATTCATGATAAAGTTATAGTTTTTTTTTTTTTTTTTTAAATCTTATAGCATTTAAAAAACAAAACAAAACACTGTTGTTTACCATCTTCCAATGTTTCAAGCTTCACAACTCCAGTTCTGTTGAGGTTAACAGTTGTCAGGCACGAACATGTTTTGCAAACACAATAAACACATTAGGCAGCTTCATGAGTGACTCATGATTGCTATCATTTAGTTTTTCCACAGTTGATCAGAGGCATTTTTCAATCCTGAGGCCTCTTTTTCAAACGCTCATCAGGCCACCCAACACTGAAATGCTGTTTGACCAGACGCTTAATTTCACACATAAAATGCAATAAAACTCTCAGAGAATGAAGATCTGTCCCAAAGTTACCAGAGCAGTAGCTTCTGCCATCTGCTGAGTGGAGATCGACACAGACACCATGAAAGTTTCAACACTGACAAAATAAACGCTTGATTAAATTAAGAGTGAGAACTGAATTACTGGAATTTTAAGACTGTTCACAATAAATTCAATTTGCATCAAAGTACAACCATTCACAGTATTGTTCATGTAGAAAACATGTTGATTGCATGAAGAGAGTCTTCACAGACGACCCCTCTCTCTTTACATGCCCAATTTTCTCCTGAAAGACACACAACGGCACATTGATCGAAGTCTCACAAAAGAAAAGACGCACGCATGTCCCTTGACAGCGCGCCGCATACGGTGAAAGGTATTTGTCATCTGGAATCATCTTCATATTTTGTCTGGCCAGTGCATCTAAGAAGACGCACCTCAGCATGAAGGATCATATTTACCCCACTTCATTAGTTTTCAATGAAGCAAAATGCAAAAATGGTTTGGGAGAGCGATCACACAACAGAGCCGTCTGTGAGAAAGATGTGATTTCTGGCAGGAGGATGAAATGTGTGTCTGTGTCCATCACACTGTGCGGACAAAAGACTGTTTCCACATTTGCATTTTGTGGAACCAACTGTTGTGGCTGTGGTCTCGGGTCATTGTGTTTCCCTGATGCTGTGTTTTTTTTCCTTCACTCTCACTCAGCAGGTTGGAGCGGGAGAGAAGCGGGGCCGAATTGCTCTGGGAGCGAGCTTCATGAGACCCACCTGCATCTCATCAGTCAATCAGCTCGGCTTCTTAAAGCACCTCATGCTCATCTCCTGTGCCGGACTATTCGCTTTGTTTCTCTGCCGCATTCAGTTGACTACTGTTGACTACCAAGTAATTCTCTCGTCTCTAGTCCCGCTCCTCCTGCCTACAGTGTTTGTTTGAGCATTTGTACTTCTCACTGTGAGTTTTCATAGTCGCTTTTTGTTCTGCATTTTTGGTATACTGTTTTTTCCCAGAAGTCTGGTGATTTTTAGTTTACTTTGCTATTTGTAACTGCTCTTAGTTTTTCTGATCGTTTTTGTTTTGGTACTTTTCCCCGTTGTGGTGATTTTCTGTTCTTCTTGCTTATATGCACTTTTCCCTGGTTCAGGTGATTTTTTTGTTTGTACTTGTGATCAATAAATCCTGGTTTTCTTCGTCTCCGCAACTGGGTCCTGGCCTTCCTTAGCTCGAACCGTAACACAACTCCCATACTGGGACACAAATTTGGTCCCCACAAGGTTAACCATTTGTTTTATACGTAAGATTACTCCCCACACTTGAACTTGTTTACCATGTCTCATTTTGAGGACTTGTGTCCATTTGGAGACAAAAAACAGGGCCAGACAAGGTAAACCATAAACTTTTAGTGTAAAGACTTGGTTTTGGTTAGGGGTTAGTATGCCAATATTATGATGTGTGCTATCTGTTTGCGTGTCACACAGTGAATGAGTGACTTATGTTAAATGACACCTCTCAGTGCCAACACAGGAAATAATGTGAACTATTACATGAAAGAAAAAACAATTTAGTGTTGGCCAACGAACCCACCAGCCAAGTGTTGACAGTGAGTGCTTCAAGACACTGCCACTGTTGTATGGTTAGTGGGTCGCTGTAAAGGCCAATTCATGGTTTAGGTAATGTGATGTCTGGACTGTCCGCACTGCAAACAGTAAACTGGACGCTTGTCTCTGCACTTTATGTATTTAATGTATTCCCCACCCTTTGTCTTATTATTATCAAGCGATCACACACTTTTTCATGTTGTTCAGCCAAATAAGGTAAACAAAGGAGCTCTGATTATAGTGGATATAGAAGCGTGTGTGCATCTGTGTGCAAGTTCATAGCTGCCTGCGTCATGAAGGCTTAAGTTTTGATGTGAATGTGTGTGTTTGTTCAGGGGGTTAATGTGATCCTGGTGGTCGCTTAGCTTTTACTGTAATACGAAGCAGCATGTGAAGCAGCTCGTACATCTGTTGTGCCCAGGCACGGCTTCCAGGCTGTATGTTCACAGTGACTGCCAGAGGCGAAGGAAGCACCGGTGACACATCAATTTTTCAGTTAAATCAGCAAATCATCACTCCACATATGAAGACAGGAAACACTTAACCTATTCACTGTATCAGTTACAGATAAGTTTACTTTGGTTTTGAATAAAAAAATATCAATCATTTGCCAACTGCAGCTTGTAAAAAGTGTCATTTTGCTTGTCTTTCTCCATTTCATTCAAATTTTCTTTTAGCGTTTGTCAGAAGACACCTTGAAAAACAGTTACTTTCGGTATTGGTGACATGTCAAATTTTGATATTTTGTAATCTAAACGAATAATAATACGGGTGATTTTAGTTAAGCTAAAGTGAGCTCCAGCCTATAAAACCATTAAAGGACACTCAGTGTAGTTTGAAGGTGCTATACGTAAGAATTTGCCATCTGTCATTTCCCATACCCATATTACTTTGCTCCCTCAGGAAACATATTGACACTGTCAGTAACATCATAAAATTAGCTATCTTTATAAACTACTGATAGACAGCCAACCTTAGCATTAACCGCTGTTTACTGATCAGTCAAGAAGAAACGTTGCAAGTCAGCATCAAACTTCCTTCCTTGACTCACCAAGAGCTGCCTCCAGCAGTGGAAAGAATGCCAACGTTAAGTTTCCCTTTGCTTCTATTTCTATCACTTCTTTTCTTTGCTGCCAAATGTAGTTTGATGCTGGGAGTGTATGGTGGTGGAGATAATGGTCACTAGCCAAGAGCTTCAGCCATCATTACATTTCCTGTTCCATTCATTGTCTAAGCAGATTCGACTGAAGACAGCAGTGACTCACCGTGACCTACTGAGGTACAACGTGGAATTATGGGGCAGGACAGGCTGTGGCTAGCTGGTTAGCATGCTAGCTTCTGTAGATATCTTTGCAACACAACACATTGAGGTCTTTGACATAATGTCAAAAATGGTAGATCTTCACATTCTATTGATAATTGTACTTTATTTTTGAATGCTTTAAACTAAAATTCTTTCATGCGGCTCCTTTAAGCATTGATTTAATTGCTATTAGTTCAGCTAAAACATTGCTTTGACACTTACAGCAGACACTACAGAGCACTGGTGAATGGAAGCACAGTGGACAGGTTCTTCCATTTCAGTGAATATATATTCTCACTGAAATTGTGAAAGGAAGGTCCACAGAGCCACATCCATAAACATTGATGGCATAAACAACCATAGAGAAACGAGAAAAATGTCCTGTAAAATGGTGAGAATGAAAAAGTATGAATGAAATGGATAAGAGGCTGTGTTGATCAGACTGACTCAAGCAAACAGATGGTAACTCAAAGGTAAACTAAGGCACATCATTTCCCCACGATAATGTCATCAAATTACTCCAAGTGGTCTTGTCTATCTTTTAGTCACAGAAGCGAGGGATGGAAAACAGAGGGACATGCTGGCTGGATATTCTTGTCTGTACGCCTGTCATTTACATGTTCACACCAAAACCACCCACCCCCACTAAGTCTGTGTCTCATTTGTCCTTTCTGCATACACATTTTTGCTCTTATGAGTGTCTGTGCGACTGTGTGTGTCAGTGTGCTGTTTGTGTGCTCATGTGCGTGTATGTCTGGCTTGGACAGCTAATTCCTTCTGCCAGAAAATGTCCTGCAGCAAGAATTTGGACTTGGGAAAGTGTCCACTGCTCTGTCGATATGTGACATGGTGCCAAATTGGGCACGCAGCCACTTTCGATTAGCATGGTCCAATACTGCCCATTCATAGCTACACCACAGCCTGAAACTGGTTGAGAGTGCTGAGAGAAACTGCACATTGCCAAAAACAAGTTTGATATGCTGCAAACAAAGATCCATAACTGCCAAAAACTTGTCCAAAATGCTGCAAACAATCAAAACAATATTAAGAAATGATAATTGGGAATGGTGCAGCTCATGCCAGTCTCACAAAACTCCATAAGTGTTGTTTATTGTTTGTTTGTTTACTGTTGGCCAACAATTAGTGAGAATTAGTGAACACTAATGACACAGTCTCTTGGATAAATTGGAAATTTGAAGAGTAACTGTCAGGAAATCTCTACAAACCAACAAACATGCTCATGGTTTTCCATGTTTCAGTAACTTAACTATAAATTGTATATTATTTATTACTTTTACATCAGTTGACATTTTTCTTTCTTGGTATTGTTGCATAAAGATATACACCTACAGTAATTTTGGTCCGCTGAAAGGTAATGACAGGCTAAGTTGTCATAAACTCTTGGAATCATTATTGAAACTCAGACCTGAGAACTGAGAAGAAGAAGAAGAAACATACTTTATTAATCACAACACAACATGCACATGCCATGCTTCAGTGAAATTATTCCTCCGCATTTGACCCATCCTGGTAAGTCCTTCCTCCGCGGCAGACCGGGAGCGGTGGAAGGACTTACCTTTCCTTTTTGTCACCATTTGGTCAGGTGGTGCATTTTTTTGTGGAGGATACATGCAAACTCCACAAAGGTCCCTTTCCTCAAGATAAAGGGCAGCAGGCAATGAAGGCATGGTGGAGGACACGCCCCTCAACGCCCACAGCGCCCCAGGCGGGAATCAAACCCGTTACCTTCTAGCTGTGAGGCCACGGTATTACCACTATTCCAGCGTGCCACGAGAAGGACACAGCCCGTTACAGTGTATATATTATTAAACAGTTTTGACCAAGCATGACTCTGGTGGAGTCAGTGAATACTGGGGCAATGAATACCTCTGAATCAGGTTTCAAGTCACTTCAACTTCATTGAGTACTGAAATGAATGGAAACCAGAGGAACCCGACATTACATGACATTCCACTTAATTGGCAGATGCTTTTGTCCAAGTGTATTGAAACTCAGAAGGAACAAGTTCTAGTCACCAAAAATTGTGCCACCATCCCGAACAAATAGCTAAAAGTGTGTTCAGAGACATAATTCTTTTTTAAAGGAATTAGAAGGAAGTGAGTGCTATCATGGTGTGTTCAGGTGCAGTCTGGAAAGCACGGGTTGACTGACTTCAGTGGGTAGTTTGTTCACCATGGGACCAGAACAGGAACAAGTGTTGGGTTTGACTGTGGCTTGGAGATAGGCAGCCTGAAGTAACTGCACTGTAAGCTGTCATCACACTCATGGACTGGATTTGAGTTGCAACAGGGAGCCAGTGAAGTGAATGGAGAGTGGAGTGGTGTGGGAAAACTCTGGGAGGTTAAACTTCAGGTGGGCTGTAGTAGCTGCAGAGTTGTGGTGGCACTTGCAGGAGCCCTGGGACTTCAAGTATTTCAGCAGGAGATGACAATGAAGTGTCTAGATGAGGAAGGGAGGTCCCCTGATATTTTACAGGAGTGCAGAAGAGAACTGACAATTGACAATATGACACAATTCATTATCCAGGGTTAAACCCAGGTTCCTCACTACCCAATGTCACTTCATGGTATTGTCAATGGTGGTAAACAGGTCTCAACACAGGCATCCTTTTCCCTGAAGCAACACAAGCTCAGCCTTGTCCAGGCTGAGCTTTAGATGGTGCCTTGAATTCTGCTCTGAGGTATCTGCCAGACAAGCAGTGATGCGCGCCTTTACCTGAGCATCAGAAGGAGGGAATAAAAATATCTGGGTGTTTTCGGCATAGCAGTGGTAGGGGAAGCCATGCTATTGCATGACAGCAGCAAAGGTCCTTGTGTGGAAGGAGAAGAATGTATATTTATTTTGTAAAATGGTTTTACAGTGGGGGCTGCACGGTGGCGCAGCAGGTAGTGCGCGTGCCTCACAGCAACAAGGTTGCTGGGGACATGCTGTGTGAAGTTTGAATGTTCCTCCCGTGCATGCGTGGGTTCTCTCTGGGCACCTCGGCTTCCTCCCGCAGACCAAAAACAATCTCATTAGGTTAATTGGTGACTGTAAAATTGCCCCTAGGTGTGAGTGTGAGTGTGAATGGTTGTTTGTTTGTGCCCTGCGATCGACTGGTGACCGGTCCAGGGTGTACCCCGCCTCCCGCCTGTGGATGGCTGGGATAGGCTCCAGCACCCCTGCAACCCCGAAAGGGATACGCGGTATAGAAAATGGATGGATGGATGGATGGATGGATGGATGGATGGATGGATGGATGGATGGATGGATGGGCTTTACAGTGATGTAAAGTAAGGTATTTTTAGTTGATACAAACATGCAAAACAATCTGAATGGTCCTTGAAGGCCCGTTGAGTGTCTGGGTTTACCCTACCTGCATGTCTTTCTGCAATCCTAGCTGCTCTTTCTGATTTTCTCTGTGCTTCCGCTCCTCTTCTGCTCTCCTCATGTCTTGCTGTATCAGCTAATAAAAGATCAAGTAATTTTTCTTTCCCTTTACTTTCACTTACCTCTTTTCCAATCCTCTAACTTTCTCTCTCCCTCCCTCCCTCCCTCCTTCCCTCTTAGCTCTCTTCTGTCAGTATTTTGGCGCCTCCCTCTCCTTCTCTGCTTCCTTTCCCCTGTTCCTTTCCATCGTACTGCCAGTGTTTAGGGGCCTGGTTAACAAGCCATTTAAGCCCCATCTTCTCTGCTCCCTAATCACACATGCAATATTCATACATGGCTGTCACTCACGCAGACACATTAAGGCTATCATTCCCTCTCTGCTCTTTTCCCACTCCTTTTTCTGCTCGCCCTCCCTCATCTGCTCATCTTCACCGCCCTCCTTCCTCCTCTCCAGCCCACTCTCATCTTTCTGTCTCCCGCTTCCATTTTCTCCCACTTCCTCTCTGCCCTCCCTCCCTCTCACCCATTCAATCTCCTGCTCCGTTCCCATCTGCGCATATAGAAAGAGCGAGACATCTTCAGTCTTTTCATCCGATCGACTGAGCGGTACTGCGGTGAAAACTGTTTATCTGTTCATAGAGATGCTATGTGCAGGATCTGCTTATTAATAATAATTTGCTGTAATTCAGCCATGATGATACATTCTAATAACAAATATGCCTCTCACATTCAAGTATAAAGCCGGAGGACCTGCTTGGTGTTTTAATTTGGGTGAATATGGAAGTCTGCATGCTTGATTGCCTGCAAAATCTATTGTTGATGTAACTGGCAACAACATCTTGAGGGTGGAAACAGCAAAATGGGGCCTTAAAAACAAATCAAAGTTCTGCCAATATTGGCATATTTGAATAAATCCTTAGGTCAAATGTCTAAGTGAAAACATCTATCTATCTATCTGAAACCACGGGCATTAATATGCTACTACAACAACCTCTGCTCTTCTGGGAAAATTTGCCACAAGATTTTGGAACCTGGCTGCAGAAATCTGCTGCCATTCAGCCACAAGAGAACCGGTAAGGTCAGACACTGATGTTGGGCAATAAGGCCTGACTTGCACTCAAATTCATCCCAAAGGTGTTGAGGTCAGAGATCTGTTTATCCACAGCAAATTGATTTCTTTATGGACCTGACTTTGTACATGGGGGCATTGTGTTGGTGAGGACCTTCCTGAAACTGTTGCACCAAGGGTGGCAGCACATTGTTCTCTAGCATGTGGTCATATACTCTAGTATTAAGATTTCCCTTTATTGGAACTACATTACCTCCTCCACCAAACTTTGCTGTTGGCACTATGCATTCAGACAGGCATCCTTCACACCTACATTCGTCTATCAGACTAACTGATAGTGAAGTGTGATTCGTCACTGGACAACATGTTTCCTCAGCTCCACAATCCAGTGGTACTCTATGTTCTTTACACATGCCCACCTGCACTTAGCATTGCGCATGATGGTCTAGTGGTAACCCATGTCATGAGGTTCCCAATAAACAACTCTTGTGCTGACTTTCCTTGCTGAGGCAAACTGGAACTTGGTAGAGACAATAAAAGACAAAATATTTTTCATGAGCTAACTGCTAAGACACAAACTCGTGCAAGTAAGTAACGATAGCTCCGAAAACTTGCACTGTGTTGTTTACTCCCATCTGAAATTACATTCTCTATTAATTCAATACGTGTTTAAGACAAGGGAAAAAAGTTATATGAGTTAGCAAGCTTGTTAGCTTGGTTGCTAATGGGTCAAGACATTTTCCTACCGTTGACTATTGTCTTGTAACAATTCCTCTTTTGGGAAGCAGTTTATACTTTGACAGAAGAGGCTAAATAAAAGTGGATGGTCCAACACAGCTAAAAGGCTGCGATAGCTTCTTCCATTTTGGACGGTGCACTAAAGCACTCCATTCCCACAAAGGTCAGCACTGACAGGACAGCATGCGAATCGGATTGTGAACAGCCAAAGTTGAACTTAACGCAAAACATTTGCACAAATTTACTTCACCCATGCATAAAAAAAAACAAAAACAAAAACAAAAAACACAGATGACAGTGGAATAAATCGATTCAGCTGCAAAACGATACCATTTTAAATGCTGCTGTGACTGAGCTTTTAGGGAACTTGAATAGAATGGGGGCACCATTAATATTATTAGCAACACCTGTACTTCTCCGAGTCAAACTATCTGCTGAGAAAAAGGTCGACTGAGATTGAACGGCCGAGTGCTTGATTTTCTGCACCCGTTATCAATGGGTGTCTTGTGAGTTTGACCATATCTATCTGTCTATCTTCTTGAAATATGATGGTTTTTAAAATGGTGTAGTGAGTTGGAGCTTTAAGCTGTAAAATTGAAAACTGATATGACAGCTGTGTTGCAGTTAATTTACCATGTGCAAATATATTGGGCTGCTGTTTAGTGGATTCAGGCTCACTTTAATTGGTTAAAATTTCTCATTAATGGCAATATGGAGACAACTGTGTGAGCTAATAAGTCTCCCAGGCTCACTCTCTGTTTCTCCCTCTCTTGCTCTCTCTGCAGTTCTTTCTGAGTTAATGCCACATTGCTAATCAGCATGAGTGTGGATGGGTATCTGAATGCAATCACAGACAATTATACTCCTTGCTGTGCTTGTGTGCATTTGTGTGCACGCACATTTGTGTGTGCATGTGTACATTTTAGCCCATTAGGAAGTGATGCACTGATTACCCGTCAACTATCATGCTGCCCGGCTGCCAGTCAGACAGATAACAAACAAAAAGCAACATCCTCTGACAAACGCGCACGCACGCATGCATGCGCACATACACAAAATTCACCCATTATGCACTCAGGATACTTGTCACAGTCATGGTCACAACAACAGGATAAACTGCAGCTAATTCAGTTGAATAAAATAAGTGACAGAGTGGGGAAATATGTTTTAGCAGAACACCCTCCACCAGCTGAATACAATATTATTTAGATTCTGGGTAACTTTCTGGGGTCTTTTATTTTTTAGCTTGCTTGCCTTTTTTTGTTTTTGCATTAGACTCTATAGCCTTTACTGTGCAAGTTGAGCTGCAGTCATCTATTTCAGCTTCACGGTGTCTTCTTCTGCTAGCATTAAAAACTGTGCAGTGTGGTCCATTCTCCAACACGCTGACCCAGTTGTGAGACATGCTCGCCCACCATCTGCCACACACTTTTCTTGTTATTTATATGTTATTATGGTGATTCTGCTACTTCAGGATGCTGTGCAGCGTTGTGGTTGGGGAGTGTGGAAGATAGAGGAGCTGGTGTAGTTGGTGAAATGGTTTGAGTTCTCCAAATGGCAACACACACACACACACACACACACACACACACACACACACACACACTGGAGATTTACCCTAACCTGAACCCGTCTTCACCCTAAAAGTTAATGATTTACATGGAGATCTGCAATTTATCCCCACAAGTAACTCACACAGTGTGTGAGTGAGTGCATATATGGTACAATGTCTGTGTCATCCTCAGTTAAGGTAATACATGAATTATTTGTGTAGAATTTATGTATGTATGTATTTATATATTTTATTATTGCATCTGTGGAATTCCTCTAGAAGTGTCTTTTTTAATACTACCTCCTGGGCATAAAAAGTCAGAAATTGTCAAATTCTACATGTAATGGCATTTTGGGAAACATGGCTATTTTTTCTCACTGGGAATTAAATGAGAAGAATGATATCACTCTTAGGTCTGCGTGTTAATTATGAAGCTACAGCCAGCAGCTCGGTAGCTTAGCTCAGCACCGCGACTGCAAACAGGTAGTCTGGCTTTGCCCGAAGGAAGCAAAATCTGCCTACAACACCTCTGAAGACCACTAATTAACAAATTATATCTCACTGGATTAATCTATGCACAAACCAAAGTCTAACAATGACATGGTGACTTTACTGAAGGTTATGTGCAGGAGAATCTCTTTCTCCACTGGTTTCAGCAAAGAAAAAGTATCAATCCTCTCATCTAATCATGGCAAGAAAGTGATTTCCCAAAAGGCCAAATTATCGCTTTAATGATTGCGCACAGTGTTTACAACAAAGCACTGACTTTGCAAAGTATAAAGGCTACTGGAAATATGAATTGCATGGAAGTTCACGTACTTCATATCTTCACAAATTAAAGTACAAGAAAATTCATTGCTTGGTAGCTCACATAGTGTTTATGTCAGTCACATTACAGAAGGCAGTGACACTTCTGTTTCACACTGAATAGAGATAAACATTTATTGTTTAGTTAACAAAACAGCCCCGTCTTTCTCCTGAAGGTCTTATCAAATGATCCCTAAAAAATTTCGTGCAGGAATCATTTTACATGTGAAGGTGATGCTTTTATTTCCTCTTGGTGGATGCCTTGTTTAGCAATGAAGGTCTGTGTTTCCAAATTGGTACACATGTAGTACATTGTGATAATGAGTCTTAGCGAGCTCATTGAGCAGCTGTTGAGAGTAATTAGTATTTAATCTTGGAGAGGAGAGTGCTGTGAATATTCACACTTTGATCAACGCAACCAGCCCATCATCTCCTGTCCTCTCATTTCATTTTCTCCTCTCCTCATTTATTCGTCTCCTCCTCCTCCTCCTCTCCCTTCCTCTCCCACTTGTTCTCACTCCCGAAGGAGCAGGAGCATTTTGCACCTTAATGGAAAAGAAATTCCCTTCCTTGCCCCTTCTCTCTGCCAGTCTGTTTGTTTCTGTCTCTCAGTCTTTGCTTTGTTTGTGTCTTAGGGATGATAACTGCTTTATTACATTATTGTACAATCAGCATGATAATATCTTTACATACCAAAGGCTAAAATATGGCACACAGTCATAACTGGTGCCTTGTGGAACCCTGCAGTCTTCGAGAAGACAGCTTCTGTGCAACTCATAAAAAGGGCAAAAAGTTGTTTTTCTCCCAAGCGCACCTTTGACATGTTTTTCTTGTTGCAGTGATCTTGGGGTTATGAAAAACTTTGAAAGTACAATAGACAGACCGTGGCAGCAGTCACTTAGAGTGGAAAACAACAACAAAAAGTCTTTGTGTTTTCATGCTGAAAAGAGGTTACATCAAAATGGATAGACGCTACTGTATAGACACGATCGGTAGATAAAATAGCTCGATAGCTAAATAGACACATTTGTGCTTTGATAGTCTTTTGGTTTGAGGAACAAGGGATCCAACAGTTATTTGTGCCACAGTGCTAATCAGTGGAAGCATGGGCATGTATTCAAATGCAATCACTGACAATTATAGGCTGCATCATGTGTGTTATTTTACATTAAGTTTGTGTATGTGTGCAAGTGTGTGTGTTTGATTAGCCAGTGTCTTGCTGATTAGTCATCAGTCCTCACGGTGCCAAAATGACTGTCAGTCAGACAACAAACAGAAAGCAAGAACCACACCTCAGTGACTGTGTGTCTGTAGGTCCATTCAAACATGCACAATCATCTTTTAAATCACACCTGAAAACACATTTTTATCATAAACGTTTTTGTAACTGTGTTTAATTCAAACGCAGAGCAGGTTGGTTTATGTGTGAAATTCGTATGTAACATGTATGTTGTGTATTTTGCTTTTTTTATGTTGTGATCTCTGGTACATTTGAGTATGACGTGGAAAGCCAGACAGAAGCCGATGCTTTGTACAAGGTGATGATGCTGGCTGGAAAATGAGAGCATCTGCATAAGAATAAAAATAATAATAATAATTAACATTTGCTGGTTGTCCCCCGTAATTTTGTGCACCCTCAGTAATGATGATTACTATTTGTTCTGCTTCCGCTCGTCCAGACTGCCTGGGATTAATTAATATGCAAATGTTACATTGCAGTGCTTTTAAAAGTCATAGTAGAATTCATCTTGGATTATTTAATTACTTTGCATTCCTTTATCATGCCAGCCACTGTACTTTTATCCAAAGACAAAAAGTATTACAGGGGAAATAGGTATAGAAGCAGCTGAAGGTCGACTTTTAGATCAGAGGGATTCTGGATTCACCGGCCAGATGGATAAATGTACACATGTCTTTCACCGCACATAAACTGGTATTTCTAAAATAAGATTGTGCTGTGAGAATGTGCACACCTCAAGCTGACTTCAGACCAGCCGTACACACAGTTTTCAAGAGATAGCTGCAGGTGAAATGATGAGGTAGACATGCAATATAAGGTGAGCGATGTAAACGTAAAGTAAAACATTGCTTGATTGTCTGCAAATTTCATTGACTGTGTTATTTTTTCATGCACGTGCGTCTGTTTCCACAATGATTAAGATTTATAAAACAGAATTAAGTGTCCAATACTTCAGTCTTTGTGCATATCCAGTTTTACTCTTGAATTCACAGTTTTATGCATCTGGCCCCTGGTGTTTATTAACCCAACATGACACAGTATTTTCTGCTGTTTATGGTATTACATTATGTGAAATGGGGAAAATTCCTTTGACTGCGGCCTGCAAACACTCATTTCATCAGTCAATGTGACATTGTGATTGCGATTGTTACTAATGAATAGTGTAATTTGCACACTGAATGAATAATTACGCATTGTTGAGCTGTGGTTGCATTAATGACTGCATTTCGTCAAAGTTTAATTTCCAGAGACAAGAATAAACTTTCAGGCTAAACATCAACACAACAGAGCATCCGTCTTTTGCTTCCTATAAGACACATCTGTACATTTCCCACCAAGACGAATGATATCAGAGCTTTCAAAAACAAACAATTTCATAATTACCTTGTGGCTGTTGATGTGAACAGAATTCACAAGTTGGAACTAAACTACTGTCAGCGTGCCACGAACGCAGCATCAGTTTCTGTGCTGGAAAAATGATGTTGATAACAAACATTGTCCTTTTGCATATAATCACACTATTATTATTGGATGAATGCATTTGATCTATAGTATGATATGTACAGAAAGACCATGCACTTTTTTGGACTGTTGTACGACACACAGAGTAAAAGGACAGTTATGTGGATTTCTGTCTGTCTTTCTCATCTGTGTGGCCGTCTGCTGCTGCTCTGTCTGCTTCCTTTGCTCTCTGCAGGCTGCGCTTGTTGCCTCTCTCCCTTTATTGTATGACAGTTCAGAAGCCAATTGTGACGATGCTGAATTTTTAATTGTCACGGGAGGTGACCCATCGATTTCACTGCTGTCAGCGCTGGCTTCTGTGATGTTTTCCCCCGCACAACGAATGAACATGAACTACAGGCAGGTAAAGCAGATGCAAATACACAAATGAAAATACAGGAAGACTGGCAAGTAATTAATCAGGCAAATAGAGACAAGTGATAATAGAGACTGGAGAAGCAGCAGATAGACAGGTAGCCAAATCCTTTTTTTTTTAAATTGTGTCACAGAATGTATAATCCAGTGTCTACTGACTTTTTTTTGGTGATCAAAGCTTTGTTTATGCACCTTCTGAACAACCTACCGAATGAAAGAAACAGGAAATGCAGTAAAAAAAAAAAAAAAAGAAGAAGCAGAAATAGGGTATCTTCTGTCAGAAGAAAGAGAAAGAAGAAGCAGAAATGTTATATACTGGTGCTGTTCATTAGTTTTAATTTGAGCTGAGTGTGTAGTGGAACGGTGCAGAACTGACATAGCCTTATTATTACCCAAACTCCTTTTGGGAAGCGACATGAGCTGTGAGCTTCACAACTCACACATGTGACATAAAACAGCTCCCTGCTCGCTGATTTCAAAGTGTGATTTTAGTCCACCACATTATAAAGACAAAAAGGAGGGAATTAAAAATGTATAATAGCGAATATATCAAATATACATGTATTTATTCTGATATATAAAAACAGATTTCCTCTCCTCTCCATCTTTTGTTTCATGTATGTAGTTTTTATTGTCTTCCTTTGCGAAACCCCCTCTTTCAAGGTGTCTGTCAGAGGCATCGCACACATACACACATACAGACACTCAAGAGACATACACACAAACATATACAAACACACTTAAGCTCTTCTTTGTTGCTCTGATTGCCAATGAAGGTGCTTCGTGACGGTACATATTTTTCAGTTCTTAGACGCAACATCAGATGCATCATTTCAATGCAAAAGTAAGTTGCAATGCACAAAAAATTCCACCTTAATAACAAATAGGATTTCTAGTCAATAAGGCAAGAATTGAAACAGTCAGCTGAATTTGATCTTTTACTTCCTTTTACTTATCTTCAGCTTAATATGGATTTATCAGCGAAAGTGGAAGCCTCAGGGCAAAGAAAGAGGTCTTGATATCAAGCTTTCCTGTCCTTCATGTTTTATGAAATGTTGTGATACTTAATTGATAGCTGTTTTAGCTTGTTCCCATCAGGCCACTGTAATACCTACAAAACACCTTATTGCTCCATACTGCAGCAGGATTAGCTATTTTGTACACCTGGATGTGCATCTTTAACATGCTCCAGCATATTAAAATACCTTCGCTGCATGTCTACTGTATGCTTGAGTTATATTCCTAACTTTTCATGAACACGTGCTGATAATAGGCCTGTGGGGGAAAGTCATGCTCTCTCACACACACTGTTTCTGCTCAGCACTTGTAAGGTCTTGTAACCCTTTTCAACCTGGAGTCATCTGCACATATGCACACACATACCCTCAGGTAGCCCTGCGACTCACCAGTGCATGCTAAATCACACCTGAGGCAGCTGGAGCCCTCCACTAACACTCGTCGGAGGGTGTTATAAACAAAGCTGAGCCCTTTTTCTCGCCTTCTTGTCTCTGTTTCCTCCTGGCGAATCTACCGTCCCCTCCTCTGTCTGCTGAGTTTTTCTTTCTTGAATCCTATGTATTCTTGTCTCTTCTCCCTTTTCATTTTCTCATCCCTCAGCACCTTACCTCATATTGCCTCTCTTCCTCTCTCAATTCTCCCTTCACCCCTCTCCCTCCCCCTCTCTTCCATGGCTCTCCTGTTGCATTTTGGATCCATCTGTTGGGAAGAAAAGTCATAACGGCAATGCTAAATAACAACATGAGGAATCAGGCTTGAACACGCTTCGGGGGTTTAAACTTGATCCAGGTGTAATGCCCGACTACCTCGCCTTCGGATTTTACCTAACACCTAACGTAACAAACAAACAAGCAAATAAACTGAAGGGTTTGTTTGGCAGTTTTCTTTTCTCACATCAACATCTGCGATGGCCAATGAAAAGTATTAAAACTTGACATTATGTGAGCAAACTATTGCAGCCAGCGGCGAGTTCTGTTTTCCTGCTTTGTGGCTGTTGTTCAGTGATTTTCTGCCCTACTTCTCCTTGATGAGATGCGTGGAAGTTTTTTAAAAGAAGGCCACATGACGTTGTTTTCAACCTTGAGTCGAACTGGAAGTCGGCACACGTTCGCTGTCGGCCCTTCAATGCATTGTTTATAATCAGGTCACAGCTCCTCCCTTGTCCGGTAATAGAGCGGGATATCCGGACGCGATGGCCTTGTTTTCAGCACGGCTCAATAATTGATTTTACTTCAACGTCGCTCATACAACAATTGGGATTTCTGACCCATTTTAGCGCTGCTAAAATCCCTGCACCCTGAGGTGTGTGCATGCAAGTGGGTCCCAATGCAAGGGGTGCTTTATGGGTACTGGAATTCATACAGGAGCATTTTCTCTTTTTCATTGCCTTGACTGGCATTCAAGCAAAATGAGTGGTGTTGCATGATTGTTACAGTTTGTACAACACATGAATGGACTGCATTGATATTGCTTTGATCCAAAATAATTCAGCCATACGCAAAGACACAAGAGCTACCATTTAAGACAGTGTGGGCAGGAAGTCAGAGATCAAACACCCAGTCTGCAGGTAACGGATGATTCACTTTTACGCTTTATCCACATATGACACCCTCTATCCTGAGACTGACTTTTATAGACCTGCTCAAGCACTGGGGGAAAGCTCAGCAAGAGCATCAAAGGGGGGATCCCTTCTCCAAGGACACACAATAGGTGCCATATACCAAACCACAAAATGTGAGTCCCTGAAGTGTAACGTACAGGTTAACTTGGTTTCCCTCCTCAAAAAATATCTGCAAAGTGTTCATTTTCTGAATATCTTGAAACCTGCACATTTATGTCCTCATATGCATAGTATAACATAACATGAGATACAAACAAAACAGCACAAATGGACTGAATTTCCATTGCTTTCAGCCTTCTAAACATTGCTCATAATGCCATCAGCAGCCAAAATCTCCTCAGTATGCCTTCAAGTTAACATAAAGTAAAGTAGAATACAATGACATAAGACATAATGTCAAATGCAAAAGGCTCTAAGCACGTTCACACAGCTTCCCACTGCAACCACCGCAGCAACTGTGGTGAAGTGCCTTCAACTTCAGAAGTTGTTAGACTGAGTCGTCATTCCGTTTAATCACCCAAATCTCTCCAGGATTTATAAAAGAGCCCCTTCTGGCTCACCAGACTCCTTCTGTAGCTGCATCTACTCTAAACCTCCTAAACCACGTGAGAATAAACTGAGGACCACAGACACACAAAACATATTATGCAAGTGACAAACTTGTATCCTTTTCTTGGGAAAAATTCTAAGCTCCATGGTTTGCTGATTGAAAGCTGTTATGAAATCAAATCTGACTGGTTTTCCGACAACAGAAGAGAACCAGCTGTTCCATCACAATGCTTGATTGCAGAAAATTAGTCGTTCAAACAAATATTTATCGATCTTCCAATGGAGGAGTTCACAGAAGCTAATAAAACAACTTGTGTACTTATTAAACTGAATTTGTACAGTGAGAAACGAGCATAAAGTTCCTAAAGATGTGAGCTCATTCTGAAAGAAAACAAACTCTGAGGATTAACAAGGCCCAAACTCCTGTGTGGAAAAAGGCTTTTTGCCACAGGTGAGGTGGCTTCCTGCAGAGACCACGGCTCCACATTGGAAAGTGTTTCTATTACTTTATCCACTCAGATGGACTAAATCATAAAGTTTAGAGGAAGTATAATAGAAAAGTGAGGAGAACGGCAGAAGGCATCATGCAGTTTGATGTTTACACACTGCGTCGAATGCAGCAATGAGAAGTAAGATTGACTTTACTTTTGTTAAAAATGTCAGAGTTTTACAAGAGTTTTCTATTTTGCTTAGCTTGATTGTTTGACATGCAACATTCCCATGGCAACAGAGGGGCATTGGAGTTTCCATGATACATTTTACTCCAGTAGTGAAAAAAAAAACACAATGTACAAAAGGAAGAGAAAGAATAAAGAAGGAAAAAAAATGAATAACACCAAGAAAATAGAGGCAGTGGAGAAACATCTATTATGGCTACCTTTTCCTGACTGACAACAGATATTTTCTCCTTTGTTCCAGCCTTGATGGAGAAATAGACAGCTTGTGTTATGTGACTCGCAAAAAGCCCCACTACAATTAAACATGTGCGTGTAAGGGTGTGTGTGTGTGTGTGTGTGTGTGTGTGTGTGTGTGCATTCGTGCTGAGCAGGTACAGCTGGTGATTTCAGTGGGGAAATCAAAACGGTGCTGAGCAGGACCTGATCTGAGGGCAGTGACCCGCAGACATACTCACACCCACATACTCAACCCCCCCCATGCACACCCTTTTTGTAACAGCCATCAAACACACACTGGACACTCACCAGCTCCTATTACTGGAGTGGACTGCTACTTTACCACAACACATTTCTGCCCGATGGAAACATGACTACAAAAGCTTTTTGTGTGTGTGAGTGTGTGTGCGTGTGTTTGACTCTAATTGCTTAATGTGTATGGCCATGTCTTGTCCGTGGCTGTGAATCACTTCATGATTGCTTCCTTGTGTTTAGTTTGCTCAGTGTGTGTGAATGTTTATGCGTGAGCGCAAACAGTTGATGAGTCATGCGAGTTAAATGTTCACTGCGTCAGAACTTATTTGATTTTCATCTTCCATTAATTGCATTAACTCTTTTGGAAAACTGCCATTTCTTTTTTATTTTGCCATTTGCGTCAACCTTTTCTGACACAATATTTCATAAAAATATGTTGATGGAAACACGGCTAATGACACAATGCGGTCCCAAGCCGCAAAGCCTCCAAAAAAGTTTGTTCAGGATGAGAGTGAACAGAAACAAACACATTCTTTGTGCATGGGCAGCGCAAATTGAGACATGACTGCATGAAAATGTTGCGACTTCACTGAAAAGTGAACATAAGTGGACAGAGATTAGAAGAAAAGAAGAGGCTTCTGAAGGAAATTAACACAAAGAACTTCCTGGTAAGTTCTGACAGCAGAAAGCTGTCCCACAAAAAGAACAACATTGTCTGCAGTTTATTTAATATCTCCTCTTAATGCCTATTTATGTCTTGTGTAAAGCACTTTAATTTGCCTTGTTGTTGAAAGGTGCTACTTAAACAAACCTTGTCTTACAGCTAACGTCTGTGCAGTTGGTGCACTGGCTGTTTGGGGTGGATAAACAAGGACTGTAAAAGCAGTCCAGCAGTTAAATTGCTGGATTTACACTTATGCATTAGCAGGTTATGGTGTAGCAATTCAGCCTTTGCACACAACTGCTGGAGCTAACATGCACCTAATCTAGCAGTGGTATGGAGATGCCAGCTAGTGCTGCTTTTGTCGCACAGGTTTTTGGCATTGCTGCAGATATTGATGGAAAAGACAATGTCAAGCAAGTCGTAGAAGGCTCCTTTATCTGCTTTTTTGTAGACCATTCCCTTTATGTCTGTTGCAGTCTATCACAAAGTGAAAGAAACAATCAGATCTGTAAAAACTAAAATGAGGAGTCATTCACACAAAACAGCTCCTACCAATAAAACAAAAAGGATGAATGTGAGAGGGTTTCAGCACCTGCCAAAAAGACTAAAAGCTTGTGAAGAAACATGCTCCTCCAGTGACTGCATTCATACTTCTCTCCAACTATTGTCATAATCACCCTCTTCTAGTAATTGTCTTTCTTTTCTTGCCTCTCTCAAAATCACAATTGAAGCATAATGTGTAAGTGATGCGTAAATGTCCTTCAAGTAACACATAAATAAAGTAAGTGCTGTATTCATATGTCCTTTAGTGTTTATAGCTCATTAATATAATTCAGCGATGTTCGCAGTGTGTCACTTTCAACCAGGGATCTGATTCTGACCACCTAACTGTCGTCACCTAGTGCAGGAAGTAGTTAACCCAATCTTTGTTGCTCTGATATTTTAAAGCAAGTGCTTCCCTCGTGGTGATTTTAGGATTCACTGTATGTAGTCTTGACTAAATGTAATGGGATGTGGACAGCGGTAAGGACGGTGAGGCAGCCCTGGGCAGGGCGCTGGAAAATTTCCCTCATTTTCAAAGCCCAGTGTTGACAGGTATGGAAATGCAATTACATTCCTCCACTGCAGGACTGCACAAGTAACATTCTACCTTTTTCTTTAAAGATTATTAATTTGGGATTTGCTTTCATCCATCCAGGCTGATATGCAATAAGAAAATTCCACCTTAACCCCATTCAACCATCACAAGTATATGCCGAACCCCAATAACACAGATTGTTAAGCATAACTTTAATCCTAAAACCAAGTCTACTATCAAACAGCCTTTTGCATAAGTGAGGAACAGAGAAAATGTCCTCACTTTGCACACTTTGCACACATTTCCCCTTTAACGAGGTGTTAAACTTAAATTGGTCCTCACACAGACAGAAATGCAAGGTAGACACACACCACCCACCTGCCTATTCATACTCCAAACCACTTCTACACGCACGCACGCACGCACGCACGCACGCACGCACGCACGCATGCAATGCTGGGCAGAATGTGCAAGCCACTGTCAATGAAAATCAATAGAGCAAGTTTAGTGTAATTGAATGATTGTGTGTGTGTGAGTGCTTGTATAGTGAATAGATAAAGGTAATTGAATGTTCAAGAGACTGTGTGTGTGTGTGAGCCTTTATAGTGAACAGATAGAGGTAATCTGTATAAGTGCTGCTACACTATGAATCCTTTCAAAGTCTTGTCTGTGTGAGATTTACCTAGGTGTGTGTGTGTGTGTGTGTGTGTGTGTGTGTGTGTGTGTGTGTGTGTGTCTGCCTTCAACACTACTGAGATGCCACTTTACACAGGCTTTACATCAGCATCTGAATGAGACACAAGAAAAACATGGACACAAACTGCACTAACAGAGGGGACACTTGCATCTCCATTTGTACACTTTAGACATCAAAAATCAAGATAGGGAATGTCTCATCAGTGTCGCAAAGGCTTCTTTTACCTCACATGTAACATTTCCTACATCTTTCTTTCATTTTGCCCAAGAAGAAGAAGAAACTGATGTATTCATCGGGAAATAAAGGAAAGCCTCATGTATTCTGACTTCCTGGCTGCTCATGCATTACTTGAAGGTTGTTACTTCCATTGCTGCCATTGCACTCACACCAGCAGCCATCATTTTGTTGTTCTGTTGTTCCTTCCTAACAGCAGAGACATTTTTAAGACAGCAGAGCAAAAAGGGGCAAAAAGGTGGGTGGGAATCATGGATAAGAGAGAAAGCAGTTTTTATGTCAAAATGTGATTGAAACACAAGGATTTTAATAATGATGGAGATTTAGGAAAATAAAATAGATTTCATGGAACAGATGCCTGTGGCTTTCTTTTCCAAAGTCTGAGTATGTTGTTGATGACAGCGCAGAACATTTCATTGAAAAGTTTACGTTTTGTAGATCATATGCTTTATTTTAATGGAATTTGATGAGCATGTTTTCAGCTGCAGGCTCTGCACCTGGACAGATGTCTTAGCAAAGGTGCTTTAAATATGAATTCCTTTACACGCGCTACTGTTAGATGCAGATTTAAAAGTGAGGCTTCACTGCAGTCATGGTGCGAGCTTGGCTTCATCCACATCCCTGATGTTTTAGCAGCCCTGTGAAGACTGAAGCTGAGCACTGTTTCTTTGGTGCTTCTTGTGACTGAAGCCTTTGAAGGCCCTTTGCTGTCTTAAGTCGTGCTGGAGCACTGATGGCTTTGTTGCTGTAAGTGCCTTTTACTGTAATTAGCAGCCATTGCTAACATCATTAGCATTATTGTTAGCTTTGATTCTGTATCTTCTGAGCTCCCAAAACACAAATGGACTATTTCTCCTCCCTGCACAAAGGACATGAACTCACATTGACTCTGGTTAACTTGTCATTATTGTTAACATTCAGATGTTAATGGCGTCTACAGTGGATTATGTCCCCAGAGTAAGTGATGATTCATGTGTCTGACATTACATCTTATTTAGCTTGTCATGACACATCTGCCTGCAGGGAGAATTTACGGGGACAAAAAAATCTGTACATGTGAAAATATACATTTGAATCCGGCTGAAAACGACAGTGATCGAGCTCAGTAAAAATGGCTCCAGCAATCACAAACACATCATGAAGGGCATTATTTATCTTCCCAGTGTAAACAGATCAATAGCATAAACAGATCAATGCCTGATGTAGACGCAGCCTTTAGTATAGTCGTAATGACTTGGTCTTGCGGTGCATCTGTGTGGTTGAAAACAACGTTTCCTGTTGTGAACTCCTCTCTGGCATCTGCAGAGATAAATCAAGCCGACGCAAACTTTTAATGTGTTTTAATATCAGATATTTAACCTCTTTTGTTTAAAAAATGGGTTTGTTTTCAGAGCGACAGAAATCAAATGTCCGTTGTCGTCAGTTAATGCTGTTGCAGTTATTTTCGGTCTCTCCAGGTTTTGGCTGCATATTTGTGTGTGTGTGTTCCAACCTGTTCACCAAGCACTATCTGTGTGTGTGTGTGTGTGTGTGTGTGTGTGTGTGTGTGTGTGTGTGTGTGTGTGTGTTACAGGTCACAGAGTGTCAACAATGGGGAGAGATGAGTTCCACATGAACGGTTCACCACCTCTGCTGCCTGTCTCTCTTTTCTCTCCATCCATCCATTTTTCTCTCCCTCTTTCGACTCTGTCTCTACAACCCTTTCCTTCTCTCAGTCTGTGTTGCTGTTTTTCTCCACCTCATCCTTTCTGTCTGGGTTTTCTTTTCTCTGCCCACTTAACCTTTCTCCCTTTTCACCCTCTTTCTGTCTAACATCTCACTCTCTCTTTCTATTCATTTGTCTTTGCTAGTGTTGTCCATTTTTTATCCCGTTTCTTCTTCTTTCAGCCTCTTTTATTCATTCTCTCCCTTTCTCTCTCTCTCTCCAGAGTGATCTTGTCCTAATCTATTTTTACAACTTTCATCTTTGTTTTGCTTTTCTATGCATCTCCTCCATTTTTTAATCTTTCCCTGTATGTTTTTGTCTTTATTAAGGCCTGATATACCAACACCTTGACATGTGGCTGCAATGTGATTTGGATACCTGCCCGCAATTACCTGTGCAATAGGGGCTCATCCCTGGCTCACTCTGGCACATCTTACTAAGAACATCAGATTTTTCAGTGGACATATTAAAATTGGGGCTGCACGGTGGGGCAGCAGGTAGTGCGGGTGCCTCACAGCAAGAAGGTTGCCGGTTCGATCCCCGGGTCAGGCGGGGCCTTTCTGTGTGAAGTTTGCATGTTCTTCCCGTGCATGCGTGGGTTCTCTCCGGGTACTCCGGCTTCCTCCCACAGACCAAAAACATGCTCATTAGGTTGATTGGTGACTCTAAATTGTCCATAGGTGTGAGTGTGAGCGTGAATGTTTGTTTGTCCTTGAATGTGGCCCTGCAGTCGGCTGGCGACCGGTTCAGGGTGTACCCCGCCTCTCGCCCATTGTAGCTGGGATAGGCTCCAGCCCCCCGCAACCCCGAAAGGGATAGGTGGTATAGATAATGGATGGATATTAAAATTGCTTTGTCCAAGTGGCTGACTATGGTACTGCAATGAGCATTTCTAGCGCTTATGAAAGAGATGTCTGTATGACTGCTGATAGACCACATTAAACTGGAAACTAGCTAAATTATTAATGTTTGTATTATTCTTTTTAGATTTGTCCTAAAGCATTTATGTAATTTCCCCTGGACCTAAATAACTTTGAATGTGCCGTACATGACGTCTTTGTCAATATAAAATCTATGAGCCGTAGTGGACTGAGCAGGCGAGGCCAGGGTGCAAAATGCTAATGCACATGGGCAGTGGTCTGCACAGTGTGGAAGCAAACCAGGATACAAGAAAACATTTGGCTTCTGAGCGGAGTGACTTTTTCACTGCATGAACATAACTAGAATCCAGAGGAAGTTACTGTTGGGTTTCTGTTAAGATTATGGCATATAAAGCAGCAGCGGTGACAAGCTCCACTTGTTTTCGTTTGGCTTCAGCTGCTATATGTCACACGCTGATATACTACCCTCACTGTTAATGCATTGCAACTTTTGCTTTAATGTCTGAGGATCTACACAACCAATGCTCCAAACGAACATAGGGTACGCAAGGGTGCCCATCGCGTACATACATAATGCATAACTAAATACTGTGTATCACCTCTCTCTCGCTGATCAAACAAACAACAGCCCTGCATGACGAATCGCACCCCCTTCATTTCAATGAAGCCACTCCACTGATGCAGTTGGGATGCCAGCACAGACGACTCCAGAATCCTTCAAATGTAAGGATTTTCTACTCAAACTGGACCTCCTGAATCATGTTTTACTGTCTCACCTGCATCTGAAGTAACATGGCCCCACCAACGCAGCCCCTTTGCATTTTTTTAATTCTGCACGGCTACTAACTCCAGCGTTTTTTGCCTCATCCCATCATTCCCTCGTTCCACACCTCAACCACCACTTCCACCTCTCCACCACAGTGTTTGTATATTTGTTCGTTTTGCTCTGCCGCTCCCTCTCTATCCACTAATCTCTAGTTTAAATAAGAGGCATTGGCATGCACAATGCACACACACACACACACACACACACACACACACACACACACACACACACACACACACACACACACACACACACACTCTATTTCACACCTAGACACACACACACACACAGACATGCAAGCAAGCGTGACATACAAACACACACAGCGGCGCAGGAGTAAGACTGAAATACAGATAAGTGCAGACACAAGTAAGAGCACAAAGAGGGAACGCACACACACACATACACATACACACACACACACACACACACACACACACACACACACACACACACACACACACACACACACACACACACACACACACACAGCCACATTTCAAACAGCTATACATCTGTGCAGGTAAACACTGCCAGTTCTGCATTTTGACCACTTGAGGGTATTAGAGGGCTTTGGCTCAGCGATACATTGATTGGCTCATACACTTACACACTCTCTCACACACACGCATGTTCGTGAACACACCCACACTGGACTGATAGTGGGAGGTGACAAAATTGCACAGTCAAGTCCGGGAGCAGTGGCACTCACACTGTGTGACCAATCACAAGCCTTTTATGCGCTCAGGCTACTGTAAATGTATATGAAAGGCCCTGGCATTGTTTGGGTGTGAAATTTAGTCTCTGAGTCAAAACATGATGTGAAGTGAAGGGATGTGGATTTTTTATTTAGTTCAGCAGTCTCTTTTTCAACTCTGGGCGCGGGGAGGCTGGCTTTACAGAGGCCTTCCATAACCAAAACAGGTCAATTTTTTAAAGATTATTTCACGGTACTGGGGTTTACTTTTCAAGCAGAGGGTGACAGGAATGAGAATGGCGGGAAACACGCAGGAGGTGGCGAGTGCTGGTCTAAAAACACTAAAAGTGTACTTCATGCACACAGACGTGCGCGCGCACACACACACACACACACACACACACACACACACACACACACACACACACACACACACACACACACACACACACACACACACACACACACACACACACACAGCCTTTTAAATCTTGATCAAGACAGAAAGCTCCACTCCTTCCCTGCCACTTGATCCTACAGCAAACACAGCAGAAACTGGAGTGCTTGATTTACTTTAATCTCACTAGTAATGTGTCTGCGTTGGCGGCTGTTCCAGTCTGCTGAGGTAAATCAAGTACCCCTGAACTCCTTCAAATATTTGAAGATGAAGTGACATTGTAAACACAGACGAGCGGATTTATATCTGGAGTGGGCGTTTCCTTCCCCTTCTTCTCCTCAAAAATCCAAAATCTGACTCTCTGTTTAACTCAGCCAGTTGCCAGGTCGCTCTTTTGTGGAGTAAAAAGTCGGAAGCATGCAATCAGAGGTGGAAATTCCTGCAGCAACAACATGTTTTAAGCATGAATTTGACTTCAATCCCCCAATTGCTTCTCTTTGCTCTGTTTTAGTCCCATGGCAGCCCACAATTTGCAATTCAAGCCACACATTAGCGCATCTGATTTTATTATTCACCACGGCTGTAATCTTTTAGCATCCAATCAGAAAACACATCACAGCCGTTCTCGTTTTAATAATGGCCTTGCTTGGGCAATAAAACAAACAAAACGACGCTGCATACAGAATCAATGTAAATTCCAGATGGTCAGTAGGGACCTGCTGCACAGCAGAAATGAGAAATTGTAATGAAGCTACAGCAATAGACACCTACAGCGTGTGTGATTTGACTTTTTTGAGGCTTGTCTGTGGGCAACTTTGATAGGTCCTGTAGAACTAACAGGATGTGTAACCAGCGAATGGACAAGCAGTTGGTTGTTCTAAACAACCAAAACAAACGCTAAAATGTGACATTAAAATGTAATGGCATCTTTAAACAGATTTTGAACCGTTTTAAACTGGAAGATATTTATAGGACTTTTCAAACTCCATATTCTTAGTCATTCTTATTTATCCCAGGGTCAGCTAGTAGCCCAGGGCTATCCGAAGCTGACCCTGGGATAACTTTTCACACAGACATTGCTAGTCCAGAGTTAATCTAAGCCCAAGGCTACACGATCCAAACTGCATTTCTACTTGCCCTGGGTTAAATGTCCACTGGAAGTGGAGATGGAAATGTTTACACTCTAGAGTGACTTGAGACTACTCTGTTTACTTTAGTCCCGTTTCACAATGCCACCTTTAAGCCCTGTGTTTAGTCGATTTACAGGGGATAACCCCGCAAACTCGCTGCCAACAGCAGAGCCAGCAACTCCAAGGCTAAAGTCAGGCTTAGCCCACTTTACAAAATGCCAGAAACACCGCTTGTTCTGACTGACCAACAGTCCAAAACTAAAAAATATTAAGCTTCATATAACATAAGACAAACAGCAAATTGTCACATTGGAGAAGTTGGAGTGTGTGTGTGTGTGTGTGTGTGTGTGTGTGTGTGTGTGTGTGTGTGTGTGCGTGTGTGTTATCCAAGCTGTCACCCAGCCTCCAGACATCTCTCAGTAAAAAGTGACTCTGCTGAGAGAAATCCTTGACCTGGAACGCTTCATTCATTCTCAAAGCTGTGAAGGTGAAGATCCAGGAAGTCGCTCTTCCATCTCAACAAATCAATGATTTTGTACTACTCCTGTACTATTCTTCTTTCATGCACGCTTTTAATGCAGAATTTCAGTTGAGGTGCAAAGTTCGCTCTTGACCTTGGAAACAACAGCTAACAAATCAGTCCCACGTGTAGAATTTCCGCAGTGTGGGATCAATAAAGTTACATCATTTCTTATTTTTGCTTTGTAAATTAGCTTTTTGGAACATGTTTGCTCTCATGTTCTTCATATCTTTATATGATGATAATATGCAATGTTAAAAAAGTAAAGTGAAGTCAAATTGCTCTGAATTCCCCTCATTCTTCAGCATTGCAGCGTCGACTTCCTCCACATTGTCAGATATTTGCTGACACTGTTGACACTTTTAACACGTCTTTGATGTCCCAGCTGTTCACACAGGCTGTTAATCCTCAAAAGGCTCAAAATAGTGACTCCTTATGGAAAGTGTTGGACTCACTGTTTAGTGGGTTATGAGATGATGGTAAATTTTAAAAAGTAAAGTCTAAAACACTTTGACAGATTTCATTTAAAATATATTACAATATCAATACAATAACATGAACATTTCACTAAGTTGTGAAACAATGAATATTTGCAGCTTCTCCTACAGTTAAACTGAATGGAAATGGTGAAAACATTAGCCCTCATTCTTTCGTTCTTTTGTCCACCCAGGCTTCCATGACTATTTGAATGTCCTCATTCCTGTGTGTGTGTTTTTCTGTGTGTGTATGTGTGTGTATGTGTGGTAGGGGAGCCTTGTGCTGAAGTGCTAATGGACATAGGTGTGATTAACACCACAGCACATGGTCTGACAGTGTTAGCCACACTGCTAACCACCCTGCACTCTGTATGTGTGTGTGCGTGTGTGTGAGAGAGAGAGAGAGTATGAAACAGAATGCATGCAGGAGAGTGTGACAGGGTGTGTGTGTGTGTGTGTGTGTGTGTGTGTGTGTGTGTGTGTTATCCAAGCTGTCACCCAGCCTCCAGACATCTCTCAGTAAAAAGTGACTGCTGAGAGGAATCCTTGACCTGGAACGCTTCATTCATTCTCAAAGCTGTGAAGGTGAAGATCCAGGAAGTTGCGCCTCTGTCTTAACAAATTAATGTTTTTGTACTATTCCTGCACTATTCTTTTTTTCATCCACGCGTGTAATGGAGAATTTCAGTTGCGGTGCAAAGACAGTCCCACCTCAAAGTCCATTTAGTACTGTAGCTGTTGTCGTTGAGCTGCAGATGGTAAAATGTTTTTTTCTTAATTTTTCTTAAAATGCACAGAAAAAAAGTGAAAATTAAAAATGGAAATTTGAGCTTCTACAGTTCAAACTCCATCCATCGATGAATATCAATGAATTACATATGATGCAATCTTACAAAAAAAAAGCAGATGCACAGGACTGACCTTCAAACATATCCTGTTTTTGTCATTTCCATGTGCACCTAAATCAAACCACAGACTATGTTACTTGAGTCTAACTACATGGATTACACTGATGATTACACTGCACCAGAATACATTTTAAAAGTTACCTCCTCAACCCACATCACATCAATCTAAAACGCCCAAGGCTCCAAACTCATTAAGTCCTGGGAAAGTTCTCTCATCGAAGCAGAAAGACATGCGGAGAAGACATAAAACAGTTGGGTAAACACAACTTTGAATCTCTCTCGCTGCATAACTAACTGTCAGTTGCTCTCCATCATCATAACTGCTTACTAATTCACCCAATTTTTTTCCCCTCTCCCTGTAGCAATGTGCAACTCGCGAGTGATTAGTTCATTTGCAACTAATCTCTTTTGCGAATGGGGTCATTAGGAGTATTGTGAGTGATGTCATGTTATCCGGGTGCCACTAGATGCCAGGATGTGCTGAACTGCGGCTGAAATTTGGACATTAAGTTGCTAAAGAGGCAATGATTCGTTTATGTCTCAATTATTGGTCTTAGAAGTTGAAGCCCTGATCCAATCATGTGTTAAGCCACTGCAAGAAGTACATAGTTAAACGTCCAATCTCACAACCACTAAAAAGTATTTATTTTGGTTCGATTTATTTTAAAAAGTCCATAAAACCAGCTCAAAAAGAGAAAATAATCTTGCCATCACCACAATTAATGATTTTCTTACAGTGACTTTTAGCTGTGAAGTTGGGGCAAAAAGATCTTTTCTGTCCATCCACCAATCACAGGGCTAATGTTCCGCATCCTGGCAACTGGGATCCAATCAGAGCACACAATCAGTCAGTCACTCAGCTGCAACACTACGATGACAGGTAGGAAAGAGATGCACACACTCACAAACACATTAACACACACTGCCAGTGTAATCGGAGCTTCAGTTTGCGTGAGAGAGACCACAGTTTCTCATTAAACTAGCACTACTTTAATTTCTCATCCCGAATTCAATTACACATTGCATCCCAAATGTGGGATCTATTGACATTAACAGAAGTTCAAGTCCAAGTTTGTTTCCTTTTGAGTCCAAGTTGGAGATTTCTCCAAGTCCAGTGACGGTTTGGTGCAAAACATAATTATTGATATAATTTAAAATGGCTCCTATTTCACATCCTGGTGATGAAGCTGACATCTTAGCAGTTAGATAAGGAATGAATATACTTGATTTATTTTGGAGTAGCATGAAGCGTTCAGTTTCAAGATGAGTTCTGAGACAAACTTAAAATGAAGTCTGACTTACACTAAAAAGACAATTAGTGAAGTTCTGTGAAGTTGGAGGGTTGATCCTTCCCTTCAGTCATCTATCTTGAGCATTTATGTCTTGCTTTTATGTGCCGTTTTAATCAAAAGCTTCATGAACTGTACAACCGCATGGTTTTTGTTGGATGAAGCTTGAATTACATGACCAGGGAATTCTCCAATGGCGACCATTCAAAAACAACACAGACAAGATTCATGTATTTTTTGGAAGAATAAGAGAAGAGCAATTGATAAACTGACACCAATAATCGTAATCGTTAGCAGAAAAGAGAATCTGCCTCTTCTTTTCCATCTATTTGCCTAATCTGTCTGTCTTTCATGCTTTTTTTGTCCCTGCTCATAATGTATTCTCTTGTTCAGGTGGGGCCAGTTTAGGATCAATGGAGATCTGGGGTTTAGCCCTCAAATCTTTGAAACTGGTGTCACTCATCAGTCAACAACGATTACTTTAAAAGCACTGTTAACTGTAAAAAAAACAGCTCGTTCCTACTTTAAGATCCAGTTCCAGGCCACTTTATTACTGAGCTAGTGTTGAAGTTGAAGTTACTGGTGTTGCACTGGGCTGGTTGTACTGAAACATATTTCTAATATTAACTTCTTTGTAAAGGAATTTGTGGCTGAGCTGTTGTATTGGATGGCATTAAATTTTACAGGTGTAGCAAAACCAGTTTGGCCACTCAGTGTATGTTAAACTAATTAAAACAAATCTATATTTTAAATAATGTACACGCCTGTAATCTGACTGAATTGCCATTTGATTTCACCTTTGTTGAACACCTCTGGAGGCCTTATGAAACAATCATTTTAATAACAAGAATCAGCATTCTTAAAAAACCACCAAGGTGCACATAGAATTACACATAGAATGAGTAAAATTAAGCATTTTCCAAATTTCAGGGCAAACATAACAAAAAGCTCCATCCGGTTTTTAACAAATATTCCACCCACGCTATATTTGCAAGCATTAGCAAGCTCTAGCTCTTCAATGTCCTCATTATCAGCATTGCAAGGGAGAAGGTGGTGTCTGTTATATCGTTCAGATTTCTGAGATATTTTAATGTCCAGGACTTGTATATGAATGTATAATGTATGTAATATTCTTCTAACCAGACTGTGCAGGTTGGACACAAATACATGTGCACACAAAATGTACTTCAAACTGTGACACTGTTATAAATTTAAGTCAACACTTTTTAAAACTTTTACAACTTAGATCTAAATCAATGTGGCTGTCAACCTGGAATGTCTTCAAGTAAGAGTGGGTGTCCAGTATGAGGCAGGACTGGCTCCCATAGTCGTGTAGAACAGTATTTGGAATAAATGTTAAAAGTTTGAGGGAAAGTTGGCTCACCAACTTTGTTCCTGAGTGCCACAACCACGTCTGAGGCGAGTCCTGTATCAAACATGCATGATTTATGAGACAGGATACAGATTGTGTTGCTCTGAGCAATTACATTTCAACAGCATATGTCACCTGTGCCCTGGAATCTGGATAAAATAAAGTTAAATGACTCAATACGTAAAGTTCAGCTTCTGTTTAGTTTCACTTTTTCTCTCGCCCACCATTTCTCTCTTGTGTGGCTCTTTTTCTCTTGCTTTTTCTGGCTCTCCCATTCCTAGTTTTAGTTGTATAACAAACAGTCAACTGTGTTTTTGTGTTTCTGGTAGAGGAAAAAGTAAAAAGAGAGAACAAACACGCATGACTTTCAAACAAGCAGCTCGACTTTCCTTGGGCCCGCTACTCTGGCTTCAAAGTGTAAAGTCTCAGGAAAGGGGGCACATATTCAAATGAATGTCAGCAAATGAGCACAAAGCATAAGGTTAAGGAACCATTGAAAGCAATGCCACTGTGAAGTTCGAATCCTCATTTGGGATTCCCTGCTGTACGGCACAATGCTACGTAAGTTTTGGGAGTGCAGGTTGCCTATTTACACGATGCTTACTAATGAGAAAGCTACTTGCTAGCATTGATGCGACCACTGTGATGAGTGAGAACAACCGGTCACTGCTGTTCAGCTGAACACATCTCTGTTACACAGATTAAAGCTACTGTCTTCAAAGGGAATTAGTCTTTGTGTGACTGAACAGAAAAACCTGTGGGCTTGAAAAAACAAAAGCCTTTGTCTTTGATGGCCACAGTGCACACAGGCTGGCCAGCTGAAGACTTTCAAACTAAATGACGTAACAGGCAATTTGTTAGTGCCTTCCAGAGCAACCCATATGCAGCATTTTCTGATCTGGTGCCCCGGTTGTCTTAATGACATAAGGGACATTTCCTGAGAGGTTTTGTAGGATTATCATAATGTCATGCTGCTGCTGCCTCTGCTTCTGGGACACAAAGCGATGATTTGCATGGCCACTATCTACAGCCTTTAAAATGACCTTTGCAACCAACTCAAGATGTTTTTTTAAAGTGTGTCTTTCTCCTTTGTGTTTCTGCTTTACATTTTCTTCTCAATCCAGCATGAATGCCATTAAAGCAAAAAAATCTCCGTCACACACGCTTGCACACAGTGCCACGTTTGATTTCAACACTACAAATCTGATTTGTTTGGAGTGTACTGGCAGCCTTACTATTTCATGTTGCAGTCTCTCTCTGTGTCTCGGTCTTTCTTTCTCTCCGTCCCACATCGTCCTTCTCTCCCTCACAATGAGCTTAAGTAATTCTACTATAGCATTGTTTTAATTCCTTCGATTGACAGTGAGGCTTATAAAGGCTCATAACTAGAAGCTGGCAGTTTGCTGTTTGCCTCATATCTTTTGATGTGAAATCCATACTGCTATAAAAATGCGTCAACAGTAAACAAACCTAATTCTAGCATCCTGTCTGAAAACCGCAGTACGGATAGACAAGAAACTCTCCAAAAAAGCAGAACTCTCATGTGCCCCGCTTTCTAAATAGATGCGTACGTCTCTCTCTGTTGCATTACTGCTCCATCTACAAGAGGGATTGCAAACAAATGTTAACTTTTGCTTTTATTTAACTATAAAAAATGTGCACTTCATCAAGAGAGAAGAGATGAAAGAGCTATTGTGACTAACACGAGCACGTTCTTGGACAGGTTAGCTGCTAGCTCACCAGCTAGTCTACCAAGTAGTGCTGTGCCACTTTTTGGACCTTTCCACAACAGTCAAGTCAATAATTGTTCTATTTTCAATGAATAAATTATTCCTGATGAAAGCTTAACATTAGCAGAATAAGTAAATAAAAGGAAACATGAATGATATTAGTGATGGATAAAAAAGATATAATAAGAGCAAATCAGCTCTAAATGACACTAAATAGGAGAGATGTTCAACATATGTGCTTATATACGCAGAATAAGATAAATGTATCATAATGTAAAATGATGGTTCAGAAGGAGAAAGAGAACGAAGAGAAGAAGTAAGATGTTATCAAAATGCATGAGGCTTCCACACTGATGCTGCCCTGCAATCTGCTGTCAGCTGCAATCACACACTCGACAGAGGGAAACCAAAGTGCGTTTGTTGTGTACGCCTGCTGTTTGTGAGAAAGTCTGGTATGTACGTCCAGTACGCACCACACTGAGTGAGGGCATGTATTTGTGTTCACGTCTGAGCTGGAAGGCTAGTTCCCATTCACTGGGTTGTAAACATATAACAGTACATGCATATCCAAATCAATGCTGAAGTCATGGCACTGATTTAACTTCAGCTGCCTTCTCCTCCTCCTGTCCCTACACAGAAATACTGTAGCATCCCATTTCTCTCTGCCTCATGGATATTCACATACACACACACAAAGGTGCTGCAAATTTCATAAACTGAAATAAAGGAAGTTGCATTGTATCCTTTTCACTGGGGAGTTAAACTGAAGACAAGATGAGGGGGAGGGGAGTATGAAAGCTTCAGGCTGGATTCAAACCCAGGATATCATGGGTGCACAGTTTGTGCGTGACACCAGTGAGCCACCATGATGCTGTTACAGAAGTCTTGACATCAATGCAACATTGTGCCTCATGCAAGGTTTGCCTGTAAGAGTGCTCCAAGTCAGATTCACCAAACTTTCTTTGGGGCACAAAGTTATCACAAACAGCTCTTTGTGAATGTCACATGTTCATGAGATAAGGATGGTATGGTGATCACAATGCTAATTTTACCTGAGGTAACAGAAATTATATGGCCTAAGAATTCTTAATTTGAAAAAGTATTTGCAGAACTGCAGACTTAGGATAGCTTAGCTTAGGATTTTTGTCAGAGAAAATCCTAAATGCAGGAAAATTTGTGAATACAAAAGCAGGTATGAGTCACTTAAGAATGAATGTGTTCATGTGAGAGGTTCATTGTCTCATTGATACTCTGAACTCTGTGTTCTTTCAGAGATATTCTGGGTGAGACATGCTGGAGGTAAACCCTGCGATAGACCTAAAACACACTGCAGGAAATTATCCTTTACCAGCTGAACTGATTCCCAAAAGAGCTGGAAGATGATCCTGGACATATTTTGTTCTCCCTACTGCCAAAATGACCATAACTGGGATTATTTAGTCAGAAACAGCCCTTCACCTAGAAATCACTAATATGCAACAGAAAATATGTTTTGAGGGAAGCATGATGCCGACCGAATAACGTTTTCTATTAAAATAAAGAGGAAATATTGTTAATTAACGCACCTGGCATTCTTCAGTTTAGGCACTGGCAGCACTGGTTAAGGTCAGGGAAAGATTAATATAATTAATCTAATTTGCATCATGTTAACCAAAGTGCTTTTGTTGCCAAACCAAACCACAGACAGGAGCCTGTGTGTGAACCCTGGATTCTGCCGTCACATCCACCCTGAACACCTCCCAATGACTCCAGCATGGTAACGTTTCATTCACTCAAAGAAATGGCGTCTCTGAGCATAATCCAGGCACCGATTACATTGTCAACACAACGTAATTATGAAAACAATAGCAATGCACAAACATGTCGAGCAGACAGGGTTGACAGAAATGGATGGATAGGTGTTTGTGCCACCGGTGTCATTTCCCATAAGACCTGTTGCCTCTGGTCAAATACACGATGGTACTATTTGTTTCAATCCCTGATCCCTGACCATCTATCTATCTGTGTGTTGTGCTGAAGCTACAGCCTGTCATCTGCCTTATTGTGAAATGCTAACAGAAACATGCCTTAGACAGGGATAGGGAGAGATTGGAATGTGTGTGCGTACACACTGGACAGGCAAACAGAAAAGATTGAAATGCCATTGAAGCAAAATGGACGCCCCAGGACTGTCCGCAATACCAAAACACATACACAGACTCCCAGAGAGAGGAAAGAGACAAACAGAGGGGGGGAATCAAAAGGACTATTATTCTGAAAACTTGTTCTCCCTATGTCTCCCTTCCCCTTTGTATTTGCCCTGCTCATCTCTGTCCTTACCTATTCATTTACTCCTCTGCTCTCTCCTCCCGTCCTTTGAGGTAATGAGATTCTATCTATCTATCTATCTATCTATCTATCTATCTATCTATCTATCTATCTATCTATCTATCTATCTATCTATCTATCTATCTATCTATCTATCTATCTATCTATCTAATTGTTCCTCCGTTGATATTAAGATTAACTTCGTTGTTAAGTTAACAGACTGTTTGGGTTTTCATCACAGCCTGTACTAAGGGGCCATGTTCGCTCCTCATTCTAAATTTCACAGGCATTTGATGAACTTTCAAGGGCGGTTTTGCCCCGAGAACTCATTAATTTCTACCCTGGTGTGTGCGTATTTGTGTGTTTTCCATTTAGCTGTTTCAGGAAAGTGTATAAGGCACGGCCTGTTTGATATAAACAGTAGAGGCAGAGATAATAAGCTCTATCAAGCCTCATCTGGGCCTTGAGAACTTCAGGAGGATGTGAGTTTCAGATCAGAAACAGCAGAACAAGACAAAGAGAAGACAAACAGTGGTCCATTTAGACCACAGGAGCCATAGGGCCAGCTGTCAGTTTAGAGGGGCCAGTCGATTTGACCCTGGAATGCTTATTTAAGCTATGGCATGAATTTGGAAAATGGAGGGACAAATATTTATGCTACCAGTATCACTGCTCCTCATAATGTTTCTGAAATTCTGAGCACGTTTTCCTGTTACTTCTAGTCAAATTACTGATGATATGATACTAACTCCTCTCTGAGGAGAAGCCAGAAAGCCAAGTCAGTGCAAATCAGTAAAAAAGCCAAGTCAGACCGCTCCTCTAAAAAGTCCCTTTTCCAATTGTTTCAATTAAATGACTCATTTTCTGAATAGTGTGAGTCCACAGTAGACACTTTTTTGGAGTCTAGACTAACAGGTTCACATCTGATCTGACTCGTCGATTTCCCATTTCCTTAACCAAATAATTCTTGGCTTCCCACCAATGGACTTAATATGATTGCCTACACTGATGAAGTGCAATATAGTATAAACTTCATGTCCTCCAAATAATAAGAAACAAAATACATCATTTGTCTATGACCTGAAAGACACATAGAAGCATTATCTGATCTATCCCGATTGATAAGATGACCTCATTAGTCTGTGCCTCGCAAAACAAAGAACTGTTGGAAAATGGATCTGTTTAATGATGTGACACGGCTATGCATGAGGTTTGGTTGGGCACAGAAATGGCCTGGTTAGATTTAGTGAAAGATCATGGTCATGAAGTCTGATGTTTTGCTGACTCATTCATCCACCCTGACTTTCTCATGATTTCCTCTCTCACAATTACTGTGATGACCAGAGGGCTTTGTCACTAGAAGTAAATGTAATATCATCTTGGGGACAATGTTTTAATTGATAGGACTTCAGCACACATTTCAAGGGAGTCCAGACTTTCCTCATCTACTGAGATAAAAACCACTGCATTTGAAGGGGCCCTAAAGGGGTCCCGGCTTAATGTCGCAGGAGCATTCTCAATCCCCCCAAACCTCCAATGAAGCCAAATCAGCCACATCACAAGAGTGGACTCTCAATGCTCCAGAAGCACTTTTCTGCTGCCAGCTATAAAGAAGATCAGCACTTGGTCTTTTATTGTGTGGAAACAGCCTGCTATAGTTAAAGACCCTGATTATATTGTGTCAGATACCAATGATAGAAGGTCTATGAAGACCCCCCCCCCCCCAAAAAAAACTTAATTTTTTCACAGAGCAGATTGTTGGACTCCACCTGGACCCCCGACCTTTGTTGTTGTTTCATTTCCGCGGAAGTGAATTAGCTGTCAGAGGATCAAAACACCAGCAATATGTGATGAATTCTGTGATGAAAGCTGAACGTAGTGGTCTGATGCACATTAATATAGGATGAATTACTGGGCACGTGCGTGTGCGTTTGTGTGTTGCATGTGTAATGCTTCAGCATTGTGGTTATGCATGTGTAAGCAGGTTCATATGGCTACGTGCTCTCTGAGTCGGGGTGTATTGTATTTCAATTGGTGAGCGTGAATTTCTAATTTGTATCTTGATGAGTGTCTGTGTGTGTGTGTGCATGTATGTGTGTTTACACCAGCTAATTAAAAAAAAAAGCTCAACAACTGACTCAGCTGCATCTCAAGGCCACAAGCACCTCATCACTTCAGGAGCTGAAGGCGGAGTGGTAGCATGAAGAGATTATCATTTTTTTCTCTTTCATTATTTCGACACTGCTAACTTCCTCTGTTCCCTCTTTCAATTCGTCCTCGCCTCACTCTCTGTCTAACTCACTGCTGTCACCCCTTCTTCTTTTTCATTTTTCTCTTTCTCTCCTGCTTTCTAATGGCTACTTTTCAGACATCTCTGACTGGAACTTCTCAGCCTTCCATTTCCCCCTGCAGGAACATGTTGAAACCCTTGGATCTATTTAGATGCATGCTTAATGACAATTTCCTCAAACACTTGAGGTATCTCCATTTTACTGGAATGCAGATTTGTCTAAAGTGTGTCTCAGAGTGAAAAGATGCTCCCTGCTGGGCCTGGTAATTACACTCTGGTGACTTGGCAGCAGCACAGCCACTGAGCGACAAATGCTTCATTTAAACTGCGGCGTATATGAATCATTTCACTGCTATAGTTGCAGAACAAACGTGAAAAGCATACACCAAGGGAACTAAGGAACAAAGCAATTCAATAGCTCGGGGACACACAAACAGAGAAAGTGGCACCTGAAATCCATTGAGAACTACATGAATATACCATGAATCTCATCATATATAATGTCGTCTCTGTATGAGGAACAATGGATTTCAGTGGGGGTTAAACACATGTTTGGATTCTTAGTTCAGATTTCCCCCACTGATAGCATCCCTTTCAGTCCCACCCACTGTTTAAGTAAGGCTTGGACACAAACCGACTGATCGGTTTCACTGATTTCACTGTCAGAAAATACATAATAGCTTTGATCCTTATGAATATAATGAACTGTCACACGCGTTGCATGCTATTGTTGTGATCCCAGCAGCATTTGAGTGTCACTTCTGATCATGTCCCATTCTCTCTTACATGAAATAAGGCTGCAAGCAGTCCTGTTATTTAATGATTATGATGTGTTAGTGAACTGTTCACATTCTACTTGTTGACCTTTGATGCCTGTGAAGTCAGAAATATTGGCGTCATTGTTTGATTTGTGTAAAATCTCAGTAAAAGTCACGTTGAAGGAATACTTTATCACTTCTCGCCTATTTATTAACTATGAGGCTGTTGTAAGCTCATAGTTGTGTCACTGTTTTGTAATAAGCTCTCACATTTAATACCGTCAGAAAAAGCATTTGATAACCTTTTTTTCTAGGCAAACCTTACTTCATCTTTATGTGATTCATTATAAATCTTGACTGTCACTATTCACATCAAAGAAAATCTTCATTTTCAAACAGTCCTGGTTATTGTGAAAAGCAAAAGCTTGCAATACATTTATATTTGAGAGTAATAAGAGACTTTGAGAGTGACTAAGTGGAAGTAGGAAAAAATGTTGTTTTTGTTCAGGGACTGAAAGGGTTAGACAAATGCATCCTATGTGATCAGACTGTGTCCTTCTTTAATTATACTCCCAACAGTACCCGTTTCACTACCTTCTATTCCACCTGCTCTCTTCACTGAATAGGTGGTTACTCCCATTCATCCACACTTTTTGCATTCATCGAGAGCGGTGAGAAGGTTTGCAGTGGAGGTGGCTGTGCTGCATGTGCGCTGCTGGAAGGGAGGCTATTACAAAGCCTTCCTGACACCTTATCGGCATTGTTCTCTGTATGAACAATCTCCACAGGCATTAGACAGCTGTTGAAGAAAGAAATGAGCAACCAATCGCAGAACCTCTGTGTATTTTTGGAGCTGCTGTAGCTCAAATGTAGCTATGTGAAGCCTATGATGTAAGTGTAGGGAGCTGGTCCGGGTGAACGGTGGATGTCGTGAGTCCTGCCTGTGGTTAGGTTCAGGCAACAAAAGCACCTTAAGGCTGAGGAAAGACTGTTGTTTCAGTTAAATGTTCAACTTATTCAATATTTGACCACGACTATGTTTCCTGATTATGTTGCTAAGAATTGGGCATTACATTTCTCACAAAATGTATTTGCCGTTGCAAATCTATAATGTATACAGAATAGATAAGCAACACACACAAGACGTTAACTGTCATGGCAACAGCTTATTACACCCTCAGAAGAATAATATTACTCAAGAGTGACAGCGCAATACATTTTGTTGACCATGTTTTTCTACACTGCACACAACACAATGCAATCTGGAAAAAATATTTAATGTTAAAAAGAACTGGCAGAAAATGTATTTAGTGTATTCCTTTTTAGCTTTTTACGCGTTCAAGTTTTCTGATTAATTTCAGCTTGCATCATATTTCTCGAAATGGATCTGTGGCATTTTGGAATGAGACCCTTCATGTGACACTTCCATTTTCATAACATTTTCAGATGTGATTGTGAAAAAGGGGCCTCAACTGCTCAAAGCCTGACTCTGCTTTTAAAATAGTCTTTTAAATGAGGACCGGTGTGTGTGTGAATAGACAGTCAGGTGCTCGTGTGTGTTTTTCTACAGGCATTGTATTGTCAAAAGCAGAGAGGAAAACTGCGAGTAGCTGACGCTGGTTGGAATAGAGCGGTTGGATAAAAGTGATGAGGCCTTTTGTATAAAATTTGCCACCAAAAGTACAACAGAAGCAGCATCTTATTCTATCCTCGCTGCATTTAGATTGCCTAATTTACACATGAAATGAAGTAGCATCTTATTCCTGTGTAAGTACTGTGTATGTTACCCTGATAGCTGACTTTATATTGCACGATGTTGAACTATTACCTTCTGATGAATGTATATGGCTTGTAAGATGCAAGTAAGTATTTTCATTGTGTACTTTGTGGAGTGTTTTTGTATTTAGTTGTTACTCTACAGTGCGCTGAATGTAAATTTCTCTTTTACGACAAAATTTTGAATTTGAATTTGAACCACTTGATCCGTGATTTAATGCGCCCACAGACTTAAATCCAACATTGCAGTACATATACAAGGGCTCATAAGAAAAACAACATCTGGTATGTAAAATAAACAAACAACAAATAAACAAATCGGAAGCCACCATCATGTTCCACGTTCTCCCGCCCTCTATTCCCATTCGTCCGCAAGGCTGACCTTCTATTCTGGCATCTCCATGGTAACCAATCAAGCAGACGATCTGCCTCTTTAAAAGCCGGGGACTCTTGATGGTAATTGGCAGCATGTGTATGTAAATGTTAATGTTTTACATTAAGACCCAATTTAATGAGCAAAAGGAGAGGAGAAAGTACATCTTAAGAGGTCTGCTGGGTGAACCAGTGTCGCCAGTAATTGAACCAGTGACCTTTTTAAGTGTTATCTCGAGGGGGGGTTGCTCTGTTGCAGCCTGGTTACTCAGGGCTGCAGACCGGTGAGAGTCTGTGCAGCGCTGTGTCCAATCAAAATCAACATGGGACTCAGACAGTGGGGCAGTTGATGTGGGTGGCTTTCGATGGTATCTGAGGGGGTATTAAAAACCAGAGAGGAGACTACAGCATCTTCACTATCTGTTTAGTAAAACCAGATTAGAATATATGTTACATTTCAGTCAATTCATGATATTAAATAATCCTCTATGTTATTTGGTTATCACATTTTGTGCTAGGTTATCCTTCAGTATTAAAGTATTTTCTATCTTTTTCTTCTTCGTATGTTGTCTCTTGTTTTTCTTTATTTGATTCATATGCATTTCATTTCACGTTTTTCATAAGGCTCTCGTTTTAAGCCACGCGAGCTGCACAGCTCTAGGGGTGGCAATCAGTCGGTCTGTTGGTCCACCACTTTGGTCCAGACTGAAACATCCATCCATCTATTTTCTACTGCTTATCTGGAGCCTGGTCGTGAAGGCAGCAGGCGAAGCACAGCAGTCCAGACGTCCTTCTCCACAGCAACGCTTTCCAGCTCCTCCTGGGGGATCCCGAGGCATTCCCAAACCAGATGAGATAATAATTTCTCCAGTATGTTCTGGGTCTAGCTCGGGGTTTCATACGTGTTGGACGTGCATGGAAAACTTCCAAAGGAAGGCGCAGAGGAGGCATCCTGATCAGATTCCAGAACCACCTCAACTGACTCCTTTTGATGCAAAGGAGCAGCTACTCTACTCTGAGCTCCCTCCAGATATCTGAGCGCTTTACCCTATCTCTGAGGCTGAGGCCACCCAGCAAAGGAAACTTATTCCGTCCGCTCCCTTCGGTCATTACCCAAAGCTCATAACCACAGATGAAGTTTGGAAACATTGATTGATAAACCGAGAAGCTTGCCGTCTTGCTCAGCTCCCTCTTCATGCTACAAGGCCCGGACCAAATGACTCTGATGGCCCCCCGACTTTTCCTCCAGCACTACCTTAAGGGTCACATTAGTGCTCTTAAATAAAATGTCATTATATTCTATACATTCATGAAATTTGAGATTCATATGCCCCCTGGGATGAAGCATAATAGCTTTGGCGATCCCTTGACTTTTCATGTCAGACCATCATCAGGTCCACATGTTAATTCATTCACAGGTTTATGACTTGACTTGAAAAACTAATGAAAGTGCCATCAGCCTCAGCTGTACTCTAAATGTCACCATTGTCATTTTGATGATGTTAGTAAGTGAAGCTTCTAGCTTCAAGCTTCACTTTGCAGTCTCACAGAACAGAACGGCAGCGTGGCTGTAGACTCTTAAACCTTGTGTCTCTTCTCTATTTGATTTGTGTTTGGGGGGAATGTCCACAGTATAAAACTATAGGCTCATGACCTCTCCTGGCACATCTGTTTCACTTCTGAATAAGCTGAATAAATGCAGTTTCAGGTGCGGGAAGATAATCTATTCATTTCCCACCCTACATTTCAGCAGAAAAGCAGAAAACTAAATGATTTAAATTTTATGTAAAGTGCAGGAGAATCAGATCCCCAGTCAGGTTTAGTTGTCTCTCAGCTCTTTCACATGCGAACAAATCCCTCTGACACAATTTGACTAATGCGGTCTAATACATTTGACTAATGCGTTTAACTAATATGGTTTGAATTTTGTACAGCTTCTGTAAAACCTCATCTGCATGCATCAATCCAGCATCTATCCTGCAGAAGTAGGCTAACAATACAAAGAATTATGTAGAATTTTTTTTCTTCTTCGATCAACTAACCAACAAACATTTAACCTCCACTAGTTACCAGACTATATAACTGATGTCTCAATAAACAGGCTTTTCTGAACATTTCTTTTGGTACATGGAGGAAAACTGCAGCTGTATCTCAGTACGTATCCTGTCCAGTGGAATAATGGCTTCATCTGTATGACAGACCAGTAAAACACACCCAAACAGAAGATTGCCAACAGTGTTTCAGTTCCAATTTATGCCCTTTTGAACTTTTTTGCAGTGCACTGGGAGCCAGAGGGTAAACAAAGCTGATTGTAAACAAAGAAAACCAGTAACCTGTAACATTAAACACCAGAGATTTCTAGAAAGAAAACAGGTGAAGAGGGAAAAAAAATAAAAGAATGCTTTTTCACTTTCTCAACATCCAAACAGCAAGGGGGCAAAAATGCAAATTACAAAAACCTTCTACAAACAAAATGTATTCGCATAAAATAAATAAATTAATCTCAATGGCTTATAAAAACAAAACAGGAAAATATTGACCTGCAGAATGTGTAAATTACACACGCCGGCATCTAATTCATCCCACAGACGCCTCGGTGGATTTCTCTGCATGTGCTCTCTTGAGTGTGCACAACGACCATGGTGTGATTATACTACGGATTTAACACACTCACACAGACACACACGCACAGGCACACACATGTGTTTAATAGTAATTCCTTCAGTGGTTGTTTATATTACCAACAAAAACTACTACCAGATGTGCGTTCACACACTTAAACACACGTCCAAACGCACTTACATGTCAATGCTGCCCTCCATGATTCCCTGCTTGTCAGGTGCCTGTTGTAAGGTAAGTGCAGTGCATACACACACACACACACACACACACACACACACACACACACACACACACACACACACACACACACACACACACACACAGTCACACCTCTGTCTCCCTCTCTCCCTGCTTGACTTTCTCTCTCAGTGTGACAGTATGAGGAGTCCAGGACTCCCGCCGCTAATGTTATGAGCGGTCCAGACCAGCTCGTATACAAGGTACTCATGACCTGGCCTCTTCGTGGCACTTCAAAGGGGAAAGATGAAAGAGGCTCGTGGAAGGTACAAAGAAAGGGCGGCACGAACACAAGCACAGATAATCAGATGTTCATAGTGATTTTGAGGTGATGCTTTGAAAACATCTTAGGCAGAAGACAAGAAAGATCAGAGATGGACCGCGGAGTGGGAAAATATCCATTTTCAAAAATATCTGTACACGTGTAGTGCATGACTTTTAGTGACCTTACATAATTCCAGCACAGCTCAGCCCCGCCTCAGTCTGAACAGAAGTCACCCGCGTGGGAGTGCACGGTCTTTAGAAACTGCACAGTTTAAGACAGTATATTTTACTTTTGAAGAACAAATAACAAAAACGAGAGCTGAATTCATGAATGATAAAACGCACCTTGACTCAAGTCAATGTGCTCACAGGTTTGACGCCAAAGACCTGGTCTGGTGTGACCAGTAGCTCATGTAAATGCAATTAATGCACATTTCCGTCCCCTGTTGTTATGTGAATATCAGGAGTTGAGTCGGTAACACAAATTTTCCAGTTGCCAGATGCCATTAAAGCATTACATAAGAAGAGGGAAGAACATGCAAACAACCAAACATAATTTTGCTGTTTGACAGTGAAAAACAAGGTGTCTTGTGTCTTAAGATGATGTAATTAAAAGATCGTCAGTCAAACCTCAAATGATGGAAAACAATGGAGAAAACATGATGTAAATATGGCTTTTATGTCGCCTTCATGTGAGGAAGGTTACAGTCTGCTTGCTCTGCGCAGATCTGATGTTTTGATGTGTTGATATTTTTAGTCTCTTCAGTGGAGCAGGTGGTGTTTAAGTCACCTGCTTTATGTATGTACATCATGACATTTTAGTCGATTTGATGCGAAAACATAAATGATCAGCATGTTACGATGACAAACACAAATATCAGCCACAGAATAATGAATTTCTTAGTCCACATTCAGCTAATTAAGAAACACTTCAGTGACAAACTGTCTACCTCTGATTCACTTTGACTGTCTCTATGAAGAACAGATAGCAGGAAAGACAAAAAAAACCCCACATCATACACTGAGAACCAATAAAGGGAGAGATGTATTTCCCCAGCCTAACATGGAATGGACTGATTAAACTGTAAAACATGCAAAATGAATGAATGAAAAAATCTCCATTATGTTCCTATAAAACCTGAATGAGCTTTGATGAAACACATTTCAGAATGAATTTTATTCAGAAATGGAGACAAGCCAATGACTCTCTGCTGTACGTGGAAAATGAAAGTGAAAAAGAAAAGATGTGAAGCTAAGGATCTGAAAAAAAAAAAAAAAAATTACAAATGTCCTGGCACAGCAGGACATCAGTGTTACTGGTCCCTGTATCATTCAATTATCTCATTCTCATCTGGCAAAAAATGAAAAAATCCGAATTTTTTGTTTTTTGTGTGAGCTTTTTTGTGTTTTTTCTGCATGCATTATCTAGGACGCAGACTTAAAGAAAAACCTTTTTGAGCATTTTACACGTGTAACAAAAAATATGATCATGTGATGTCGACATTGAAGCTGAGGCTGTCTCTTTGTCATTATAATGCTTGGCCTTCTATACCTCAGGACAGCTCTGGTCTAATCTGCAGACTATAGTCTATAAGATTATCATGCAGGCTACAGGTTTTCATCTGTCAACCCTGAGGAAACAGATATGTAGGTTTTGTCATAAACACTAAATCTGCTCAGAAATCATTCAGATGTCTGCGAATATTCCACTTTTTTGCAGTGTGCACTGCCAAGAGGTGCATGCAACGGCCCCTGTGTGAGTGTGAGCAAATGGTTGAGAACATTCAAAAATACACAATGATCTGAAGAAATCCCACAGAAATTGCATTACTGATTTGGTTTTCTACTTCATTTGATTACCCACTTCACCATGAAAACTGTCACAGTTGGTGTATGCAGGGTAACAGGAATAGGACCCAAACGCTGACGATGGAGGCAGAGCTGATGCAGATCAATGATTTATTAACAAAATCCAACAAACAGATCCAACAAGGAGGAGGCAGGAATCCAAAGTTGATGACCACAAAGTTCCCTTTTCCATTTGCCGGACTGAATTGAATAACTGTATGATCAGATGCTACAAAGACTATTTCCTCTCTGTTAATCGTAAAGGAGCGGACCTGATTCTGCAGCAGTCTGTGAAATGTACAGAATGAGTCAGTGAATGTGACTTGTTTCATTTTCTAAATGCATTTCATGAATTGGTCTAAAGGCAAATATAAGTATTTCCTGGGCAAATATCTTTGAATGTCTCATCACTTTAATAATTGTCCGTCCCTGCTTCACTTTCATGCCAGTAATCATTTTGTCACAGCAGACGCCAGGTTTTCCACATGATGAACATTTCATTTTGTAAAAGAAACAATTTCTGAGAAAAGAGAAGTCCGGTGCAGGGTTTGTTAGTGTAGCTGAAACCTGATTTTCCAATGTTAAGGCTAAACGAAGGAATGACAGGGAGGGCGAACCGAGAAATGTTATTTTTGACATGCAAAACACTAACAGGGAGCAAATGACAGAGCATACAGTAGCATTTATACATGACGTAGAAAAAACATTTGCAACTCAAGCTGACTGTTGCAAAGTACTGCATGTTTAATGGGCCACACATTTTGTCTGAGGCTTAGTTTGAAGGCAGGAGAGCAGAGCTTTTCCTCTTGGTCTTGGTTATTCAGAGAAGGTATTTTCAAAAAAACAATATCTCCTTTTCTTGTGAATCTTGGCCAAAGTGGCAGAATACTTGTGCTACATGAAGCAATGCAGACCCATCATTCACAGGAGGAAGAGGAGTAAAGAAAGGAGGAAATACGTAGAGGTCATTAAAACACGTTAAAACACAACATTGCTCAACATAATTGAAAGCTGTATATCAAAGCATGTGCACTTGATCATTTCCAACTCTGAGGTTTATAAACTACCAATTTACAACAGCAGATGCATTTCTATTTTCCCAAACCTTAACCTGAAGCGCTTTTGGGAGATTCTGGATGCAAAGCACAGTCTCCACTGGCAAAGTCCTGCATGTTGTACAACTAGTAGTTTAGTTTTCATGCTGTAAGGTATTAGAAAAACATGGAGGGCTATGGGATCATGACCTATTTCCTAAAACGATGAGCCCAGCTTTGAAAGAACTGGCTCTGTGAGATTTGCAGGTTGAGGAAAAGCTGCCTGAAAACCTTTGGACAAAAATTCTCTATTTTCACTGACGTGCGTCAGCACCATGGACAGAGACAATCAGGTGGCGCTCAGCTGTTCAGCGCCACAGTTTGCCCCCCCACTGCCCACACACGGTTGCACGCACACACACCTGAGCGTCCAGTGTTCAGCTTTAATCCTCAGAGCCAGCACACATGCCAAGAAAAAGAGGTAGAACTCACCAATTTCCGCTGAGCAAGGCCACAAAAACCACTCTCTTGTCTTCGGTTGTCTTCCTGAGATGATGTGTGCAGCATGTGTGGGTCACCTGAGATGCTGGGCTGCAAAAAAGAAGGAGACAACGGGGTTCACTGGGTGAGACAGGGATTAAGAGGCTGCATGCATCCATTTTTGAATGACAGATAACACTGAAAGGCCAAATATTTCAACTTAAGGGTTCAGCGGAGCACCTTTTGGCTGAGCCTAGTATCCTTTTAGGCACACAGTATGCTGGAGCATATTTTGAGGGGGACATAAATAGTGTCCTTCTTTGGTGAACTTTCCACAGCAGCATTACATGTGCTGAGCAAACTTGTTTCAGCTATTTTTTTCTCTTAGGCTTTGCCTGGGATAAGATTCAATCCACAATAGAGCATTTTTCTTTTATTTACTGCTAAGCTCTTGTGAAAAACAGGACTGTCTCATCAAATGATTTTGTGTGGGATGAACAAGCACAGACTTATGGAGGAAACCAGCATTTCACAGAATGGCGTCTGTTTCAGACATAGCTTTTCAGAAAGCTGAAACTTTGTTGATTTTTAAAGAGGAAAGCTGAGCTCTCTGGTGGCCTCCTTTCGATCACCTCGCACAGTAACAGCACTGGACTTAAACAGACTTGTCACATGACCCTCCACAGTCCTTCCTCTCTGTGCATATACACTTTATTTTCTTTACTCTGAAATCCGTTTGCTCTCCTCTGAGTAAGTCTCTCCATCTGTTCCACTCTGCCATTCTCTGTCTTTTACAGTATGTCATCTTGACTGCTTCTCTCTCCATCTGCTGTGGTCTGTCATTTATGAACATATCGATGCCATCTGGTGGACGCTCCAATCCACAGTGAGTCATGGTACTGTGGCACAAGAGCATTCAGTTTTAGCATGGGTGGGCCCAGCAGGAGTTACAGGCTCTAATCCAGAGATTGTTTGTTCTTTTCTTTACTCATTGAGGTGTATTGATTATTGCTGTCTTTACCAAATCTATCTATTAGTCTGTGGAGAAGAATATTGCACATATAGTCTTAAAAATACAACACATGCAGTATACACATAATATTATGTGTATACTGCATTTATTCAAGCATGAATAAAGCTACACTTTGCTTTAAATTCACAAAATAATTTATGAACTTTATCTTTTGTTGATTTAATCTTTTCTCACAGTAACTATCCCAAATTCAGCACGACTGCATAAAATTCAAAAAAGACCTTTCTGCAGCAATCAAGTCCAATAGATTTGATAAACGCTTCAAGGTGGGCTGAAACAGCTGCTACTGCACAACTAAGCAGTTAAGTAATCGTCTGCAAGTCCAGTATGTTCTTAACATTTTAATTAGACCCCACATTAACTTGCTGAGACGGACAGCATTTCCCATCCCTTTCTGAGAGAGCAAGGACACGGAGCTGCTCAGACAAAAAAAGAAAAAAAAAACAGAAGGGGAGCTGTGCTGAAATAAACATCAGATAAATCAGTCATCTTGCAGGTCTGTCTACAAGTCCAGCAAGTTTTAATGAATTAACTTTTTTAATTGGACCATGTTTTGACAAGCTCAGATCCAATCCGAGCTGATGCAGTCTTTACCCTTGCTCATAGCTCTGGCACATCGGCGGCCTTGCGAACATCTGAAAAGCTACTTAATCAGCCCGCTCAATTAGATTCAGTTTTATACAAAAGTTTTAATTAGCGCTGTTTTTCTTAATCTGTGTGCCTTTTGACAAAGTCATGAGAGAGATCGGGCGAGATAGAGAGAGAGGCTGATGATTTGGTCCTGCCCTCCGCTTCCTCTTCCTCCTCGTCTCGCATGTGTTTCCATGAGTCATCATCATGTGACTGTGCCAGATCCTAATCAGCTCTCTGCACCTGCTGCTGGTTTCTGCAATGCTACTCTGACAAACACCAAAGATAATCAAGGTTGAAAGGTAGACGCTGCCTCACCTCGTCCAAAATAACAACAACAGTGCCCAGCCCATGGTGCATTTGTGGTGATGACATGTCGTCCTAATTAATTATCAGTTTATTTGAATGAGTGATAACAGCTCTCTGGCTCCCTATTGATCAACTGCCTTACTGCCTTAACCTTAGCTTGTATTTGCTCCACTATTTGCACAATAATTAGTACAAGTTCTGTAGATTGCTGTCATGGTGCTTGTAACTCTGGCTAATCACAGCACTAAAACAGGCAAACTGCTGTCATTATCTTATTGTATCTTTTTTTTTTGCTAACGATGCATCTTACTATTACGCTATTGCCTCTGTAACATGCCAAATTCCCCCACTGTGGGATCAATAAATGATTATCTTATCTTATCTTATCTTAACTACAATTTTGAGTATTTTCATTTTATTCTACTTTATAAAGACATCACAGTCGCTAACATACCTTACGCGCTGCGAAGTGTTACTGTAACAATCACCATATTAGCTTTGTGGTTATTTGTTGTCTTAGCCGTATATGCTGTCGTTGGCAGCGGCTGTATGGACAGTTTCTCCTTTGCGGGTCGCTGTTGCTCTGCCATAGCTTTCACTAGCCTCCTGATGTCGCTCACAGAGCTGTTTGACTGAGCGGCAGCCGGCAGCATGAGCGGAGGGAGGGGGCGGTTTGCAGATGTCAGACACTCCCTCAGACGCTCCTCTGGCTCTGATTGGTTGTTTTGTGTCGGGCGCGTGGATTCTTGCAAATTGCAGTAGGAGCAGTGGGTGGGACCAATGGAGCTGTTTTTTTTTCACAGATTACATGTTTCATGCACTGCTGTCTGGGCATAGAGACAGTTTTAGCAAATATGTGATGGGATCTTGGAAAACCAGTCACATGTCGAAATTTTACCTTTTGGAGATTTTAATATCACCTAGAAGCTTATTTCAGGCTCTTTTCAAATCTGTTTTCATTATTTTTATATCTGGTTTGTATCAAGTGTTATGATCACTCAAAGTCAGCTGATCAGTAGGATTTTTTGAAGCAGAATTTTGAGAAAAACAGGTTTAAAGACAAGGATTCTAAATCAGAACACGACCAGCTACCTCGAACTCTCTCTGAAGCTTCAACATCTCTCTGTGTGCACTAAAATGTGCATTAATATGACTTCGTCTTCATGCTATGTGGTTTACTATGATTAGGGTGACCAGATGTCCCGCTTTGTGCAGGACAGTCACGCATTTCGTTTTCATTTCATTGTGACGTTGTCGCAATTTGTTATTGACAGTGTCGCTAACAATTCGCGACAATGTCACAATTTGCGGGACGTGCGAAAAGTAATGGAAATGCGTGACTCTCCTGCACAAAGCGGGACATCTGGTCACCCTAACTATGATAGATAAACCATCTTCGTAGGCTATGTAGACTAACAAGTTAGGGGCGGATTTCATGAGATGATCGTTTTTCATTCGTAGGAGATAACGACAAACAGCATGCCTAATTTAAATAATGTTTTTAACATATTAAACAAGCGAAATATAATGAGATATTTTCAGGAATGATAGACAAGATGTTGTAAAATAATAATTTAATGAAAACGCAATTTCACCAATATTTTGACTTTCAACCTATTTTCACGTTTTCCTGGAAAAGTGCCAGCGCGACATCTGACGGGTTTTCCTAGATTTCATCACATATGACAAAAAATTACTTTTATACAAGTTACCTACTGCAGCTTTAATGTCTATAAGTTCATACTAAAGAAAATACATTGTTAGCAGTAGTTTGGGTCCCGTGTCTCTTTTCAGATATAAGTCGTTAGTTTCACCAAAGAGTTCCAAGATTTCCTCAGAAGCTCTCAGATGGTTGGAGGCTCCAAAACTATGCAATACTTGACAAAAAAAGTTAGATTAGATTAGAGATCAATCAAAAAGTGAATAGAAATTAGTGTCACAGAACCTCTTTTCTTCCCCATTAATCATCATATGACCCCTCAGATTTATCTTGTGACCCTTTGGAGGGGACCCAACCACCTGGTTTGGACCCACTGCACGACCTAACCTTATAAAAAGTGCTAAACTTAGCTCCACCTCAACCAGATATAATAGTGAAATATATAAGAACATCAGTATTAATGATCTAATAAAGTCGTATATTAATGTATCCATCACATGCACATTTTTTATTGATTTTTTTTTTTTGGCAGAAGTACCTTTAGGTATAATATAATAACAGAGAGCTTGATATATTATTGTTGAAAGTCTGACAATACACAGGTTGGTACTGCATATTCCAGACTCACTTATATCTTGATAGGATTATATTATGACCCTCAGCAAATTTGAGTGAAAATAAAATTAAACATTATTGAATTGTTTGGAGTGCTCAGAATGGATGAGAATCATCATAACCATTATATCATAATGTGACCTGAACATCATCAGTAGCTTTTTCTCCACCACATTTTCATTATATCTTGAAAAGAAGAATCTCACTCGTTCAGACACTGATGCTTGAATGGTGTGGTAAAGACAACATGACAGGAACTGTGAATGTGCAATTCGCACCTTTATTCTCTCGTTTTATTATTTTATTCCCTGTTTTTGACATGGCCATTTATGTGCATTTCAACAAAAATGTCCACAAAGGGCAGAAAGAGCTGAGAGGTTAGTGGGTACTTGAAAGTCAGCCATAACTGACTTCTCATGGGAAGTGAACCGCACATAATATCATCTGATGTGAACATTTGTGGATTTTCCATAAAGCATAATGTTCTGACACATGATTACATTTGTACATATTTGGGGTCAGAGAATTTCTTGGAGCACTTTCGCTACATTATGTGAACGTGTTATTGCGTTGTTCCACAGGTTAATGCACAGGGCGGCACAACTGAACGAGGTCAGAGCAAACCTGCTATTGCTGGCCTAACAGTAATGAGCAAGAGAAATCGGAGGGAGTAGGCTGTGAACATTTTTTAAATAGTTTCTCATTTTTTCCAGATGATGATGAGCAGGTCTTATCTCACAGGCTGCAAGTCCATTTAAATTCAACATGCAGCACAAAGAAAAACCTTCACCAAGCAGGGGACGACTCTCATTCGGACCGAGAGCGGAGCAGTAATTGGAAAGCTTAATTGGGGAGATGGCATCTTGTTAATTGAATTAGCAGCAAGAGAGGGAGAGAACAAAAGAAACTGCCAATTCATGACAATGTCATGGAGTGACACGACGAGATTGAGAGGGAAAGAAAGCGAAGAGAAAGAGGCAGAGGGGTGAGAGAAGCTGACAGATAAACGTTAATACATGGAGAAGAAAAGAGATGTAGACAGGCCGACATAAGTGTCAACAGCAGCTGAAGAGTGCTGGAGAGATGGGCAAGAGGACTCTTCAATGAGAGAATGACTTATTTAAGAGAGAGGAGCGGGGAGCTACAAAAGAAGTGTGAGATGGTGAATGGAAAGTGAGATGAGAGGAGGAGGGGCCGTGAAAGACGAGGATGTGCTGGCACTGAATATACCTGGATAAAACGATCATGTCAGAGCAATTTCAAGGTTAGCACGCATGCTGTACGTACGCACACAGACACACATACGTACAGTACACACACACACACACACACACACACACACACACACACACACACACACACACACACACACACACACACACGGTGGAGTTCAGCCCCTGCATCTCAAGGGGGGGAAACCCCAGGGAGAAAAGCTCATGGCTGATTACTGTTACAGCTAAGTGAACTGTGTCCTATTTCAGAGACATCGATGTCATGACGGAATACAATAATGATTTTTTTCCTGGTATGAGCTCGCTCTGACCTGCTCTCGTCTCCGTGTGCACGTGTTGGAATGGTCAAACAGAAATGGACAGCAGTTAAAGTGAGGAGAAAGTCCTGAAAAAGGGGTTTGTTCTGCTAGAGGCACAGAGGAAGTTAAATGGAAAGAGTGTGTGAGAGAGTTTTGACGTTAAAATAATGGCTTTGGGCTGAAAACTTCTTTAGCTGTCAGGCTGGGGTCAAAATGTCAGGTCCGAGCAGGATTTAAGCGTAATAATACAACATGCCTTCCAAACACAGCACAGTACCCAAGATTCACTGATTAAGTCTTAAAAGATGGAGGGAACAAGACACGGCTGCTGAAAATCTTGTTTTTGCTGCATGACCTCAGGCCCTTTAACTGCGTTTGCTGCAGAGAGGTGTACCTGAAGGCGTGGTTACAGGTGCAACACCAACCGCAACCACCAACCCAAATATATTAGATTTTAAGTTAAATGAAACAAAGAACTATAAAAGCCAGATTGTGGTGCACCTGTGGCTTTGGGATGAAGATGACATCTGACCAGGGACCTTTATTGCATCTCTTTCCCGTTCTTTCTGTCTATCATCGCTAAGGCATAAAAAAATGCCCCAAATACTTTACGAAATATTGCTGATTAATTTAATGCCAGTCAACTAATTGATTAGATCATTGTTTCCACCAGAGAGGGTAGTCAATCACGACTATCGAGCCTGGCTGTGAACCCTTTGGGTGTCTTTTACTTGGAAAATCTCATCCTGTTGAAAAACCTCACAGACACTCGAGTGAAGCTTTGTTCTGAATGTTGATTGTGTGTGTGTGTTTGTGTGTGTGTGTGTGTGTGTGTGTGTGTGTGTGTGTGTGTGTGTGTGCGCGTGCGCGCACGGTTTCTCGAGTGCTTTTTGTCCAGCACATCACAACCTTCACCTTTGTGGTTTATTTGTTCTTTGGTAACTTTCAAATGTTTTACATCCTGTATGAGCTAAATGTTAATTTGACTAATAGATAAAAACTCCTCCCTGGGTGTGTGCTCTGTGTGTGCTCTGCGGTTCTTTCTGACATTTCTCATTAAAGAATATGGATGACCGCCTCTCCGTAATAATTTGAGAAAGGAAGGAACCCAAATTTCATTTAGTCATTTTATTCTCTGTTTAACCTCATCTTTCTTAAAATTGCATTCATCTTTGTTCGTCTGATGGATTTTCTACTTCTTTTATTGACCTGTGTTTAACTAGCAAGGCCTGTCGTTTTCTGATAATGACAGAGCAAGAGGATGGTTTAAGACAGAAGTTTTACAAGGCTTCGCCAAATCTTAGTAAAAAGATACGAGGGCTTTTCATTCAGAAGCGTTTGAAGCTCACTCTTGTAAAATGAAGGAGAAGAGGAGCTTCATTTTAAACGCTGCAGCTGGGGGATATTTGTTGCTGTCTTTCATTTGTAATATTTGTGTATTCAGTATAAATTGATTTGTTTGCACTATTTGTTACCCAGATATTGCTGTTTGTTTATTTCAAGATGCTTTTTCATGTTTAATCAAAATCTTTATCTCCTGCACATCACTGTAGGAGCTGAAAAGCGGTATTTTTGGGGGCTAAGACAGGTCAGGATTATGACAACATGAAATTAACGACCCTTTTTATGTTCAGATACTGAAGATCAATTTATTGGCAGCATGTCTTGAACAGAAAAGTCATGACTTGTGTAGAAAATGTCCTTTTGAAGCTCTTTTCCTCTCGTTTTGCTTTTTCCAGAAATGAACCCCAAGGAAATTCTACACATGAGCGACTGCATGATTGTCATAAAGACAGATGAGTCACAAAAATGAAAAATTGCATCTCTGGAGAGAGCCTTAGATATATTTGGTCTTTTGTCATCCTTTTATTCTTCTCTCTATAGCGTCCTCTCTTGTCTTCCACTCTTCACTCCTGCATGTTCTCTCCTTCACTCACCATTTCCTCCTCTTCTCTGACCCCTTTGTTCTTTGACTCCCCCGCTCAGGTCCTCATCCTTTATCCATCCATACATTCCCCCCTCATGTTACCTCTTTTCTATCCCTCCCTTCTCTCCTCCTCCACTCCTGCTCTCCTCTCCTGTCCCCGCATCACTCCAACTTCCTTTTGTCCCTGTCTGTCAAAAGAGTGCTTGAGTAACAGGATGCTGCTGCATAACAGTGGCCATTATGCAAATCTATCTTTTATTCAATGTATCAAAAAATGCTTTCTTTGTCAGGGTCAGAATAAATCTGCATTGGGTGATATTCGTGAAGAAAGGGAAGACACGAGTAGATATATTTAATTCTTTGACTATGTTTACGCAAGTGTGGCATTTTGATAAAATCAAATGTCAGTGTTTTTTTTACTTTCTCCCATCACATAGCATAGGAATATCTTCAGCAGCGTAACAACCCACTGCACGCTATGCAAGCCTTGTGTTGGGATCTGCAGCTTTCCCCTCCTTTTCCTTTTCCTCTTGCGTCTTTGTGTTTTCCTCTCCCTCCGTCCCCTGTCTGTCTCTCTCCTGTCTGTCTGTCTATGTGTATGTCTTACTGCAGGGTGGGGCTGGCAGGTCTGGTCCGGCCTCCTCCTTTCTTGAGCACATCCACTCTCGATGAAGATTCACCTGCTGCTACTGTATATGTGCACCGGTGTTTCCACCCAGTATTCCTCAAATCGTCAGTTTATCTACGTGGTGATGACCAAGACCTCTGAAGAACATTTTCTGATCTCTGTTTTTCTGATGTTTTTTTCCTGTCTGCTTACCTGCCTTCCTGACTCTGGCTCTTCCTGACCTTCCTCTTTCAGTCCACGCCTTGTCCGTGTGAAACACTGGATTTGGACGCTCTTCTCACCCTCAGTCATCTCTCCAGTGTTTTGTGAATCTTCTGAATATGTCTGCTGCACATTCCCAGAAACATTATTAAAACATTGACCTTTTTACTCATCTTCAGCCTCCTCTGTCTGAGTGGGTCCTTTACCACAAAAACCTTAACACCTTGACATTTTGCTGATCTTCTTGAGAAAAATCACTGACACACAGACAAAAATGCATTTATGTTTCTGGCATGTGCATCAGGAAAAACAGAAAAGGAAAAAGCACCATCAACTCCCTACAAATTCCTTTTTTCCTGTCCATAATGACAGTCTGTTTGGGATAAACAGCAGCAATATGACTTTCAGTTGTCACTCTTTGCCTCATGAGTGCACTCATTCTTGCTTCATAACATTTAAATGCCAGCTGGTGATCTGTAGGTTTCTGTTCCTGCTGTAGCTATATATGTTTCACTGCAGTGTCAATGAAAAATAGCCTTTTCTTTTGGCCTGTTATGTCAATAACCAGTGACAATTTGTACAGCTTCAACTATCTGCACCTGATTTCTGACGCTGTTCAGCTAACAAGATCAGCTATAGCTCACAGCCTCACACTCTGGATTTAGCACTGTAGCACCAGCAGTGTAGGTTAAATATATCTCGTGGATGCATTTTGCTTAAAGATGATTTTTAAATTCCTCAGTATCATGATGAGGTTTTTCAGTTTTAAAGTTTTGCACATTAATTGTTGTACAATAAGACCTTATACCCATATGGCAAATTAGGTTACTTGTTGATGACTTCTTTGGTCAAGATCTGGCTAAGTTTCAGCAACCAAAGGGCGAGTCATTAAGAGTTCATCCGCCTGAACTCGACCAGGCTCGGCACAGAGGACGCAGGAGTCAACTCAATTCAGCTTAGTCCTTTCTTTTATTTGACTTTTTCTTTGTTGTTGAATCATAATCAGGTTGATAACCTCAAAAAGAGAAGAACAGAAATCAGTTTCAAACCTTCAATCATAATCATAACCATGCAATCAGCTCTCTGTCTCAGCCTTCGCAAATTAAACAGATTCAGATCCATATCATCAATCAAATCAATCTCACAATCTCATATCTTGAGAGAAAATAAACTTAACATATAATTAATGTACATAAAACACTCATACATACCAGTAGCGTCTGTCTGTATGTGCTTCTCTCCCTCAACCTCCCTCAAAAGGCCGCCCAGGTGCTCAACCAAGGTTAATCACCACGGTGCTTCTCACTCTCTCTGAAAATAAACACTCGGACCCTCTACTGCCCTCTGGCACATATCTCACACACAACATGAACAGCATGTAATGCAGGACTCAACAGTGCCTCTGAGATCCAAAGGGCTTTTCACACCTGGAGGTCAGACAAAGGTGTGAACCAAGGTTTGTATCTTCGTTGCACTGTGGATATCTGATAATATTAGTTTTGCTTTCACGTTATAATTATGTGAGCCCACTAAAGAATTTGCACAACATACCTACTTCCTGTCGTCATCCCCTCCAATAGCTGTGTCTCTTACAACTGATTACTTTGTGAACAGGGTGCATCTCATGCAGGCATCAATTCAATGAATCAGAAAATAATTTCAATTATTTTTTGAGACTTTCTCCAACTGACTTTCCATGCAGTCGGCAGACCAAATGTCAATTAAACATCTGCTCCCCTCCTCTCCCCGTGTGCTACAGCGGCTCATTTTGCTTTGTTGTTTTTCCTTTTTTGGGTTCTGACAATAGCCTGCCAGAACTGTAATGTTTTCGCCTCAGAAATGAACCTGTCTATGGTTCAATTTGATCCAGAGCGAGACCGCCTGTTTTCGTTGCACCAGGGTTCAGCTGTTTGGTCTGGACCACGGTCCGTGGGACGTTTCATAACTGTAATTTTGGAGCATCTCAAACTGGAAAGTCCAGACCAAATGAAGTAGGTGTGAACGGGCACTTAGATGCTGACTATATAACTGAAATAATGCTGTTTTGAGTTTAGTCTTTGTTGCATGTTATTCTCCTTCTGTCTCCTTCCCCCCTTCTCTCTGCTGTGTAACATCTATTAAAAGCCAAAGTGCCAGAGAAAAATACTTCAAGAAGTTAAGGCGACTCCATGGACTTGGTTAATCTTAAGGGAATACTGTGGCCATGCTTAAGGTTAAGAAAACCTCCCTCTCATGGTTAAGAGCAACCAGAGAGAAATCACGCTCCAGTAAACCCAAACATCTAGCCTGACATTCCTCCATCTGTTCTACTTAGAGAGGTTTGTTTACTCTCAGCAAACAAAGGGTCGCTACAGGAAAACATAAACACAAGGTGTATTAAATGTTTGAACAAACATCCAGTGCTGCTGTTTTTTGCTGGTGAGTGCAGGCATAGCTCAGCCCCATGTCCCGAGTAATGATGTTCAAATTGGCTTATTTAGGACGAGTACGACAGACTTTGGTGTGAAGGAGCGGAATTTGCATCTCGTCACAGCTCTGTGTTTAATGTTGTGACCGTACTGTAGCTGCTACGCTCACACGCCGGAGAGACAATTTTAAGAGCATCATCATTAAATGCTTTTTCACAATCGTCCAATATTAAAGTTCTACATTCCTTTCGAAATATGTGAAATATACTGTGACCACCATTCACCAAACCCATCAAACAAACTATTTTCAAGACATTTGCCTCATTGATAGAGAAAAAAAAACATCCTAAAAGAAGGTGAATAATGGACTGACAATGATCAGGTGGCCAGAAACATGACTGCAAATGAGTGATAATAAATTTTGACATCTCAACCTAAAAGGTCAGTGTTCTGTTCACAACCCCTCCAAACATTTCTCCTGAAATGTGACTGTTCTGTACACTGGCTCTGAAGATATTGTTTACTTTGTGCCACAATTCAAACCATGGTTAAGAAAAAGAAAAGAGGAGAGGGTAAGGTGCAGAGAGCAATAAGCACGAGCACATACTGACTGTTGCAGATTTTTTTTGAGTGAGGGAGGAAATTGGAAATTATGCGAGAAGAGGAAAAGAGACTGGAGGGAGAAGAAAGGGGGAGGAGAAGGAGAGAGGAGTCAGGGGAAAGACGTGGAAGAGGAGAGTTATGATGAGCGTGTTTGCTCTATGAAATGCTCCAAAGCAATCAACTGAAGCAAATTAATGCCTCTTACTCTGGAGAGAGAGGATATAATGATAAAACAGAGACGAAATAGACGAGAGAGTGGAAATGAGAAAAAATGAAATAAGGGAGAGAAGGAGGGAGAGAAATCCCTTATTTTCTATTTGGTAAGGATGGCATGGCTGACACAGATGTGCAGATTGCCTATCAATCACTATGGATTGCGTTTCTCCTCTTCACATCCTCTTCATCCTCTGCTCAGATCCTTTCTTCACTCTCCTTTTGTCCTACTTCACTTTTCTTTTTTCCTCTTCCTCCTTGTCTTCCTCTTTTCTTTCTAAACTTCCACCTCACCTTTGTATCTCTCTCCTCTTTATCTCCCCATTTCTTCTTCCCTTCTTCTACCCATTCATGAGGTGTGTATGCGTGCGTGCGTGCCTGCGTGTGTGTGTGTGTGTGTGTGTGTGTGTGTGTGTGTGCATACAGCACGCTTGTAATTGTGTAAGTGTGTGACAGCAGAGACAGATTGGTCTGTATTTAGGGAAGCAGAATATCAATATACAGAGGAGGCGAAAGCGCTCTCATGCCTGTCCTCGGTCCCTCCCTCTCTCATGCACACACACACTTGCTGCTTTCAAGACACGCTGGTTGGTTGGAGATTGGAGGCTGGAGGTTGGTGGAGGGGTTGTTCAGGAACGTAGTGTGTTGCGTTCCACTGTGTAGCTCCACAGGTTGCTAAACAAGGGGTTGAAAAATGGCCCGCTCTGTGAACAGGCGAGGACTGATCACCCGAATACCTCTTTTATATCCTCTTCTCCTTGTGTTTTCATTCTTCTCTTCTCCTGTCTTGCTTTTCCTTTCCTCTTTGTCTGCATTCTCTTTTTTCACTCATTTTTCCTTTCTCTTATCTACCTGTTCTCAGTTCCTGTCTTTAACTTACTCTTTCCCCATGTCTTTCTCCATTCATTCCTTCACTCCTTTCTTAGTCTTTGCTTCTCCTCCTTTCCTTTTGGCACATATTCCTATTTTGCCTCCATTACTCCTTTCTCCTCATCTATCCCCTTTCTTCTTCATATGCTTTCCCTACCACTTCATACTTCCTCTCTGCTTCTCTTTTCCTCTTCTTACCACCCTTTTCTTTTCTTTTCTTTTCTTTTCTTTTCTTTTCTTTTCTTTTCTTTTCTTTTCTTTAGTTTGCCTTTCCTTTCCTTTCTTTTTTTCATCTCCTCTCCTCCATTCACATCTCCTCTTTTCTCTTTACCCGGTCCTGACAGCAATAGAGGCTGTCCAATAAAACAGGCATAAAAACGCAATCCCTGTCTTGTCTGTGCTCAATTTACACACACACACACACACACACACACACACACACACACACACACACACACACACACACACACACACACACACACACACACACACACACACACACACACACAGAGCGGCAACATAAATCAGACATAAAAAGCCAATCCCTGTCTGTAGTCAATTTCCATAAAGATACAAGGGGAATGCTCCAGGAAGGGATGAGATGGGATTGAATGCATGTTATGTGTAATGTAAAATGTATGTGTATGTGTGCAAATCTGTTATTGTTTACTTATATTGTACATGCAGTGACTCTGTATTACTTTCCAGGTGCGCATCTTTATGCACATTTTTCCTGTGTGTGTATGTGTGTGTGTGTGTGTGTGTGTGTGTGTGTGTGTGTGTGTGTGTGTGTGTGTGTGTGTGTGTGTGTGTGTATGTGTGTGTTTATCAGCTCCCAGGTGGTGTATACACAGTGTGAGTGCTAGCGGCTGTCGCTATGCTAATGATCCCTGTTTACATCACACATCACACCACAGGCTTCGTCACATTATCCCTGTGGGACACACACACACACACACACACACACACACACACACACACACACACACACACACACACACACACACACACACACACACACACACACACACACACACACACACAGGTAGGTAACCATAACCACATGAACACAGACATACACCTTCAGTACATACACACTCTCCGGGATTTCCAACAGACGCAAATATATGCATTGGTAACAAGAAGCTCAAACACCCACACACAGTCTACACACACACACACACACACACACACACACACACACACACACACACACACACACACACACACACACACACACACACACACACACAAACACAAACTGAAGATACCCCTCCCAATGAGGCATGCATGTTTGCAGAGCTGTCACAAGCCACAGTTTGATCATTAGGCCTCTTCTGTATGTATGTGTGTGTCAGACAGCATGACTGTAGTACACACGCAGATAAATCTATGGTTCCTGCAGATGTGTGCGTGTGTGTGTGTACATGATGATCATATATGACACAAATGAATGTGTTACACAGTTATTACATCTTTCATCAAAGTGTATATGTGTGGGCAACTGTGGCAATGTCTTTCAGAAGCCAACCTGTGGCCTTGATGATCATATTGATGGTTCTTTATGCTAGGCAAAAATGTGGAATAATGAAGAACCCTATTTTGAGGACATTTTGTGCATGGTGGCACAAGTGGTAACACTGTCGCCTCACAGCTAGAAGGTCCCCAGTTCGAATCCCGCTGTGGGCACTGTGGTGCTCGAGGAAAAAAGGGGCCTTTCTGTGTGGAGTTTGCATATTCTCCCCGTGTTCACCCAGGCTTTCCTCCTTAATAACCCCACTAAAAACATGCAAGTCTTATTACATCTAATCTGCGCAGCAGCTGTTAGCAGTGGTGCAAAATTTCCACATTAACCATGTTATAGACAACTATTTACTTTGCTAAATCACCCTGTTGACTAATTAGCCTTGTTAAAAAGACTCAAGTGACAACTCTTTAAAAGAAAGGCAGAGCAACATGTATGATATTTCCTGGTTTGCAGACTGTCAGCAGTACTTACGCAGGACATGTATGTAATGCTGCAAAGGAGGCTTTTACATTAGTTACCAGGATGTCATTTAAATTCAACATCGCAACATGCATTCAGTATTGTAAAATTTTTTGTTTGGTCCTTGTTTGTTCCATAACAAAACAACATTCACAAGGTAAGTCAACAACTATATCAACTACTCGGTGAGCAGAAAATTATATTCCTCTTAATGATGCAGCAAGACATTAATTTGCTTTGTCGGGCACAAACAGCTGCTGTGACTGACCATGGAAATGAAGCTTTCTGAGCAAAAATCTACACGTGCACGCACTGCATATATTGTAGTCAAAAGCGTTTATACTTGCACAAGGACACAAAGTGTAATGTGCATTTTGTGCAGACTGCAGGGACACATGCCCCTGCGCACGCACACACACACGCACACACACACACACACACACACACACACACACACACACACACACACACACACACACACACACACACACACACACACACACAGGTTTCTCTCTGTCTCTCACAAGCACACATACCCACACACAACATGTCAGTGAGGACAGTGCGACCTACGTCAGCTTAGAACTACACACCACTTTCCTTTAATAACTAGTGCTACATCTAATCCTATTTCCATTAGGTGTATGCTCCAGAAGGGTGTGTGTGTGTGTGTGTGTGTGTGTGTGTGTGTGTGTGTGTGAGAACATAGTGCCTGCTTGCATGTGAGAGTAATGTGTGTGTGCAGTTTCTTTAATTGTGTGTGTCTGGGTGTGAGTGAAGGCAGAGATAGTGTCCATATGAGCATGCATGCTTTAGGTTGAGTTGGCTGTTTGTGTGTGTGTGTGTGTGTGTGTGTGTGTGTGTGTGTGTGTGTGTGTGTGTGTGTGTGTGTGTGTGTGTGTGTGTGTGTGTGCGTGCATGAATGTGTCCAGTCCTTAATTCTCTTTCTGTGCTGTGGAGTGCTGAATCAGCCAAGCCCTGATAGACCCGCTCAGCCCTGGCTACTACTTCAATTGAGGAATCAGAGTACACACACACACACACACACAAGTGCGCGCCTACACACATGCTTGCACACTGAGTCATACATAAGGACACACGTGAATGCACAGTTATGCAGAACATCAAGCAGAAACTGCAGTCCAAATGTAAGTGATTCAATCAAATGTACTCGCACACGTACTGCATACAAGCATATACACACATACTGTACACATGAGGCCTCTTTAATGATTAGGGACACTGCAGAACTCTTTAATATATGGTTTTGGTCCCAAGTCAAGTTTCAGATTGAGTCCCCATATGTACTCTGCTAATAAGAGTCAAGATTAGAATATCGCATCTTAAATTTGCAATTTAAATTCCCTGCGGCATTCCTGAAGTAATTCTTTATAGTGTGGCTAAAGCAATGACAGGTCTAGGGTACTCAGACTGAAAATGCTTATATCATCAAGGAAAGGAAAGGCAGTGCTTTTGTAGACCTGCGGTTATTAAAATGCTCATCGTACCATTGCTTTGCAAACCGCAGAGCTCTAACCGTGTGAGCATCAGGAATGACAGAGGTGACTTCAAAGTTTTACGCCTGCAGTGTCGAGAGTATTGCTTTTGGAGACACAAACAGGACGTCATTAGTTGCACTGAAGGGTTTAATTTGATAAGTTTCATATGAATTGTAAAATCTTAGAGGAAGTAAATTAAGTGGAGTCTAACAGAATGTGAACAGACTATTTCTGCTTTGATGATGTAAAATGTTTCATAACCGTTCTCAGCATTTTAATGCGGAATAGTGGAGTGCACTTTCTGGGAGGATATACAGCCTATTTCTAATTATCACCCAGTATGTACTGATACATACATGTGGGTGCACGGGAGCAAAATTGATTGAGATTTAAAGATTTAAGTATTTTCTAAGTAATGGATACTTAATATGTTATTATGTTCATCTGTTTTGGGGGAATTGAAAGATGGAAGTCATCCTCAGTTTACAAAGAAAACATGTCATCCTCATGCTGACTGAGTTGGGGTTGAAAATGTCACCTGACATGCTCCCGCTAGAGTTACTTCAGCCACTAGAGGTCACTGCATAAACAGAAGTAGGAGTTGGAATTACTGGTTTGCAAGGTCAACGGATACAGTCATTTGCCTGGTGTGGACGGGCTGTCTGACGATAATCATAGAGAGACAGTGTTACAGTGTTAAGAGTCAGCCACTAATTCTCATCTTTGTCCTTCCAGTTAAATACTTGGGTTTCTTTGATGAATTATATGCAATTACAGTCTAGACTGACCAGCTAATGAGTTTCTTGATCCCCAGGTAAAACATATTTTTATCACTTCATAATGTTATTTATATTGTGTGAAAATTCAAGAAGATAACATTGTTAAACTTATTTTATATTGTTGATGAAACAAATCTATACTAGTTTTCTTGTGTTTTAACCATGTTATATGTACTTGCCTTCCTCATTACATGGTAAAAGTGAAGTTAATTAGTTGTACAGATGTGCATTGGTAATCATTGCAGAGATGTACAGAGAAGCATTTGTATGGTAAAACCATATTAGCATGAAATCTCCAGGCCTATTAAACAAACACTCCCATCTCTGTGTAAAATAGTAAAAAAGGAAAAATGCAATGGAAGCTAAGCATGAACTAAAGTTGGACTAGACCCTTGATGTGGATAAGAAGAAAACCTAAGGAAGCGCATTAGAGGAGTGATCCCTCTTCCAGAATGGACAGACATGCAATAGATGTGCCTCATAATTACAGTTCAAGATGAAATTTCTGTGGGAAACACTCTCACACTGTACTATTGTTCTGACCTCAGAGGTCCACACTTTCTCCCTTTCCTTCTTCACTCGGGGGGGTGAGGTCCAGTCATCCAATTATCCAATCAGTGCGCTCACTGTCTGGGGTATCACTGACTATGCACCTCCTCACCTTGCTCACTCACCTTCACAGTCAATTTACTGCACACGCCTTTAATATCCTATCGCCTTCCCACCCTTCTCTCCAGTCACCACACAATAACCTCGTCAATCTCCTCCTTTGTAGTATCAAACACAATGCAGGACCTGAAGTGCACCAGAATCCCCCTATAATCTGCCAGGCTGTTCCAACTTCATACTAAAAAGCAAGAGGTATACAAATAGTCTGAAGGAGTGCAGTATTAGTATAACAGAGTTGCTATAATTGCACAGATAAATGCCACAAATGGCTACAGCAAAATCATTCTTGATTATTAAATAATCGAAACCTGTTATTAAATTGTAATTTAAAATCCTGGCTGGGACTGCAGTGGCCTTGGGGCGTAATTTTCATTTGCAACTTGAGGGAAGATGTCTGCTGGGAAGAAAAGCCACTACAGATGAGTATATCTTACTGATGAACATGATCGACAGAGAGCAGACTGAAGGAGGAATGAGCAGAAAATTCACCATCATGTCTGTTCCTGCTATGTGCCATCATTCATCTGTAAGTTTTTGTTTTCATGACACTCATTTCCCTTTTCAGATCCATCCTAGCCTATTGTCAGAGTCTTTAGCCTGGACTTTTCCCGTAGTTTGTCTTTGCTGGTTGTTTCCACCGTGACATCACAATTGGATTTCTTCATTCAGCTGTGACATCACAGTTGGAGGAAAGATGATGCAGAGGAATGTGAGTAAGTAGGAGTAGGACATCAAGTCAGCAATGGACTGAGATGTAATGTCTAATTATCACCCTCTGTGAGGCTGTAATCCATCTGCAAATAAAATGTTCAATGTTTTCCCAAAACTCAGTGTCTGTTCAGTGCTGACAGATGACCAGTGTCAGCGCAACACAGTAAAGCAGCATGTTTTTTGTTAGGTTTTTCTTTTGTTCAGCACGAGTCAAAACTAAGATACTTTGCAGCCTATGTGGCCTCGGAAGTTGGAGCATGATGATATGGCCTCTGCACTCATTTTGTCTATTGGTGTCATTTCCACTGAGTCACATGTGATGCTGAAAATCAATCACTGTGGCCCGTAAGTCCAACACAGTCCATCTCATCATCGCTCCCATTTGCTCCTGTACGTCACTTGCGCATGTGACACTGAGGGAGAATCTTGCTTAATGTGGGCAGAGGAGCAATTTGGGCAGAGGAAGCGACTGAGTGATTATTGAGTAAATAACGGAGGAACATAGATGAACACAAGGGATGGAACAACAGGTGGATTGAATGGAGAGATGAAGATTGGAAAATCAGATGAAGAGAGACCGAAAAAATAATATACTTAACTCTGATCCATGTGCAGGAAAGTGGAGTAAATATAATGGTTTGAGGTGGGTATCCATCATATCCACCCCATCTTTCTGCCTCTGAATTAAAGACAGAGGCTGGCTGAGAGCTAGCTCTTTAGTGTTTGGTTAGACATATGAGTCGTGTTGTCGAAAAGTTTTGTTTTTAAACAAAAAATGTGGAAGGACAAGACTACGGCCACAGAATGGTGCAGGAGACAAATTAAACAGGACACAATAGAAACAACAGAACAGAAAGGACTCAAATAGACGGGACAGAAAAAGAGCTGAGAGAGTAAGAGCAGACAGCAAGCAGTGCAAGGGCAGGGTGAGGCAAGGGGTAATCAGGGTCAATACGCTAGTTCAAGTATCTAAAAATTGTGCTTAAGTATGGCACGATGTGAATGTACTCAGTTTCTTGATCTCTTCTTCTCTCTGCCATCAGGTTGGATTGGATACTGTTACCTGACAAACAGAGATATAGATATATAGCCAGATAGATCACACAGATAAAATCATTTGAAAGTACTTTGATTACTTAGGATTAAATCCACTTACTTGGATCCTCATAGCTTCATATTTACTGTCAAATCCAAAAGTGCACAAATAGTATGTTAGAGGTTAAGTCTTTTGAGTCAGCAGTGGGTAACTTTTCCATTACCATGCTCTCTATGAAAGTGAAAAGTGGCCATTTTGTAATATTATGAAGGCATGTGCATGTGTTTATATTTGTGCATTGTAAGTGTATATATTTGTGTGAATCTTCACCAGAGGGAAAAACAAGTATAAACCACAGATTCTCAGATTTGTCTTTGCAATGTGTCTGCGTCCTAATATGGATTCCAGCAGAGACCCTATGTGTGTGTGTGTGTGTGTGTGTGTGTGTGTGTGTGTGTGTGTGTGTGTGTGTGTGTGTGTGTGAAATGTGTAAATGTATATGTTGTCTTGTGTTCGTGCAAGCCGGAGGCAAGTCCTTGTTCTTTTAATATGTATGTGTTTTTTTATGTGTGTGTGTGTGTGTGCGCTCATGCACGCCTGTAAATAAGCTGCAGTTTGTGTGTATGTGTGATTGAGGAAGCATGTATGTGTGCACCTATTATATGGTGAGCTCGTGTGTGTGTCTTCAGCCTTAATTTGATGTCTAAATAAGTGGTTCCTGCCCCCAGGGGTTTCCTGGCAATATATCACTGCGGCAACAATGGAACTGCCGCTGTCATCGTCCCTGGGGACCAGCCGCTTGCCCGCTCATGCATAGCCTTGTGGGAAATACGGACCTGGAGAACAACGTAAATGATGCGTGCACACACACACACACACACTCACTCACTCTCTCTCTCTCTCTCAGACACACACACACACACACACTCACTCACTCTCTCTCTCTCTCTCAGACACACACACACACACACACACACACACACACACACACACACACACACACACACACACACACACACACACACACACACACACACACACACACACACACACACAGAGCATGCACTCTCTGATATGTGCTCACATAGAACCTGCAACCTCCTCATTTATTTTTCTTTTCCTGATATGTTCACTCTTTTTTCGTACTTTTTCCCCCACTGCTCCCGCTCTCTCTGTTTCTTTACATCTTCCTCACCTTTTTTCCCCGCTACACTTCCCAAGGTGAGATGTTTGACAGTTGCTTTAAGTAAATTGGTTTATAGTGAAGTGTCCAAAACAGCACAAAGGGTATATTGAGAGGACCTTGGAGAGATCCACTTAGAGTGGAGAGACAGACAGAAAAGGGGAACAAGGAAGAAAAACAGACCACTACAGCAAGCTGTGAAATGGAATTACAGACCACAACTTGGACAGCATTTTAACATCACTATTTGTGTATGTGCACAGCTATTATATAATAAAGGTTGAAGACAGGAAAAGCCTTTACTAAAAAGCCAACTGTGAAACTGTGAAATCAGTACTGGACAACAAACGATAGTGAATACAAATCAGACATACTGACTAGCTGCAGCTGGCATTTTAACCTTAGGACAAACCTGAAGATGACATGAAACCTACAATGACTGGACAAACCACACATTAAGATTGTTTCCACCAACTTGCATAGATTTTTTTTTTTTTTTTTAGCATTTTACAGGCATAAAGGAGCAAGACCCTTATGACACACTGGTCAGTAATGACTGGACTTCTGATGCAGGACAACCTCTGCAATTCTGAGAGAATGCAGGAGCCGTGTGGCGTGTTTTAGTCCCACCAGAAATATGTATGGTAGCCAGCAGCGAGCACTATATGCATTGCAATTTGAGCTGAAAAGAACAGAAGAAGAGGACAAAAAGCATTCTCCATCTGGGTGAGTTCCTGGATAGAAAGGCGACTGTGTAGCCCAAAGAGAGAACTGACTGAACTTCAGGTAAAGTTTACTTCCATCTATGTCTCCTTCAAGCAACACACTCGTGACACCATTATCGCAAGTATCAAACATGTTCAAAAAACATCTTAATGAGAACGACTGGATCTCAAGGTCTTGAGCCCAGGAAGTTGCATACTTCTCCCAGTCTGCTAATAGAGCTTTGATCAAATTAAATTAATGCAGAATTATTCAGTGAGATCAGAAGACTGTCAGGTGCTTCACTGAATGTAACGAGGTTGCACGGAGCACCGCGGAGCAGATCAGTGTCACTGTAAGATGCTCTGAAAGGTAGGACGCTGGGATAGTTCTGAAGCAGTGACCACCCAGTTATTTATCAATGGGTCACTCTCAGGGAATGCATTCGCATGCTCACGAATAGCCCCTGAGCCTGGCCCACTTACAAAACAACAAGCTGGTTTGCAAGGATTCATTTAATAATTACAAAGATGAGGCGTTTATTATGTGACTGTGGATGCTAGTGAACGATAATGAGTAAATGCAATCTGTAGCATTTACTCAGACAGCTTGCGTTACTGAATACACTGTGTTTCATTTAATATATTTACATATCATTTGCAATTAATTTCTCTTGGTCTAATGGTAATAGAAGTCTACATGATGGAGATTAAACAAACAGACAATAGTCCCACAGGCAGCATTAGAAATAAAGCATTTTATTCCCAGTGTGGATTTAATTGAGCAGTACTTCTCAAAAGCACTATATACACAGCAGTAAGTGCGACAAACAGGATGGGAAGTTATGCAGCTTTCCATGTGATCAGCTGGTACTTCATTTGTTAAATTAGGCATCTTGCATTATGTTTTGTCTGCTTTCAACTTCTTTATGAGATCAATTCCTTAATGCAGACTGAACTAAACCAGAGTGTGTTCTGTTTTGACTCTGAAACTCCTCCTCGTCACTCCTTAAACGAGATAATTAAGTTTCCAGTCAATCATTGATGATTGAGATCGGGTTCAGTTTTTCAGATCCAGATCAATGAATGGATTAACAAATATTAAGAACACATATTTTTTAAAGAAGCTGAACACTATTTAGATTTTTGTCAAATAAATTTAGTAGAAATGTTGCAGTGCCACACGGCTTTGTTCCAAGACAAACTAATCAGTCATCGTTAGCAGAGGTCAGGCTCTCAGTCTTAATTACCTGTGTGACTAAGATGTAATTTTCTCTCTCGAATCGTCCCTCGCTGTCATTCTCCCTTTGTCTCAGTTTCTGAACTCTCAGACAATCAGCTCATTTCACCTTCCAAAACAAATCTCCCTGTAGCCGTACAATCAATTAGTGCACCGGGAAATCAATTAAGTTCACTGCTAAATGAGCTATTTATAGAAGCCTGACAAACAATAGGCTGCAATATATCATGATGAGAGTTGATGTTTTTAATTAGTGCAACATTTAACATGTGTAATTATGAAGGCATAATGAAGAAATATTACGGAGTAATTCTGTCTGCTTGGACGTGGTCCCAAGAGTGTGTATGTGTATGAGTTTTAAGAAGTATGTTCAGACTACACCAGCTGCCGGCTATATATATCTGCATCTATATATATATCTATATGTCTCTCTCTCTCTCTCTTTCTCTCTCTCTCCCTCTCTCTCTCTCTCTCTCCCTCTCTCTCTCTCTCTCTCTCTCTCTCCCTCTCTCTCTGTCTCTCTCTCTCTCCCTCTCTCCCTCTCTCTCTGTCTCTCTCTCTCTCTCTCTCTCCCTCTCTCTCTGTCTCTCTCTCTCTCTCTGTCTCTCTCTCTCTCTCTCTCTCCTCTCTCTCTCTCTCTCTCTCTCTCTCTCTCTCTCTCTCTCTCTCTCTCTCTCTCTCTCTCTCTCTCTCTCTCCTAACCTTAACTAAACTCAACGTGCTTTATTGTAATTACAAACCACAGAAATAAAAAGTCAAAAGTTAATGAGGCCCAGTCACAACTAGAGATGCTAAGATGCAATATCCATCCATCCATTGTCTATACCTGACTATCCCTTTTCGGGGTTGCGGGGGGGCTGGAGCCTATTCCAGCTGTCAGCGGGCAAGAGGCGGGGTACACCCTGAACGGGTTGCCAGTTGATCGCAGGGCAACATATGCAGACAACCATTCAAGCTCACACTCACACCTAAGGACAATTTAGAGTCACCAATTAAAAAACCCACACAAGCATGGGAAGAACATGCAAACTTCACACAGAAAGGCCCCGCCCGACCGGGGGATCGAACCGACGACCTTCTTGCTGTGAGGCAGGCACACTACCTGCTGCCCCACCGTGCCACCCAAGATGCAATATGCTGTTATTAATTATTAATAATTATTAAATATTAAACAGAAAGCTTGAGGTGGTTCTCAAATTGGGGGTTAGGCCATCAAAACTAGTCAGAGCAGAACAGAAAGGCAGAAGAAACACATTTCTACTCCACAAGGTTATGCTTTTCTTGTTAGACTTCTCTGGTTCTCTTTTCTTGTATATCATTAGATAATATTTTTCCTGTGACTTTCATTCAAATAAAACATGGAAAATAATATTTTTTGGATGAAGCAGTGGGGTCATACACAGGATCTTGGAAATGACTCCTTTCATCCCTTTGTGTCCCTCCCTGGTCAGACAGTTTTAAATCTTTTCTTCTGTTTTATTCACCTGTTCAAGTGATATTTTCCGTTTTATGCCCCATTTGTTTCCCAGTTCTAAATGTCAAATTCAAGCTTTGTCCGCACTGCCAAGAAAAAAAAAACCCTGTAGTGGGTAAATAATGACTCTTTTATGTGTGTACTTTCAATCGTTCTATCAAACTTTATTTGTATAGCACCTCTCATACAGCTTTGTGCAGCTCAAAGTGCTTCACAGATGATTGAAACTGATAGTAAGACAGAACGAGTGTGGACTGTTATGGAGTGAAATAAAACTACTTTGCTACTGTTAATCTAAAAATATGGGGATCTGCCAATAAAATACCCACCGCTGCATTTTACTACTATGCCGTGACAAAGTTATAATCTAATGAGTAACTTTTTAATTGTGGAATGTAACCTGCAGGCTCCTTTACCCACAAATTGCCAGAAAAAATACTAAGAACATGACTTCAGTGGTAGCTCAAGCCCTGACCTGCTCACAGCTGGTAGATGTCTTGACGTAATGTGGAGGGGTTGCAAACACACATCTCTTTGGCAACCACCGATCTACAGCATAACTGCAGGATGCAGATGGTGATTCTACCTTGTAAATTGACTTGCTACAAAGTGAAATATGAAGCAGCTGTTAATGAATTGGGTACATTTGTCGAGGTGAAGAGAAATCCATTTGTTCCTCGCTAACAGCGTCCTACAGTGCATTTCTGCCATTTCTGCCCTGTGCAGCTGCAGTGCTGTCGTGTTGCAGTGAGTGAGTGATTGAGAGAGAGAGAGACTGAGATGGAAAAAAAGAGCAAAGACACACAGATGGTGGTGATAGCGGTGTAAATATGTCAGTGTGGCCGAGCGAGGAAGCAGGGGAGTTGACCTTGGTCATAGTTTAAGACCTGTCTTTTATCGAGCTAGCAAGCGGCTCCGAGAGCAATTTGTCTGCACACTACCATGTCTTTCTCTCTCCTTCTCATTCATTGTGTCTCTTTCTGTCTTTATATCTCCTTGGTCCTGCTTTTATCCGTCTAATTCCTCTTCCCTCTTTTATCACTCACATCAGAGCTCAATTCAAAATCCTTGTTATCACTTTGAAAGCTTTGCATGGTCAAGCTCCCTCTTGCATTACAGAGGTACCACAGCCCAGGGCTTGTTAGTTGTACCTCACTTCAGACTTAAAACCAAAGACACTTGACTTCACGCTTTTGAAGTTGTGGCTCTGAGACTTTGCAAACGCTCCCACAAGAAGTGATCTGTGTGGATACCTTTAAAAGGCAGCTCCACACCCACAAGTTTAGAGTTTCATTTGTTGAGGTTTCAGCTTGTTTTCTTCAGCTTGTTGTACTCATTTTCAGTGCCTTCTTGCTTTTTTTACATTTCAAAAAATGTTGTATTCTAGAAATATTCATTTGAAAACTAATGAAAATAATTCAGGCTGACTGATTCACTTTCTTCATGCCTGTCTGCTTTCACAAACTCTATTATTCCCTTTCACAGGTCAACAAGTGGAGACACACACTATGCATGAAAGTGCTGACAAAGACAAAGTGACATATTCAAATGTGCACAGATAGATTTTATCTGTGTAATTGATTGTCATCTCCTGCCTTACATGTTTTATTACTGCACATGTCATGAAATCTTTCTTAGGAATAAACATTCAACACATCTAACCTACATACCACACTGTGCTGTATATGGTATACATATGTTTTTCTTGTGCTCAAGGTTGCCTTTCATTTAATACTTTACTTTACACAGAGATATGGCACCCACACAGACAGCAGCGTTGCACACACAAACACAGCAGCTGCACTCACAGAAGTAGATGTTAGTCTTGTTCTTCGTTTTTGCTTTTATGCTGCTTAATCATGGGTCCCAGGAGGCTAATTTAACTAAGTAAATAAATATCTAAGTTGCACCCCCACCCACTCACACATCCTTGTGAAACGACTCTATTGCAGAATATACAGTATCAACATTTTTTTTTTTTTTTAAATTGGGTTAATCAGGCTTTGTGATGTGAGTAGTGGCAACATTTAAAGGACCAGTGTGTAGGATTTAGTGGCATGTAGTGATGAGGTTCCAGATAACAACCAGCTGATTACGCCTTGCCTCGCCACTCCCTCATCAAGTCTACAGGAGAACCTGCGGTGCCAGTGAAATTTGCTAAAAATGCTAAAAAGCGTTTGTGTGGGGTTTTTAATCCCCTCCTCCTCCTAACAAACCAGGCACCTGAACTCATGTTAAGAGGCAGTAGCTACAGACCTTACAGCAGTGATCGTCAACTGGCAGCTCACAGGCTACATCCGGTCTGCCAAAGCTTCCCATCAGCCCTAAAGATATGAATGACATCAGAAAATATGTGCAAAAATGTTTTTCACCCGTGGAAGAGGCAAAATCCATTCTGAAAATGATCATCAATTAGCTTGCCAACCCCTAGCAATGACACAAACAAACAATTTCATTCATAATTCATAGTTTTGTAATTCTACAGAATCAGATTACTGTCCAACTCTACTCTCTACTTATGGACCTGTCATCAAACCGCTCGGCTCCCAGGCTGGCCATTCCCTGGAGCTGACAGCAGCACACTGGCCAGACTACGGGAGGAAACTCTGGACCTGTCGGAGAGTCATTAAGCTTGTCAATTAGACACAAGAGGCATCATTTGGGTTGATTTATGTTGGCCAACTGTTGTATTGTTTCTCAAACTGATTTTTTTTTTTTTTTTTTTTTGACATAAGGATTCATTAATTCATTGGCTTTTATATGAAGCACTGACTGTCTCTGTGGAGGAAGTCTGAGAGCATTTTATAGTTCATTTTAACTTATTTTTTACTAGATGTGTCATGCACCAACTTCACCAAAGCAAATTCCTCGTATGTGTAAAACCGTACTTGGCAATAAAGGCTTTCCTGATTCTTCTGATTTCAGTATCTAGTTATCATGATTGATTTTCCATGTTTTTTAGGAGTCTGTTCACATTGATATAGGCTCATAAAATAATATTAATCCATCCATCCATCCATTATCTTCCGCTTATCCGGGGCCGGGTTGCGGGGGGAGCAGTCTGAGCAGGGACGCCCAGACTTCCCTCTCCCCGGACACTTCCTCCAACTCTTCCGGGGGGATCCCGAGGCGTTCCCAGGCCAGCCGAGTGACGTAGTCACCCCAGCGTGTCCTGGGTCTTCCCCGGGGCCTCCTCCCGGTGGGACATGCCTGGAACACCTCCCTAGGGAGGCGTCCAGGGGGCATCCGATAGAGATGCCCGAGCCACCTCAGCTGACTCCTCTCGATGCGGAGGAGCAGCGACTCTACTCTGAGCTCCTCCCGGGTGACAGAGCTCCTCACCCTATCTCTAAGGGAGCGCTCCGCCACCCTGCGGAGGAAACTCATTTCAGCCGCTTGTATCCGGGACCTCGTTCTTTCGGTCATGACCCAAAGTTCATGACCATAGGTGAGGGTAGGAACGTAGATTGACCGGTAAATCGAGAGCTTCGCCTTTCGGCTCAGCTCCTTCTTTACCACGACAGACCGATACAGCGACCGCATTACTGCAGCCGCTGCACCGATCCGCCTGTCAATCTCACGTTCCATCCTTCCCTCACTCGTGAACAGGATCCCAAGATACTTAAACTCCTCCACTTGAGGCAGGAACTCTCCTCCAACCTGAAGGGAGCAAGCCACCTTTTTCCGGTCGAGAACCATGGCCTCGGACTTGGAGGTGCTAACTCTCATCCCAGCTGCTTCACACTCGGCTGCGAACCGCCCCAGCGCATGCTGAAGGTCCTGGCTCGAGGAAGCCAACAAGACAACATCATCCGCGAAAAGCAGAGACGAAATCTGCCGGCCCCCGAACCGAACCCCCTCCGGCCCCTGGCTGCGCCTAGAAATCCTGTCCATAAAAATGATGAACAGAACCGGTGACATAGGGCAGCCCTGCCGGAGTCCAACATGCACTGGGAACAGGTCCGACTTACTGCCGGCAATGCGGACCAAGCTCCTGCTCCGGTTGTACAGGGACTGTACAGCCCTCAACAGAGGGCCTCCAACCCCATACTCCTGGAGCACCTCCCACAGAATGACGCGAGGGACACGGTCGAATGCCTTCTCCAAGTCCACGAAGCACATGTGGACTGTTTGGGCAAACTCCCATGAACCCTCAAGCACCCTGTGGAGGGTATAGAGCTGGTCCAGTGTTCCACGGCCAGGACGAAAACCGCATTGTTCCTCTTGAATCCGGGGTTCGACTATCGGCCGGATTCTCCTCTCCAGTACCCTGGAATAGACTTTACCAGGGAGGCTGAGGAGTGTGATCCCCCGATAGTTGGAACACACCCTCCGGTCCCCCTTTTTAAAAAGAGGGACCACCACCCCAGTCTGCCAGTCCAGAGGCACTGTCCCCGTCTGCCACGCGATGCTGCAGAGGCGTGTCAACCAAGACAGTCCTACAACATCCAGAGACTTGAGGTACTCAGGGCGGATCTCATCCACCCCCGGCGCTTTGCCACCGAGGAGCTTGCGAACTGCCTCAGTGACTTCAGCCCCGGTGATGAATGAATCGACCTCCAAGTCCCCAGTCTCTGCTTCCTCTACGGAAGACATGACAGAGGGATTGAGGAGATCCTCGAAGTATTCCTTCCACCGCCCGACAATATCCCCAGTCGAGGTCAACAGCTCCCCACCTCCACTGTAAACAGTGTTGACAGAAAGCTGCTTCCCCCTCCTGAGGCGCCGAACGGTTTGCCAGAATTTCCTCGAGGCCAACCGGTAGTCCTCCTCCATGGCCTCCCCGAACTCCTCCCAGACCCGAGTTTTTGCTTCTACAACCGCCCGAGCTGCCGCACGCTTGGTCTGCCGGTACCCATCAGCTGCCTCAGGAGTCCTATGAGCCAACCAGGCCCGATAGGACTCCTTCTTCAGCTTGACGGCATCCCTTACTTCCGGTGTCCACCACCGGGTTCGGGGGTTGCCGCCACGACAGGCACCGCCGACTTTACGGCCACAGCTATGGACGGCTGCATCAACAATGGAAGTGGAGAACATGGTCCATTCGGACTCAATGTCTCCAACCTCCCTCGGGATCTGGTTGAAGCTCTCCCGGAGGTGGGAGTTGAAAACTTCCCTGACAGCGGGTTCCGCCAGACGTTCCCAACAGACCCTCACGGTACGTTTGGGTCTGCCAAGTCTGTCCCGCTTCTTCCCCTGCCAGCGAATCCAACTCACCACCAGGTGGTGATCAGTTGACAGCTCAGCCCCTCTCTTTACCCGAGTGTCCAAGACATACCGCCGAAGGTCAGATGATACGACTACAAAGTCGATCATTGACCTCCGGCCTAGGGTGTCCTGGTGCCACGTGCACTGATGGACACCCTTATGCTCGAACATGGTGTTCGTTATGGACAAACTGTGACTAGCACAGAAATCCAATAACAGAACACCACTCGGGTTCAGATCGGGGAGGCCGTTCCTCCCAATCACTCCCCTCCAGGTGTCACTGTCGCTGCCCACGTGAGCATTGAAGTCTCCCAGCAGAACAATGGAGTCCCCGGTTGGAGCACTTTCCAGTACCCCTCCCAGGGACTCCAAGAAGGCCGGGTACTCTACGCTACTGTTCGGCCCGTAGGCCGAAACAATAGTGAGAGACCTATCCCCAACCCGAAGGCGCAGGGAAGCGACCCTCTCGCTCAGCGGGGAGAACTCCAACACATGGCGGCTGAGCTGGGGGGCTATAAGCAAGCCCACACCAGCTCGCCGCCTCTCACCGCGGGCAACTCCAGAGTAGAAGAGAGTCCAGCCTCTCTCAAGGAGTTGGGTTCCCGAGCCCAGACTGTGCGTGGAGGTGAGCCCGACTATCTCTAGCCGGTACCGCTCAACCTCCCGCACTAGCTCAGGCTCTTTCCCCCACAGTGAGGTGACATTCCATGTCCCCATAGCCAGAGTCGTTGTCCAGGATTTGGGTCGTCGGGGCCCCCGCCCACGACTGCCACCCATTCCACATAGCACCGGCCCCTTCTGATCCTTCCTGCGGGTGGTGGGCCTACGGGAAGGCGGGCCCACGTCGCTCCTTCGGGCTGTGCCCGGCCGGGTCCCGTGGGTAAAGACCCGGCCACCAGGCGCTCGCCTGCGAGCCCCAACCCCAGGCCTGGCTCCAGGGCGGGGCCCCGGTGACGCCAATCCGGGCGACGTACGCTTCCTTGCTTTAATTTCTTTCATAAGGGGCTTCTTGAACTGCTCTTAGTCTGACCCGTCACCTAGAACCTGTTTGCCTTGGGAGACCCTACCAGGGGCATTAAGCCCCGGACAACATAGCCTCTAGGATCATTCGGGTACTCAAACTCCTCCACCACGATAAGGTGGCAGTTCAAGGAGGAGATAATATTAATTTAAGTAAAAATATTAAACAATAATAGGCCTACATACATTTTAGTGTTATTATTTGAAAGGCTGTTCAGAAAAAATGCAGTTGAGGACCCCTGCCCTATAGAAACTACTTTACTTGGTCACATTAACAGCTGAAAAAATGTGCATAAATCCCATAAATTCAAGCTATTTAACTTAAAGCTCAAGTGCTCTGAATCAGCTGACATGTCAGCTTAGCTTCCATATCACTATCACCAGCTGAGCAGTCTATTTAAAATGCTGCTGTTTCTTCCATGTTCCCCCTTGGGGGCTGCATTGATCTTTCCCCGCTCTCGCTTTTTTTCTGTCTTTAAATTAGCCTTCACAGGGAGTGATGTGAAACAGAGCCCTCATGCCAAAATAAAATCTATATTCACATGTATTCACATTATAATGCTGCTATTCAATTACTGACTGGCCATGTTTTTAATCTATGCCCTTGTGGGGACTGGGCTGAGATGCAGCAGTATTCTTTGAGTCTGAAGAAAAAATGATATTTAGGAGGCGGCTGAGAAGGCAGCCTACACAAATCCTGGACAGACTGAGCAAAACCTGCAGGGACAGTGAATAAGCGAGGCTCTCTTTCCACCTTGATAATGACTCTGAGGGCTCAGCTGCTAATTAAGTCAATGCTCAAAGGTGCAATGATAGTCGCCCTGCTGAGGCTGCTTAGTACGTTTGGAAAACTTGGCCACCAAGCAGCTCCATCCAGGCCTCGGTCCTCTCATTTCCGGTTTCCAAAGTCCCACGATCTTGTTTCCCTCAAAACCTCAGCTCAGGGCAAATCAGTTGAGCCTGTGTTTGTCTGTTTCACCACCTTTTACCAAATGCATGCTGGGGACTGGCTACTCTTGACTCTGATTAGGAATGAGCATTAAGGACTGAGGATGGCTGGATGAACACATGCCTAATGACAGCTATGATATAAAAACAACATATTTTTCACAGTCTCAGTTTGGTGGAGATTAATGAATAATCCAGCTGTCATTTATTACTGGTTTTGTAGACTCAGTTGAGACGAGACGACAAGACTCAAGGCAGCATTACAAATACATGCTACTGCTGCAAAAAAGACAGAAAAAGACAGAGAAGCATTTGCTGTATCAAGAGAGATGTTTGGAAACAACAGCAAATGAATACCAGGTGTGCCGGCTGATTGCTAACTTGCATTAATGGTGTCATAGGCCCAAATATTAAAAGTACTTCCTGAGATATCCTAAGTCTTAAAGAAGCATGCGCCATCACGTTGATGCATGTTCTGAAAGCGTCCGTAGAACTGAAGTAGTTTACATGACATCGTGACCACTAGGTGTTGATGCGTGTTGATGTTTTGCATTATAAACACTGTAGGCCCATAAAATCATCCGGCTAAGTGCTGCACCTGAGCAATTGGCTGCACACCTGGTATTTATTAGTGATTTACATCTCTTCCTGCACCCGATGATGGTTTTAATGTAAAGCCAAGTGCTTGTAATGCCTCTGTCTTTTGTGGAGTAACTTTACTCTCAAACATTCTTGATATTAGAGGTTCCTGTGGTTATAAGTAAGTGGACTTTATAGCCTACTAACTGTATTTAACACTGGATGTTTAAAAGTGATGAGACTGCCTAGTGGTTTTTATTGGAGCTCGTGTCAACCCCTCAAGTTTGGCTTGATGTGTCTCTTCTTTTTGCAGCTAGCTGTTGGCGGAAGTTGTGTCCCATGAAGGAGGCTTTTTCCAGTTTTGATTCCAAAAAGCTTAGACATTGGTGTTCTCTGTCCATATTTGAATAGGTATTCATTATATGATTGCCTTGTCAAATTGAAAAGCTTAATCTCTGTACCAAAGATAAAGCGCAACTATTTGTTCGAATTCAGGGACGACAGCTCCCACAAGGCTTTGACAGTCCCTCTGTAGCTGTGTTTAACATGATACATGATTAACATGATGACAGAAACAGAAGCTGTTTTCAGTATGTTTCTACCAGAGCCAGATCATTTTTGGAGGCAACGTCTACTGCAGTATGGTTTTGAAATGTAAAGCACTTCCAAATTCAGCTTTTGGTCACGGTAATTGCCACTTACTTTGCAATGGCTTCATAAATCTATGAAACTGAACATCTTCGATATGATAATGTACGAGGCTGCTTGTAGCACTTTGCACTATCTATTGATTGTGTTACCTTTCATTGTTGCACTAAAGTTTGGGTAATGTTGTAAATGTCAGAGCTGGTTTTCAGTTTACATCTTTCACTCCACTGGCCGCACTGTGTGGCAATAAAATGAACATGAACTATGCTTGAAGAGGGATTGAATCTCTTTCCAAATCTGTCATCCAGATCCAGGTTGTGTGCTTATCCATGCAACTGTGTGCGCATTTATATTCAAGGGTATTGGCCCTTTAGGCGCATGCATGTATGTGTGTTCATATATTTCTGTATCTGTATTTGTGCAGGTATCCCTGTGTGTATATGTGCCTATGTGTGGCTGTATTGTTTTGTGGGCTTGTACAGTAGGTGCACATGCATGTGTTTTGACGTAGTGTGCATGTGTGTGTGAGATGGGCCAGGATTAATGTCTTGCTGTCACAGGGCCCCAGATGATGAAGTAGTCAAACCACAGGAAGATGGAAAGAAGAAAAGAAAAAGGCAGAGTAAGAGAGAGAGAAAACATGAATAGATGAAAAAGAGCAAGAGATCAGGGAGAAGATATTTCTTTTTTAACAGAAAAACCTCCATTAACCATGAGCAATTTCCAAATGGCACACTTTTGTGAGTATTGAAAAACTGATACGTCTTTGTTTTAAACCAAGAGAAATTTCATATATAACAAAACCAAAACTGTTTGCAGCAAAATAAGATGTATTTCAAAATGACTAACAAAGCAAGAGACCAAAAAATTACAAATTCAAAGATGAGAGTCATAGTTTCAGAGGCTTGGAAAACACTAGCGCAAGTGCCTTGATAAAGAAGTAAAAGGAAAAAAAAGCTTATTAGAGATCAGATAAACAAACACCCAGGAGAGAAGAAATATGATAACAGTGAAGTGTAGGGTCAAAATGTCAATCTGGATAAAGATATAGGTGGTTTATATATTCTGAGTGCTGGAGATGAGTAATTTGCCAGACTATATAGTAAAGTGTATGTACTGGCAGGTTAAAAAACAATGCCACAGCCAATTCATTTAGTCAGGTTATATAGAAATGTCTCAGATCTTGAGTGAAGAAGCAATGTTGAAGACAGTGGGAATACAGCACAACACATTGTATACAGATATATGTATTGAATGACTTTGACCTTGAGAAGCGCTCTGTGGCCACCCACAAATGTATAGCTATCGCTGTAATTGATGAACTTAACCTAAGTGAGTTTCAGTTCTCTGCTAACAGGGTGTGACGTGAAAAGTATTTACTTGTTTGAGAAGGTGAGGAAAGAAATGTCCGAGAATCTAATCAGCACTCTGAGGTGTGACAGAGGCTGTCTTAAGGTCCAAGTCGCTGCTGGATAATGAGAGAGGAGGTGTGAGTGTGAGTCTGCTTGCATGTTCATGAACATGCCTTACACTGTGTGTGTGCGCGCACGCATGTGTGTGTGTAAGCATGTGTGCGTGTGAGAGAGAGAGAGTTAGAGAACGATAAAGAGAGAGACGAGTACACAGTTACAGGAAGCATATCATTGGTACAGCTGGTGAACCTCTGGGTTGCCGGCGGAAACTCCAATCAGAGCAGCTGAAGCCATCGCACTTCCTGATGCGAGTCCAGATTAAAACCCCCAGGAGTGACCTCAGCTGTCATTGACACACACATACATGCGCACACATACACACACAAACACACAGGCCTCAGTATGTACATGCACATACACAGGCAGTGTGTACTATGACATTCACACACATACTCGAACAATCACACACACTGTGATGCTAATTAAACTCCACACAAACATGACACACACATATGTGCAGGTGCTAAAATGTATGCAACCCAAAATGCAAATTACATGCACATATCACTGTACAAATTAATCCACACACATGTGAATAAGCACACACAGGCTTGATGACACACACACACACACACACACACACACACACACACACACACACACACACACACACACACACACACACACACACACACACACACACACACACACACACTCCAAGGTGTTAATTAAACACTGTGACAGGTGATGTCACTTCCCTGTGCCAACTCTGACAGAATACTGATCCTAATGCCCACTGTGTCAGCCAGCTGCCACGTCTCTCGCTGTCTCACACATAGACACACAAATCTTTCCTAAATTCTCCAGAAATGGATACCTTTTTAATTAGAAATTCATGAATTTCTGCAAATTTTCACTGCCAACATTGAGCAAATTTTAACAGATCTTTTTGTTGAGAGTATCCGCTTGCAGAATGTGTCTAGGAGAAGAAAAGCAGCCCCAAGGTTTGATGAATTTCATACCCTGCATTTGTATAGCGCTCAAGATGATCCAACATGGAGTCTTATTACACAAAAACATCTTAATGCCAGTCATGCATTACCCTTTAATGACGAATTTCATGTCTGTTGAAATATATCACAATTTTTCTGCTGTGTTTGTGCTCACAATAGTCCTGAATAACCTATCCTCCATAACAGCAGGTGGCGCTATGAGTCAATTTAAAGACCCCGGGAGGTTGAGCAGAGAAGAGCAGACTGAACAGCCGTAATTGGATTTTATTATAAAGAGATATGATGCCCTTTGTAGTAATTAGTTGGTTAGTGAGTTAGTTGCTGTTACTGTAGTGTGTTTTGATCACACTCCTTGTGCTTACACCTGCTATTGCACTACATACAAATATCAGGTCAAGTGCTAATACTGTGTTTTGTATGCTATTATATTATGTTTCTTCCCCATTACTGACACACACTAAGCAATGATCATCTATAATCTTTTTCATAATAAACCATTTGCAAATTGCATTTGCATTTGGAATGTTATCTTGATACAGTCCCCCAACATCCTTTAATATACCATGACTTGGCTTCCCATATGGCTTAGAGTGATTAATTCTATCTATTCTACCTCATCATCAGTCCATACCTTAATCACAACTGAGTCATGATCTCTGCTCACATGTACCTTACAACTTAGTACGTTCTGAATGAATGTTGCAACTCCTCCACTTTCGCCAGATTCCCTGTCTCCTATTATGTATGTATGTGCTTGTATACGTGCTGTATTTGTTTCTGAAGCATGGCGTATTAGAAAAATGGGATTTGTCTGTTAGCATGCTAACATCTGCTAATTTGCACAAACGTCAAAGTACAGCTGAGGCTAACGGGAGTGCAAGTATTTTGTCATAAATCAAAGTACTGGACAAATTCAGTTTTGACCTGATGGTGTCGTGCAAAGAAAAGTGAAAAGTGGGATCTCCAAAGTTACAAAACATCATGAACGTCTGCACCAAATTTCACTGCAGTCCGTCCAACAGTTGTTGAGACGTTTCACTAAAACCAACAACTAAAAGCAACAAATGTGAACCTAATGGTGGCAATAGGGGAAAAGTCATAAAAGTGAGATTCATCCACTGGGGAAGATGAACATCTGTACCAAAGTTCATGGCAACCACCTAATAATTGTCAAGATATTTCACTTAAAGCCATCAGAGTCAGTCGGCTCATCCTCTGGGGACTATGAATGCTGTTCAGTCAGGTGGACTCGAAGCATGAATGACCTTGCCATTCTTGGAGCCATGTCAGTAGTGTGGTTAAAGTGTACAGGTAAGACAGTTTTTATCAATTAAAGAGAAATGAATCCCAATATAATGAACTCAAACTAAGAAAAACATTCAGCATTCATGGCTGTAAGCAGCAGTCAGAAGAGGCAGATAAAGGCAGAAACTATCAACGCTTTCAACGTTTTATGGACGAGGCTGGCTGAAATTTGCAGATATCACTGACGTCAGACTTGTGACGTGCTGATCACTGAGCAACTGAGCAACCTGCCGTTGGTATACTGCATACAGCCTAGAACAGCTGAAATGAATAACTAGTCATGGTCATCATTGTCTGGTTGTCACGATGGTGATAACCATTATAAGAGATGTAGACACAAATAAGTAACCAGGACAGCTCCCGAGAAACTGACAGCAGCATGATCAGGACCATGCAGAATGCCCCGTAGAGTGGGTACGAGGAGTAAGAGTTTAATTTGAACACTTTTGTCTATATTTCATCATGTTGGAACATAATGTTGCTGAAGTTTCTGCTGTAGTCTTTTGGCGTTAAATCTATGTCACACTGTAGCTTAATGTACAGCAAAAACACTAAACTGACTGTATCAATGCACTTTGTCTTTCTTTTGTCCTTCCTTATTTACCAGTTTGGTTCCTTATCTGATTTTCTTTCATGATCTTGTTCTATCTCGGAAAGCCATCAGTATTAGGTTGGTGTGTGTGTGTGTGTGTGTGTGTTTGTGTGTGTGTGTGTGGAGGTTGTCTTTCAAAACATCTGCTGAGGGATATAGATGATGCACCTGGATACCTGATCTCGAACATTTACACGACTGCCAATTCCTGCCTGAAAACACACACACACACACACACACACACACACACACACACACACACACACACACACACACACACACACACACACACACACACACACACAGACGGCTACATGTCGCATGCCATTCAAACCTCTGCCTACATATTGCTGGAAGTTTACTCAGTTTCTAACGTGTGTGTTCGTATGTGTCCATGTGTGTACACGCATGGATTTGCGCCTCTCCGTGTTAATAAAGCCTACAGATATAGCTGTCAGCTTGCTGTGTTGATTCAGGCTCAAGGCCAAATGCTCCAATATCCTCACTGACTTGCTGTCACCATCTATCTACATATTTTCATCTGTCCTCCTCTTCTCTCATCATCTCTATCTGTCTGCATCTGTCTCTCTGTCTAGCCATATGTGCACCTGGTCATCTGTCTGCCTGTTGAGGTGTCTCTCTAACTTCTGTTACAACTACTTTTACAGCAGAATTGAGGGGAAAATCCTTCATAGAGGCTGTTTTGTTTTTACAAAGAGGGTTTGTGGGCAAAGAAAAAGAAAAATTCACAACAGGTAAAAAAAAATATATATATATATATTCAGCTGTGCTTTGCAAATGTAGTTAAGAATGTAGCTGTGGCATGGACACCATTGCAGCAGGAGAGCGTGAAAAGGAGCATTTTCTGTGACTACACTGCATCCTGCAATGAGAAACTGGCCAGTAAGGCTGCATCTGACACAGAATTTTGTCAGGCGAATCATCAGCTCAGAAAGTCCATTGGTATACGCTTCAGTGGTTTGATTTTGATATCTGCTCTGCAAGCATCACAACATGTCACATTATCGATGTTTGGACAACCTCCAATCAAAAAGATGGGCTCTCAAGCACCATTCAAGAGCTAGAAAACTGGAGCAGTGGGCACAGGAGAAGTGAACCACACACAAGCAGTAAAGATTTGAGATGGCGACTGTTTTTTTTTACCACTAAGATTCCTCTAGATATTGAGCAGCAATATTTTGACCACAACATAGAAGACATGCAGCTCATTTCAAGTCACACCTGAGTGTAATGATGTGCTTTAATGTAATGAAATGAAATGTAATTCTGCCTGTGGGACTCAACTAAGAGCTGCGCCGGGCCAAAGATTCTTGGAGTCAACTCTGGGTAGAGGAGACTGGACTTGTTGAGGACCTAGGAGATGTTGTGGTAACAGTAATGGTGCCATGTGACTCCTGCATCTGGGAACTCTGAGTTGACACTAAACCAAGATGTGCTCACAGACTCATGGTGTGACCGGTTCACTGAAGGCTTGGCAGGCTGTGCAACATAAAATGTGGAGTTTGAGAATCTGAGACTGAATCTGAGGGTTTTAGGGCAAAAGGGAACAGCACTGCAGAGGCTGAGGACACAGACAGAGGGCCAGTGAGCAGTGTAGCAGGTGGAGCCCTTACCAGTGGGGGTACAACCCGGAAGGATAGTCAGGAGAGATGGAGGGAAAGAACTAGCCAGCAGGGATGCAGGAAGAAGGATAGCTGCTAGACTGTTTTTTCAAAAGGGGCAGCAGGCATCTAGTTAGAGGGATCTGGTGAGCAGCAAGAGCAAGAAACTTAATGAGGGTGACTTGTAGAGATGAGGCATGATAAGTTAGTATATAGAGACATTCAGGGCTGAGGCTGAAGAGGAGGGTCAATGCAGGCAGCGACACTGGTGTGTGAGTTTATTTTCATTTTGTCAGTGGGTAATTGAGTACATTTACATACACATGAGAAACCAGGTTACCGGGAGGAAGAAGGTTATGGAGGAAATTGGATAGTACATTCAAATGCATTGTAGTAACCCCGTTTATTATAAAATGCATGTTAACATGCATGTAAATTATCACTGTCTCTGCTCAGTGCCTTATTTTGAAAACATATCTTGTCTATTTTAAGTGTATAACTGGTGAAAGACCAGCTGATGTAATTTGAGCATTTGGACTTACAGGGCAGAGAGAGGACAGGCTGCAGTGACAGAGAGCACAGTTTTCTTTTTACAAATGAGCAACTGTTCAGCTGTAGGAAACAACTTACATGTATTAGTCATATACCGGCTACTTAGTGTCAGTCTAAGTTTTAGTATGACTTTCAATTGATTTCAGTACAGTGATGCAGTGCTCTGTCTAATGATTGTTCCCTTCAATCTCAGTGTATTGCTATGATACCTTCACACAGATATTTCCCTCAGGAGTTGAGACCGAAACAGAGACACAAGGGAAGTTAATCAGATGACCAGAAACAAGACTGTGATGTGTCTGCTGGATGTGTCAATAGGCAACTGTTTGCTAAGAAGTTTGCTTTATCAACTCCAGCTGATGACAGGATGTCAGTGTTGTATTTACGGCTTGCTCCACAGCCCCTAAGAAGCCAAACAAAATCAATCACTGCAGCTTAATAAGTCAGGTTACTGCAGAAAGCTCGCCATAACCCAGTGATGATGACGACTCCCTGTGATGTGGCATCTGTAATCTGTTTGTTTGATCTGTATCTTTTTTTTTCCCCCTTATGGATCTTGGCCCTGACAATAAAATAGAAAACCCACAGTCTTGATGACAGGAGGATGGAGGATGCAGCCGTTTGTGGTCATCGCCCCCTCCTGTAAAAACCGCACTCCCTTGACCACAGCTTTCTTATCGACTTTCAGCTCAGCCTTTAATACCTTCGAGTGGCACCAGAGGATCAAGAAACTTGAACATCTCAGTCTGTCTTCATCTGCTCTGCGCTCGGCTTTACTTCTTAGTGTGTGACAGACTTCATACAGGCTGTACTCTTCTCCCGCATCTCTGTCTCCCTCCATTTTTTTCCAAGTTGTCTGTATGCATTTGTCTCCGTCTTTTTGATCGCCGTCTTTCATCATCTGAACATCCTTTGTGCTGAGTTGTGCTGTAGCTCTCCCTCTTGACTCTCCACTTCTCCCAGTTCTATCTCCCTCTCCTCATCTCTCACCTTGCCCTCGTCTTTGCCATCTCTCTCTCTGTCGGTCCCTCTCTGTTTTCCAATTTCACTCCCTCCCTCTGCACTCGCTGTGTAAATCCCCTCTTATCCACTCCCAGTAACAACTCGCTGCATCCGGCCCTCTTGTTCTGTCACTATGGATATTTGTTCTAGATTAACCTCTCACGCTCCTCTCCCAATGCTTTTTCACTCATCTCTCACCATTTTCTAGTTTTCTTTCTTTGCATCTCCCTCTCACATCTGCCTCCTTCTTCCATATTTTTGCTCTTTGGCTCTTCCTCGACCCTCTCCTCCTCCTCTGGAGAATTGCAACATCAGTTTAACTGGCATCGTGGCGTCTGGTCCAATGAAATATGAATGTCTGTCTCCCTATTGCTCATTCTCTTCCTCCATCTCTCTCCCATTTGCGCAGAAGAAGAAGAAGAGGGACCCTGATGAGCCACCAACCGCCGACAAATTCCTGGGGATGACACGCATGTTTGTGCCGCACGATTGCCGTTTGCTTTTCATCTATGGGATGGATTGAGCTCTTGACCCTCCCCACTCCACTTCCTCCTCTCTCCTTTCTCAACATTTCCTTTCCTCCACTATTCGTCCCCTAAAGATGGACTTTAGACAGAGAAAGAAAAGAAAGACACATTTTCTTCCTCTTCCTTTTCCCCCTTTCCTAAGCCACTGCACCTCTGTGACGCGCTGTCCAGACTAACAAATAAGAATTGTTGTAATTAAAACAACAATCTGTCCTGTGGGGTACTGTTTGAAACTGTTTCTTAGAAAATTATACAGTTTTAAAGCCTTACTTTTGGAGAAATGAAACAAATATGGTTTATTAAATTATTATTTAAACTGATCAAAGAAAAAGTAGACAACAATACAGATCTGACAGTAGGCATTTGATGCTAACTTTCGGTACCTGCAGTTTTGTACACTCTGTGCTACAGAAGCATTTCAGCTGGTACCAAAAAACTTATGATGTTTGATACCCAGCCCCACTTTTCAAACATACAATCCAGTTTCTGTCATTAAATATAATCATAATCCACTGAGCTGGTCTTTTTCTCCCTTCTCTCCATCTGTAAAAATGCAAAATGTCATCTTCCCCTCCGTCACATTGTTTGTCGAATATCAATTTAAATGTCTACAGAGCAAATGTAATTTTAATACAGTTTTATGATCCAAATAATCTAATAAAAGGTGTTCTGAGTGAGAGAACAAAATGCCACACACTGTGTAAACAGCAGACATTAGTTTCAATCAAGCTGTTTATGCTGTGAGTGTCAATGTCAGCAGCATACTGGAGATGTGTGATGAATCTGACTGCAGAACAAATGTTGAGAACATTTCTGAGATTGCATTGTAATCCAATAAATGTACTTTATGAGGCAAAACTTCATGTTGACAAACTTTACAGAACAGTTTATGTGACTGATTTACTCATTCATTCATTGTATGAGAGAGGAAGCATGTGAACAATGCTGACTCAGTGTTGACAATTATATTTGTTTTGGGACAACACTGCATGAAAAGTCACATTTCCGTCAATTTCCGTCACTGTAAATTGCCTCCTGAGTTACATGAATCAGTTCCTTTATGCAACCATGAAAAACATCTGAATTAAAAGTGTAGTGTAGTATACTGATAGTGGCTGTGATGGACTATCTTAATGAAAAACAGTTGGTTTCAGGTTTAACTTGATTTTGTGCATCGTGTCTTTGTGACAATGTGTTATCTGCATATTGCACATGCTTGTGTGTGTGTGCGTGTGTGTGTCTGTATATACGTAAATATATATGTATGCATGGATGTATTTCATATCATTGTGTAGTGTTTGTATGAATTTGTGTTTTCAGGTCACCTGGTTGTGTAAATGTGTGTGTATCTAAAAATGTCTTTGTGTGTTTGCTGCACTTGGTAATTAAAGCAGTGTGTGCCAACCCAGTGACAATGTAATACCACTCCAATCATCCTCTGCTCTCCCATCTGTGTGCCCAACATGACTCTCTCTCTCTCCCTCTCTCTCTGTCTCAGACACGCACACACACCCACACTGAACCAACGCTCATATTTTTTGTACATTAGAATTCTCATTTGAGACAGACGAGAGAGACACACAGAGGGCCAAGAGCCAGGGTGCTATTCAATTAGAGAGACAGAGAGAGACATCCTGTAGATACAGAAAGCCAATTATAGGGAGACTAAGACATATACAAATATATATTTCTTGTATGGTGCTTTATATGAGGATTGAGAACGAGCAGAGGATTTGAAAACATTGGGTGGTTGTTTCATTTTGCCCCTACATTATAAGAATGAACACAGTTGGTCAAAATTTAACCTCTTAATAAAAATAGACTAACTCAACCTTCCTCTGTGTTTTCCTCCCTGAATCTGTCTCTTTTATGATTGTCAATTGCTCCAACGCTCTCTGAAGAAATGGAAGCAGCAGAGGTTTGAAACTACACAAAGGTATATACACACACACACACACACACACACACACACACGCACACACACACACACACACACACACACACACACGGACCAGAGTAATAACAATCCAACAGACTTGTTGGCTGCATTTTGGATAGTAGCTCATGGAGAATATAAAGAGTCTAATATGAAGGGATTTTCTTCACCCTGTTGTTCACAAAACAAGGCCAAAAAAATCCAAGTGAGTTTTGATTTATGAATTAGGCAGTCGCTCACTGATTTGTGGTAAGATTGTTTTAAGTTGTGCCTTTTAGTGGAGAAACGTTTGAACCTTTTGTCGGTGTGTATGTGGTGGTTGAATAATGTTTGATGAGAGACATCCATCCATTTTCTATGCGGCTAATCCCTTTCGGGGTCGCGGGGGGGCTGGAGCCTATCTCAGCTGTCAGCGGGCGGGGTACACCCTAGACTGGTCGCCAGCCGTTCGCAGGGCAACATATACTGTAGATACAGACTACCATTCACGCTCACACTCACACCTAGGGGCAATTTAGAGTCACCAATTCACCTAATGAGCATGTTTTTGGTCTGTGGGAGGAAGCCGGAGTACCCGGAGAGAACCCACGCATGCACGGGAAGAACATGCAAACTTCACACAGAAAGGCCCGACCTGGGAATCGAACCGGCAACCTTGTTGCTGTGAGGCATGCGCACTACCTGCTGTGCCACTGTGCCACTGTGCAGCCCTGATGAGAGACATATTGCTACTGTTTGTTTTCACATTCACATTCGTATCATGATGAACAGGCTGATATGGCAGTATAGCACGTCTTTATTGCAACATCGCACTGAACACAATTTTAGCCTGACCAGGTGATCGATATGCCAGTCAGTCGGTAGGTTTGACATTAAAACATAGAGTTCAGTCTTTTGCCTTTTTGCCTTCTTCAAAGGCACAGACTGGTAAAAGTATTACTGGTATGTCCTTTTTTCTTCCAAAAAGTTCTCCATTAAATTATTTTTCCTTTCGTGCCAGACACATTTTATTTGAAAAGAAGCAACAGGGAGCCAAGAAGTCAAAGAGACAAGAAGTCCACATTTTAAGAATTCACTCCACTTCTTTCATGCCACTCGTGGCTCCTGCCCCTTCCGTCCTCTTGTACCTTCCTCCTGCTCCCCTTGCCTCTCCTCATCTCCAACGCTTAGAAATTGGATGGTCTAATTTCCAGCCGCCCACTCTTGACTGCTGTGTCCAACAGGATGACAGTGTGGTGTTCAGCCTGTTGGACACAGCCTGTCAGTAGTATGTAACAGTTTTAAGTGGAAAAGCTAAATTTCCAGCCCTTCAGGCAAGTTTGCTTGGCTCTCTCTGCCAACGATACCACAGAATCACCTCATGTTGAAAATTCTCTCAGACTCATGAAAATTTCAGCGATGTGCAGGATATGATTAATTGTCTGGGGCTGCTGAGAGGGTCGTGGCCTTTATTCCTTTGAGGGATCTATGGTGAGAGAGGACAGGAATAGAGATTTCAGGAGTACATATGGGAACTGCGTAGTTCGACTGTAATGGTTACTGGTGACTCCTATTCAAGTCAGATGGTGTCTGGTGTGACGGCTGAGCTGGAAGTGGTCTACGTGCACAGGCAAAAAGTAGCTATTTTGGAACAAATACATTGCAGTTGTTTAAAGAAACCTAACACTAAATGTTCTTGTTATTTCTGTTTGAAGACACAAGAGCTTGTTCTGGGCATTGAACCAATAAACCCTTATTGCTGATGATACTGGCTGCAATGAAGTTACATAATGAAGGAAGGTAGAAGGTGTACAATCTGATAGATGAACAGGAATTCTCTGCCAGCTGTAGTAATTCATTACTTTCTTGGCCCCAGACTGAGGTCTTCATTTATTCTGCGTGATTTATTTCAAGTTTACTTTTCCCCAATTTTCTTCCCATTTGGAAAGCCCACAGACATTTGCCTTTTGTTTCCTTGTCACTGCTGACTCCACTGTCAGCCTGAGCAGGCGGTAAAAAGCAGCGTGCTTCTTCTGCTATGCTGGTGGACACGGCTGTGTCTTTTCTCCGAGCAGACAGGAGCTACACTCAGAGGACACAGATCCAGTATTTGACTGACCAGCAGGAGTCACTACTTAAGAGACAAGGACATAATCCCTCACTGACTTCCCACCCATTAACATGGCCACATGTATCCACTGGAATAAGCAGCCATGCAGGAGGTGGCAGGCAAACCCGTGCATGGGGCAATAGTTTAATGGGTGAGAACCTCCCCCCTGTGTTACCCACACATGCTAATTTGAATGCAAAATGTGAAGCAGCTAGCATAGTTTTGGCTGTGAATGTCAGGATCAAATAGTGAGGAAATTTATTTTAATGGTTAGCCACAATAAATCATGTTCCAACATGTGTGCACACTGAATAGCACTATTGTTAGCAGTCATAGTTGAAAGTACTTTGTGAAATCTGAGGGTCTTGGTGAGCTTTGAGCTTGTTGGGTTGTCTAACAAAATGTAAAACCTCATCCTCTCACACCCTTTCCAGTATTGGATTGGGGGAGGAGTGGGAAGTAAGCAGGATTTAAACGTCTTCCCCAGCCTTCTTTCTCACTCTCTAGCAACTACTTTCCTCTCGTTTGTGTTTCAACTAAGTACAACATCACAGAGACTTGAAGGAGAAACTCTGTGCTTATCTTAATTTGGACAATTCATGGAGAGAGAGGCAGTGGGATGGCTGTGATGGCAGGCTGTTTGCCTCATCTTGAGTGTGGCCATTTAGGACAGGTATAAACATTTTTGCCTTCAGAAGTGGTCAGACCTTGTAGTTTATTGTGGTTTGTTTCAAACCTGCTGAACTCTTAAACATGTGTCTCCTTCCTCTCCTTCTCTTTATCGTCTCCCTTCTCGTCTCTCCTATTTTTCGTACAAGCCCTCCGTCTTTTCTGCTGCTTTTTTTCATTTACCTTTCCCACCTCCCCTCCTCCTGGTGTCTTGATCAGCTCAGGGACATAGAGCTCATTTAAGACTCTAATTCACAATTACATGGACAGGGGCTTAAGCTGACCCTGAAGACACACACACACACACACACACACACACACACACACACACACACACACACACACACACACACACACACACACACACACACACACACACACACACACACACACACAGAGTTCCTTCCTCTTCCTCTCCCTATCTTTCTAAATTTCCCCCACACACATGCACACACACCTGTCTGGTTACTACTCCCCTGTGTGATTTTATAGTGAAAGGTTAATTTGAGTGTAAGGAGCCCAAGGCGATGACTAGGAACAAGGGGATGGGGGGGGTGGGGGGCTGGGGGGTAAGTCAGAGAGAGAGAAGGAGGAAAGAGTGCTAATTCAGTTCAGGACAAGCACCCACTTTAAGGCAGAGAGCGAGAGACAGCAAGAGACAGGAGAGAGAGAGAGACTTGAGCACTCAGAAGCGATATTTAATTAGCCTTGGATGACTAGCTGACTTGCTATAAAAAGGCCACTCTCCCTGCACTCTTCTCTCCTGTCAAGTACCCTGTTAGTGAAACCTCCTCTGAGACAGATGGAGGGGGAGGAGGGAAGAAGAGACAGGGAGAAAGCAACAGATGGGGAGAGGGAGATTGAGAGTCAGAGACAAAATGATGGGAATGGATAGAGAAAGAAAGAAAACATGGAGAGGAGGGGATATAGTGACTGATTAGATTATAGCCAACTGTTGGTTGGACAACTTTTCCCGAGCAAACAGGACGAACACATGCCAAAGTCAACATATATAAGCATGCCACAGTACTGTAAGCAGAGCTGGTGTCTATGCACAGATATATGGCATATACCCTCCTCTGGGCACAGGGCTTTACCATATCCCCAATAAACAGGACTGTGCAAGCACACCTAAACCAAAGAGGTCAGACGCTGAGCCATAAGTGAGCAAATGCCCTGCAGGGTGTGAGCTGTTAATTTCTTTACCACATCCTTACCTTGAAATAGCCAGAGATCAGCACCAGGGGTGGGGGAAAAATTGATTCTTAGATGCATCAAGATTGTGTCTCAATGCAGAAAAGTCAATAATCGGAAACATAAAATCAAATTCTCAACATTATGATCACCTGATGTATGCTCCATACAGCTGAACCACTTGGGCGCTGAAACGTGATGGATTGATGTTGACGTGCATCATCTTTACGTTCTCAGCTCTACACGATTCACCCTCTTCATCTGTGCATTTTATCACACTGTGCCATAGCTTAAGCAGCTCCCTTCTCTTCCTGCTGATGCATAATCTGCAGGCTTTGTGAAGGGTTATTAAATGGATGAGAAGACGTTCATGCTCATGCACAGAACAAGGGGAAGGGGAAGGCAGACGGGGGCTGGGGGGAGGTTGGGGGACGATAAATCTGGCATGCTAATGTATAATCGCATTGTGAAGAAGGAGAGGTAGCCTTTAACAGTATCCTACAATGCCTCATCTATCTACCAATTGGTCAGTGTCTGTGCCAATTACTCATACAGCGGATGTCCCAAACATCCAAAGTAATGAAAAACAGCAAAACCCGAGTATTTCTACAGAACATTTTACACTTCCTCTGGCCCAAAGGAAGAACATACTGAGCATCTCCTCCACCTTTTTCTACAAAGAAACCCTTCTTCTTCTTCTGCCAAACGCTACTAAGAATCAGATTCTAAAAATGTATTGCATCACATACACAATCACTGATCTGAGATTTATTTGTTTCTCAGCTGTAAACACGCTGGCAAGATCCTCTTCACTCCTGAAGTGTTACTGATATTAGGACCTGCATTTCTCTCTCTCATTCTCACAAGCTGGTGACTCTTGAGATAACTTGCCAGCTCCACACATTACAGGACTCGTGCAGGAAGCTGCAGGTGGCAGATAATACATTTAAAGCATGTTTGATATGATTGCGCTGGCTATTCAATCACGCTGAGTAAGATTTAATCTCTAAACCCTTCCCTCTGCCAGATAATATTTGCTGACCATCAATCCCAACTGCATCTCTTCTCATATGGAAAACCTGGTACAAAATGGCCTGATAATCATCTCCTGTGTCCTCCAGTAACCGTTTTACTTTTCATTTTGTCTTTCTATTCTGCTTACCTTATATAATGTAGGTCTACTCCATCTTTCAGTGCTCCTTTGTTCAGACAAGTACAAGAGTGGAAGGTACTGTAATATGTTAAATACAAGGGATTTTACACTGTGTTCATGTTATGTTCAAGTTACCACAATTTCCAGTTTCTGATCTGTAAGTACAGTTCATGCTGACATGGAAGTCATGCTCATGACTGGTGTTAAATAGACTAGCTTTATGCTAATGCACAGGTGCCTGAAAAGCCAAGGAAGACGGATGTCTTATGTCAACCAAAGTCAACTACTGGAGGGATTGGCATAATATTTGACGTTTCCTCTGGTGACACCAGCAGGCCAAAGCTTTCACGTATCCAGTGAAATATCTTGGTTAATGACAAAATACCTCCAAAACTAAGTGTATCCCTATTGGGGTCAGCTGTGTGTTGAGTACTGATTTCCAAATGTTAGCATGCTAACAGGCTAAACTAAGACAGATTTTGAGAACATGGTAAACATTATACCCGCTAAACAGCATTTAACAAACCAACTCGGCATTCGTTCAGCCATCTCGACTTGTCCAGTGATGTGAATTTACATATCTTTTGCAGGCTTGCTGTATTATTATCATTGTTCACATTTTTATTCATTGAATTCATGTGATGTATGATGTTTCTTACATTTCTGCTGTGATGGAATTGGAGCAGTCCAAGCTCCCATCTCTGTAATTTGTGACAGTAATTACAGAAAGCTCTTATCTCATGCAAATTATCCATTAGTATTGCAGATGTCCTGTGTTAACAATTACTTATACACTGTCCTCAGAAGTGCTTTTCCATTCCCCTGTTTCCCCTCTCTATCTGCCCTGCAGCCACACCTTCCCTCTCCCTGTCTGTCTACCTTGATAAATGGCAGCTTGTTGGGAATGCACATCCACAGGGAAATGATAAATATCCATAGAGAATGGATTCACAATCTTCAAACAGTCATCTAAAAGACAGCTCTCACCCCTGAGGAAATACTTCAACTCTATTTCTCTCTTGCTTTTTATTTCTTGGTGTCTTATTCCCTCTCTTTAAGAAACCCTTTAAAACTCTTTTTTTTTCTCCCTTCCATCTCAGTCTACACACATTTCTTGCATTCACCACCCACAGGAAACACTTCAGTGCTCTCTCTTCATTGCTCTCCCTCACTCTTGGTCCTAAAAGCCAATTTGGAGGTCCTGACATCCAGACTATCATGGATCCCCAGAGTTAAGCCAGTGAAATAAACGTTCAACCTTTCCTCTGTAAGAAAAAACCTGTTTCCAGAGACTAGTGGCTTTGACCAGTACGGTCAGGAGTGCTTCCTATGTACAGGTACAGGTCATCTATAACATATTGATGATTTGATCAGCTGATGATGCTTTCCGTTCTGCTAATCAATATGCCTTATTAATGATGGATCTGATTCTGTGTATTATATGAAAGGAACACAGATAATTATCACATGAACAGTTCCCCCCAGCTCAAGAGAGCCTACCGCATTGTAGTTTGGGTTCAGTCTCATCATTCCTGTTTCCAGCTGTGAAGAACAGCTGTTTCAAGCAAAAAAACAAAACAAAACAAAACTCTGATAAACCCACTATATACTACCTACCCTGCACCGAGCTAAAAAGTCAAATATTTCCATCAGGAGTTGGTGGAAACCCAACCCTTACATTTGCTAGATGTCTCATGAGGCCATGAAAATGATGAATACTGCTTTAGCATAATACAAGTATTTTTGCAGGATGAAGTGTTTCTTCAGAATTTCATGTCCATAGTCCACTTGTTCTTATTACTTCTGAAGGCAACACACATCCAGTAAGATGTTTTCACTTATTCTGATTAGACCTCAGGTTAAAGTTGGGTGGAGCAATCCTAAAAGGCAAGGGCATGGTGGGAGGGTATGCCTCATTTTTCCAAATCTAATTTTTGTCTGCTTCTCTTTTATTGTTTCAGGTCCATTTTCTTACTGATGTCTCTCCCTTACTGCCCAGGCACTATGGTTCAGATAAGAGAAGATAAAAGTTGATAAAAATGTTGACACGCTTTGTCTGAGTCCCCTTCAGTTATTACCATGTGCTAAAAGCAATAAGCTTGACAGCAGCAACAGTTGCTTTGCAGCATTATTTGTCCTGGTTTCACCTCTCAGGCAACACACTGGCTGCCCTACCTTATAGTTGAAGATTGGTGGGGGTATTTACAGCCTAATAGGAATACCTGCACACATTACTCAGGGCTGAAAGGCTACTACCAAACACAGTGAACTTAATGGCAGTTTATTAATAAATACCTTCTTAAGATGCACAGTCTCAGGGGTCAGCTCTCTGTTATATTCATTTAAATGGTATCTCACCAAATATTTTGAGGTTTGTTACATTTGAATTGATCATGATTTACAGATAATGAAAACCCACAAGTCCAAGTTATGTGTGTTTGGTAGCGTATTTCAAGGAGATTTACACACACACACACACACACACACACACACACACACACACACACACACACACACAGGCACACAAAGTCAACACTGAGAGGTTAGGTCAGACTTGGCATAGAGGTGTGGGGAGTCTGTCACATCAACTCAGTGCACTTTGTTTTTCAGCTGAAAAATATTCAAAAGATTGTGTTATTGTCTATTCATCATAAAATCTAAAATGACAAATGACTGATTGAGTTAATATTAATATTGCAACAGATCTAAAAAAGCATAAAAATATAAATCATTGGTCTGAGTGAAAACGAGAGATTATCTCTGTTTGAGTCAGCTGTCGGCAGATATCCATCTGAAAATGTCAAATATTTGAACCACTCTTGATTCAACCCTCCAGGTATTTGAACAATCATCAAAACTGGGAGCCACTACATGAATTTGCAGCCCAAAGAAAAAAAATCCCTTATTGTTTTGGTGCATTGTTTGTCAGCCTGTAATGGAATACTTGAAGCATTTAATTACAAACAATGTCAATCCATTTGGGGAAGAGTATTTTGAGGCCAACATGAAAACCATTCAACCAGTCATGATTTCAGAAGTACTGGCCAGTTGTCTGCTGACACACACTGTAACTGCTTACCAAGGACAAGGTTAAAGATGTCTCCTGAACTAAATGTTGATTAACTCCATCAATTGCTTTCAGTTCAATTCAATATTCCTTTATTCGTCCCGTGAGGGGAAATTCCAAGATTTCATACAAGCAATCATTTTGATAGTCATTTTGGCAGAACAACACTTCGAGTAGGCAGCTCTGTTTTCCACGCTTTTGCTTTATCTCTGTTTAGCTATGTTCAACAACCGCACCCACCACACACACACACACTCTCACACGCACGCACACAACCATGACACGATTACAAGCACTGACAGGGGTTTCCAATCTTCTAAGGTAAATAGTTGCCATGTTTAGACAAGGACAAATCAGTGTGTGATCCCTTTGCACCTGATCTCACGCTCTCACCCCCCCCCCCCCCACACACGCACACACAACGCACCTAGATGTGCATGAACATGCATACAATATACTCTTACACTGGTATGGGTATATACAAGCATACTGACACACATACACACAGAGAGTAAGAGGTTTTGAATCCAAGGAGCAAAGAGATGTGACCTGTCAGCAGAGTTTGCATCGCACGTCTTGCACATACTACATGCTCATGTTAAAATTTGAGATGCTTTGACAGAGTGTGGTACTTTGACATTGCATCCTATTATACACATGCAAATGTGTAATTATGCCACCACTATAAAGTGTCTCTTTGAGCCTTGACTTATCAGACAAGAACTAAGGACAGGCTCACTAGATAACAGAAATCACTATCTGACATAATGTGCCACAAAACATTTATTCTAATCATTTTGCAAATTAAGCCATTCAAAGATGTTTATTATAGAATTACAGTGCTGTGAAAAAGTATTTGCCCCCTTCCTGATTTCTTACTATTTTGCATATTTGTCACACTTAAATGTTTCAGATCATCACACAAATTTTAATATTAGACAAACATAGCCAGAATAAATACAAAATGCAGTTTTTAAATAATGATTCTATTTATTAAGGGAAAAAAATCTATCCAAACCTACATGACCCTATGTGAAAAAGTAATTGCCCCCCTTGTTAAATCATGAGTCAACTGTGATTAACCACATTTTTTGGAAAGCTGAGTTCAGTTTCACTGACTGCACCCAGGCCTGATTACTGCCAGACCTGTTCAATTAAGAAATCACTTAAATAGAACCTGTCTGAGAAAGTGAAGTAGGATGCAAGCTCTTGAACAGAAACACATCATGCCGCGATCTAAAGAAATTCAAGAACAAATGACAAACAAAGTCATTGAAATGTATCAGTCTGGAAAAGGTTACAAAGCCATTTCTAAGGCTTTAGGACTCCAGTGAACCACGGTCAGAGCCATTATCCACAAATGGAGAAAATTGGGAACAGTGGTGAACCTTCCCAGGAGTGGTTGGCCTACCAAAATTACTCCGAGAGCGCAGCGACAACTCATCCAGGAGGTCACAAAAGAACCCAGAACAACATCTAAAGAACTGCGGGCCTCACTTGCCTCTGTTAAGGTCAGTGTTCATGATTCAACAATAAGAAAGAGACTGGGCAAAAATGGCATCCATGGGAGAGTTCCAAGCCGAAAACCACTACTGACCAAAAAGAACACAAAGGCTCGTCTAACATTTGCCAAGAAACATCTTGATGATCCCCAAGACTTTTGGAAAAATATTCTGTGGACTGACGAGACAAAAGTTGAATTTTTTGGAAGGTGTGCGTCCCGTTACATCTGGCGTAAAAAGAAGACAGCATTTGATACAAAGAACATCGTGCCAACAGTCAAACATGGTGATGGTAGTGTGATGGTCTGGGGCTGCTTTGCTGCTTCAGGACCTGGACAACTTGCTGTGATTGATGGAACCATGAATTCTGCTGTCTATCTGAAGATCTTGAAGGAGAACCTTCGGCCATCAGTTTGTGACCTCAAGCTGAAGTGCACTTGGGTTATGCAACAGGGCAATGACCTGAAACACACCAGCAAGTCCACCTCTGAATGGCTTAAAAATAACAAAATTGGGGTGCCCCTATAGCTCAGCTGTTAGGGTGCGCGCCCCATGTATTGAGGCTGTCACTCCCCTGCAGCGGCTGCAGGCTCGACTCCCACCTGCGGCTCATTTGCGGCGTGTCGTCCCCTCTCTCTCTGCCCCCTTTCCTATCATATCTTCAGCTCTCTCTATCATAAGCACTGTAGATGTATGCTCATTTGAATAATTTTCTATATGAGTTCAAATGTATTTTGCTGTTTTGATTAGTCCTGGTCAAAGCAAGAAAATATTGGTCTTGTGTTGTTATTGATGTGAAAGACGATGTTTTCTGTAAGTTCACGGGACAACCTTAGGAATTATGAAGAAAGCAAGAAATGGGATGATGCTGTTAGTGAGCCACAAAGGCAGGTTCTTACCAACAGCCAGTGTTGCTGTCTTTTAACCATAGCCGTGATTGTTTCCTGAAGAAACTGAGCAACCATAATCTTCAGGTATCCCCAACCAAGTCACGTTTATGCTGAAACCAAACCAAAGCAGTCTCAGATCAGAATGCAGTTTTGATTTTGCAACAATGATTTTCAATTTTTCCAATGCAGGTTTGTGGCTGTTTTGGAAGACACATGCACATACAGTAATGTCCCACTGAGGCGTCAGATCAGGAGGAACTAACAAGTGCCATTCTGGGGGGCAATTACCAATCACATATTTTGCGTATATATTGCATATTTTCGTCATTTAGATTTGGAGGACTTGTTGGATACAACAGACAGTCTGTTACCAGGCATTTGGAACGAAGAAAGCCCTTCTTTAAAGAAATCCAAGGGACTGCACGGTGGCAGCATGTTGTTTCAGCTGCCTGTGATATAGTCCAACAAGGCTGGTTTGAGTAACAGATGAGTTTGAACATTTATCAACCACCAAAACAATGCAGTTTATAATATTATGAGACAGAATTTCAACAACTCCGGAAGTCATGGTCATTAAATCTACTTTGATGAAGTTAAACAGTACAAATACGTTGGTTGTGTTACAGCGTAACCTACCTGCAATGTGTGCTTGCACGTTGATAATTGGCTAACGCGGCGCCTGCCTGGAGGACTTCACAGTTTGTTGTGGCAGAAGTTAAGCTTTGTTCAACTCTTTTTTGCCAAAGTATTTTTTATGTGGGGCGCAATCTAAAGCTCAAGAACAGCATCTTAATAGACCTTGTGGTGTGGTTTGTCGACTGCTGTTTGTAAGGTCAAGAATGACCTTTCAGTCTCAACTATAAATGCCTGTTGCCTTCTGATATCTCATGTAAAACTCTTTGACAATACAATACTGTCAATGGTATGCTATTCCACCAGATGGAATTTATATTGTTGTATTTCTGAACTTGGAAGCATCTTAAGAGAAAATGAAGCCTGCAAGTTTTATCTCTCATGGCCCTCATCGCTGTTTCATAGCTTGAAAGCTAATGTTTTATGGCACAGACACAGCCACACTTTACAATTCAGTTCAGCTTTAAGAGTTGAGCTGATTATGAAAATTACATCAACAAAAAAACTTGTAAATCGAATCAAATCAGCATATTTGGATCTGCCGAGCAATGTTTCAGAGAAGACAGATGGTGGAGAGAAGAGAGAGAGAAGGAGAAAACATCTAGTGGCAGGGAAAACTAAAATCGAGAGAAATACTGAGAAAAGACAGAACGACAGAGAGGAAGATAATCTATCGAGGCATCGTCCTAAATGGCAGCCAGCAGTCAAGTAATTATATTTGAGCAGCCAACTGATTTCTCTTTGTGGTGTGTGTGTGTACTTTCTCTTGTGTGTGTGAATGTGTGCTCGCCAGTGTGTTTCTCATCTCATCTCTGTGAAGATATGAATATTAATGACCCTATTAGCAGACACAGATGCCAGACAGTGCTTTGGTTGGAGTAACATGGGGTTATATTGAAAGCAAGTGAAATAATGTGAAATACTGCCTTTGTGTGAGAGCAAGTGAGAACTGGTTTTAACTGTTCTTATATCTGTGGGAGTCATCACAGAGGTCACACTGCTGAGGTGGAGCTTATTATACATTCCTTGTGATAATTTGAATTTGAGTGTGTCAATCCAAGTGAGACAGCTTAATCGAAGATGGAGTTTCTAAAATAATGACACCATTAGAAAGTTATTTTAGCCACGATTCAGACTTTATCAAGCTTACAAGCAGTGAGGACTCCCAGCTTTTTTTCTGCATTTCAATGTAATCCCAGACAGGAAATCTTGCGAAGGAATATTTTTTTTTTACTTACTTTACAACAAGATATAGTTTGGAAGTGAGAGGGTTGAGAGAGGCCCGAATGTGAATACATTAATTATTAATTTCTGCACTATTGTCCTATTAATTGATGGGAGATACAAGATATTTGCATATAGAAAAACTTCAGCTCTGTACTGTGCTGGAAAGACTTTTAAATGGAATGACACCTTTCCCTTATCCTAAATCTAATGTTAAAGCTACTATAATCAATATTTTCACATCAACACTTCATTGAATGAATGAATGAATCCAACTCTGCAGTTCCTCTCAGCTCTAAAGAGCACGTCAGCATCTTTCAGCGCATTGTTTTGGTTTTACAGCTCACAACTTAACTGTTTTATTTCAGTCTCACTGTTTTTATCAATGTCTTCTTCAGATGCAGCTGGCAGATGTTTTCAGCAAAAAAGACCTACAAGGATCTGTGCGCTGCTTGTCCAGAGCCAAACAGCAAACAGACATTTTATTGAATGGATATGGCTTTGTCATATGTGGAGGAAACCTTGTTTAGGGGCTAACAGCTGCTCTCACTGAACAATGGCGGTGGACTTCCACAGGACAAGGCCCCATCTGCCACTGGTCTCTCCTGAGGTGGTCAACTATTGGAAACTAATGCTGGTGTTTTACCAGTCAGTTGTCATCGGCATACTCTTCTATACTTTGGTGTGCTAAGGAGGCAGCATTAAGAAGGGGGGCGCTATGTGGCTGGACAGGCTGTTGAGGAGAGCTGGCTTTGTGGTTGGCAAGGAACTGGATTCTGTTAATCCAGTAAGTGGCATGTAAGTGGCAAGGAAGCACCATAAACTGTTGTCCATCATGTACAATGCCCACCACCCTCTGCATAGCACATTCACATCACAGAGCAGTTCAGTGAGAGACTTCTGTCCCAGTCCTGCTCAACAGACAGACTGAGGAACTCTCTTGTCCCCCAGACCATGTGGCTATTCAACTCCTTCCAGCGATGTGAGTGAGAATGTGACTAAATGCTCACCTGCATTCTGTCATTATGCTGCTCAGGTCACGTACTGGCTGTTAACCATATGCACAATTTGCATTTATGTTTGTGGGGGCGGCTGTGGCTGTAGAGCATTTGTCTGCCAGTCAGGAGGTTGGTGGTTCAATCCCTGGCCTTGGCAGTCCGCATGCAGAAGCATCCCTGGGCAAGATATTGAACCCCCAAAACTGCCCCTGATGCTGTGCCATCGGTATGTGAATACTTATGCACGTCGCCTTGGATAAAAGCGTAATTGTTTGAATATATTTCTCTTCGATTTGCATTTTAGATTATTCACAGTTCTCATTATTTTTGTTGTATTTTTACTTTTTAATCACTTTGCATTTGCAATAACTGCCATGTTGATCTCACATTAGCACTACTTACATTAGCACATACTCTCACAGTGAAAGCTCTCTGCAGTGGCCAGATTGTCACTTCACTGCTCTTATATTCTTGTTTTTATTCTTATATTGTTGTGTATATTAGGGTTTAGTATGTGTCCTATAAGCTACTGGATCCCAAAATTTTACTTCCTATCTATCTCTCAATCTAATTGTGGACATTTTTTTATCCACTTTTTTAAATGAATGTAGCAAAGTACAAGCATGCTTTGTAGGAGGATAATTCATCAAATCAAATAATTTTTAATCTCCAGTCAGGCGACAAATATCTGAGACGTGGACAGTAATTCACAAGTCTGGAACGGGTTATGCACGCACACACATTGAATACAGTTGTCTTTACTTCAAGGTCACATATGATATGGTGCTTTCACAGACACACATGCACAATACATACAGGCATTTGAACAGACGGAGAATAAATGTAAAGTCATACCTCAAAACAGGCGGAAACAGAGAAACATGGACACACACATATTCCCACACAAAGATGAGGACACATGTATGCACAAATAAAACACACACCTACACAGTAACCTTGGAGAGATTGGCCGGTTTGTTAAAGACTTAAATGCCTTATAGAAATAGTGACCTCCTGTTTGTAGAGTGGAGCATTAACAGGCTGTGCCATGATGGGCAAGTCTGCAAAATCCTGTTTGTATCAGCCCTTGTAGACACAATGGAAAAATGGAAATAAGGACTGTTGATACTTGGCATTCTTGCTTCTATATGTTTGCTGACACACTGGAAGTTTTCTTTTATTCTCTTTTACAGATGGACCTGCTACTTACCATATTTACACTTAATCAAACACCAGCTTTTATTCTCTTTTTAAAATACACTCGTGTACATTCTTCTATGGCAGGTGTTTGAGTTTTCCTACATTCAATCTTGTGTTGTTATTTGATTTCTAATTTCGAATATATGCAGTGTTCACTTTTATGTTTCTGGAATCTATTTTCTTAGTTTGTGTCATTTTCTATGAAACAGCTTTGACTTTTAATTGTGTTATACAATAAATCAGGCTTAGGGTTTGATAAATTCTGAAGAAAATATATGCAGTTCAGTCTTATTTTTTTTTATTTGAGGTCTTTATTTTCACCTTTAAAAGCATAAATTTTGCCAGAGAAAGAACTTCCTTTGGTTTAAAATCACACATGTAACCAGTCAAACAGCTGAAATAATAATATATGATCCAGTGATCACAACATATGCTACTTGTTTTCCCACGTTGGCCATATAACAAACTTCATGACACTCCACCTGTATATACTGCAAGTTAATGCTGCAACATACAGGAGAAAGTAATGCTCATAAAGGCCCCCTGCAAACCCTACCACCCCCCACAATTTAAGGGCAAATGTTGCACCTTTTCTGCCTCCCTGCAGAGCAGACAACCCTCCCCTGTGGTGGGATCAAGGTGTGTCTAGCTGTTCATTGTGATAACCTCATGGCTTGCCCTCAAACACACATCAGCAACATGCTTTCATTTGAAAGCTTTATCCTCAGAGATGTGTGTGGCTCCAAACCACCTGAACACCCAGGTGGCTTGAACCCCCTCAGAGCCAGCCTGGTGGTTAACCTTCACTGACACTGAATGTGCCGCTTTCTTTTTCACTTTGCCTGAGCCCAGCTCTGGAATTGTCAGAATCTCAATAGCTATATTGACCCGGGTTAGCACTGTTAGCACTGCATCAGCTGAGCCAGGAAGCATGGTGTGAACGCTATCCACAGCCTGCCGAGCCAAAAGACACGACCTTGTTCTGATCTCTGCTTCTAATCCTGCGGTTCTTCAGCCCTGTGATCCCTCTAGGTCACAGATTTTGTTGACACCGTCCTCCTTCAGGCTGGACTGCGAGCTGGCAGGGTGAACAACTTGGCAGTAATGGGCGACTGTTGTTCACAGAGGACTGTGGCTCTTTGAGAGTTTGGGATAGTTTGGAAAATACTAATTTAAACTCAAACTCAACTTCCTACATAAATAGAGATACAAGCAACCACCAGAAAAAACCCTGCAAGTTAGTTGCTGAGGAAAAATCTACAGTTTAATTGTGTCATTACTGTCAGAAGTCATGAAAAAAAAAAAAGCTTTTGGGCAGTGGCCTGCTTCCTTTTCATGGAGTAAGAAAGACATAGATACCGCATGCAGCACTACCTAACCCTAATTTTAGATCCATGCCATTATTTCACACCACACTACTCATAAATCAAAGTGGTCCAGTGGTTTGACTATAGGAGCTAACAAGGTTATGAGCAAGCAGAGCACGTGCACACACGCACACACAAACGCACACTCTCCTCTTATGAAGAATGTGATGATTAGTGTGGAGGTTTAATAAGAGCATATGCTCTACTGCTGTTGAAGTGAATAATGTGTTGTACGTCAGGTACATCTTTCTTTGATCTCTGTGGTTATGTAAAGTGAAAGTGCTTTGTGAATAGGGATTTATTATTTGTCCATTTCTTTTTCAGAGTGTGTGTTTACATGCAGTAAAGTAGTTTTGTCAGTAACTTGTTTTCAGAAACATTGTGCAAACAAGAAACCTGGTTTCATATCCAGATTTCTGCTGGACAAATGTGATTTGGCCATTGACTGGGATGCTAACAGGGGTTTAATGTGCCAGTGTACATGCAACTGACAGCAGTGCAGCAAGCTCAAGGTAAGAGCTCATAATTGTCAATCCTTGCACCTAAAAATAATCCTGGGTCCAACCAAAACTGAAATAAACACATTTAAATGTCTAAAAGTCTGTTCCCACACTTGTCACAACAGACTATTTTATGCATGAAATGCAGTGCATTGAACAGAGCACTGCTGTTTCTCAAAGTGTTGTTTGCCACTGTAGGAAAGAATCAGTAGCACATTTTTATAAACATGACTTTACAATTTGCACAAACTCTTGCTGTGTTACTTCATATATTTCACCTCATTAGTAGATATCAATAAAAACTGTAACCAACCTGAAAGATCTCATGTTTTCTGTCAATGGGAGTAAAGCAGAAGCTCAGTTCTACACAAACAAACACACGGTATCTGCCTCATGACAGCCAACCCCTCAGCTGAGGCTGTTCACTTTGTCCAAGCTCTGCCTTATGGGGATGACACTCAAAATGGATCAATGAAAAGATTAAAATTAATCAAGCATAATTAGGGACAATGTTTATCAAAATCACTCCTTCAAGTTTGAATTTATCTGCATATTCAAACAACAAACTGAGAAAACCCACAAAGAAATCCAATATGTGTAGGTGAGAAACCCCAAAAGGGCTTATTAAACGTCTGACCATAATCGAATACATAATTCACCCAGACTGGACTCAGTGGGCTAAAATGTGCACAGACGGTCCCAATTCAATTTTGCATTTCTGCTACAGAAACCTGCTATAACCCTCAAATGATTTCTGTTTGTTTTCACACACTTTCAGCAAAAAGAAGGAAACAAAAAATAAATAAATAAATAAATACAGAACTTTGCAAACCATTTAACATGTAATAATCAGTCAATACAAATTTCACCAAACGCTCATGGTCACAGAGGCCTCAACTTCCATTCAAATCTGTGAAAATCAGTTGCAGGTGTGTTGAGTCTGTAATCACATCTGCCAGTACTGAGAGGCAGAGCTTTTCATTGACTAAAGACATAAAACAAAACAAAAAAAATCAGTCACACATGGTCACACATGGATGAAAAAAAGGGGAGAGAATAGATGAACCGGGACAATCTTTTCTGAATAGAAAAGCAGACAGAGTGTACACTGTAAAGAAACGGCTGGACATGCAACAAACTAAAATACTGTGTATATTTTTGCTATTGTGAGGTTTAGAGGAAGCACATGGTGAATACCTGAAACATACATGACTGAATGATTTTCAAACAAGAGAAATACAGTTGAGAGAGTGATTTCAAAACAAAACCTGTGTCCATGAGGCAAATGTAATCAGAACCCAGAATACAAAGTGTTTCCCTGCAGAGAGCAGCGTGAACCTGCCAATACTAAATGCAAAGCATTAGTTTTCATGAGGAAGTGCAAGGGAGCTTTTTATTTTTGGCAATGGAGACGTATTGTCCATGCCAAAATGAAAAACAATCAAGTGTCTAATCGCAGCTTGGAGGTGGGTCCAGGGGTGGAGCTTAACAAGACCTAATGGAAGCTATGACAGACAACCTTTCACAATACAACAGTTTCCTGTGGACCAGCCAGTCAGAAAGGACTCTCCTGTTGACTGTACATTAAGTTACATTTGTGCTTGACTGTCAGCAATCTCAAGGGATGGATGACACGGCATGAAGTTGTACAAACAGGAAATACATATTTCACTTAATTTTTTGTTTTCTTTTTATTGGGCCTTTTGAATCTCCTAGACATGAAGAGCTTCTTGCAGGATCTAGGGTTGAGTGTGGTTACATATGTATGTAGTCCTTTCAGGGGGAACTCTTTGCGGATCTTGGGGAGTTTTGCAAATGTGAACTTTTACGGCTTCAGAGGGAGCTGCACAAAGTCTGATAAATTGCCTCAAGTGATGCCACATGGCTGAAGTTTGTTTATGTTTATGGGTTTTGAGAAAGAAGTGAGTTTACCAGACCTCTGTAACCTGCTCCTTATCCCTGTTTTAGGCTACTGGGTCAAGGCAACATTAGCCGCTACTAGAACAACACACCAAGATGTCACACTAAACCGCCAGCAGTCAAGTTGCACTGTGGGTAAAGTCGACGCCTCACCGTATTTCTCACCATTATTCAACAGAGGGGTATACAGTATAACCTTTGCCATACTTCAAATATCATGAGTGCAAGGTTAACCTTGCCCTTTCACATACTTCTCTGCTTGGCCCTTTATCACCTGTCAGTGGTCTAGTTATATATCTCATGTTGATCTCCAATCCTAATCCTGGCCTGATGGGGATTTACAGTGGAAGCAATGATTAAGTGGGCTGACCTTCAACTGGAAGACCTGGGTTCAAGCCACCGTGACAGCAGGCGTATGTCGTTTTTGAAGTATCCTCCAGCAAAATGGCGAATCCTCTTTGCAGCTCCGGGTGTGCTGTCCTGTCACAGACGCTGCACTTTGACCTTGCTGTGGAGGGAAAAGGAAGAGTTATCAGTAGAGTATTAGAAACCAATTCACCAACAGAATATTTCAGTTGCGAAGACGCTGATGGTTATGTAAATAATACATTGTCTTTGGTGGAGAACAGAAAGCTGTGGACAGTTGGAGAAATCTAGTTGGTGAGGGTGAATGAGTGGCATTCTTGTGTTATCAAAAATGTAGGGAGCGCTGCCAGGCCATTGTAGTACGATGGCCAATTATTCAGTTTCCCTGCGTTATTTTCTTTCCTACCCATATTCTGTGAAAACCTGGCCCCAGTCTGCCTCTGACTGGCTCTGATCCTGACATTTTTTTTCTTTTAACTTTAACCATTTAATCAACCATCTAACCTTAACCAAGCAATGAACACTAGCCAATCAGAGGCACCCTCTGTTGTAAGCAAGCTCTCTGCTGTTCAAGCTGTTAAATGCCTGTATGCACACTGTATGTATGCAGCAAAAGGCAGTCTCAGGTGTGAATAACATATCTGTGAAAGTTTACTGTTTTTGTCTGGAACTGCTGAGAAAAAGAGACGAGAAGCTCAATCAATATTTCCCAGATAAAAACAGGATTTAAAAGAAATTACCAAATCAGAAATGCTGCATTGAATAGTGAGGCCATTTCAATCAATTGCAGGGTGCAACATAATTGGTACTCTGATTCTACTTCCTCTAAAAGAGGGTATAAATTTACTGGTTTGGCAGTTTTAGGATCATAATCAGAAGGGCTAAATGCAGGACTAATGGCATGTCTGCATTAATTACCCTGTCTGAAAATGGTTATCTTCGAGAAAACATCAGCCCATTCGCCCCCAACCCCTTCCTCCCACCCCCAACCATTGATTGCTTTGTTGATGCTGCATGTTAAAGCCAGTGCATTGGGAAAATGAGGTATTAGCAGCCCTTCTTTCATCATATATTAGCTGCTAATTACTGACAACACAGAAGCTTATTAAAGTCTTTGGAGGGCTACAAGACAGATAAAACATGGGCTGCTTGATGATGCAAGGATGGAGCTGTTATTAAATATACACTCACAGAATACTTTTCCTTTGCAAGTACACACCAAAGGGTATTGTAGGAGCCGCATTTAAGTTTTTATGTTGTACATTATTTACTTCATTGGTTCTATTTTGTGGAAGTGTGTGAGTGTGCATCCTCTACAGGTGATGACGGTGCCACTCTTTAAATGGCTGCAGGTAGAGCATGATGGGGAGAAGGCGGGCCAGCAGATACCGTCACTGACCGTCCGGTCTGTGTATGGAGTGAACGTGCTCTGCGTGGCACTTGAGCTGGAACCTGCTGCGGCCTGTTCCCTTTGTCTTGCCATAGAAATAATATATAATCTTTAAAACATTTGAATCTTTATTTTGTATTTTCTTTAATTTACAATAAATGACTGGTAACAGTCAGCAGTCAAACTCTCTCCGAGTGGATTTTTTTAGGACACAAACTGCGAGTCTGACACTTTATGACCTGCTTTCTCCTTGTGGCACAAACTTTTAGGAAAATAGGATTTAGGGGTTAAAGGAAAACCCAAAACTGTTTTTTGCCACTACAGGTATACGCACATGTGCGCACACACACACACACACACACACACACACACACACACACACACACACACACACACACACACACACACACACACACACACACACACACACGGACAAAGCACTGACATTAAAGCACTGACATTAAGGATAATCATGGTTTGTCAGGCTTTGTTGCTCGCTATCAAAATACACAGCTGAAGGTGCAGTCATGCCTACAGTTCACTGAGTCTGAACCATGGTGTAAAAGTTTACTCAATGGATTTTTGGATTGGCACAAATAAACCAGAGCTAGTAACAATACTACAACAATACACAGTGTCATATTAAGGTCATATTTATTTGAGCTAAGGGGATTTCAATAATTTAAGATTTTGGCAGCAGGTGGATTCAAAACAAATGTTGATTCTAGTTCCTGTAATTAAAAAAAAAACAAAAAAACAACAGTTTCCTCTTTGTTCTTTGTAATTTAAGTTTGAGGATTTTTAAATGGGCTCCATGTACATTTGCAGTGGGGCATCACAAAGATGGCAGCTAAAGCGTAGGGTTAAAGTAGAGGGGATACATATGACTGCAGACAATGCCTGGCTTATCATGAGCAATGCTTCGTGAAATTGTACTCTATGGAAAAAACAAGTCCACAGTAGAAATGTATCATCCATTTAGTGTGTGGTTTCCATCTGATTTGCATGTCATGAAAGAAGTTTGAATAAATCTGCCTTTATCAGACCTAATCAAACAATACAAAAATCTAACGAAAAATCTGATTTTACAAATTTAAATAAAAAAAACAAAACAAAACAAAACAAAAAAAACATGCAACAGTGAGGACTTCAGTGACTGTAAAGTGTGTTAATCAGGGTCCTCTGGCAGCAGGAAACATAATGTGTAGGCGTATGGAGACATAATCACTGGTTTAAACAAGTCAATCTGTTTCAAAAAAAAAGAAAGAAAGAAAGAAAGAAAGAAAGAAAGAAAGAAAGAAAGAAAGAAAGAAAGAAAGAAAGAAAGAAAGAAAGAAAAGAAAATGATGGGACTTAAAACCTCCAGGAAAACTGGCTTTAGAGCTTCAATATTTATCTGTAATATTTAACATATATAACTAAATAAACTCAAACATTACAGTTCAACAGTCCTTTAGATTCAAATGACAGCTGTGCTTATGGTTAACAAATTTGATTCAAATACCACAAAAAATCCCGACTGGTGCACAGGAGTCCATCAGATCACTTTTTTCCACTGAAGACACCTTCTAAGCTGTGAGAAAGCAGCACGAGCAGACATCTTTCATGTGAATCACTCACTGTTCTAACTTCTAAATGGTGCATTCATGTACAAGCCCTTCACTCAAAGTTGAGTTAGTTGATTAAGAAAACAGGTTTTCAGTGCCTTTAAGTGTGGAGCGGCAGTCATGGAAGAGAGCTCCACTGTTCAGTCACGCTTGCAAACCAGTTCTAGGTCTGATTCATGTTTTAACATCTGCTGCCCTAACAGTGTGATAACAGATCTATATGAAAACAGACAAACGCATTAACAACAATTCTTCAAAAACTCACAAGAAAGGTGCCTAAATTCATCACTGACAGGTTTTATATGAGAAACATTACAACCTTCCTGCATGTGAACCACTAACTTGAGTCCAATTAAACAGCTCCTCATTTTGTGTCATGATGCGGGATGATAGAAAGAACTCTGTGACTTTGTTTGTCCTTTCGAATTGTAGCTAACTGTGGCTTCATTTGTCTGTGATGGAGTCCAACAGGAAAACAGAAGCCCAGTTGTTGTTTTTGGAGAGAAGCTGTAATTACCTGTGGGCTTCTCTCTCACTTGATTAAGGAGGAAAAACTAATCCTGGAGAGCTGAGACTGAAACACACACCAGCAGAGATGCAAAGCGTGCACGCATACCCACACATTTCAATATATGCACGAACACACACACACACACACACACACACACACACACACACACACACACACACACACACACACACACACACACACACACACACACACACACACACACACACACACACACACACTATGTCTCATGTCCCACAGAAGCATGCACAACCACAAAAACACAGGCACACACACAGGCACACACACACACACACACACACACACACACACACACACACACACACACACACACACACACTAAAGCCCAGAGGCCCGCAGTTTAATTGAACTTTCCCACCGATCTGCCGACTGTTTTTTCACACACGTCTCTTTTTTCTTCCCCTCTTTCTTAATCAGCAGAGAGTTGGAGGTGGCAAAAAAAGAAAGACAGAGAAACCAAAAAGGATGCAGAGAAAGAAAAATAAGGGAGAGAAGAGGGGGAAGCAGAGAGGAGGGGAGAGAGAAAAGGAAAAGCTCAGGTGAAAATCTAGAGAGAAAAAGAGGGAGGTGAATGCAGGAGTGGAGGTGTTAGATGGGTAATCTAATCCTGTGGAGGAAACAGTTAGACCGAGGGGGAAATGAGCTTTTACAAAGGCAACTTTATCAAAGGATAAATTGGAAAAGTGGAAAAAGGTATACTTCATAGTTATCAGGAGAAAGCCCACAGCAGTGGAGGAATTTAGAAACTGATTATGAGATACTGAAGTGCTTGTCACTTGGAAAGGTTTAAGATGATCATTTCAACAAAAAAAAAAAAAAAAGTTTAATTGTAAAGTGCATGTGACTGTGTGCAGTTAGTGTGGGTGTTGTTTCATAACACAAAAAGTTCTGGTTGCAAAACATCATTCACAAAAAAAAAAAAAAAAAATGGTAGGGTTCAGGAGAATAAAGTATTCATACGTTTTAGTGATAATCGCTCAAGGTTGTTCTACAGCAGGGAAAAGAGCTACTGCAATGACTTCATCCACTGAAAGCGATGTATTCACAGAGGTATTCTCTGGGCTGTGCTCGCATAGTCATCAGGATCTGCAGGTATAATGTTGCCATGTTCACTCTCAAGGCCAAAGTACCACTAGTAAAATTGTGGTTACTTCCAGAGGATTGAATTACCACTGATCCTTGTGGTTTTCTATGAGGTTCAAGGTTCATTTATTCATCATTATTCTATAACACAAGGTTGTACAACGAAATACAAGCCACAACAGAAAAAAATTATTGTTGAGTTCTGAGAATGAATTGAGGAAAAAAGCTGCTTTGTCGTCTGGTGATACAGCAGCAGATGCTTCTGTATTACTTGTCAGATGGCAGTGGGGTGAACAGGCTGTTGCTGAGGTTGGTATTGTCTTTTAGTGGATTTGGCATAACTTGTTCACCTGAGTGCAATGCTGGGCTACAACCATGTGGATTGAAGCTTGGCAACCAATCAGAAATGGCAAAGGACAGCCTGTGACTGTGACATTCACCATGTGAGTTCAGCATGTTAGCATGCTAACATTTGCTAATTAGCGCTTAACACAAAGCACAGCTGAGGCTGATGATGTTAGCTTTGTAAGTACGTGGTCATAAATGACAAGTTAAAAATGGAACCTGATTATGGTGCTGGATAAAAAGCTACAGTAAGAGATCACCAATGTTATTCTAATTCAATATGAAGGGGGTAACACCAAATTTCAATGCAATCCATCCAACAGTTGCAGAGGTACAAAATGTCATGGCCGTCCATCCAATAGTCTGAACCAAAATGGTGGATCAACAAAGAGACTGACATTGTCATCTTTAGAGAGATGTTGCTAAAAATATTCAAGTGTCCAAATAAGCCATGACAGTGTGACATTGAGGCAGCATGCACAACACCAGGACCTTGAAACTGATGCAGCTAAATGGAATTCAACCATTGTTATTTACACCTGTGCTTTTCATACTGTATGTCTTCTGTGAAAAATCTTTGAAACTGAGGCTTTATATTTATGAAGTATTTCTCGACTGCCACAGCTCGGAGCTGAGCACCGTTCATGTGTTGGACTGAGTTGTTATCTCGCAACTGTGGTCACATTTCAAATTTCCACATAGAAATTGAACGCACCTTTTGAATTTCCTCAGTCACAGATGGTGGATTGACTGAAAGGTCATTGGAAAAATCTCATTATTTTGATATGTGTGTATTCTTTATCACTGAGTATTGTAAATGTAAACCGCTTTTGCAATTTTGTTTATTTTCTGACAGTGATACAGAGTGAAGCATCTTTGAATTTGTGCAAGCGAGGGAGAAAGAGATGAGGCGCACACATATCTCGCTGACAGCTGAAGCTTTCTGTCGTCTTTTTCTCCCTTTCTCCTCTGTAATTGCAAACGCATTTATTCCCGCTTTGTAGCTGGCTTATTCACAGCTGCGTCTAGATAGCAGGAGGCAGTTTAAGACACTTATTCTTTATTCCCCAAATTGAGAAACATACTTATCAATGCAAATGAAATGAGTGCTGTGAAAGCAGGAGGAGGAGGAGGAGGAGGAGGAGAGGCAGTGATGAGAGGAATACCAAAAAACAGAGGGAAAAAGGAAATCCACAATGAAACCAATCAGTTTTCAGGCTGCTGGGAGAGAGACAGGGCAACAGGAATCATAGAAAGTGACCAGCTTTGTCATTTAATTTAGTTAATTTTAGTTGTCCACCACAGTCTTCAGCACAGTTTGACAGAGAGAGTGTGAAGGTAATCCAGTTAGCTGAGAGACAGTCTTGTCTCGACTCCCTTCTGCTCACTGACTGGCTCTTTTGTGCGGGCATTCTGATTGGCTGAGTGCTGACCAGGCTAAAAGCTTTTGAAGTAGAGGTGAAGAGCAATTAGAGTCACTGTCACACACACACACACACACACACACACACACACACACACACACACACACACACACACACACACACACACACACACACACACACACACACACACACACACACACTTTCTCCCTCTCTTAAACACTCTTCTGCTCACATCCTCATAAACACCCTTTTCTCTCTTTCATGCTCCTGATTGTGCATGTATTATAGCACAAACAGCAATGAAGAACACACACTAATGTCACAAAAGTTTCTTTGAGTCATGCACACACTTCCTCCCTCCCTCACTCCCTTTCTCCTCTCACTCTCTCTACTGTCACTGCAGTAAAGTAGCAGTCATCCAAAAGTACCGACTGGGTGATGACAGGGCCCGGGCGGACACTGTGCCTGATCCCTGTTGCGTCCCTGTTCTGCACTTGGTTGATATCTCATCCCCCCTTGACAATGTAGCGATGACAGCGCCACATCGTAACACCCCTAAGCACCATGAGTGGAAACCAGCTGCAATGCTTTAATTATCCACCAGGAGGAGCAAAGCTCAAAAGGTTTACTGCCATCAGACTGCTGTAGTGTTTGCCCATTGCTGCAAGACATTTCCATTCACCTGATGCACCTGAAATCAGATGTTCTTATCATATGTGATGTGTATGAACAAGCTTTCAGAGTTGCATGAAAAAATTAGATCAGTGCAGGTGGGAAATGAATGACGCACAGGAAGAGACAGCTGTGTGTGTTAGCCTACACGCCTGTGTAGCATGTCTGCACAAACTGACATTATGTTTTTAGACGAGGGACGAAATAACTTCCATTACATTCACATGTACTAAAAGGGGCTCCGTCTATTATATTTGGCTGTTCAGTATTATTTGTTACTTCTTCCAACATCAGCCTGCATGAGTCTCATGTTTTGCCTGACGGCCTCCTGCCTGAGCAGGGCCTGTTGTGTGGGTTCCTCTGTTTTGCTCTTGTGTTGTCTTTGCAGGGCACCTGGCCAGTCTCCTGTGGTCCCCTTTAAAAACCTCCCAGTGCACCCTCCTGGGGCTCTCTCCCTATCCAGTCAGCATCCCTCCGCGCCACGTTTTGTTTAGTTGGCTTCAGTTGTTATGGGTGTTGCTTATTTAATAAATGTTAACCTTTTACGTTAAACCGTGTGTCTCCATTGTTTTGTCACGGCTCACGAGCCGGGTCATGACAAGTGTAAGGCTCAAACTGTGTCCAGCTAAAGTTCAGTTCTAAAATCCCAGCTGAGCTGCTGATAGTGCTGTCAGCTGAAAAGCCAATCACAATGCATGCCTCCCCTCCACTTCTACCACCCATCTCCGCTTCCATCACAGTAGGTTTTGTGGTCGTACTGCGATTAAAGTGTACAGAATGCCGCACAAAAAGTGCATTGATTCAACTGACAAAATGCAATGAAAGCCTCAAATCATCAACATAAGGGGCAGTAATTAAAAATGTGTCGCGGACAGCATTTCATAAACTTTACAAGGTTTCCTTAAACTCAAAAATTCCCCAAAATGCACAATTTCTTAAGGGAGTCTTGTTTTTCCTCCCCATGTGACATGACTTCATCAATAAAACTTTGTATTTCATAGATAATAGAGAAATCTGTTGGGAAAGACCCTTTTTTGAGTGGTAACTACAGCCAAGAACACAATATACAATGTTGTTCATTTAAATACGACAAAACTGGTCTCATGGTCTCAGTCTGAGTTTTGGGGAGGTGTATCTAAAATGACGTACAAGACAACAGGAATATTTCTACTTGATGGAATGGGAAATAAGTGAATAACAACGACTGACAACTTGACAGCAAATGTTTCAGCTATTCATCAGAGTTTGTGTGAGTCACGTTCTTCCACACACATAACACATCATCAAAAAAACCCAGTTACACAGTTGGCTTGAAATAATCCTTGACACCAGATGCGTTCATGCCCATTCAAGCTGGGGGCGGGGACCACCAGACTTTTGATTTTTTGGATTTTTTTTGTTTAATTTTATATTTTAGCCACTGCAGCTACACCTCAGTTGTGCATTAATACTGGAGATGGAGGCTACAGCTTGATGGTATATTGTTGAAGTAGCTGGTAGAGCATCAATCTCTTTACAAACGTGTGGAAATGAAGCACAAAGAGTAAATTCTCTTAAATGGCTTTGTTCCTCTCCTAACTGAATTTGAGAAATAAAGGCATAATTTGCTTTGTAACATAGTTGGCCTCTACCAGCTAGAGGTAGTAGCCATCCATTTACTTACCAATCCTGTCTACTACTACTACTACTAATACTACTACTAGTAATAATAATAATGGCTCATAGAGCACTACTATGTGATGTCAGCACAGTCTCACTCATCTGCTTCCTGTGCATTGTGTTAACATGCTGGCAGTTTCCTTTCATCTGTGGCTTCATTAATTTGCATTTCCTTAAAATCTTTGGGTGAAGCAGACAAGATTTAAGTCTTTTTTCCAGAAAAGTAGCAGCAGTGTAGAAAGCAGTGTAGAAGAGAATGAATAAGTGAGTGTCATTTTCAATAATCGTAACAGCACAAATAACTGACATGAAAATCTGGAAATAAATATACAGTATTTACTCTAATGCAAAGTGGAGATTACTGAGCCACAAAACTTATTTAGTGAGGTTTAAAATAATCCCCCCAAGTCTTTGAATATTTAAGTCAAATTGCAGGAAATTGCATCACTATCTTCTTTATTTATTATTTCTGGGGAAGGACCCCTATGCCCCCTGCTCTAATTGTGTCCCCCTGAGAATTTTGGCTGCCAACATGGTAGCAGCTGTATTTTCAAATGCGATGCACAGAGAGCAGATGAGACTGACGTCCCTGCTTGACAAAAACTTTTCTTGCTCACTTGTGCGCTCTTGTTTTCTTCTGGGTGTGCAGACGAATGTGCAGATATCTATATATATGCAACCTTTCCTCCCTGCTCTCATGTCTGTCTGTCCTACCATCTGCCTGTTCATTTGCTGTTTGCTGTTTGTGGCTAAGATTAATGTCCAATTCAAGAGAAGAAGAGGCTTTACTTCTTTCTGGACTTTTGCTGTCTTGAACGATTGGCTGGGTTGTTAAAAATCAATAATAGGGGAATAAATAACACATTACATTATTATTTCCCAGTTCTACTCCTACTCCCCGATGCTCTGCTATCCCTCAGTGCCGCCCCTTCTTATGCTGCTCCCGAAGCTCTTGGCAGGGAACGCTTTTTTGAAGATGATTCCAATATTGATTCACAGCGTTGCCTTAAATCCATACACAAATACAGGTGCACCCAGAGGCATGACATTAATGCACACAAATGTGTGCACCTGCACAATGCACACTGTCAGTGAGCAGTCAGCTTTGCCAGTTGACAGGCTTAGTTCTGTATTTGGTGGCAACAACGATGAGCTTTTCAATGCTCCATATTTTTCAGTAGGGTCTAAATTTCAATTATTGCAAAATGCTTCAGCCACAATTGTGGCCGGGTTCAGAATGAGGGAGCCTTAACACTGGCAACATTTGCATTATAGATTACAGTTTTATTGAATGCTTTTATGACCGAGCCTATTCACTGAACATATGTCTGACCTTTAAACCTCTGTGAGGCAGGTCAAAACCTATGTTCTTCAGACTAGATGAGCTCGATTTAAACCTTTCCTGTCAAAACTGTGGAATGACGCTTTTTCATTTTGTATAAAGCACTTTGTACAAAAGGCTTTGAAAGTGTTATACAAGTAAATGTTGCCTAAAATGAGACTGAGATTTAAACCTGCAACCTTTCTTCTTTTAACTACCGACTCCTGCTCGCCTCTGTTGATATAGTACATACGTATGCCATAAATACTGAGGTGTTCAGGGGGCCACGCCAATATCTTGACCAATTCAATGTGTTTTGGTTGACACCGCAGTCAATTCAAGGCTAATAAATATTGATTTGATAAATATTGATCTATGTGATGCAAAGAGCTTGATCAAATTTTAAACAGGATGGGTCAGAGGTGTTTGTGTGTGTTTGTGTGTGTGTCACATGTTTGACATGATTAAATCAGTGCTTCAAAAGATCACGTTCATCAGGAATTTACGGACATTAAATGCAGTATGGCAACAAAGACATATGGAATACTTGCAGCGCGATAGTCTTTTAAGCATTTATCATTAATAACTGTATCACTGAATCATTCGCTGTGTTCTCTTTCACTTCATAAAACCAGTGGACATCATAACACAGAATGTCTATATGGTCTGACACATGCATAAGTGGCACTTCAAAAAATGTACGGCCACACTTGGTTTGTTGGAAATGCTATTTTATGTGAAAAGAACCAGACTTTTTTTTGCCCCTTTGATTAAGGTTTCAAGCTTTCTTAAAATGTTTCACTACAAAGGAGACCATCTAGCAAAGAGAGCGCTCATTGTAAAAGGGCTGTGTGAGGCTTCTGCTCTGAGAGCGTACATTCTGAACAAACACAACTGACAGCGCCTGTCTCTGAATTTTCCTGTAAAATAGGTTAGCAGTGTGTGCTATCTCATCACAGCTTATTACTGTGACTAAAGCCTGTCTGAAACTGTTTAGATGAAATGTTGAAAAGCGAATGTTTGGTCAGGAGTGCAGTGGCATCTTTGTAGCTGCCATGGGTGAACAAGTCACAAACACTGCGACATGTGGTCAACATAAGCTGAAATGTGTTTTTATGTCACGTATCTATTGATGTAAATGCGTAGAATAATGTGATATCATTGTGCTAATTTGTGGGATTTGTTGAAGTTGTTGTGAACATGCAGCGGAGAAGATATTAATAAATGAGATAAATGAGACAGGACAGAGAATAGCCCGCTAAAGGAATGCAACTAAAGTCCGCTGTCTTTTCTTTTTCCTATAATTGCCTCTCTGAATGCATCAGAACCACTTTTGGTGGACATGAGGGATCTCAAGTTGTGTGTTTTTAACTTGCAAATCAGTTTTCCTGATGATGGATGTCGTCTGACATGGTAACCGGCCTCCTCCAGGGCCTGTAGAGAAATAGCTGACAGTGGAGCAATTTCCTGAACATCACCATGCATCGTCTTCGAGTGGATACCAAAATTGACTCATGGCCTGTGATAAATGAGTTTCGAAGCTGCACAACAACAATAAATAGTGACTTTGTGTTGCAAGTGAAGAGTGGAAGAAAAAAATTAGCTACCGCATGTTTAATCGATTGTCCTCAGATTTGTCAAGTGACTTAAAAATATGTCACACTTAGGAGTTATTTTTTTTTGCCTCTCCCATTGTTTTAAAGACAGGCTGCCCTCCTTTGCTGCAGCAGAAGACACATTTGTACGATGAATACTAAATTGATGGATTATGTGGTGTGATGGTAAACGACTGAGCATGACTGCTTTGATCAGCTCACCATAGTTTTATTGAAGTACTCAAAGCTGAATCACTTGACACTTTATCACACAGTCTTGCAATTCACAAACTTTTTCTTCGGAGGCACAAGCATGAACTCAGGGAACCTGCTGTGATTTCAAAGTGGCAACAAAGATTAAAAGTGGTATAAAATTTTTGAAGATACATTAGACAAAAATACCTGATGGTTTTTAGAAAAAAAAAAGACAGCAAGGGGGGAAAACGTTGCAAAAAACCCACCAAAATCAATTTGTCCTGCTACATCAATGCTACACACACACAAACACACCATCTGTCACTCACTGTCGTATAAACACTCGCACCACCCTCTCAAAATACACACTCACACCTATTTTCTCCTCTACCCGTCTGTCTCCCTTTCTCTCTCTCTCTCACACACACACACACACACACACACACACACACACACACACACACACACACACACACACACACACACACACACACACCTTTATTCCCTCTACAGTAGGGGACATTTATTCTGATTATGTTGGGCCCTGGAGATCGAAGATTGTAGTAATCAGAAAACTGGCCAGACATCTATCACTGCAGCAACCAATCAAACAGACCACTCCACCAGCAGCGAATGGGAAAAATTACACACAGAAATGATTCCCACCGGTCTACGCGTGTGTGCATGTGCTTTTTTTGTACTTCTAGCCTTGTGAGGACAGATTTTAGAGGCACGGAAGTTTTCTAAACTGAGCTTTTATTGGTCTTCACTTCAATACATGACTAATATGAAGGCTATGGGTTACGATTAGGGTTAGGTTAAAGTTGGGGTGAATCAATTAATGTACTTTGGGGTTGAAGGGTTTGAGAATTAATGTAAGTCACCGATTGGTCCTCACAAGAATGATTTGTGGTGTGTATTTGTGTGTTTGCCAGGGGAGCGTGAGGCTATTTGTTTTAGCTGATGATGAAGGCGGCTGTGTATTTGGAGAGACAGAGAGTAGGGAATTATGAGAAAGAGTGTGAAGGTAAGTTTGGTACCAGCATCGTTGGGAGCCTAAAGGCCGGCCAGCATGACACACATACACACACACACACACACACACACACACACACACACACTGGTACACACTTCACTCTGGCTTTGGCAGACAATCGAACATATACACTTTCAAACACACCTTTCCTCTCTCTCTGATTCTCTTTCACTGACATGACACACACACACCGGAAAACATGCAATTACCTTGTGTGCACATTATCCAAGACATGCACATGCTCACACGGGCTGGATTGTCATTAAGGCTCAGCTATTCCCTGTTGGCAAACAGATGAATTTGACGGCGAGCGTGAGATGGAGGCAGAGAGGGAGGGGAGGGAAAACTGAAGCAGAAAGGAGGACAAACGAGAGGGAAGAAATAAGATGTTGAAGCAAAAGGACCTAGATGCACCAAGAAGGATAAAACCAGTGTGCTCCAACTGTCTGTGTCGCTGTTCTACATTATCCCTGCTGGTGTCTGCCTGCAGCCAACATATTTGGATATCAGGCCTCATTTCACTATATTGCCCTTTTGGTGCCATTATTTTTTGTTCTTTCACATTTTGTCTTGTTCTTAAGTTTATCCATCATGGAAAAAAATACTGACCTAGTTTTTTTTCATATCAGATGCCATAATCATGGGCTCAGTCACCTGACATATCTGGAGATCTGGAGGTCCTCACCGGGGAGAAAGCCTTAAAGCTGCACCGATCCATATTTTCAAAATTAACAGTGGGTCAAAGGCCGCTCGTAGAGACAAACCTACAGATAATTATCGGCTGACTTTGCAGTTGGGAGTTCTTCAAAGCGCTTTAGTGCCTTTAAGGGCCATTGCTTAGGTTTTATGGCCCCTGTTCATACCATTCTCTCACCAAAAAAAAAAAATCCACCTTATGCAACATGTACCAAACAACAGAAAGACAACACCAACAATTAGCAGGTGGCCATTTAGCATTTCCCTCAGAGTTGGTGGAATCCAAGCCAGAGCTAAAAGGACAGTGAGCAGCAGACTTACATCCGTCAGGTGGCCAGAAAAACTCCAGATGAATGCTAATGGATAAATAGGCAACTGGTTGCGAAAATACTCTCCAGAACAACTTACATCAGATGATGACGTGTCAATGAATGTCAATATGCTGCCACCAAGTGGACAAAACATCATTTAACCTGCTTTAAAACAGCTTACAAACCTTGTAGCCATGTCTTGGTTTTATTGGGTGCATCTAGCATCTCATGTAAACTTTGACTACTTTTTGATTAAGCTCTTGTGCAACCAAATGCATGACCTTGTATGGCAATAAACATGCACAAAGATGTCTGACTGGTGACCCCATTTTAGGAGTTAGTGAGCTTTTTTTTTCCATGTAAGTTATTTATTATCACAAAAAGCCCATAGGCTGCAGAGGCCATTACTTTCAACATGATTCAAAATGTTATTCTGGCTTATGTCAACTGGTATTTGCTTTTTACGTTTTATAAATTAATCATACCTCTCTTTTTCATGACAAATGATCTCACTTGATAAATACTGTACTTAATGTTGAAGTAAATATTCTCAGACATGTTCAAGTGGTCAAGAGACTTGGGTCAAAGCATGGCTCTACGTTTTTCAGTGCTGACTCCAAGAGATAATCAGTGAGACCATTAATGTGCCACAAAAAAAAAAAAAAAAAAAAGGTGACGATGCAATCAATTTTTTTTTTTTTTAATGGGTTTCTTGAGAAAGCTTCAGCTGCTGCACTAGAAACACTTCTGAATTCAGTCATACAGGACTTATATATTAAAAAGCACAATTCAGACATTTTTCACTGAACATTTGCTGTGTCCGTCGCATTACTGTACAGGCACACAAAACACAGCTGAACAAACGCCGACATAGGTAATTATCTAAACGCTTCCTCTTAGAGTAGCAGAAAAAATGAGGCTACAACAACTACATCTGTACATGATTTTAACATGACTCGTTACACACACCGTCCCACACACAGACAGTGAGCTGGAATGAGCTCACATATGGCGAGGCGATGGGAAGCGTCTCGTCTTGTAGAAGGTGCCTTTGTAACCTGCACAATGACAGCTGTATGCGGGTAGTAAACACGCACAAACACACGCCTGTACACACACTCACAAGAAGGTAGATCAGCTAAAGGTGGTGGCAAAGCTGCACGTTTGTGAACACTGAGGGTGTCAGAGGGGGGTCAGTGAGTGTGTGGGTGTGTGGAGGGGTGGGGTTATGTGTCTCTCAATGACTGATATTTTGTGTGTGTGTGTGTGTGAGATGTGTAATGTTTCCCTCCATCTGTTCTCTCTTCCTGCTTCAGGTTCCAGTTAAGTTTTCCTACTGTGATCCTGCTGTTGTTAGTTGTGCATCTAAGGAGCAAGACCCCCTGTGTGTGTGTGTGTGTGTGTGTGTGTGTGTGTGTGTGTGTGTGTGGTTGTGTGTGTGCATGTGTGTGCATGCGCAAGTGTGTTAGAGAGACTGCTCTGAAAATGGTCCATTTGGACAAGGTGATATTGTTGCACAGGGACTCCTCCCTACCTCTGACACACATACACAGGCGTGCACGCACACATGCACGCATGCATGCAGGCATGCTCATGGACACACACACACACACACACACACACACACACACACACACACACAGCTTATCCCTTCCTGGCTCCCCTGGTTTACAAAGCCTCATTAAGCTGCACCCCCCACAACACAGACTCTCACTATGACAAACACAAACAAACACACACACCAGCACATGCTACCAGCATCTGGTCCCAGTCTGCAAAGTCAATAATTTCCTGTCACCTGTGTGTGTGTCTGTGTGTCTTAGCAAAAGGTAAATCACAATTTGAGGCTATCATCACAGCTAGATACATCCTCAGTGCTCTTTTTGTCCTGCCAGGTAATGGACAGTTGCAGGAAAACAGTCTGTTTGCTGGTGCAATCATCAAAACGAAAATAATGCTTCCTCTGTTGCCTGAGACGAAAAAATGGCATTTTGAAGATAGGAAGTTGCACATAAAAACAGACCATGGCATAAAGGTCGCAGGGAGGTTAATCTCTCAAGGTCAGTCAGTCGATGTCGAAGCTGAGGAAAAAACATCGTTTTGGCTTAAGCAATGAAACAGGAAAGCAGTCTGAAACTCAAACAGGCTGTGAAGTTGTTGCTCAAAGTGAGTGGTGATTCAGGCAGAGCATTAAAATGGAATCAAAGCTTGGGGACATAACTTTGTCATTCGTGGATTTATCAACATCTGCAACCACAGCTCAGGACATAACCTTATAACAAGATATATGATTTTCCAGGTATGTATTTACTGTGTACTATATAATACTGTTTGACACAGTGCGACCCTAGATTTTTAATGGTCCAGGATACGACAGAGTCTACATTTCACAGTGTTTACCAAAACCGTATGAGCTGTACGATGCCACTTTTTTGAACAAGTGGCAACAAAAGGGAAGACTGTAATGTTGCTGCCTCGTCCTCTCTGGTAAACTCTCTGTGGCAGTGGTGAGCTGCACTAATCAATATTTCATATTAACAATGAAAAGAACGACTTGTGTGACGGAAAGGGGTTGCTCATATTGACAAACTTACAGAAAATGATCTTTGAGTGAGCTCATTGTTTTGGTTTTCCAGCCTTTACAGTTGGAATATCACTAATATATCACCCAAAACATTTTTTCCCTACATGTTGGCCAATATGAGAAAGCATTAAAATGAAGTTTGATTCACCAGAATGATCAACCATTCAGGTGACAGGGGACCTCAAAGTTGACCCATATTGGACTTGCATGGCAGGGAAAGACAATGACATCTCCTTCAAAAACAAACATATCAGTATGATTCCTAGCATACAAACAAGGTTATCCACAGTTTTAACACATAAAACACAGAAATATGCCTATTTGGTGAGAATATGGTGGGTAGGTCAGTCTAAGACCGCTGTGTATGGCTCCACTGATGTGAGCACATCACACCCAAATCAACCACACAATGATGTGGATGTTTTGGGAAAGTAAATGATGTGGAGGGTCCGTTTGGTTGAAGGAAGTTAATTTTTTCCAGACACTGCTTTAGATCAAGAGACACCACCATACCAAGCCACCAGTCTCTGCCATACTGAACTGTAACATAGCCTTGATTTCTTCAAAGGTTAGGACATTGTCTTCAACTGTAATTGGTTCTTCCATTCGAGTTGTTGCTCAGAAGAACTGACATGCAATGACCTTTGTCATGGAAATATGTTGAAGGTAATGAAAGTTCCTAATTCCTGATAAAGTTCTTGCCTTACTCAGACTTCTTTCTCAGGAGTTTGCATCTGGTCCTGTAAACTTCAACTGTATGTTAGACCTCCACCAAGGACAACAGTCCACTCTTCTATGATATGCAAATCTGAAGTACAAACTTCACAGTCAATATTACTGTTAGCTCCCAAGAAGCATTAAGTTTGAACATTGTTCCGTAATATCTCTGGTGGTTTGGTGCGGACAACTGACATTTGGATGCTCCAAAATTGAATGGGTTCCTCCTTGGCGGGTGCTACACCCTTCAACCAAGTCCAAACAAGTTTCATGGAAACTGGGCCAATATTTTTTTCTGTAATCCTTCTGACAGACAAAAAGACAAACAAACCTGTTCTGTGCTGAGCTGTGACACCCCATACCAAAGACTGTGTCACTTCTGTGTTCTGGTGAAACACAGAAGTTTGACTTGCACTCTTTTAATTAGGTCATCTCATTGCACCCTCTTCTTCTACAATGGTTTAATGGCACCCTAACAGTATTTGAACCATTAACTGTTTATCTCAACATGCACAACTCCTCTTCCTATTCACATACTGGTTGGAAACGTACATTCATTTCCATTTTCTTTTTCCAATTTTCTGGAAGATCTGCGCCACAGTGGAAACCTGACTATAATTAGCGACTAACCACGAGCCACCTGGGAAACAAAGGCGACACAGCAACTTGAAGTTTGTTGAGACTTCTCCTACATGGTGGTGTGTCCCTTGTAATGTTGATGACCAGATGGACAGTGACTCTACAACAGCTGATTGTGTCTCTCTGTCTTCTGTGTCTGCCTGCCTGCAACTTTACTGGCTTAATTTATCTTGCTCTTTCTATATCTTCCCCCTGGCTTGTTTTCTTTCCACTGCCAATCTTTTAGTACTGTTCATAAAATTGGCCCAGATTGCTCCATGTATTTTTACTGGCTAGAAAGAGCCAGCGTATTGGCATTTGTGTATATTAGCTACCAGGCTACAGTATAAATCTGTATCGATGATATGGCAGTCCCTATGGGACACAGCGGATGAGAGCCAATCCTGGAGCCTATTGACTGGTGTGGAATTGCTTTTGTAATATTGTTTGGGAAGACAGACGACTGAGGGAAAGAAAAGGGAAAAAAAACAACAACAAACGTACAGCAAAGTTGTGATTTTTCAGTTTTTTTTATTGTTGTAGTTTTCTGAGAAAAAGCTCAGAGGACTGAAGAGATGAGAAATAACAAGAAGAGATGTAAAATAAGAGAAGAGAATCAATAAAAAGAAGGAATGGGGGATGTAAATGTATGAGACACAAAGAAAGAAAGTGGAGTGCGAGTGGAAAAAACAAGTGATGGAAACACATGTGTGAATATAGGCTTGAATCAGAATGAGAGCGATGTTAATGATATCTAGAGGAAACAAAAGCAATGGCTGTAATTATTCTGATGAGGGGTCTTGCATGATTGCACGAAGGAGAACTGAGTTTGGAGAAGAAAACCTTCTGTTTATGTGAGTGTGTTGGTGTGTTTACTACGCGTCTCTGATTTTAGGGAGCAGTCGCAACACCCAGAAGGATTACTGTTGTTCTTGTCTCCTTTACAGGGAGATGGGAAATATGGTAATATCAGCAGTTTCTGTGTTATATCCCAGCCAGTGGATATTTGAGCAACAAACAGGGCATATAGATGTATGCTGAAGGAATCTCACATTTTAACCCCATACTTGCTGCGTTGGTGATGCACTGGATTGGTGCTGGCCCTGACACTGACCTTTTTAACCCTCTGGGTTAAAAGGAAAGGGCATTTTCTCCATTTCTATATCTTTTTTTAAATTCACCTTTTAAAGGTACTTGTGTATAACATGATGTCCATGTGTTAGATATGAAATTTTGTAATAGTATTTATTTTGAGTAAAAGTGTTCTGAGAGAAAATGGGACTGAATTGTAAAAATATTATATTCTAATAATTCTTATTATAATAGTAAATTATACTTATATAGTGCTTTTCAGGACACTTAAAGACGCTCCATAAAAATAATAGGTAAAAAAGAATAAATAGGGCATTAGTAGAAGAGACGGTCAGAGATGGAAAGCAGTGACATGACATGATATTCAACGTGCATGTTCTCTTAACTTGATGACAAGCAGAAAAGGAGGTGACGGCTGCTGAAGAGATGCTGCTTGTGGTTCGCTGGGCCGTGGCAGCTGTAAATCCTCTCTGTGAAAAAAAATAATAATAAATGTCTGCCATTCATTACTTCTCAGTTCATTGAAATAATGTTGTGTCTTCTGTACTGACCACCCCCAGCAGCTGCACATCGCTCCCATTTCACTAATCTACACTCTGCTCACTGTGTGAATGCACTGAACAGAGACTTCCAGTAATTTTACATTCAGTATAAAATCACACACACAAATAAATAAATTCTGTAAAGGACAGCTGTCATCGGTACAAACCACTCTGTTAAAATAGATCACTGGCTCACTTTTACACAAAGAACTAACTTTGACACAGTCTTTAGTAATGGATACACACATTTTTGCCCAACAAAGTTCATGACTATTGACAAAAATACATTTTACATATTGTACACAGAAGCAGAATTTAGTCAAGATGATCAAATTTACAAATAAGGAGCACTATTACTGTGATATTGCAAAATAAAGTTTTTGTGAAATAAAGGCACTAACCCATCTTCAAATGGATCTTCTGCTGCTGAAAAGTTCTTCGCCATTCTTCAAGCTTATCTGATGTTGACTGAATGAAAACTACAGAGTTTGTAAAGTGATGGATAGGTACTTAGTGATTTCAGTGAGAGGCAGACAATGTGTGTGTCGAGTGATTTTTTTCTGCCTCCTATAGGTTGAATCACGCATGATCTCACAAATAATTTTTGGACTTGGAGATTCTACAGATTCCAGAGACATTTGAAGCATATTTCTGCGGTGCATTTACTCAAAGATATTAAAAGAATCATTGAGAAAATGCACCATCAAAGCTCTCAACCCCAGAGGGTTAAATACAGTTTTTCATCACTGTCAATAAAATTCACCATAATTAACCATAAATTACTTTTATTCAGTCTTGTCGACTCACCCAGCTCAGTTTTTAGTGCCTCGGCAATCGATGGTGCATAAGTGAGTTCCACAAAAAAAGAGAGCAAAGATAATGGATCAGAAGCTGAGTTTAGGTATCAGAGTAAGTATCGGTATCGGGAGAGAAAAAGTTGTATCCCTTGTATCCCTTTTGTAGTCCGTGTGTTACTTATAGGAGTGTGAAATCAGTTTCTAAATTGCCTTCACAGGCTGGGTGTGATATAATTAAGATCTTGTATTATTTAAAACATTGGTTCACAACCTGCTGGGACATCCAAGGGGTCACAAGATAAACTTGAGGGGTTGTGAGGTAATTACTGAGATAGCAGAGGCGGAAATAAACCCCCGCTTTTTCTGATTTTCTATAATCTTTTTGCAGAGTTTCCCCTCTTCAGACCGACTGAAACAAAACAATCTGAAATGAAACATAGCTCTGTCTATAAGGTGGACTGCACACACAGATTACAGACGCATGCATTAGTCATAAGCACACACTGCTTCACTTTCAAGGGTCACAAAGCAAAAAAGCTTCACACACTCACGAGAAGGTAGATTACATACTGGCTATCAGCAACTTTTGTCTGACACAGTTTGAATTGTGGTAGTTCACCTCTTGTAATCACTAATCATAGCAGACTTGTCCCTAATGACAGTGACACTGACACCACTGACATTATTTGATTTACAACATGTTCTAATATGTTTCAACATTTATATTATATCTACGTTTAAAATCTGGCACATTCATCAACAACAACCATAACACAATGGACAGGTGCTAATTTGACCACATTTACCCCTTGACTCATTCATTTAGGATTTAACAACTGTATCAAATACCTATTTGTGAGTTTTATAATGATGCTAATCAGAGATGCCAATCATTTCCCAGCTTAGTGCCTCATTTCCTTGTTTGTGCCCACATCCTCCTCTCAACATGCTTTCCCATCTGCTCCTTTTATTTTACTGCTCTCTCTCTCTTCTGTTTCACTCTCCTGCTTTTCTGTGTTTGATGTCTCTCCTGTAATTTATTCCCTTGATTTACATGCAGGTAAATTTCCCACAGACACTGAGGTTTTTGGCCAAACAGTCCAAGAAACTATTAATGGCAGGACGTAAAAGTCAGTAACTAATATGATGTAAAAACCCTTCAGAGCATTTTTGTTTTGCTCTCAACAAACGTGAGGATTTGGCTTTTACCAGCAATAGTTTTTGTATGCAAGAAGACAACAACATAACATATTGTGTTGCTCTTTGTAATTTACTTTTGTTTGACTTTGGGTTTGAATATCAGAACGCAGACTTGGTGGTCAGAACAGAGACAGAAAATGTCTGTATAAGAGGTCAGTTTCCAAACTACAGTACTGAGCAAATGTGTTTTCCATTTGTTGCAACACAAAAGCAGTGAGACAAACCCAAACCCAACCCTCACTATGGAGTTACCCACTGCGAGTCTGCAGTCTTAAGGTTACCAATCAGCAACATCCCATGATGCCAACTTCACCCTGATTCCCTGGTATTTGAGTCTTACTTCAGGACTATTTTGGGGAGAGGAACTACACCCCAAGAGCCAGTATTGTACCTTGTTTCTTTGGTGGAGAAGCAGTTGTGTTCCCAGCAGAGCTTCTGGTTGTAAAAGTCTGTTTCTTCTTGTCCTTCACGTCACACTTCTCCTCAGTACTTAACCACAAACTAAGAGGCATCACTCCAACCCTCTTAATTACAACTCAATGACCCTGGCTTTTACGGATGGCTATTAATAAAGGCCTCTCACAGGAATGAATGGCAGCATGGAAAGCCATCTTCCTCTCACTCGATCTCTGCTTTTCCTTGTCACTCACACACTGCTTTCAATTAGTTGCTTATTCAACCCTCTCTTAGTCCATCTTGACACTGACAATAGCTCTGGGCCCAACCCCCCCCCCCCAAAACACAGTTTCTAATTCATTTCACTGAAATCACTGCGCTGATGCATGAGAGGTGCTTCCTGAGGGTAGCCTGGCAAAGAAGTTGAATCAGGCTCAACCTTTGCTGCAGTGCTAACCAGTACTAGACCTTGTGGCCTTGTGCTAATCACTTAAATTTCCTGGAGATAATAATTCAACTGAAGCAACTGGCCTTTGTAGCTTGGTTCCTCCTACACTTTGCATTGCCAGAGCACAAATAGAGTCCCATTTAACAGTGTTTGGAAATACAAGCACCGTTGCAGAAGGTGAAAGATTTTGCAGTCATCTCACTCATGAGCAATGCACACACGCACGCACACACACACACACACACACACACACACACACACACACACACACACACACACACACACACACACACACACACACACACACACACACACACACACACACACACACACACACACACACACACACACACACACACACAGTACTCAGAAGGTACACTTGAAAGCCTGTCAGAGGAGAAGTGATGACAGTTCTCCAGATGACGAATGAATCTGACTTTTCATTCACAATGAGTCTGACTTACAATTCCAAACTGTTCTGAGGACATTTTGCATTTTATTCCTATTCCAGGAGTCCAGAGTGACCAAAATTGAATGAGCAGGTACCTAGTCACTTGGCATTAATATGGAAGAGACGGTGCAGTCCATCAGTTTGAAATGGGGAGAGTTGAAATGCTAAACATGACAGCACTGACAACTGACCAATCAGAAATGTTGTGTCTGCATACAGATCTCATAAGTGGAGCCAGGATCATCTGTGGCTTGATGTTCTCTGTTTGCACAACTTGACTGTTTACGGTTTGTGCCATTCTAATGCTCAAAATGCAATTGCAGTAAGTAACTAAGTTTAGATTTATAGCATATTTATCCAAGAGCAGACATCACCAAGTGCTCCACAATAATATCATGAAAGGTGAAAAGAACTAAATAAATGAACCAAAGGCAAGTTGAAACAGACGGGTCTTTAGCTGCGTTTAAACGTGTCCACAGATATTAGATCCAAAGGGAGAGATGTTAAAGTGTTGTGTCTGTTTCACACCGGGAGTCACGTGACTAGGGCTGTGCCAATTTTTTAACACTTGAAGCTTCGAAGTTACTAAGCTAGCGAGCAACAACACACACTGAGGATGTGAGTATGTCTGTGTGTGTTTGTTTTCCATTCAGCCTCTGACTGAACTCAGCACTCAGACGGTTCCTTCAATTATTTCCTTCCAGTCTCTTTTCTTTTTCCTTTCTACATTCATGAAGCACATGCCCACTCCAGTGAGCAGTCAACAGAGAGAGACTAATTACAGTACAGGTCATTGCTGAAGACAGGTTGAAGTGAAGACAAGTCCACTTTTTAATCCCGAAAGTTACGAAAAAAATAAACTCTGAGCTCTCCTCCCAGCAGTAAACGGCTCTGGATCAGAGAAGAATCTGGTGTAAGGACAAACCTTCAAACCTACTAAGACAAACAGGACAGTCAAACTGACCCAGGACAGAACCGTGGGACACAGAGGTTCAGATGAACATACTGTGGCAACAGAATCTGACAATCTTTTATAATAGAGGGAGGATAAGAGCATAACAGCTGACCCAGAGATGCCTCTCCCTTTCCTAAACCTCTCAGTCAGTGTGGTCCACATCTTTAAAACCACTGTCCATCAAGCTGTCCTTTGAGCATCTGAGAAGAGCTGTTTCTGTTGGGTGCAACCAGTGGAAGCTAAACTAAAACCTGTCAAGAATATAGACTCATCTGAGACACTTGTAATCTCCTTAGCAATCAGTTTTTTCTAGTCCATCCACTGTGCTGAATTTAGTAAGAAAAGCACTTATTTCTTAAAGGCTACAAAGTACAACTTAATTTCTGTATTTAGACACAAAGTCCCTCTATCACTTATTTACTGTTTGGATTGGCGAAAAGAAAAAAAAAATGTTTTCGTAGTTAAGCAGCTCTGCAGCAAAAAAAAAGTTCTGGCAACATCTGCATGATGCAGGTTAGACACCTACAGAGTTTGCAAAAAAAAAAAAAAAAAGCAGCCAGTGCAGCCATTTCTCCAATGTGACACAAGCTGTCGGCCAATAGCACTAACGCACTAACACACACACACACACACACACACACAGAGAAATCTTTTGCAGTAGGCAGAAGTTGTTTGTAGTGATGCCATGCTCACATCCCTGTGTGTATAAACATAAACATGCACACCATTTCTTTTTTGTGCATATGCGTGCACACGAGCGACCCAAAACACACATAGTGTGTCCCATTGCTATCCTACCCTCTTTAACACAAACACACACACCTACACACACAGGAGATAACTCGGTTCCTGCAGTTGCACCCCTCTGGGGACACATGCAGGATAGCACAATGTAAATTGTATTCCCTGCTATTGTCTCTATTTGCCCATTTTTCTTCTGTCCCCTTGAAGAAACACACACACACACACACACACACACACACACACACACACACACACACACACACACACACACACACACACACACACACACACACACACACACACACACACACACACACACACACGTAGACAGAGGTGTGCCAGGCTCAGCACTCGGCTACTGCTGCAGAAAAGCTAGAGCTATTGTTATTGTTGTTGTTGTTGTTGTTGGATATTGCACTGTCAGCAGAAAATACTACTGGTTTCTATATGCTGTGTGTATAAGACACAGGAATGGAGGGAAAGAAAGCCAACTTGTGTGTGTTAATGTTTCTAAGTGTGTGTGGGTGTGTGTGCGTGCGCGTGTGTTGTGGCCTTGCTCTGTCTCAGCCCTGTCATGTGGATTCATAACCCAATCCCGCACAAGAACTTCGGAGAGAGGCTTCACTGAAAAATCACTCTCCGCTCTGCCACAGAATACTCAGAAAAATGTTTACGCGCTCAAGAAGATGTTTATGAGGTAACAGACAGCCACTGTACATCCCACCACCTATTGCAGCAATACTGCAGAGCTTTGGGGGAAAGGAAAGACAAAGGAACAGATTAAATCACATTTAAATTGTACCAGACTGTTTAATGTTTATTGTTTATTGTGGCAAAACTGATTTTTGTAATTTTTTTTCCTCCTGTTTACATCAGAAACAAGTTTTTTTTTCCCCCTAAATTAAAGTTATGAAACTTTACTAAAAGGAAGGACTGGTAGAGTGCAGTAGTTGGAAAGAAAGATGTGGAAAGGCAGCTAATATAGGGACAAGGAGAGAGACATGGTTGAGAGGACAAAGATTAGAAGAGAAAGCAAAAAGGGAAAAAAAAGAAGAAGTTTGGAATGTGAAGGAAATTGAAAAAGCAAAAAGAAGGTTGTGAGAAAGAGCTAAAGGGTTGTAATCTTCCATTAATTTGGCTTGCGCTAAACCACAAGGGGATGCTGGGAAATCAATGCAGGCTGATTGCTACTTTTCCAGAAGTGCAGAAAACACAGAAAACTAACTGTATCTGCAGCTATTTCTCTACCTCTACCTCCCTCTCTGTCACACACAATCCTGCTCTGGTAGCGCGTTCAGTTTATTGGGAGAATATTAGACAAACGCAGCTGAACTCACAAAGTGGAGAGCAATGTTAGAGTTGACTCTGTTTGACTGATTGCGGTGTGTGTGAGTGAGTGAGTGAGTGAGTGAGTGTGTGAGGGTCTCTGTATGTGAGATGGAGTGAGAAGCAAACTGCAGCCTCTGAGGTTTGACTCCACCACACACCAACTCTGGCCTCTCGTTCACTAAACATGTACACAGAAACACACACTCGGGACAAAATTTGGCACTTAGCTATCACTCTTATCCAGTCTGACACACGCAAACACGATGATTGCCAAAAAGTGATATAGGCAGTTGCCTCGAGGGTAACTGGCTAGCAGTGACACAGGATGCAGACAGAAGCAAATATGCTATCATGCTTGAGTCACATCTTCTGAAATTGATTCAGATACGCACAAAATATTTTGCAGCGCATGTTTGCATGAGCTCGCCTCGAGCGCCAACAGTGTCACGACCGAATTGAACCCACAAAAGTGTCGCAGTTAAAATGCCAGCATTTGTAAGCAAGCAGGCCAGGGTAGCGGAAGTGCAAATTGAACAGGAAGCTTGTTGGTTTGTTGGAATGGGAAGAAATAATGAAGGAGCAAGGAAAGGCAGGCAGCAGAGGATCCCATACAAAACCAGAAGCGCTACCTCATGCAATACATTTGCATCTATTCTGCATTCATACAAGGTACATTCTTACAGCAGACTCATTTTTGGTGGGTCACGACATGCCATTGGCCAAGTATGGTTCTGTTGATGCAGAAGAGATAATTAAGACTAAAGTGAAGAATACTGAATCACTGATTTCTGTTGGTTAGACGTCTGTTGCACCTTAGACCACACACAGCTAAAGTACCCTACCTTACCCTAACAATGCCTTTATTGTCAGACATGTTTTGGTTTGAGGCTTTCATCAGGAACCCTTTTGATAAGATATGATTTTGACATGATTGTTTAAAAATGTTGACTGCTGACCCTGATGAAGGCCACAAGCTGAAACATGTCAGTCAGAAAAGTGCTGTCACAATATATGAAGAAAGTACGAAGCACTGAGTCAAAGACAGCAAGTCGAGACACATCGCCGTTCACACCTGCCTCTATCATGCATCTCCAAGGTGTCCAGCTGACCGCTTGTGTTCAGATTTCATTATTACCTTTGTGCCTTCCACTGGAAGGTCAAAGGGCCCCATGCACATCACGTCACCATATTTGTTTCACACGGGCTAACAGCTAGCTAAGAAAACAAAAATGAACTTGCACTCCAACTGCATACATCAGATCCCCTCTCCATGTTTTTTAAGCATGGCACGCTACTATAAAAAAAAAACAACCACCATGTTCTGCATTAATGAGGCATGCTCCTGTTAGACCTTTGTCAGGGACACATTAGGACACATTAGTGGTTAACTACAAAAGACATGTAATCACATGCCTACCGGACCACATCGACAGCTGTCTTGTCTATATATATATAAAAGGACAGAGAGATCCTGGTGCTCCTACTTGTCCAGGTGTTCTTGAACTGCTGCTCAAATGTGAATCACCTTTCATGCTGTCAAGCAGCGACTGAAAGCAGGAAATCAGACTTTAATGATAAATGTTGTGGATTATTACTTTAACTCAAATATTCATCAAACCACACCATGTAGCTTTCTGCAGCTGCACAGACCGCAAAATTTGATTTGTTTTTTTTTCTAATCCAGTTATTCCTTCTAGGGCGGCAGCAGCAGTTCAGCCAGCGTGCAGTTTAAAAAGTGGAACTTCCATGGCTTCATCTTTAAAGTTGCTGCAATAACAGAGCAGCAGGAACCGGCCCTGTGATGGGAAGACGGATACCACAGAAGGGTTTTCACAGTTTTCATCACGATACGCCTCACATGGGGTTAGCTGAGGCAGCTGGAGAAATTAGACCCAAACACATCCATCATATTTACATATATTCATAGATAGTTTTTGGTGTGCATGTTTCATCCAGTCAACCACAACACCCCTCCCTGTGTCCCCCCTTCCACTCTCCCCCCTTCCTTCCTTTTCCCATCCCCTGGACTCACACACACACACACACACACACACACACACACACACACACACACACACACACACACACACACACACACACACACACACACACACACACACACACACACAGCCACCCCCACTCCTCCACGTCCCTATCATTAATTCAGGGCAGTAGGTATAGCTGGCCACCGAGCTATAATATAAGCAGATGAGATTGAGAGAGGGCCAGTTTCCTCTAACAAAGAGTCAAAAGGACAAAGCTCGGCCACTGTGAGGCAGGGCTATAATGAAAGCATTAAGATAACTGTTCAATATTTATGAAAGTGTGCTGGTCTCAGGCCATGCATGCGCACACACGCACACACACACGTACACGCACACACACAGGAAACAACAGTCTGTTGGGCCATTCATTATATGAATTGATTTAGTTGAGTTTTCCCTGGTGGGCCGTCTGCGATATCAAGCTTCCTCATTCCATCCAACCTCTGTGTGTGTGTGTGTGTGTGTGTGTGTGTCTTCAGTCCAAACAATTTGTGTGTATTTTAAAAATACAAGAACGGAGAAAGTATTTGTGTGTGCACTAATGCGTGTGTTGACAGGACAAGGAGACAGAGCGAGTTTTCAGTGTGTATGTGTGTGTGGCAGAGCAAGAGAAGGATTTTGTCCTTGTTAGCATGTGTGTGCATTCTGGTGATGTTACTGTGTGTCAGAGAGAGACACAGAGAAAGAGTTTGTGTGTGGTGTTGGGTTCACAGGTGACGTGTATTCAGGGAGGTACACACATTAAAAGTGTAACTTTGGAAGGTGCATTTTCTGCAAAGAAGTTGCACAAAGGGAGTTAGAGAAACACTGCCACTTTTTGTGTGTGTGTGTGTGTGTGTGTGTGCGTGTGTGTGTGTGTGTTTTGACATAAACATAAAGTCAGACAGCCAGAGAAGAAAAAGAGACAATTCTGCACATTTCAGCATCATCGACATGTTCCACCTGCCCAGAAAACAAATTTTTTAAATTTAAGAAAACAAAACTCTGACTGAAGATGATACGATGACGAGGATGAATCCAGATGTTGCAACAAACATGCTTGTCACACAATCACCCACAACTCTGCAGAGTTTATGATTACAAAATTGTTACCTCTTTGGATTCAAGGAGATCTGCTGTGACAACAACAACAGTGGGGCCCCAGATGAGACAAAGAAAAAGAGGTGTAGGGGCCGGCGTGCTGAAATGTGGAACAAGGTAAGAGCTCAGGCTCACCATCCACCCCTTCCCAGTTTCCTGCTCACAAAAGATTCCAGCAACAAAGCACCACACCTCAGCAAAAACAAAAGCCACACAGGCGAACAGGTGACTTGAGCATAAATGTGATTTTGGGGATTTCTAAATCAGTTCAGGCAGGCCCTGTCCATGCTGCTGATTGTCTGTATATGGACGCACAATGACAAGTGCCTGCAGCCCTGGCAACAATGCAACACAAGCAACCACATTCATAATGCGGCTGCCTCGTAGCCACACAGTGGAGCTCAGCGTCCCATCAGTTTTTCATCTCAGTCAATCATTTTGGGTCTTTTTCCTATCGTGCCCCGTTCCTCTGGAATAATCTCCCTGTTGACATCACGATGGTGATATTGAGGCCTTCAAATCCAACCTAAAAACAAGTGCTCATCCTTCCGTACCTCAGACCTGTTGCCACTATCTCTACAGCAGCTCGGCCTCACTCTCACTCAATCTGTTAACTTCAGTTCTCATGGTTTATGTTTTATCCTGCCAACGAGAAATCAACAAACAAACTGTAAACTTCTGATAACCACAGCATTTCTCTAACGTCTGTTGTTTCTGTTTCCCCACAAGCTGCCAAACCGTGTGTATCTCTCTCTCTCTCCTTCTCTCTCTAGTTTTCGCCTCCTTCTCCTCTCTCTTCTCTCAGGCTCCTCTCTGCTGGACCACCAGCCATCCCTCTCTGCTGTCGGTGCCTCATCCAGAAGTTTGGATCTGGATCATCGTGCCCCTGGAGATTCAGCCTCTCATCTTCTATTCCTCTCTCATTAGTTTGCATGCTGTCATGTCTGTCTCTCCCTCTCTGTGTTTGTCTGTCACTGTCAGAAGCGTTTGTGTGGTACGTCCCTTTTTCAGGTCTCTGGTGGGGAGGAGGTCGTGTGACTCAGGTTCCACCTTTCTGGTGACACTCAAAGTTGCTTTTCCTTTCCTATTCTTTTGGTATGCATAACAAGAACATATGAGGCCGTTGCCGCCATTATAGGCAGCCTCTATATACAATTTTCATCTCATTTGACTTTATGGAAGAAGACATTCAGATGCTCCTGGACAGTATTGGAGATTGTTAAAAAAAACACTTTAAGTTTTTAACTCTTGCTTTCATAGTCCAGGATATGAGCTGGATCAGATGATCGAATGAATGAACTAATTAATAAAAGGTATTTGTAGCTGGCTGCACGGTGGTGCAGCAGGTAGTGCTGGTGCCTCACAGCAAAAAGGTCGCAGGTTCGATTCCTGGGTCGGGCCTTTCTGTGTGAAGTTTGCATGTTCTTCCCGTGCATGCGTGGGTTCTCTCTGGGTACTCCGGCTTCCTCCCACAGACCAAAAACATGCTCATTAGGTTGATTGGTGACTCTAAATTGCCCCTAGGTGTGAATGGTTGTTTGTGTATATGTTGCCCTGCGATCAGCTGGCGACCGGTCCAGGGTGTACCCCGCCTCTCGCCCTTTGACAGCCGAGATAGGCTCCAGCCCCCCCGCGACCCCGAAAGGGATAAGCGGCATTGAAAATGGATGGATGGATGGATGGATGGATGGATGGATGGATGGATGGATGGATGGATGGATGGATGGATGCTAATTGTAGCAATTTACATCAATCATCAATTAAACAAAGTGCAAAGAGAGCTAAACCTCTCACAGCTCCTCAGAAACAAGCCAGAGAGGAAAAGGGATGAACAAGAGGTCTATTATAATCATGCAGGCTTAATACTTGTTAAGTGTAATTACACCAACATATTAGAGTTACTCAGTGGTTTAAATTATGATGCAACTTTGACTCCTTTCCCTATTAACTCACTGCATTCATCCATCCACAGATCCATATGTGCACCCATGTACAGTATCCATGTATTCATGCTATCACCCATCCTGAAGCACCTCCATTCTGTTCCTTCTCTCATTAACTCCTCTTTCTCCCCATCAATCCATCTGTCTCTGCCCCACCCACACCCTCCACCTCCCCTCCCCTCTAAGTGCCAATCATTAAGCTGTCAGTCAGCTGGAGTTTGCATGTTGACGGAGCCTCAGGAGTCATCTTAGGATTTATGGTTCACAGACGCAAATGTACAGGTTTCCTCTTGACTAATTTATCTTCTCCCCACTGGTTTTACCCTCCCTGAGTTTCTCCTCCCACTTCGTCAATGTCTGACTCCCAGTCCCACTCCCTTTCTACCTCTTTCTTAGCTCTTCTCATCCTCTTTTTTAATCCTTTTTATGCCTCTTCCCCTTAATATCTGCCCTGTTTTGTCCCTTTTCTTTCCTACAAACTTTCTCTCTTTACCTTTCAGGCCAGTGACTCCCCCATCCATCTATGTATTTTTATTATTTTTATTTATTTTTACAGCCACATCTATTAAAGTACCTTCTGACTCTATTCCCGTTTCACAAAGCCATAGCGATTTACACCCCTATTCACACTGAGGCGGCAGAAATGGATGCTGGGATGCGGTTGGGGGTGGGCCTGGGGGTTTTAGATGAGCCATCACCAACCAGATTTATAAGTCTCCCTTGGACAATCTCCCCTCCATTCAACCTTTGAAGGGTTCAAGGTTCAATTCCATTTGGAGCCTGTTTAGTAAGGACGCATCCCTCGCTTAAGGAAAAAAAAAAGCGATGGCATTTTACACTCAGAGTGATGGCCGTGTATGTTTAGGCCGCTGCCAGCAGCGAGGCAGAGAGATTTACGTGTTGGTGCTTGAAGGAGCGAGAGCTTTCGATCCCTGTAGCGTAATATTTTATAGTGTCAGGGATACAACGAGATAGGCTGCTCCAAGGAAAAAAGAAAAAAAAAAAAGCCTGACACCAGAGTTTTGGACAAGGAAGAATGAAGAGAGAGGGAGAAACAAGGAAAGATGAACAGAGCATGAGTGAGCATTGTACAGCTTTCAGAGAGCTTAGAATAGAAAGCCGGAGGGCTGTATGGGCATCAATCAACCCACTGATCAATGAATTGATTAGTAAATCAGGCACCATACAGTAAGTCAAGGCTGAAGCTCCATTAGGGAAGAGCTATGTCATCATTACAGACCAGAATCCAAAGGCTTTGGGTAAAAAACGGCTATTCATTGTCACAAAGGCCTTACAGAGGGGGTCAATTGCACAAGAACTCGGACAGTGGGTTCAAGTTAAGTCTTTTTTCTGGTGTTGACTCATCCCACACTGTGATATAGAGTATATGTCAAAAGCTGCACATTAGGCAAAACGAGCTACAGCCACTGAAGCAGTAATGACACCAAGCTAATATCGTTTGCTCTTTGTTTTACTCCACATCTAAACTGCAGACAGCAGACTGCAGCCGCTTTCAGAGCTCCTGTATTAAATGAACTGCTACCGCACCTTTCTTCCACTTCCACATAATACATTTTATTATCTATGACTGCAACTTACAGTCTTCCTGATTTTTGTTCTTACCTGCACAAGGCCACATTACTCCAAAAACATGTTTATATTATTTTTTTTTGCAAATGACAACATCAATTTGTCATCAAGTGACATGAGCAGTATACTTTCTACTCTGGAGTCAGAAGTTACAAGAAACAGTCTCGTAAATACACGATCGAGCTATTCACTTGGCTACGGGCCTCACAAATTTAGGTTTGAAGACTAGAATTGGCAAAAGGACAAAATCTTACATTTAAACTGCACAGCTATGACTGTACACAGAGTTTATTGGGTACGCCTACACAGTCTAATGCAATCTAACATAAGGAATGTATTCTACAGTAACGCTGATTATTGCAAAGCACACAAGGCGACATTGAGCATCTGTATGAGACGCACTGACTGAAATGGAAAGTAGGAATGTGCACGATTAGTCGACTTAATGTTGCTACTGTCGCTAGTCCATCCAGTACCAGAAATACTGTTGGCTAAACTTATCATTCTATTAATGTACACATCTAAATGACAGGATAATGTGCTGCTCATTATGGTGCGCAGTGACACACATTTCTGCAGCATTCAGAATACAATCTGGTTATTGAAGAATGTGATTAATTGTTTCAGATTATACTCAATACTTTTTCAGACAATGTTTAACCCAATAAATGAAATTGTGCTCAATTTTGACTTTTCTGAGTGTTTTCTTACTTTTAGAGTTGCTGACTGGTGCATTTCAGCATCAGGGAAATTCAACGTTAAGAACGTCTCTGATAGAAGGAGTGGCACAGTCCCAAAAAGGGTGGAGGTCAGGGTGGAGTGTTGGGTCACATACACGACTTTCCCTAAAACCTAACCTACTGTAGTAATTTTGGTGCCTAAATGGAACCAAACTGTGACCGTTTCACATTAACTACGTGTTGGAAAGCTTTTCTGGCAGGAGGGCTCCATGTGTTGCACACTGATACAAAATGATACTTTGTGTGTCTGTCAGAGATGCAGAGGAGCGAGACAAAGCAAGGTCCTGAGTTACCTTTACTGTATGTTTGCATGGTGTTTGGTTTGGGTTGCATTTCCAGTAAAGTGTGTTTCTAACACTCTGCCTACAATGAACATCATGATGGACAAATCATTTAAATATTTAAATAAGGAAAGAAGTTAACTCTTACTTAAAGCAGGGGATGGTATGTTTTGCTTTGATGATGAATATTAATTCAGGACAACAGGATAATTTGTTAGTCACATTCTTTTCATAGAATCAGCAGTTAATTTGCTTATTCATTGATGCCACAGGTCCATCAAATGTGTGGGAGCATGCACACAGGTAGAATACCATGTGGGGTTTATCACGTAGCGTTGTGCAAACTCAACAGTTTACTTTGCAAAAAATGATTGCGTCAGAGGAACTTACCAAACGTGCCAGAGATGTAAAATCCCACCTCAGGTTTGCAGTGTGTTTAGTCAAAGCTGTGGTTTTGGTCATATAGACACAGTTAACGTGTTCCACAACCTGTTCAGACGACACACACTAACACACACACCTCACAGACATCCACTGTAACCTTAAACTTCAAATAACTGACCACACACAAACACACACACCATTCACACCCACCCACCTGCTCACAGGCATAGACACACACACACACACACACACACACACACACACACACACACACACACACACACACACACACACACACACACACACACACACACACACACACACACACACACACACACACCTGTACTCAACACTGTTTTACACAGTATTATTGATTATTGTATTTGACAGGATGTGGTGTTTAATGGAATGGGAATCTCCTGAGAAAAGTGTAGCAAGGCAATAAATTGACTGTATGACACACACACACATGCAAACATACACACATACAAGCATACACATGGTGGAAACAGCTGCAGCTCCTACAGTCAGTGAGCGTTTCCCATGGGACTGCTTGGCTCAACGCAGGCCCTGTGATAATGAGCCATTTTCCTTTATGCATAAAAGCTGTGCGATAGAATTTCTAACTTTATAACCTGCTCTGATATCAGCACAGCTCATATGCCCTCCTGATGTTCTCTGGAAATAATCCCTGTGAGAAATTAGCAACTGTTTTTAGTTCAGCCCACATGTATATCCTACATTTATTTTGTACTAATATATATGCATTTACAGTACTAATTGTACATGGCTCTGCTCACAATTTGTTTCAATCCACGTTCCAAGTTCAAATGTATGTTTCACTTGAATACATGCTGTGGTGGCAATTGTTATAATGATTGTGGTAGGCATGTAATCCTACCCTGCTTGTTTTCCTGACTTCCTGACAGCCGTGTATGCTGAGCAGACAGTATAAAAGATGAAATGAAGAAAGAAGATGGAGAAATTTAATGGATCAGTGATTGGAAAGTATGTAGCAGTTAACAGTACCATATGCGTCATAATTTAGTGAATACAGTGCAGTGATTCCTTTAACCATGTGCTCAATTTACTGCTGCTGTGGACCTGCTGCTTAAAAAATCTAGATTTGCATTTCAGCTGTCAGAAGTTTCAAGGAACGGGTAACTACTTGGCTGATTACACCTGGCCTGGCATCGTAGCAATTTGCAACTGAGCGATGTTTATGCAATTATTCCTAGTACGTGAAGAGTAGAGGCAGGGTAAACGCATGAAAAGGGACTTTTGTAATGGCTACCACTGTAATAGGATATCATTTAATAGGTTGAAAAATATCCTCTGAGTCAACTCTGCTCGCTCTCACCTATCTCCCCTGGCTTCTCTAGATAATCACAAAATGACATTGAAATGGGTTTCTGAAGAGAATCTGACTTATCATTTACTGGACCGCGTATTTTTGACAGCCAAAATTTAGGCTCTATTCTAAACTGATTTTCTGCTCATATCTACTGACACCTACTGCTCCATGTATGTGCATGCTTATCACAGAGTGGAAAATGTTGTCCGCTGTATATGTGAATAGGCATATTTGAGAGTATACGTGCATGCGTGTGTTTCCTTCCAACACATGCATAAGCTATGTGTTTCTGCCATCTGGTACTGTACATGTTTATTTATTCCCTGTTGTGTGTCTGTGTGGTTGTGTACTCTGAGCGCCTTTCTTTCAGTGCATTTGACTTACAGTGGTGATGTGAAGAGCAGACAGCTGGAAGAGCTGCCATTTTACTGATCATTTATGAAAGAGAGGCAAAGAGAGGGAGAGATGGAGGACGATGGGGATAAAAACGAGAAGGGAACAGACTCAGGGACAGTTATAGAGAGAAGATGATGGTAGAGAGACAGAGAGAAGGATGGAAAGATTGCAATAAGGAGAGTTCACACACTATAAAGGGTATCAGGTTGCAACATTGGCCCGTCTATAAGTTTGTGTTACATTTTCTCCATTTCTCCCCGTGTAGGGTGACACATTACTAGTTGCTATGTGTTTCCTAGACATAGTGAGCCACTTTTTTTCACCAGAGGTGGGAGCTTCCCCCTGGGTGAGCACAAGCTCCTCAGGCTCATTCATGGCCAGCTTATTTGTGCCAAGAGGCTTGTTGAGCAGGAGCCCTCCCAGGGGACTGCTACGTGCAGCTTGAGGGTCACATGACAGATGGAGACAGCAGAGTGCTCCCGTTTTTTAGCGTTGCCAGCTTGTGTACTTGTAAAGAGGACTGTAAGACAACAGAACCTTTGATAAATGGAAATAAAAAAAATAACAAAAAATCGCAGCATCCTATTACTGCGATTTAAATGTAAAAATATTTTTTTTTATAGAAAAATTCTTATAAAGAAATAAACTACATAAAACTTCTAAATATGACATCATACCCTTTATGGACAGTCATGGAAACAAAACATTTAATTAATGAGATATTGAAAAGCACAATTCTAACAATTCTACACATACAGCTCAGTTAGCTCGTCACAGTTGCTCTTACTTAGCTTGTGAAGGCAGACATGTCTTCTGAGGCTCTGCAGGAGGATAACCCTGATGAAACCACTACACGATCATCATGTCACCATTTGAGGGAAATTACAGTCTTTGGGCAAGATATGAGGTGGTGGTTGTCTTAGCTTTTTATGGGTATTGTCACATCTTTCAATCATTGATTACCTTGTGTATTAAGAGGAAAGTGAGTAAACAAAAGGCTGTTTGCTCCATTGCTCCATGCTTGCATTGCTCCATTCTGGATCAGTGCTCTCTTTCTCTGCCCCCCCAATCTCTCTTGCTGTCAGTCAGCATTGTTTTACATGGCGTGTGTGTGACATGACAGTGATGTCATGAGTGACATTGATCTGAGCTGTAACAGACCCGCCCTGACCCAAATTGCTCGTACCCATCTTGCCCTTCTGACCCCTTGTTCTGCTGTTCACCTCTCGCACATACATACATATTCTATTTCCCTCTCAATGCTTTTCCCACCTACATCTTTCCCATCTCATTCATTTACCTCCTAATTTCTGCCTTCCCTTTGCACTTTGTGGATTTTATTCTCTCAATTTTCCCACTTGATCTGATTCCATCCTCTCGCCTCCCACCTCCCTCTATCTATCTCCCATCTCTCTCCCTTTCCTCTCTCCATCTCAATTCTGCTCATCTGGTTTCTGCTCTCATCCAAGGTGACTTATGGAGAGCAGTCCTTCTGTTGCATACAGAGAGAAAGAGGCGGCAGCACACCTGGCTGAGAGTGGAATACACTCAACTGAAATATTTGTCAAGCAACAGATTACATGATTGCAGCTCCTCTAAGGCACAGCGGTAGCTACTGTTTGAAGAGTCACAAACATGATACAACCTCACCCCTGGAGCAGAGAAGACACACTGACACTAAACAGTAGAGTACATGTTAAAGGCACAATCTGTAATGTTGTCATTTAACAAATGCCCAGGTTGGAACCGGTTTTTGTGCAAAATAAGCCACACATGAAAGCCCTTGAGCTTTCTTTTAAAATCTCTGGTGGGCCATCCCGGGAAAAATCCTCTGACAGAACACTGAAGGATGTGATTTGTTCGTGCTTTCAAGGCACACGCAGGAGAAGAATTGAGGGATTATCATGAGCAGCAAAAGGCAAAGAGGGTGAAAAGACAAAGAGTAAAAAAGAGCCTCGACTGTGTCCAGTGGTGTGAGTGAAGGTCCAAATATAACAGGATAAAAATACAAAACTGTTGAGGATGTTAATCTACTATAATGCAACACTTTTTAGACGATCATCATGCTTTTTGGAAGGAAATTTTAACCTAATACGCAACTAGACGAGTAAAAAGCACAAAGGAATTTGCTTCTATCATACAGTAGAGTCAAAGTAAAAAGTACAAAATGGAAATAAAATTAAACAATAAAATGAAAATACTCAACTAAGACTCAAGCTTTGGCTATCTTATCATATCAAGTCTCATTATTATTATTATTTTAACTATTTTGTGAATGAACTGAAACTGAGCTGAGCTGAGACATATACTCTGTCAGTCTTTCCTCAGTCATCTTGGCAGACAGGCACAAATAAAACAGGTAAACAGATCCTAGAATAGAAGAATGATACATTATAGATTGTGTTTTTATGTCCTGCAGGGGAACATTGTTTATTTGGGCCAAACTTATATATATATAAATAATACCTCTGAGACACTATCTGTACTCGATTGATCCTGCCTTCATCAGTGGGGCTAATTGGAAATAATCCCTTAGATTTTTACTTTATTTCACCAGGCTCAATGCAAGCCATTAGCTTGAAAAGTTTTATTTTTTAAAATAATCCTTCCTGCTTGCATAGAACGAACAGTTTTTTATTTTTTGATAAACAAAGAAGAGGCAATGTAAACAACATGAGTTACGATAGAAATTAGAGGTGGGATAAAAATGAACACTAAGCAAATACCTGGAAAGGTTCCCTACAATTCAGACCTCCTGTATCTGAAACCGCTCACGAGAGGAAATAAGACAGATGGTGAGGTTTTAGCAGTATGCCTTGTTAGTCTAATTTTAACACTTTTTTTGTTGTCCTATAACGGCTTCAACAAGTTGCGTGTCTCTGAAGAACGTGTGATACAGTCAAACAGCAGTGTGGAAGTCTGAAACAACATGCTGCTGTTTTGTTTTTTGCCTCAGAAAACTGGACTTTTTGGAGTTGGACGTGTTTTTTTAAAATGGGATGTGCAGGATTTTTGCTTCAAGCTGTCAGTTTGTGATGGATAACGATTATAACTGCACCCAGCTTGAAAACCACAGTTGAAATGTGTCTTGATCACACAGACAGCATGCGTCACATCAGAGAAACATGGCACTATACAGCATGACGCATAAAGATAATTATGGCCAGATTTTCTAGTAACTTTATAGTGATACATAACAAGGTGGTTTGTGTTCTCTTTCCTTTTAATCACTATCTCTCTGTTTGTTTGAAACTCTTTCCTCGTCGACTCACTACAAATCTTCTTTGAGAATGTCTTTGGTTTTCTTTCTTTAGCCTCTTCTTCTACTACATTTTAATCCCCTTGCTCTCAGTAAATCATTTCATGCCCATGTCGTTTTCTGTTTTTCATCCTGTGTATTCTTGTTGTCTGCTGTTGTTTCTACATTTGGCCATCTGTCATTGGTCAGAACTTTAGAGGAAGCAGGAAACAACAGACAGGGGAGACTTCTAATTGGTCCACAGAGGATAAGGGCCTGTTCAAGAGAACACTCTTTGGTGGAGCTGATTAGAAAACAGCAGGTGCTGGTGATGGCAGGGTAGTAGCTCTCAAACGGAGGTCCAAGACCTCCCAGGGGGCCCCTGAGAAGGCTCTAGAGGGTCCTCAGAAACTATGCCAAATTTTGTTGTATGTGGGAAATTTCCAAACTAAATCAATTATAAAGTAAACACACTCCTTCACTTGGTATCGACACACTTAGTGTATTAGTGCCCCTAATTCATCTCACTGTTTGACATCTTTACTTTTTATTTTTTGTGAAGTTTCGAAAGAACCCATAAGATTTATCTTGTCTCAACATATTATATACTGTATCGCATAGCTGTCCCTGTTGCTGTGATGCTCGGAAACCCCATCCACATTTCTGTCTATATCTGGCAAAAAGCCTTTAAGTTCGACTTTTTAAGTCAGCAGGCCTTTTTAAGATGACTGGCTGCAAGCGTTGATACTGCAAATGCAGCTGAGTGATGAGAGCACATTGCCAGATGGAGAGCCTCTGAGTAGTAAGCTAAGAGTTAATTACATGTAGTATGACTCAGGTTACAAAATCCTGTTAGAAAAATGGGCTGCACAGTGACATCAGAAACTCGCAGCAACATGGAGAAATTAAGAGCAACCAAGAGACGGACTGTCAGGAAGAGAACTGTGACAAAACATTAGCTGTATTATTCCCCACATCTCGCTTCCAGAGACCAGGGGCAGCTGTGTCTCATGATCCAGAACCAGGAGCTACGGTGACAGGGCGCTCTCTGTAGCTGCCCCATAACTACGGACTTCCCTTCCTCTTGCCTTAACTTTCTCCCAATGGACTGAGGTTTTCAAGAGCCGATTTAAAGCACACCTTTACTCCCTGGCCTAACCTAAGCTGCTCTGAACTTCTTTTGAAGCTTGTGCTTGTTGTTTTTACTCGTACTACTTTCTTTGTCTTCTTTCTTTCTCTATCAGGATCAACTGTGTTGCATGCAAAGTGCTTTATAAAAACTGTTAAGTTATTTATATTAAAGCTAGACAAAAGCTTTTCAGTGACGATGGAGAGCGGACAGTGTGTTAGCTTGCACTCTGTCCAGAGAACGCTGGACATATCAAATTAATGCTTTTGGATAAAATGATCAGTTTAGTAAAAAGGAACTAAACTGTGTGCAAATATGTGTGCAGGTGACATCTACCTCTAGCTGCCACCTGGACTTAGTGGTGAATTTGCTTTCTTACACATCTAGAGTAAGGATGTTTGCACATGTTCACAAGAGAAGCACAAACTCGAACTGTCTCCATTCAGCCTGAAGAGAGACACTGATCGAAACAGTATTACTATTTACGTTTTGAGAAACATCAAATGGCTTTAAAGATTTGTACCAATTGTGAAATCAAAGAAGCACTATAGAAATTACTTCACTTTAAACAGATGTCTTCATGAATCATCTCGAGCAAAACAAAAGCATAAATCACAAAACAGACAAAATCTGCTTAAAGTGTTGTTTTTCTCTCAAAATACAGATTGTATGTGTTTGCATCATCTTTTATAACAGCTAAGAGAAAAACAAGTTTTCTTCATAAAAGTTAAACAAGACATGTTTTGCATGTAAAAACACGCTCAGAAGCTCATTGTTTTGTGTATATGATGAAAGATCAGCTGTTCTTTATTTAACCGTCATGTTTTTGTCTGAAGTGTGAATTGGCATGCCTGTAAACGGTGGGACAGTCAAGTGAAGCCAAGCCAACAGTGCTGCTGTGACAATATGTTCCCCTGTAAAATATGTATGCTGCTCAAATAAACATCAGTCCCATCAAACTGAGGCTTTACAGACAGAAGGCGTGGTACGTCGTACTGATTGGAAACTCTGAAACAGACCTGCTTTTCTGGGTGACCTGACCTGACTTGAAATGAAAGCGACATTGTTTGTCAGTGCCTTCCAAAACTGTTAATGACTGATAGAGATTCTTCTGATCTGCTGCTGCTATTGATACACTTCTGATTGATTAGTTTTGATTAATTTGGTGGAATACACCTGACCTGAACTGGAGTCACACAGTTACATCTTAACTGACATCAAATAGAAAGCATCCATCTCACAGATGATGATGATGAGTCTCTGATGCCGCGTCACTTGTTTTCCACTTTGATGCACTACAAGGGCTAAAACGAGCTAATTTCACGATATTATGTCATCTGATCTTGGCGTAACAAATTTTGAGGCTCTACGGTGTAATCCAGGACATCAAGCTTCATGCCATATTCCATACAACCACTAGAGGTCCTTGTCAGGTGAATGTTCAGTCATTTCAGGACATTTGAACAAGAGACTCATTTTCTTGGGTGAAAGGCTTGAGTGTCTTTGCCAGAAACACTCAGCCCAGTTTGTATATTTGTCTTTGTATCATTAAGACACTATATGTCTCATTTGTGTTCAGACAGATCCATACCATGCTGCATTTCCATTCATCACACGAGTTTGGGCTACACTTGAGAGTAATTTCATTGACTTGCTTTTCTGGTCATTTTAATCAAAGTCCATAATATTGAAGAAGACAATATCAGAACAGCAATAATATCTGTAAGTGCATAGATGAACACAGATGAAAGCGGAGCCTCTCAAGACTCTCAGTCAGAATTGAGAGACGCATCAATGTAAGCTGCAGAAATCTCAAACGTCCTGGATAAATGACAACTTTAACTATAGAAAAACGTTCATTCTATCTTCAATTTCTCACTCCATTGCCCCTCTCTTCCTCTCCATTTCTTTTTTCTATTCCCCCTTGCATTCTACCGGCTCCCTCTTCAGCAGCACTGTGCAATCTGTCAGTCATGTGTAGCCTCCGTCAAGTTTTCAGCTAAGACCCGGGTAATCCTGCCATCGCCAAGGCTGTTAACTGGCTAATTACGGAATATATTGGCCGTCACAGCCCCCTAATCCTCTGCTCTCATTCACTTTCGCCCATTAAGGATCCCGGGGGATTACTGTAACAATCACACCTCCTTCTCTCTTTGATGGTATGCGGGGATTAGTATTAAAATATACAGTGTGTGTCACAGAAACGATGGCAGTGCTGTCAAGAGAGGGGGAGAAAAAGAACTGCGACACCGTGGAAGTTGTACACTCTAAAAGGAAAAGTTGTCACATACGTTTTAAAAGAAGCGTTACACCAGCAAGTAATGCTTTAGACATAAAGCCATATACTACCAGTTTCTTCGAAAATGTTTTACACAGTGGTAGTAACTGAGGAAGTGGAACTGTATGGATTAATCCGGCATCTACCCTGCATCTTGCACTGCATATACATTGTGAAATATTACAGGATATAGAGGAAACCAGTTTAATTTGTGTTTACAACCTATTCCCTGGCTTTTTCAAAGGCTGGGAAGAGAAAATAGCAATTTACCAAAACGTTCTTGTGGGAATGGAGAGAAAGTAAAGCCAGTCTGTATCGTACGGAAACAAGCAATTTCCACAGCCCTGCAACTGGAAAATAGCTTCTAAGATTTTAAAAAGGTCGTGCAACATGTAATGTCAGAAAATAAATTAATTAAATAATTCAATCAAATACAATTGTGCAAAAATCCTGCGTGAATAATGTAATTCCCTCGGTTGCTCGCTCTGCAGGACAGGTTTGTCAGCAGATGATATTTAGTCTTTGACATGTTCCATGGCAGCTATTTTCCATGGCAGTCATGTGCTCTGTTCATTCCTCATGGCTGTTGTTGGCAACCATTTGAGTTTTGCCAAATGTCTCGCTATGGTGACGCTCCGTGAGGTCTTTTATTATATATCTACTTTCAGTGCTTTCAGGCAGAGAGAAGCAACAAATGAACAAACAAACAAAATGAAGTCTAAGAATGAAGCCGACCCCAATTACACAGCATGAACAAAAGTCAGACCAAAGGTATTCTAAAAATGAATTAGTGCAGTAGGAAGGACGCTGGATTTATAACAGTATGTGTTAGTTGCAACATAAAGTATTGCAGGTGATCAACATTAAAGCTCTACAGGAAGTACAAGGCAGGAAAAGGTGCAGAATTTATGCAGATATTTTACCAGATTTTTACAAATATGTGCATAATTTCTTGTTAGTCCAACAGTAAATGAACAGTCACTTAGATGTTGCATTAGCAACACGTTAGCCTCAGACAGCTGTGGTTAGGTTGGTTAGCAGTAAACTGATGGCAGAAAACATCAACTCTGCCTCCTCAGCAAAGGGGAAAAACTTTTTTCCAGAGTTCCCACTCAGGTCTTTTTATGCACAAAATGAAAATGCACATAAAAATAGGTGGATGGAAACACACTTATTGCAAATTTGTGTAAAATAAATAGGTTTATGCAAACTGAGTCTGGAGATTTTGAACCAAAAATAAAACTTTTTATGGAGTAGAACAGCCATTAAACATTTTTCATGGCCCGATTTGTTCCTCCACAACATCGTCGCTGAACTCTAGTTTTTCCAGGATTAAAAACATCTGTTTTATCCTCACGACTACCTGCAAAAAATACTTTTCACACTAGATTTGAGTTTCAGTCCTTGATTCTCCCCTTAACTTTCTCAATAAGTTGGATGAACTTTTTCAGAAGTTAATATTCGGTGTGACAAAGTGGGACAGGGAGATAGAATAGAAGGCAGAAAGGACAAAGACATCATAGCGCTAACTGATAGGAGCCACATTAAAGCACCGCTCCTCTGCCTCCCAGCAACACTCTGTAGGAAGAATGGAACAAAAGAGACGAAGAGGAGGGGAAAAGGAGAGGGAAAATGATAAGCCAGCATATCTTTTATTATTTCACAGGTGGAAGAGTTTGGTTATCACATGTGTTCGCCTCCTCTCCCTCCTCCACTCTTCTTCTGCCATTTTTCGTCTCGTGTATACACTTGTACACGCTTTCTGCCTTTCACCCAACCCATTCTCCCTCTCCAGCCGTCTTTCTCTAATCCACACCTGCACATGCTTACCTTTTTTTGTGTGTTCTCCTTCCCTGCCTCATTTGAGCCACCCCGTGCTCCAGTGATGCTCCTCTCCACCTGCATCGTGCCTATGATCACAGCAAACAATGTGTTGAGTTTGCTAATGAGTTGTTGTTTGAATTCTGCTTCGCTGGGAGGTTGATCTCTGCCTCCCCGCAGCGTAACGTGTTAGGGTGATTTTACAGATGAAGATAACACCTCTCTTGGGTTTGTTAGCCATTTTCAGGCTTTCACTTGCGCTCTAAAGCACACATACACATACATTTAAGACTCTCTCTAATTTCCACACATTTACACCCTCATTTCTTTTTTCCTTCGTCTGACATACACTTCCTGTTTATCTGCCTCAGATCAGTCAGTCAGCAGACACTAAGGAATAGAGGCTTAATCATCACCATCATCTGTTCTATGTCTAAAATGCAGTCTCGTGAAAAATTTTGCCTTCAGAATGAGTTTAATCTAGCTGGTTTCAGATAAGTCATTTGTATATTTGCATGATAAGTACAGATGGGACCAATTTGATGTCAGTACAAATTCACGGATTCTCTTGTCAATTATTTGCTGTCTCATTACTGAAACCCTGGTTTTATGGTTAAATACTTGCTACTAGTCAATACTTACAGCCTATTTTTTAATATACCCTATCATAAATTTTTTGCCCTTGTCACTGTCATGAATGCAGTGATGCTCTCAAAGAACACAACTATTTTCAGATATAGGGGGGTGGGGCAGTGGGGTTCTATAAATGAATAGCTTTTTAAATTGCTTTAATACTAAAACGTTACAGTGAGGATCCATATAGATGGATTATGAAACACAAATTCAACTAATGATGCAAATCTAATGGAAAACATGCTAAATTAATGTAGTGCAAAATATATTCATGGAAGTGAATGAAAGAAAAAAGGAGTGAATGAATAAGATTTACTGAAAAGCTTGCTGTCAGCCCCTCCCAATGAAGATAAAAAAAAATTCAATGCGTTTGCTTAATGAGCGTCAACAATTTGTCTTTTCTTCCTCGTCAAAAATATGTTCATCTTATGCCTCAGCGACTCACCTGAATCGTGATAACCTTGCCAGTGTTTTGCCAGTCTTTTTGTTCTGCTATTGTTCCCAAATGAATCAGAAACATAAACCTTTTAACTGTATTTTGACTGAAAACACAGGTGCATGTCATAACATTAACGAGCATGGCTTCATTCCAACAATCGTTGTGGTGCCACACTGCAATCAAAAATGGTATTAGTTACACCTGTGTTTGACAAGACAAACCATCTGCTGGGAAAATGGTCCGTTCACCTTTAGTTTCACCCTCTGCAATGACTTGGTCCACATTTCAGGAGCTTCACTTGATCATGACCACATTAGTTTTTCCATGTCAGGAAAAAAAGAAGTTAATCTTAACAGTTAGTTTACTGTAGAGATAGTTTTAATGGCGGCACTTTATTCTTTTGGGGAACAAAGGCTACATAAATCATTGTGTTTTATACACAAATACTAAGTGTGTATCATCAGCAAAGAAAAAAACATTTATGGTGTCCAATATGATGATGCTAGGATTCTCACACATCGTTTTGCTTTGCCTGATTTTTGGTTGTTAAACTGTAGGAAGAAAATAGTGAGGTATACAGCCCCGTGCACTGTTTTTCAGGACATTGTCCTTATATATTGACCTTTTATGTCTTTGTGCCTTGTGTCTTTGTTTGCCTTCAGCATGTTGTTTTGTGAATGTCATTAAAAAAACAATTCCTGTTGCTGAAGTGGTGCCGTGATTCAGATTCTAATTAACATTCATGAATGCTTTCCATACAGGTCAATGAGAAAATTAATGGACACACTAATCAGTCAATATGAGCATCAAGGCTGGTGTTAGTGGCCTCTGTGCCAAAGTGCCAAGAAATTTTCTTTTGACATATTGGCTCCAGTATTTTGTACTCACAGCTAATATTTAGGCTTTAAGCCACAAGGCCTGCAAAATCCAGGATGTTTTATTATGTATTTTATTTCAATATGGTTTGGATTCGATGAAAAAATACATTTACCATGATGCTTTGTTCTTGTGGATTACCATAGCTCATTTACTGGGTCAAAGTATTTTCAGTTTGTTTGACTGATGTAACCTAAGCCAATACATTTTAATCAGAGAGCACTATGGACAGGTGAAAAGGATTGGAGGGAGACTGTTTTGCAGGTAATCAAGAGACACAATAGTTAACTTGCTAGAGTTGCTTTGGATACCTGTCAAGTTTATGTTCAAGCAGGTGGCTTTTATTTATTTATTTTTTTTTCATTTATTACACACACAAAAAGCACTGGTGGACATACATGCAAATAAGGGGGTCGCTGAGAAAGAGAAAATAAAAGGGAAAATTGATATTGTTAAGTTTATGGAGACTTTTATTTTCATGTTTTATTGATAGGGAAGGAAATGGAAGAGACATATAAGAAAATGTAACTGTATTTCTGTTATTTCTTTTAACATTGTTGTCCTGAATTTAATGTCCTAAAGGTTTACACTCTACATTTTATATACTTCCACAGTATTATTTACCATAGTTCACTACTGTGTACATCTGTGGTCAACAGAAAAACAGCATTACTTTAAGTTTACACATGCTTATTCTTTACATCCAAGCCTTTATTTACAGTGTCTAATGATAAATGGGAAATTTGTAACATTTTTCTACTAAATGACCAGTGACGTCTATTTGAATGATGGTCTTGAGTAAGTAGATATTCATTCTTCTCATTTGTTGCTGTCCTGAAGCATGCTGACATTGGTCATGAGGAAGGAGACAAAATCCTCATTTCGTATTATAACAATGAAAAAGCACCTTGACGACAGATAGGCTGAGTTCACCGTATCATTCAGTTCAGCAGGAAATAGACTTTGTATGGTTTCTTGATTGTATGCAAATGTAGTGTAGCTGCAGCAGCGGTTAAACATTAGAAGGCAGCACCTGTGTTTAGATCTTAACTCCTCTACACAGCTTTGTTTGTGCTGAGCCAGATGCCACTATAGTACTTCCACTTTTTTGCTGAAATCCACTGCAGCCTGGCTTTGCCACCTCAATGAATAAATGGTTTTAATGGTTCCTAAGGAGAGGCTGAAATCATTTTGGACACAATAACCCCCCTTCCCTCAGCCCTCTTCTAACATCCCCATCCACCACCGCCCTCTCTCTAGTGGTTAAAAGCAAGAAGCAATTTCTCTCTTTAGGGTGAAAGTGGAAGGCCAATCCCGCACAAAGCAATTACTGCAAGTTCTCGTTCATACACACATACACGCACACACACAAGCAGGGCAAAAAGTACACACAGAGTAGCACTCTGTGTGTACTTCTTGCACTTGAGCTTTCCTTCTCTTTGAGGCTTGTTAAATTAACAAGCTGCCTCTAATTGTCTTTCCTGCTCAGAAACAGCTCAATTAATCAACATTTCGAGAGATGCCTCAAAAGAGAGGAAACGATAAGTAGAGACCCTAACAACACATCATATCTCACATGACCCCCCCCCCCCCCCCCCACACACACACACACACATACACACACAATCGAAACAAACCTTGCCAGCAAACTTCTCCCATGGCGCATAATCAGCAGCACCTAAATAAAGACAACTAACTGTGGCAATTGCAAATAAGAAGAGGCTGAGAGAGACAGGAATGAAGGGAGGTGAGAGAAAGTGAAAAAAGAGACAAATGAGAGGAGAAGAGGGGAGACGAGAGGAGAGGAGAGCAGAGCAGAGGAGAGAGGAAGGGTGTGAGGGGGTGTCTTACGGCTTCTTGGATCTTTTGAGTGTGTAAAATAAAGAATCACTTGTATTGCTAATGACTGTGATGTGTGACAGTTTTTAGAGCCATTAGGGGAAATATGAGCCAGAAAAAAATCCCACAATGCACCACCCACACACTCCCCACTACTGCAAGTGCCAAGGAGGGCAAAGGAATCAGGGTGGGGTGGGGGGGTGGGGGGGGGGGCAAGAGAGGGAATCAGAGTCGTGAAAATACAGTGGAGAAAAGAAAGCATGAAAAATGCGAAGGAAAATTAGAAAACGAGGGGGAAAGTGAGAGATTGGGAGAGAGAGGGGGAGGAGAAGAAGGGAGAGTGAGAGTGGGATAGACGAGAGGAAAGCAAGAAAGTGAGCCAAAGTGTGAAAGGATGAGATGAGGGGGGGTCTGGTGACTACAGGCTCTCTGGTGTCTTCTATCTTTGATCTAAATGTACTTTGGCATTTCTCCTCTCCACTCCTCAGATGCAATTAGATTCCTCACTAGCCAAGCAGACGCAGATGAAATGGCTGCTTAATGACTTCCTCGGCAACCCGCCCCGGCAACGCAAACCTTCCATCTGGAGCCTCCTGTTTCCCTCCCTCCCTCCCTCCCTCTCTGTCCTCCTTCTCTTCTCCCTCTTTCTCCTTCCCCATCTTCTCCATATTTCTCACTTTGATTTTCTGTCATTTTTCCCTGTGTATTTGTCTTTGATTTGCTTGCTTTTCTTTCTCTTTTGATCTCCACTGTCATACATTTGCTCGTGTTATCCCTTTTTCCTGCACTCCCGTCCTTATTCCCTTTACTTTTTTCTCTTGCCTCGATTCTCATCTTTTGTGTTTTGTTGCTTTTTTGATGCCTTTTTCACTTCTTCTACCAAGTGACCTGATAAACACCTGTTCTGAGTTTCACAAACTTTTCAACGAAGAGCAAATTTCTTTTTTAGATTTTGATTCGCGACGAGCACATGCCATGTAAAACTATTAAGTGGAGACCCTTTATTTGACTGTTTTTTTATCTGCTTACTGTTGTTTAACAAAAAAAGACTATTTGACTATTAATACAATCTTATTTGACCAGACTAAAATCCTTTTTAAACAAAAATTTATTAATAGATACACTAAGTAATTCCAGGAGTAGTTACAGAACATGAGAGAGGCTTAAAGGACCATACTGCTGCATGCTTTGGACCAACATTTTAACATACCAGCACAGAGAATTTTCATGAGCAGCACAACCCATCAATTAACAAGAACATCAATATCAGACGACTCTGCAAAACACCCGCCCATCCGTTGATCTATAGCACAAGTGAGATGCGAGCTGTCACGCAGCCTACGTAGACAACTATGTTAATTAAAACAGAAATGGATCTGTTCCATCAGATGAGCCTGAAACCGAAGAACGAGCTGAAATGCTTCCTGAACACGAGAATTCAGGCAACTGTGTGAAGGTTATCCTGCATATAGGACAGACTTGCTACATGTCCCTCCACCCTCACCTCCACACCCATTTCAGTATATGAATGGTACACTCCCCTTTGATGTCACATCTTGAGGTGCAGAACTGTCCAAAAAAGATGTAATTTGTCAGAACACTGGGCTGCTCAATCCTGTCTGCTACATATTATGACTTTATTGTATATTATCATCGTTACTGATGTTAGTTTTTTGTAAGGGAGGGGCATTAATCAAATTTCATTTTCATTATTACTTATTACTTGCAACAATCACGAAAACAAGATCATGAAGATACAGCTGCTATTGTTCCGCATTTCCTTTCGCAATGCTCTCGTTTAGTCTTGTTTTATGAATCCAGCTCACAGCGGCGCACTTTCGACCTTCCCTAAAAGCCTAAACTCACTCTTGGCCAGGCTGTGATGTTATGGTATCAGTGCTTGGAGTGGCCAAAAAGGATGAAAGAGTTGCATTTCACCAACCAAAAATGAAAAATGACATTATAGCACACATAATCTATTAAGTAAGTTTTTCTATTGTATATTATACTATATTATCATTATATAACATTTGTTTTTCAGTTGAATTATATCTAAAATTCAAGGAAATCTGCTGTTAAATATATAAATAGAAATATTGTTTTCTTTGTTTACTTTTTATTGTCATCTAAAATGCAAATGAGACCCAGCTTAAAACGAAGTGCTGTCCACGCAGCAAAGTTAGTGAAGCAGCACATGTGTATCTCCCAGAGAACATTTCACTTCCCCGTGGTTGTCAGGGGACTGACACAAAGTGAAATATGATATAAAGTTGGTGATGAAAATGTGTAGAAGGCACATCATCAGCCTTGTGGTTACAGGCCTGCTCGTCTCACCTGCAGGTTACTGTTGTCCTTATCTCTTCATCCTTTATCCTCATCCCTTTCTGCCTCACTGCTATTTTGTGGTGCTCCGTTCATCTTTTCATCTCTCCACAGGAGGGAGGGTGCATTTTCTAATCGGGCTGAGTAATGCAAATTTAATGAATTTGGCAGTGAAGTTGCATGGTGTGTGTACATGCACAAACATACACAAGTATGGAGGGTACACACACACCCCCACACACACTCACACACACACACACACACACACACACACACACGCACGCACACACAGACAGACAGACACACACACGAATGCTCATCCAAGGCCAGAAAAGCATGCTTACTTTCAGTCACAGGTGGATGCCAAGATTCAAGATTCAAGATTCAGACACGCACGCACGCACGCACGCACGCACGCACGCACGCACGCACGCACGCACGCACAAAAATGCACGAGATGGGTGTTGGCTGTGTGCTGAACAACAGGACATTGTACAGTTGTTCCTCTGTGTCTCCTCAGGTCTCCATGGATACTGCCATACAACAGATGGGTGCATACACACACACATAATCTCTCTCTGTCTCTCTCTCACATACACACATTTCCATCACTTCAGAGGACAGATTCACTTACATTCATTTCCTGGATGCTTACCCTTACCCTAAACCTAATCGCACCTGCACCTTAACCCAAATCTTCACACTAAAATTTAATGATTCACATTATGGCAACTTGTGCTTTGTCCCCAAAAAGAAGGCAAGTCCACACAATGTGCCTGTATAAACAGAGTTATGTCCCCACACACACACACACACACACACACACACACACACACACACACACACACACACACACACACACACACACACACACACACACACACACACACACACACACACACACACACACACACACACACACACACACACCATAATTTACAGACTCTCCGCTGTCCAGGACATCCAATCTGCTTCTCTTTTATGGTTTTAATTAATGTGATTTTGTTTATGCTTCTGCATTGTATCTCTCAGAGTACTGTCATTGTATGTATTTACTCATTGTCATTGTATTGTTCTGTCTACCATGCTGCAAGTCTATTTTCATACAAAAGGGCAACGTCTGTAACCTTGAACACATACACAATATATGGACGTGCATCTTTGGATTTAATTTGACTGCTGAGCCACCGTTCCACCCCCACAAACTCTTCGGACACTTGTTTTTCCTCATTTACAGGAAAGTGTTTTGACGAAGTTTGAAAATGTGAGTCGGGATTATGTCACTTAAAAATTCTGTAATTCTACAGTCTTTTCTAAACCTTTCTGGCCTTTACCTGGTAACCCGTGTTTAATGTCACAACATTATGAACTGTGGGTTACTCTCTCAGGCAAAGTCTGCAGAAATGCAGACTTATGGAAGGCATGCATAAAGGGATCAAAAACTCTGTGAGAGAGCTCTCATTCACTTTGACAGTTTGACAGCGGGGCAGCCATAAGACCTTAGAGGCTTTGAATCTTAGACGCGGGAACACACCTCAAAGTCTGTGAGTCTTTGATTGTGCACATCGGGATTGATGACACTTACAGAACTCCTCTGATTAGTAATTGTGCATTGATAGGCAATCTCTGATCAAATCAACATCTGTGTGTAATCCCACTTGTCTGGTATCCTGCTGTGAGTCATCTAACTAGTTACCGAACGTTAGCTAACAGACTCAGAGTTTAGTTAAGGTATTATCGCAGTTTAGCTAACATACTAACGTCAGATAAAAGAAGGAAGTGTCAGCCTGTTCACTGCTGTGCTCACTGAGAGCTTTGGGTGTGGCACGAGCACTCACAAGCACACAATGACGAAATGACCCTTCCTTCGTGTACCCTTTCCTTACGAAGTGAAGAGAATCTAATCTAATCTAATCTAATCTAATCTAATCTAATCTAATCTAATCTAATCTAATCTAATCCATAATACTTTCAAAACATCTCATAATGGTGGCTGTTAATGCGGCAGGCAGGCTGATAATCACTATTTGTCTTGTGGGGATGGTATAGAAATCAGTAAGTAGGTGATAATTCATTTTTTAAGCACTTCTCCAAGAAAAAATTACAAAATGATTCACAACTGAAACCATTAGACCTGAACCATCAAACAGGCTGGAGAGTAAAAGAAGCACAAAAGAGGAATACAACAAGACAGAATTAATCCTGGAATACCAGAACCAAAACAGCAAATATATCAGTCCAAGACAGCGAGGCAATAAACGAGTTTTGAGACTCTGCTGGATGATCTAATAGTCAGAACTACAGGCTAAAACAACAAACTCACGGTCTCCCTGTATTTTAGCTGATCTTAAACACTGGAAATAGGGGGAAACATCGAGCCTGGCTCTGTCCAAAGTTCACAAATACGCCTACCAATACTATGAAGCTCACTAATTAACATGTTGTTTCGTGGGAACCAATTCATGGTTCATGCTCAAAGCTACCAGTCCAACCTTTTGTTGTTTGTTTATGTGTCAGGTTTTAAAATAGTAAACCTCGGGCAGAACAATTGATCACGATGATAAAACAGGCTTTGTCTTGATCAAGTGTGGAGTTTCTTTTCATACTGGACAAAAGCGCGACTCTGCTGACCATGAGCAGACAGCACCAGAAGCAAAGTGAAGCAGTGGGGCGGCCAAGACATTTCAGTGAAATATCACTGGTTTTATCCTTCAACGTTTTTTAGCCGTGTCATCTTATTCACTTCTGTCTCTCTCTCAATCTCCATCTCACCTGCTGTGTGTGCTAACCAGTGATAATGAAACACCTTCGCTGTGGCAGAGCAAGCTACAGCCTCACAGCATGAACTTCTACTGCTGCCCGGTGAGTGTCTCACACATACGCACACGCATGCACGAGCGTAACAGTACATCCACAAGCATTAACATACACATGGCGGGGTGACACCTGCATACTGCTACTGTAAATGCTTTCACACACAACAAACACAAGAAATGTACATAGTGTACAGGAGTAGTAAGGGATATCTTGGCAAATCTAATCAATCTATTTCTTGCTGAGAGTTAGATGAGAAGATCAATACCACTCTTTGTGGAGTATGGAGCTGGAGTGAGGAGACAATTAGCTTAGCTTGGCATAAAGGCATGAAGTCAGGTGAAACAGGTAGTTGACTAAGCAGTTTCTGGTTTGTTTAAGCCACAAACAGAAATGTGAGTTGGGGTTTTACAGCATGTTACATGATGTAACTGTTGGTGCATTAAAGTGCTTGATGTCAAGAAATAATTACAGCACATAATGCATCCTAAACCCACAAATTGTTGTATTTACCTTTATGTTTGTGTTCTGATTAAATAAACAAGATACAAGGCATCCAATGGACATTTGAAGTGGTGGCAGGCACAGAGGCAGGACAGCTATGTCCCCTGTCCCCACTCTTTGTGTTAAGATAAGCTAACTGTCATCTGACCTCAGATTTCTACTTGACACACTGTAATGAAAGTGTCATTTCAAGTCAACTCCTGGAAAAAAAGGGAGCAAGCATTACTATTTCCTAAAATGTTGAACTATTCCTCTAAAAAAAAAAGGGCTCCATTGATTAGAGATAAGACATTTTCTTAATGTTCCATAATAATCAATACAATTTTAAATTTGATTTAAACTTCGAAATCAATTTAATTGTCATACAGAACAGGTGGTTGTGTGGCGGGTCAGATCTGAATGTACAGAGGGACAGAAACAGACAGACAGCCAAAGAGCCTGACGGACTAAAAAGCCAGAGAATGAATGTGAATGACACAAGGTGACTTCAATTAAACTGTACATTTTTCATGCACTTGCCAACTTGGCTTACCCCAAATTTACATTATTAACATATTTATGATTACACTGCCACAAATGATTAAACTACCGTGCTTATCTGATGGGGTCATTTATAATCATTTCAATATTTTCAAACAGTGTTGTTGGTATCAACCTGAAGGTTCGTGTCTGCCTCACAGGAAATTAGAAAAAAGGTTTAGTGTTGATAACACCAATGCCCTTTTGACACTTTAGAATTTGTTAACTTGTTCTAACTGTAGATATTTTAAAGCATGTTCTCTTTAAGACAAAGTCAAAGGTCAACACCATCTATAAAAGCAATAAAACATGTCAAGGTTAAAAGAACAATGATGATGACCATTAAGAAATCGCTGCTGTGATACTGTTAACGTATTAACTTTTACTAAATGTCAACACTTATTTCAGCATAAAACAAAAGAGCTGCTTGTTCCATCTCGAGTAAACTATTGTTGTTGTGACAGTGAGCAGCGAGCATCAGGTAGAATCCTTTTTTGTGAAAATATGCAGGGGCCATTTGGGAATTAAACTCTTCATTTACAGTCAGATGACACTTAATATCTTAGTTTGAAACAGCTGAGATTAATTAGGAGAATCATCTCCAGATTAGAAGAGCTTGATTGGCTCAGTTAAATTGATCCCATCAATTACAGGTTTGATTGGCTGTGACACGGCCCCTTAAGAGTTATCCATTCATCTATCTCTCTCTCTTTCTCAGTCTCTGACTCTCCTTTTGTCAGGAGTTGTCTCTGTCTCTTTTTCACCAGCTGTGGAGTTACTGGTGCCTCTCTAATAACGCTGCAAAAGCTAGGAACGGAAAACAGAAAAGGTTTACTCTCAGTAAATAAATCCAGACATGTTTGTCATAGCTGGTGATGTTTCATAAATTACTGAGGTGTGTCTGCACACTCCTGCATGAGTTCCTGCTCTATCTGGGTTTGTACAACAACCATTAGTAATCATAATGTCCATCGAAGCATAGACTAACATGACAAAAAAAAAAAAAAAAAAAAAAGAGTTTATCAGTCTCTAATTTGCTGACAATGTCCTGGATATATCCTGATAACAAATTTCTTGCAAATGTGAACTTTGTCTCAGTCCCACAGATAGCTGTAGGAGAAATAATTAGATCCAGAGGTTAGTGACAGTGAAACAGATACGCAGGCAGCTACAGTATATTGTATAGAGGAGGTTCAGGTAGTCTCTCTCTGCCACAACTGTGACACGTAATAGGGATTTCAAATTTATACAGGCACAAACAAAACATGATCGGAAGTGGCGACACTGTCTCAAAAAAATGATGTTCATATATAACTAATGTACATTTGCAAATTAATTCTGTTGTAAATATGAGGACACCTGTATTGTGTTTTTATCACCATAAACAGGAAATGTTTTTGCCAAGCATTCACTGCGGATGCAAAATGTTCACACTGAATGTATCTGCAAAACGTTCATTGTCAACAAATAATGTTTTTCCTACACTATTCCCATCCAGCAGCTGTGGCATTATTAACATTTTTATGGCTTTTATGGCTCTACATATGCAACTCAAAGTGCTTGGTTACAGTTTGGGGAAAATTGTGGTCTTAGTTGAATTCTGATTTAAAGCATGACACAGGACCATTGACTTTTTCAAAACTATACACACACACACACACACACACACACACACACACACACACACACACACACACACACACACACACACACACACACAGAGGGAAGGCAAACTGCTAACAGAATGTAGAATACCTTTATAGTATTTGAGTATTAAAATTTTATCGTGCTTCTCTGTTCATAATTACTCACATCGCAATGCACAGCAAGTGAACATAAATGAGTGTCAGCAAATACTCAATCTAAACTAAGACATTTGGTCAAAAGTGCAAAATATACAAGGCCACCAACTGCATTCATCAAAACATTTTAATATATATATATGACTTTGTAGAGATACATTTTTCCCTTGAATGGGCAGTCGTCAAAGAAACTCATTCGACCTCCTACAGGGGGAGAGAGAGATGGCAGAAAGCAGGCCATGAAAGTCAAGTGTTTAAAATAGCCACTGCAATCTTCCATTAGGTACTTTTATGGCGAGTTCCTTTTCATGGACACACTATGCTATCAGGCAAGACCAGGGCTGAAATGTGGTCATGGATGAGGTATTTACACCTCACCGGGCAGCACTCCTGTACAGTCTGCTCCTCAAGGTCTTCCACTCCTGTTGTTGATAGTGCTAGATCTGGTCACACACCCACCCACACACACACGTCATCATCACGGTCCAAGTTGCATACTCATCGCTGTTGCCTATGTTTGATAACCGCAATTAGACTCCAAGCAGCTATTATCATATGATAAACATCATAAGATAAAATGCCATTATTGGCTAGATTCATGAGAATGTCAAAAAGTGAACTAATTTCAACTTAGCAGTGAACGTGCTTGGGGAAACACTGCAAATGAATGTGGCTCAATGCTGGAAGTGGTCCCTAGAACTAGAGCAAATGACTACAGGTGGGACCAAGACACATGCCTTTTCCGATAACAAACAACGTCTATACTTTATGGCCATTTTGGAGGGTGTTTTAAATCGACCCTCATTGATACAAGTGGGGTGGACAGAACATTACAAACACAAATTACAACTCTCACTACAGCAGTCAGTACCTAGGAATTATTGCACAGCTGTTGTATTATGTTGCATAAGATTTGGCTCTGTGTACTTCATAAGCTGGCAACTGAGTGACAGCAAGAGAAAGCATGATCACTTTGTTCAGCTGAAGGAAGACATCCCATAAACTGCTAGTTTGTTAACCGCTCACCTTCAGTGGCAGTGTTTCATGATTAGTATGGCTGTGTGTGTGTCAGCTATCCCCAGCGCATCCTCCTGTACCCCCTTGAGGGCACTGTTTACTCAGTCTTTCAGATCAAAATCATCATCCAAGAATTTAGAGAAATCGATTTGGCCTCTTCACTCCTTCGCCAGAGCAAGAAACTGTCAAACTCTTCTGCTGCAGTGCAGTCAGTGTCATCAGGATATAGTCATTTTTAAATGTCTTTGGCGTTAAAGGAGAAAAGTGTAGTGAACATCCTCCATGCTATGCAACTTGTGCAGCAGTCCATCGTCCATACTGGTATCAAGTCCCGGGTGAGTGGAGAGTGGCAGCACGTTAAGCCCCTGGACGCCAGTCCAGCCCGGACAGCTGAGGCAGCGAGGCCCAAGGCTGTGCCAGCAGAGCAGAGGTCACCATCTGCTCCCTGATGGTGTCCCGCTGTGCCCCACAGTCCAAATTTATTTTCAGCATTAACTTAAAGTCCTGCAGGTCTGCTACATCAAGCTAACTGTTGCATTGGGTAATGCAAGTAGCTAATGCTCCATAAAGAAATGAAAAGTAAATCTGAAAAGAGGAAATTTGGACTCTGATGAAAAGGGCAAAATAAAGTGGAATTTTTTAGTGATGTGTTTAAAAGTAGTTCACAATTTATATGCTCCTTCTTTTCTAATATGTCACTTTACAAATCTATCACTTTACCATTAGTTCTTCACACTCATGTACAATACAGTGGTAGAGACAAAATTTGAAAATTATCATCACAATGTGATGCCATATTTATTGTATTCTGGTTGTTGATTGGTTAGGGAGGACATCCACCGTTGGAGCATCATTTTATATGTTTTTGGCCAATAACAGATAGATGAAAAAAAAGAAGTATGTCAAATTGATATGAGATCCCACCCGGAGGACAACAGCAGGAGCCTGGCCTCCTCCGACACCACCACCACTTCACACAGACTGCCCTTTTCCTTCTCGCCTGCCTGATGGTGTGGCTGTTCAAGCATTTTAAGCAGAAGAACAGATTTTTTTTTTCCAAAGAAGAGAGAAAAATATTTTAGAAATGATACTGAGATTTGGATGAATAGTTGATATCAAGCAATTACTCTTCTTTAAACTTTGATCACCTTCTTGCTTCTCAAAAATAAAGGAGCAATCACCTCTGCCTCTATGGACCACCGTCCTCTGATGAACATATGGTCAGGCTAATGACAGTTATGGAGCTAGCTAGTTCTGAGAGTTTTCCTTCACCTCTTTAATGACTCTTTAATGAATGAAATCATGTCATCCAAATGCTGTAGTTCACCAATTCACCCTATGAGTAGCTCCGACGTCACCAAGTCTCTAATTCCAAGCCTCATCTGATTTCTCAAAGATGCATGGATTAATCTCAGTGTGCCACAAACTACAGACTGCTGGTTCTCTGTGACACACGGTTGGCCAAATTTTACTTTAGAAGGAATAACAAAAAACTATGTTCACTCTTTTGGAACCCTTGTTAAACAACAGGCACACCAAAATGAAGGCAGACATTCAGACATTTAGACATGCACTCAGGGAATAGATGGTAGCCAGTACAATATCTCCAAAACTGTTTGTGTGCATGCGTGCGTGTGTGTGTGTGTGTGTGTGTGTGTGTGTGTGTGTGTGTGTGTGTGTGTGTGTGTGTGTGTGTGTGTGTGCGTGTGTGTGCTTTTGTGAAAGAAAAGGACCCTGACATGCAGAAGCCCTGATGGTAAGTGTGATGGATGGATGTTGTTACACACACACACAGCTGGCACACACTGTTTGTCGCACATGCACACACATATGACGAAACACAATTTTAGCTTACAGGCCTTCTTTGATACCAGGAGCATATTCTCCCATGCACAAACACACGCTCATGTGCGCACGCGCACACAGACATTGTCAAATACACTTCAGCATGTCATCTGTTGGCCATTTATTGAGGCTCTGTACTGAGGAATGACACAAACCATGCTCTGTATGTGTGTGTGTGTGTGTGTGTGTGTGTGTGTGTGTGTGTGTGTGTGTGTGTGTATCGGTGCACCAAACATAAAATGTTTCCCATCTGTCTCTGAAACACTTTGCTACATTTTTCCACTTTGTTTAAGCCCATATATCTTTCTTCATTCCACTGTTCTCTCTTCCCATATTCTGATTTCCATTCTTCCTTTCTTCTTCTGTGCCTCTCTCTCCCCACCCTAAGTTTTGGTATCGGTGAGGTTGGGCTCTCTCTTTTGGAAAGGAAGTGAAGGCTCAGTTTAGCCTTCAGATTCTCAGACGGACCTGACTTGGTGGGCTGCATCCTTCTGATAATGCAGCCCCTGAATGAGACACAGTTTATGTATGTTCTCCTTTCAGCTTTTGCTCCAGAAATAGCATTTTCTAGGACTGCAGTATAACAGATAACACGTTCCCATGAGAGTTCCTGCTCTCTCTCGCAGGAAAATGATATGTTCATACGCACATATATACATGTGAACAAATATACAACATACATATGCATGGACAGATATGACTCATGTATATTGATGTACTTGCATTAACAGCCTCACATGCAAGAACATAAGCATATTCGTACATACAACTCACACTTTTCATGCACCCACACAGAAATGGTCCACACACAACAGGTAGCGTACACACACACACACACACACACACACACACACACACACACACACACACACACACACACACACACATCAAAGTGAAAATAGTTTTTCTTGATATTACTCTGGGTGTCAGCGCTGGCAGCCTGAGAGCCAGAGATAGAAACACGGCGGGAGAAAGAGGGGAAAGAAAAGGAGAAAAATAGACAGAGGCATTAACTGGTGACATCCATGCGAGAAGGTATCTGATGACTAGAACTATATTTCATTTTCACTTTGTCCCCTGAAAGAAGCAGCCTTTGTGTGTTTGTTCATTTTTTGTGTTGTGTGCATGGAATAGTATTAGAATACTACTTCATCCATATACATGTGTATGTATGTTTTGGGCCTGGTGGTTTGCATGTCTGCACTTTATGTATGCGTATGTGTGGCGTGTTAACAATTAACACTAAACCTATAGACATACACATATGAGGAACTGATCATTCTATTGTCTAATATCTTACTTAAAATACCTAAAGTGCATCTGTTTTAAGCTTTGGCGGTACCAGGGGCAACTAAATCTTATTAACTAACGATATGGCGTGTAGTTTCCTGTATATCTCACATTGGTGGAAAAAGTCTTTGAAACCTCACTTAAGTATGTAATTATTATAAGCTAAATGTTCTTAAAGTATCCAAAGTAAAAGTACTTATGCAGAACAATGGACCCTGTCAGTGTCTTACTATTATATTTGATGTTTTTGGATTGATATTACAGCTGCATTCATGTGTATGTTTCATTTTACTGCTGGAGCTGTTTAAGGTTGAGTTATTTTTATATACTCTTGGGTTGTTTTCTACAGCAATGCATCATGTTCCATAGGATCATCATATGTTTGTAGCATCACTGTCCTGTGAGAACCTTGTATCTTTAAAAAGTACATTTTTCTTGAGCTCAGAAAAACAGCCCTGTTCAAGAGGATTTTTAGATAGTTTATTTATCTGAATAAGCAGGAGCTAATAATAATCAGCCCATTAAGAAACACTTAATCCTTCAGTTTATAAAAAAAATAAAATAAATAGTAATAACAAAAATATGGTTTTCACTGGACAGGAAGGGTGTGAAAAATTGTATTTTTTAAAGTAACATTAATCACAGCTGGCAAATGTAGTGAAGTAAAAAGTACAATATTTGCCTCTGAGATGCATTCAGGTGGTATAAAGTTTGTTTAAAGTGTTTTCTGGTTCTAACTGTTGAAATTTATCAAATGACTTTATCATCATTTATTGTTTCCTTCTGCCTGTCCCTGTCTCTTTTACATTTGTGTCTTTTTCTTTTTCAAAGTGAAATGCGACAGGTCTTAGACATGAAAAGATGCCATAGAGTGTTTACAGCACCATCTGCCTTTGTCCCAAAACACACACTCACACACCGGCCCATCTGTGTGGAGAAGCAGTACTTGAGCGTGCGTGCGTGCGTGCGTGCGTGCGTGCGTGCGTGCGTGCGTGCGTGCGTGCGTGCGTGCGTGCGTGCGTGCGTGCGTGCGTGCGTGTGTGTGTTTGTATACATACATAGGATTGCATCACTGCATGTTTTTTAAAATGAATGTGTGTGTGTGTGTGTGTGTTTGTATATGTAGAGTCATGCTCATGCATGCTGATGTGGCATAGACGCTCTTTCAAAATCATTCTAACTGCAAATATCTTCTCATTTCCAATTTTCTCTCTCTCTTTCTCTCATCCTCCCAGTTTCTCTCCTCTGTCTCTCTTTCTCCTTCTCCCCTGATCCCTCTATCTCGCCTCTCTTTTTCATATGCTAACAGTCTGATTAGGGATTTGTTGGCCTCCCGGCGGTTTGAACCAATCAAGAGCTAGTTGAACTGAAAACGCTCACACCTGTCCTGACAGGAATGATAATGACCGTGGCCAATCACCACCACTCTGTCGCGCTGCCACAGTGATCAGCCTGTTTTGGAATGCCCACAGTGGTGTATGAGGCGAGGCATTGCATTTAGATGGCTGCATCAAATTAAAGTCAGCTTGAAAAGAAAATTTCCTTTAATTTTGCATTTAGTCTAAAATACGTATTGACTAATCCCTAACCTGTGAGCTGGCTGGTTTCCCGTTATTCTTTTGAGAGCCTTCACATCTTAAACATATGATTTCATTTTGCCTCATCTATTTCTTTAAAGGTAAAATAAGCTTATATGCACTGTGTGATGTCTGTTAGCATCCCAGTTTGGACCAGGTCTTTTGTGATCCCCTTACACCAGGGCCAGAATTTAGTCTAAGATGAGACTGTAGGGGCCAGACAAATGAAACTTTTTTTTTTTTTTTTATGTGCCAATCAGTATGAACTTGACTCAAACATGGGAAGTCCATAATAACAACTAGATACTTAAAACCCTTTACCATTCCGACAGTCTGCAACGTTTGATTTGGTTTATTTTTCTTCCTGTCTATTGACACAAATGCTACCTTCATGTTTATACTCATACTATACACCATTAGTAAGCTAAGATTCTTGTGAGATTGATGCAAAGCACCTCAAGATGCAATAACAATGGAAGGCACAATGAACGCCTACAGCAAAGACGTTTTCTACTTTCAAATTAGCAGGTGATGCGCTTGTCTTCTGCTTGTCTTCTGTGTTTACCCTGTTACAACTTCCGAAAAAATTATGAAGAAGGGAACTGTCTTTCCTCCATTTACTCTCTGGATTATCAGGTTTCAAATGACTGACTCGACTAATCATAATCTGCCACATAGAGCCTACCAACCAGAGAAGCCAATAGATAGATAGATAGATAGATAGATAGATAGATAGATAGATAGATAGATAGATAGATAGATAGATAGATAGATAGATAGATAGATAGAGTACAGGCCAAAAGTTTGGACACACCTTCTCATTCGTTGGACAATGACCCCAAACACACCTCCAGGCTGTGTAAGGGCTATTTGACCAAGAAGGAGAGTGATGGAGTGCTGCGGCAGATGACCTGGCCTCTACAGTCACCGGACCTGAACCCAATCGAGATGGTTTGGGGTGAGCTGGACCGCAGAGTGAAGGCAAAGGGGCCAACAAGTGCTAAGCACCTCTGGGAACTTCTCCAAGACTGTTGGAAAACCATTTCAGGTGACTACCTCTTGAAGCTCATCGAGAGAATGCCAAGAGTGTGCGAAGCAGTAATCAGAGCAAAGGGTGGCTATTTTGAAGAAAGTAGAATATAAAACATGTTTTCAGTTATTTCACCTTTTTTTGTTAAGTACATAACTTCACATGTGTTCATTCATAGTTTTGATGCCTTCAGTGAGAATCTACAATGTAAATAGTCATGAAAATAAAGAAAACGTATTGAATGAGAAGGTGTGTCCAAACTTCAGTTTTTATTGAACTTGGACAAAGGTAAGGCCCCATTGTGTTTTCCAGTCCTATAGTCATCTGCAAGCATCTATTTACAATAACAAAATACATGGAGAAAAAAACCCGTCCACTTCTCTGTTTTCAAACTTTGACTGTTACTCAATGCCAGTACTTACACAGTGATTCTGACTGCTGGGGATAAAAGTTCAGAGTGTTAACTTTCAAGAGAGACCAAATCTATAAATGTCCTCCAAATGATTAAAGAACAGCTGTCAGTTTACTGCCTTGGAACCTCTTTTGGGCTCAATTTACTAGAATGGTAAAGGGTTCAGAAAATGCTCTCATACCAAGGAGACAGTCCAGTGCTCAATACAAAAGCTATAGTTCAACAATCAACGAATGAGTCATTTCAACAAAAACTCCTCTTCAGGATCCAAGGAAGCAAACAAAAATACTTAGTTTAAGACTCAATACAACAGTTGGCCAAAGAAAATAAACCCAAGCATCTCGTATAAGTTTAGCGATTCAGCGACTACTCTAGTGCGCTGCTGTCAGCTCCAGGGAATGGTCAGCCTGAGAGTCGAGGGGTTTGATGGTGGATTCACAGAGTAGGGAGGATGGAACTGGAGAATAATCAGATTATGTAGAACTGGTGAACTATGCACACTGTTCAGTTCATTGCTGGGGGTTGGCAAGCCAATCAGCAATCACTCTCAGGATGTAATGATAGTTGTGCACATTTTCTGAATTAATTAATATTCTGTGGACCGGATGGGAAGCTTTGGCTGGTCGGATATGGCCCCATGGGTGACCAGTTGACAATCACTGTTTAAACCCTGGAGTTAAGCAGCATGTAAGCTTGTCATTATGCAACACTAGATCAAATTTTAAACCCAAACAATTTTTTTTCCCTTCAAAAACAAGCAACATCATCAATAAATTGATGAAAAACAATGTTTCACAGATGGTTTGTGTTTGAGGTTTCACACCTCTTTCTTTCTATGAACAGGCATTTCAGTGAATTTGTTCATATCTAACAGTTAATTTTTGACCTTTTTGAACAGTATGTGTAAAGAAATCATTTAAAATCCCTTGCTGGCAGCCATTGTCATTAGTCATACACATTTCTCATCATAACACATTTCTTTTTCACCCAATAGAGTAAGCTAGTGTGAGAGATGTCCAAAAAAAAACAAAAAAAACCCAATAATAATAATAATAATTCAATGGCTACTTTGGTGTTCTGCCACCTACAACAAAACGTCAAACTGAACCTGAGCATTAAAAAAAGTGTTTTCACCAAGATGTGCTGTGGCTTGAAGCCAATGATGAATATACCTAAATATGGTGCAATTTATGTCCATAGCATTTTGGACAGGCTCACAGAATATCCATCCATCCATCCATTATCTATACCACCTATCCCTTTCGGGGTTGCGGGGGGCTGGAGCCTATCCCAGCTACAATGGGCGAGAGGCGGGGTACACCCTGAGCCGGTCGCCAGCCGATTGCAGGGCCACATGTAAGGACAAACAACCATTCACACTCACACTCACACCTACGGACAATTTAGAGTCATCAATTAACCTAATGAGCATGTTTTTGGTCTGTGGGAGGAAGCTGGAGTACCCGGAGAGAACCCACGCATGCACGGGAAGAACATGCAAACTTCACACAGAAAGGCCCCGCCTGACCCGGGGATCGAATCGGCAACCTTCTTGCTGTGAGGCACCCGCACTACCTGCTGCGCCACCGTGCAGCCACAGGCTCACAGAATATCAATCATCCATTATTTGATAAAAACAAAAAAGTAAGGAGAACATTAATGTGGCATGAGCTAATGCTAACAAACACGCTAGTCATGCTAAAAAAAGTCCAGTCGTCTACTTGCTAAATGGATACTGAATACTGAATGAAGAACAACAGCAAGCTCTATGTAATGTTGTAATGTAATGTAATGTAATGTTTTTCTCCTAACACGTTCCATTTCTGGACCTGATTCTGCAGATATTGTCTGGAGTTCATATGAGAAAATGGCTTTGCTCTATACAGGGGGTGGGCAGTGCAAGGTCATGTAATCTGGGCTGCAGGACTCCTTACTGTTTTCTCATGTGATCTGATACAGTAAAAGAAGTATCACTAGGTTGGAGTTGTTGGACCCTTGCGGTTTTGCAGTGTCTGTGTATTTTGCCAACCCCGGTGTAAGAACAGAGTCAATCACCAGTGCAAACAATTTTCACATTCACACACTCTAATTTTTGTGGTGGACAATGGATTTCAATTCGCTTATTTTAGGCAATTGCGCTGCATTAAAATATGCCTGGATCGGCCCTCATACTGATCATTAGGATCAGCGACGGATATAACTTATTCATGGCAAATATATAATTTATTAATCCTTTAAAGATGAGTTACGCCATTAGTAAAAACAAATTTCAGGTTGTCAGGTTTGGGAAAATCCCTCTGACTGGTATTTATCCTCTCTTTTAGGAAGTAATCCACTAACTTTGTTCAGGTGCTCTGCAGCTCTTTCCTAAAGCCAGTGGTAAAACAGTCCATTGAAGTTTTCCTGAGGAACTAAAAAGCTTAAAATACAAAGTGTCAAAGTGTCAGTACAAACTGCTGGAGGAGCATAAAGCAATGAAGGAATTTTTCACGACTCTGCAACCCAAAAGTTGTTCTTCTTAATTGCTTATACTGTAAACCCTTTATAAAGGATGCCTTATTAGAAAGCAGTACATCTTTTTTTTAGCTGTTCTGAAGTTAATGATCACAATCTCTGATCTCACATGAGCTCTAAACTTCTCCACACTTGTTAATCATGGTGACACCCCACTTCAACACTCTCAAATAGTGATTAAGAACTATATGATTATGCGCAAAGTGTAAAGGAACAGAGAGCAAGAGCGATGAACAGATGACCATTTAGAAAGACAGAATGAATCGAAGGATAGGTAGAGATATGAGACCATGATGAGGAGACGGATGAAGGACATTAGACATAAATGAGAGATATAACCTTTCATAGATTCAGGTAATTCTTTGATATTGTGTAATGCATGTTTTAAATCTCAGTAAGTAAATATACATTTATTATGGTGTAATGTTATATGGGATGCCAATAAAGTTACAGCGAGAATGAACTAAAAATGAAAGGTAGAGAGAGCAGGAAGAGACGTAAAGGTAGAAGGGCTGTCTGCTAACCCACACACCTTAGCCTTTCATCAGTGCTGTATGCGTAGGCGATGGTGGCGTGTGTTGGTTTCTATTCGTCTGATACCTCTGACTCATTCTTATTAATACAGTCACACCTTTATTTATTCATTATCATGCTCATATTTAATTCATCCCTTGTTTCATTTTATTTTTCTTTACTGCAGCGCTTTCAGCTGAAAGTATCATCAACTGAGTGGTGGAGTTTGATCAAACAGTGACAGGATTGAGTGTTTGTGTGTGTGTGTGTATATGTGTGTGTGTGTGTGTGTGTGTGTGTGTGTGTGTGTCTTCGGGAAAGAGATGGGGAAAAAAGCAAAAGTAGAAAGAGAAAAATGGAGGGAGGTAGTGAGAGTGATACAGAAAAAGTAAAAGTAAAAAATGATAATAACAATAGATTAAAAATCCACTTCATTAAATGTTCCTTTAGTTTAAAATCCAATATCTCATCTCTAAGCAATAAATTAATCAAACTTCACACATTTTAATACTTGTGTGTGCTTGAACTTTGAAAATAGCACACGCACACACACACACACACACACACACACACACACACACACACACACACACACACACACACACACACACACACACACATCTATGTAGCGTAAGAGCCTAGTGCCACCCTTCCATCATCTTGAAGAAGGCACATAATCTTGTCATTTTAATTCCCCAAAGACACATAAAAGAAGCCATTTTAAAGATAAACAAATTAAGGGATGAACACTACCTCACACTGTGGAACCACTCCCCAAAACAACCAGAAACTAGGGCAGTGAACAAAAAAGTGTGCCATGGTCTCAGATTCTTTGCAAACATTGGCCAGATGTGTGCTCTAACTTAATGCCCCTTTGGGATCAGCTTGTACAACCTTCTGGGAAAATGTTTGGACTAAACAACCTAACCCACCTATGTGCATATGTTGCTTGTCTCCTTATTTCTTGCCATATTAAAGCAGCAGCTGTAAAGCAAGCCTTTGCTTTCCACAGAGTCAATCAAAAGTAGTTTCTTTTTTTGAGTTTATGACATAAAGTGACAATTATATTCCTGTAAAAGCTCAAGCAGAATAAACGTCTGAAGGACTAACAATTTCACTGTGAGCCAAAAAGGTCCTACTGTATGTTTACAAGTTGCCTGTTGGACATTTTGGCTTGGGTCAAGTGCTTTAACCAAGGGATCTCCTACATGATGAGAGAAGGGAAATTTTTCATTTACTCCCTCAGCTGTTTTACCAATATGATAAACTGACCTCTGAGTCACTTTATCACAGTACCCCTAGGTGCTGAATGTAGTTATAGATAAGCCATAAATCATGATTTTCTAAAGGAAATCCAAATCACAGGAGAACAAAAACCAATTTGCCCCTGGGGGAACGCTATACTTCTCACACTGACACATATTGGGAATGAGGTCTAGTTTTAAACTGATGATCACATTGATTGCATTAAAACAGTATCACAGAAATGAATGGAATCTGATATATAAAAAAAAAATCATCACAACTCCTGGAAAATTTCTTCAGAACTCCACTCCAAATCTTTCACAAAAGGTGAGATTAAGATAGACCAGTATACACATTATCATACATTAGTGTATGTCTGTGAACACCTATTCTCCATCTGTACAACATTGTTAAAAACTTTTTCTCACAGTCTCAATATTGTGACTTGGCTACAGTAAATTAATCATTTCTGCTACTTAAGCATTGTCATCAATCATTAATTTAACACAAGTATGAAACCTGGAGTCAGCCTTGTGCTTCTTGAACGATACATGGTATCCATTCCCAGCTTAGTGTACAGTAGGTGTTTGATTTCAAGAAGTAAGATTAATAAAGAAGTAAGACCAAGATTTGTGAGGGCACAGGAGACTTCTAAAAACAATTAATTTTTGTAATTTGACCCGCTCACCAACACATTCAGCAGTTGCAGCAGCAGTGACTGTGACACTGCTTATGGAGATAAGGTATTTTAAAATCTTTTACAACAAAATGCCGCAATTTGTGAAAAACGATAGGGATGCACAGATCCGATACTGGTATCGGTATTGGTCCCGACACTGAAGAAAAATTTAGATCGGGTATCGGTGACAATGGGCCTCATACATAGGGGCCGATCTAGTCAGTCTTACGCTATGCTATAGGCGCTGCGAGACATGCGCAAACATCACGCAGTGTTGAAGCACACATAATGTGGACCGCATTATTTTCTAAATAGAACAAGCGAAAGGATCGGCTATCTGGAACTTTTTCAAACTACCTCAGCCTACAAACTTGATGGCTACTTGCAATACCTGCTCAGTAAATGTTCCGAGGTTCAGTGGTGAACACGACCAACTTAATCGAGCACCTACAAAGATTTCACGCCAAGGAGCACGCTGAGTTCATTGACCTGAATAAACAAAGAGGAGGCGGTATGACACAGTTAACTTTGAAGAAGATGAAGAAAAGAGGTGAACAATTTCCACCTAATAGTGTGCAGGCAACAAAAATCAAGGAGAGGGTGTCTCAAGGAGAGGGTGTCCCGTGTCCCTTAAGTTAAGTTTACCTGCACACTAGCTGGATGAGAGTTACGTGCCACACAGTGCAATGCTCAATGCTACAAACTTCTGTCACACACCAGCGACGCAATCTTAGCTACCCTGAAGGAAATGTATGACGTACATTGAGTAAAGTCCACGTGATTCTCAGGGACAACGCCAGCAACATGCGAAAGGCGATGGACAGCATGAGAGTGCGTAGTTTAGGCTGCATTGCACATACAAAGCAGCTGGTTGTCAATGAGGGACTTCTATCACAGCATGCTGTGAGTGATGCCATTGCAAGTGGGAGACTAATCCAGTAACAATGGCATATTTTTTTTACGTGTTGTTTGACCAAGCTAGAGAAGCTGTTGATGCACAAAAGAATGATCCCAGTCTTTTTTTCATACAATGAGACATACCGTTTGTTAGGTAATTCAGCGCTGTTTTTCTGCATCAGTATCGGATTGGTATCGGCTGACTACTAAACCTCAGATATCGGTATCGGTATTGGAGGTGAAAAAAGCGGATCGGTGCATCCCTGAAAAAAGATACAAATATTGCTCAACTTATAGTCCTCAGTGTCGCTCACTGAATTCATGGTAACATTTTACTTCCTGTTGACATCCCCTAAAGCATTATGGGAACTGTGGTTTAACAAATCAAATTCAAAAATCATTTTAATTTTACCACCCATCTTATTATTTCACTAAATTTGCGCTAATTATGCCAACTTTACCGTACATTTCATTGGTTTGAGGTAACTCAGGCCACTAACAACTTTGCTCTGCTCCACTGAGATTTAAGTTTTGTCAAAGCTTCCCTTCCTGCTCTTCTGGATTAAACTCCAGCTGCACAGCTGCATCTTGAGGTCTGCAAGTATATTTGCCAAATCAACAGAAGCTTCTCTAATCTGGTATTCAGGCCTGAACTTGGCAGATTACCATATACGGCTGCACTTACTGAAAGAAAAAAAAAAAAAAAAAAAAAAAAACTCCTGGACCTTAACCTGGAACCAATCAGACTCTTTGCCTCGGAAAACTTTCTGCTGTGTCATATTGCTTGACCCCTTCCATATACATGGTTTGCCAATGGACTCATGGCTACCTTGAAACATTATTAATCAAATTAACTGCATTGCCTGGCAATTAAAAACAGACACCATTCAACAGCTGAAGTTAATTGGTGAAACCAGACATCTCAAAAATCCAAGGAGGGTTGAAACAAGTGCATCTGGACATGGTTGCCCTTGTTTTCCTCCGTCTGTTGGGCTTGGCCTAACTTATGCTCCAGTGGGTGGTGAGAATCAAAGAGTAAGTATTGGTCTGTGTGTGTGTTTGTGTATATTCATATGTGGAAGCTCCTGTCCTCTTCAGTTTGAACAGCACAATCCAATCCAAAAAGGCCAAAGTGTTGTTCCTGAAGTCCTCTCATGTGAACTTCAGTGCTACTGTCCACTGTGATGTGCTCAGTGAAGACCTACACCTCCTGGCTTTTGATTTTGACCCATGTGTTGTCCACGTTATCTGAACCAGTGGCTCAGTGCTGTTCCTCTGAAGGAATTCAGAGCTCTGCCTTCTACTTGTTCCATGTAGAGGTTGGCCACTTTCATCGTAATGAAAGCAGGTGGTGCTCAGACAGAGGTTCAGCAGTTTGCAAATCTAGTCTGGTCTGAGGTTTGTTCTGTTGTTCAGGGTGTTGTGTTTAGCAGTCATTTCCTTCCAGTTTCCATCGCCTCCATAGTCAGGATGCATGTAGACAAGTACTACGTTTACATGCAGTCAAGTAACCCTTTCATAACCAGAATATCAGCAATAATCCGGTTGCACAAGGCCATGTAAACACCAATAACCCTTTTGAAAAACCAGAAAGACCTTGAGTGCAGGTAGCATGGATATGGATGGCACAGCTCCAGCTCCATTTCCTATTTCTTCACGTTCTCGCCTTCCATTAATGAAGAAACAGATTAGTGTCAAGTACTGGTGGTGGGTCAGTACCAGCACCAAAGTGCAAACGAAGGTGACTGCTACCGGCCTGGGTTGTTCATTATCCGCCGTGCTGGGGTTGTTGTTGTTTTTGGATACAGGAAGAAGAAGCTGAAATGACACGTACTGTGTCATGAGGTGCTCCGTGCGTCGACACGTTGTCCGTGCGTCGCTGTTTTGATCAGGATATACCAATTGATTACCCCTGTTTGCTCACGCATGTAAACAGGTTATTCTGAATGTTTCAGAAACCGGGATGTTGACCATAACCCGAATGTTGACTGCATGTAAACGTAGTGAGTGAGGTCACAGAGCAGGAGACTCAATAGGGTCCAGTTTCAATCCTAGAACCTTACTGACAAAGTCCATAGATATTTTAATATAATGAGGAGGGTTGCCAACTAAGACGGCTAAGGATGTACATATATGTTTGGCAATAACTGACTGAATTGATGCTGCTGAAAATTAGCCTGTGGAGGGTTCCTTCCTGAATCCTGAGGAGCCCATACATGTATGGGATGACCTCTCCAGCATACAGGCAATGAAGCTTCATGGCTGATGGTTTTCTCCTTCTGTAGCTATAGCAGATATTCTATTCTGTCCTTCTTGTTCTTGTCTCTATTTCTGTTAAGTTGCTGTTGTGATGAGGTCAACTTTTGGTACATGTTGTGATGGAAAAGTTTAATCCTTTGGCTGGGACATCTTACTATGGTTGGGTAAGTTCCCTGTCTGACAGGTTTTTCACCCATCTGTTGTGTTTCATCCAATGTGGAGTAATTTTGCTTTTGCCTCCAGGTAAGTTTGTAGTGTTGCTAGCTTGTGGTTGTAGGTTTTGGAATATCTGCGTCTGTCTTTCCTTGCTTCTAGTGTGTTGGTGTATTTGTATCTTCTCAACATCTATCGATCTCCACAATGGCAAAAGGGAAGATGCAGCCAACTTATCCATGCAACTAGAACAAATGTCTGCTCCCAAGTAAAGAACACAAAAACATGAAAGAAACTGAGGACTGCTTTTAAGTTGACCAAGTGGGTAATTTTCATAACATGTAAGGCACTTGTCATCTTATAGAAAGCAACAGTCATCTCTAGCAGGGGTACTTAAAGCAGAGTATTACTCCAATGTCTTGATTTATCGTTCAAATAGAAAGTTTCAGACAAAGCAACCATGTGAAAAGGGTATGAAACACTGAAACAAGGATAATTGATGTAGCTTACCAAACTCAGTAGACAGGGTTCCCTTTACAAGTGAAGAGGTAGAGAAACAAAGACATGCTGACTCATCTTAGCGAGAAAAGCAAAGGGTAACCACTGACATTAATGAAGGCTCTTTTTGTCTATGGCCTTGACCACATGCATATGGGTATTTTTTAAAAACAGATATTTGGTGTTCTGCCAACAGCATGTGTGTAAACTATGAGACAGTTAGAGACTGAGACCTACTGAGAAAAATTTAATTGAAGCCTGAGGTGAAAGACACAGAGTAGACTGTTAAGTTAGAAAAAAAAAAAAAAAGATGAACTGTTTCGACTTGTTTAGCTGTTTAGACTTGCTTTGTAGTAGCTGAAAACAATAGTCATCAGCTTAGTCGGACAACACAATACATTCATTAAATGTCTGCAAGCTTCATGTGGAGTACCTGCAATTACAAAATGATTGCTTCCACTGAGATTTCCATTTTTACCATTATAAATATATGAAAAGACAACAATTATTAGTTGAAATAGCCAATTATGGTTTACTCCTGTTTCTGAGTGTAAATTTAAAGTGTTCGATTAATCTGACAGATTTCCCTTCATCATAAATTACACATTTCCGTGTTTTTGAGTCTTTTTGTGTGCACCAGTCACTCAATTAAATGAGTAATGGCTTCTTCGATAAAACATGAGCATAGATTGGGGAACACACAGACAGGCACACACGCACACGCGCACACACACACACACACACACACACACACACACACACACACACACACACACACGGGTGGTTGGATCAATTTAGTGTCAGCTAATTGGCTGTCACGACCTCTTCATCGAGCTGAGACCATGAAGGCCTTGATCTGGAAAAAAGGCCTGAGGGATACACTCAGATATACAAGCAGGCCAACACACTGACACACACAGTAACACACATACGCACACACACACTATCTCTCACACACACAATAAGAGCAGAACCAGCATCACGATGAGATCAAATATAAACTCACAGGAATCTACAATGTTTAATATCAAAGTCATTTCTAATGTGTGCTTGTATTCTTCCACTGATCTTGTATCATCTGCTCTCATGTCTGTAGCTTGAGGTGGTGTATTTGCTATAATACCGTAACAATTGTCGAAGGAAACTAGAAACTACATGATATTACTTTGTGGCATGAATGCAGGGCTTCATGCAGGGCTGTAAGCAGATACAAAAATAAGCATGGGTGGACTGTGTGGGAACTGAATCCTTGAAGCCATGTTGATTATATAATTAATAAACAATGACTGCAGTGGCAGAAACAATTAAGCATGCAAAGCAAGTTCCTTGCATGTTGAATTTGGACAGTTGGTCTTGTAATTATACAGTGCAGAGATGCATTTTTCCATCATGACTAGCTGAAAGCTGGAAATAGAGCACATTTTCAATTTAAAAGAAAATACATCATATAATAGATTACAGAACCTGCATAATCATATAAATTTAAAGTATCCCACATTATATTTACTTTTTCATAGTTATTTTTTGCATTTGTTGTCCATGTATTAACATTACTGCCTGATTAATTGATTTGTTGCTCCATGAAGAGGAAAAAAATTAGCTGCATATGTAAAATGAATATTTTGGGGTTTGGATTGTTGGCTGGAAAATACAAGGGATAAAAGACTGCAGTTTGGGCTCTGCGAAATTGCAATGTGCAGTTTTTTATAGTTCAAATATCTATATAGGCTACTCTATTGATTAGTCTGTCAATTTTATTCAAAATGTGTGTATGTTTTAGATGTATGTAGAACAGCAACTTACATGGATAAATGTATTTGAGTAGCAATCAGATTCTACCAGAATTTAAAAACCTTCAAATATCCATGTCTCTATCTGCCATCGTCAGTCTCTCTGTCAGTCAATCAGACTCTCAGAATCTAATGTCTATTGAACTGGGTCACTCACACACACACAGTTACATTGTTAGGCAACACAATGGTTGACGATCTCATCTGGTAAGAGAGTTACATCCATCAGGGAGTTGGTTGTTTAACTCGCCTGTCTGAGTTTCATTCTGCGAATCTTGTACACCTTAGGTCCTTCTCAGTCTGCTCCAGGTACAACTCATCTCATTCAATCTGAAAGCATAATATAACCAGTCCACTTAACATTCTTCTTCTTCACTTCTACATTTGTTCGCAAAAACCTTTGAGCTGAATGACTGCTCGGCAGTCACAACCATCACAGCAATAGTCAAAAACAGCAGAAAGGCGTCACACACCTTACTGAACGTAGAGGTTTCTGAGTGAACACAGAAGTCACTGCTGGAGGATCCACTCTGAGTATTTAAGCATTAGCACATTAGCCAGATGCAGCATGCATCTGTTTGTCATGTAACATATTGGCCGTGTTTGATTTGGGTCATTTAGCGTGCTAACTGGGTGGCAGATTATACCATTTTTTAATGTGACATTTGTTTTTAATCTGTAATGGATGCAGCTTGAAAGGTAAAGTACAAAGCTAAATGTCACAAGACTGAAGATGAGTTTCTTCAACACCAGTTCAAGCACTGCATGTGGCGCTTACTTTGGCCTCAGGCTGCTGTCACAGCACAACAAGATGAGCGACAAGTGTTGGGATAAAAACTTAGGTGACAAACAGGAGGCTTATAGAACCAACAGTCCTGCCCTGAGGTAGGAATTGTGTATTATAGCCATAAATGGGTAGTGGTTTGTGTGCAGTGTAATAGCAGACAGAGACTAACTGTCCCCTAAAGGTAAAGGAAAACACTGTTTAACAAATGGTAAAATGTACTGCTGCAGAAGTGCAGTCTGGTCTATACCAAAGTGATGTAAGTACAGCAAAGAAGAAAAATATTATCAGAATACAATTTGGAAGACTGCAAAAAGGGAACCTGGTGATGAAACTGATTCATCTGTACAACAACAAAACACATGCATCTATGTACAATGTCTGCTCTACCAAAAATACAAATGTGACAAATTGTTTTCCTATGTGGTCTTCCAAAGTAAAAAAAAAAAACAAAACAAAATAAAAAAAACATCAAAAATATTGGGTTTGCAGCATGAGAAAAAACAGATGTACCGACCAAGAATAAGACAGAATAGTAAACATGGCTGAGAAAAGATATGGAGCAGCAGTAAAATGGCAATGAGTCATGAAAAAGTTTCTAGAAAAGGACAGTGACATGACCATTTTCTGCACCATGACCAGAAAAGCAGAATACACACTGTCCAAATTCACACACAGTTCGAGTTTAGGTTTACAGACACACAAGAGTTGGAAATAACTGCACCAAAGGTTTTGAGATCACTCAAGGAACAAAAAATAAGAAGTACAAAGATCGTACTATGACGTCTGTAGAAAAGACTACTTTGTTAAAGTTTGGGGACGTTTGTCGTCATGGTGACAATAATAAACATTTGATTGAAGGTTACATTTTTCAACCTGGACATTATTTACCCATGTTTTTGTGTGGCAATCGTGGAATGGGCTGCCTGCCGTCAATGTACGTCAATTAAAAGTGCTTTTTTTTTGCCACCAGCAGGCTCAAATTGTTATTACGAGTGTCTAAGAAAACAACCCTGCAGAGAAATAAAATGTTTTTCTTTACTTTTGGCCTGATCCAGTCTTTTAATGTGTCTAACCTGGTTTCACTCAATGAGAAGTCTTGTTCTGAAGTCTTGCAAGAGTTGAGTTGTTGCAGGAAGACATCAGTGAAAACATGAGTGAGAGTTGGAGAGAGAAATGCCGGGAAGAGTTTGTTGTGTTGGAGTACAGAAAGCATAGCTTAGTGTTATCTAAAAGATTTTCAGTGTTACGGCTGAATATTTAGCTGATCTTGACAACTATGTAAGCAACAAGGCTTTAGAACGAAATGAGACTTGACAACAGACAACAGGCTGGATCATCGAAAGGTAGAGAAAACATTTCATTTCTCTGTAGGTTCCTTTGCATGATGTTGCCAGACACATAATAACAAGCTTGTCAGCGGTGAAAACAAGCACTTTTAACCCATTTTGTGGTTGCTGCGAGACCAGTTTCAAAAACTGTTGCTGCCAGTAGTCACTTAGACACAGAAAACATAGGCAAATAGGCTCCAGGCAGAAAGGTACCAAAGCTTCCCTTTAAGGTGATGATGATGATGATGATCATGGTCATACTTAGGAAAAACCAGGTTTACTCATGGGAAACAAATAGCGATCTAATGTGTTAAATTCCAATGTTTTGGTGACCCTCCCATCCACCCCGACCTCCTCCTCATGCAGACTCCTTCATCATTGTGCAATAACATCACCTGATTCCTCCTTTGCTCCCATCACACTTATTACATCCACTTTGTGACTGTAATGTAAATATGTGTCTGTTGTTTTGGGGCACCTTCTGAATCAACTGATGCTTTCGTTCTTCTTGTGAAGACGCTGCTTATCTATTTGACAGAAGCATATTAGAGAACGGCTTCAACCAAAGCACAGACACACCAAACAATTCACAGCCATCCACTATTCTGACTGTGCTAACAGACCCTTGCCAATGGGAAGTATCCTGTATATACCGTGGATGTCTTCCAAGAGCAGTAATATCTTAATAATTAGAAATGTTGGGTATTAGCCCTCTGGTAAACTTGTGCAGTGCCCAGCTCTCCAGCAGGGCCCTTAGCCCCTACTGTAAAACAAAATGATCCGGATGTCAACCTGCTTAAAGTATATGAGAGATCAAAACGCAACCACTTTCATTCCAAGCGTTCGCCTCCTCAGTTCACCCCCCGATTCTTCGCTCTCTATTTGTTTCATCTCCTGCTGCACTGTGAGCAGGTGCTGAAACGCTGAACATGAAAAAAAAGAAAAGATGAAGAAATTTAAAAAAAAAAAAAGAAAAAAAAACACTTTCTCACATTCTATCCACCATTCCTGTCACTTCACAACCCTCTCAGCGGTTTCTCATCCAAATCCAATTTAGCTCATGTTTCCATCCTCACCCCCCCCACCACCCACCACCCTCCCCTCTTTTACCTCTCTCCCTTGCCCCTCATAGTTCTCTCTTTCTCCATCTTCCTCATCCTTTTCTTCTCCCATTACTTTCTCCCTCCTTCCCTCACTCCTTCTCCCTCATTTCCTGTCTCGCTTCCGTCTTTCCTCCATCTCACTCCTTCCCTCTCCTACTCGCTGCCGTCCGTACCTCAATATCTCAGTGGGAACATGAAAGGCTACCTGTGTGCTGATAGCCAGGGGAGAAGGAGGGCAGAGAGTTAATTAACTTGCTATCTGGGACTGACTGTTAATAGGAATTGGAACTGTTAATAAGAATATAGTGTTGCGCACCATGTTAGCAGAAATATAGCTTTAGACAGCACACACTAGGACAGGAAATGTGTGGGGGCAAGCATGTGGAGTATTGTTCGACGTGCATTCATGCACATCAATGCTTGCATGTGGATGAGCACATAGGCAAATATGGTAAAGTGTGACGATGTGCACACAGACCCACACTCACATATACTGACAGTACACAGACAGGAAGGTGGCAGGTGTAATTTCACGCATTAGAAGGACTCAAGAAAAAAATCTCCGCTCTAACCAAAACCCACGCCCCTCCACACGCACGCGCGCGCGCGCGCGCACGCACACACACACACACACACACACACACACACACACACACACACACACACACACACACACACACACACACACACACACACACACACACACACACACACACACACACACACACACACACACACACACACACACACACAGACGCTTCGTCTCCCATCCCCCTGGCTGTCTCCTCTCTCTCCACCGGAACCCTTTGAAGATAACTTTTTCTTATTACCCTAACAATGGCGGCACGGAATGCAACTTTAATTCACGCTCCGAAAACGAGACAGGGAGGAACAGGACACCGTGCCGCTCGCTCTCTCCTCTCACTTGTTCCCTGCTGCGGGGTGGAAAAGCGAGTGAGGAAGAGGAGGGAGGAGAAGAAGAAGTGAGAGAGAAAGAGGCAGGAGAAGCAGGAGAAAAGTTCAAACAGAAATTGCTAGGAAAAGCTTTTTTTTTTCTTAAGCGTGAAAATGGTTCTCAGTACCTTTTCTGTTTTTCTATTTTTCTTCACCAACTCTGAGATTGGCAAAGCGCTGACATGTGCTCTTCCTAACATGGGTGAGAAGTCAGATACTTTTAACACACACTTAACACAAATGCACCTGATGCGACTCATCTGGTGAAGTGCCACCCACAACACCGACACCTCCTCTTTGCGCCTCCTCGAAACCCCTGCTTTCAACTCTTCTCATTTTCTTCCTCTACTGCTTTTTTCCTCCTTTTTTTAAACATCCTCTCCTTCTGTCTCCCATCTGTCTTTCTTGGTCTCTCTTTGCAGTAGGTAGGAAGGCAGGCAGGCAGGGCTGACAGGTCCTCTTACAGACAAGGAGGAAATGGTTGCCCTTTGAAGTGGAATTGGGGGCCTGTGGAACTGTCTAGTGCATGATTAGCGTGGAGCTCAGAGGGGAGAGAGAGAGAGAAGAAGCAGGTTAAATGCAGGGTAACGGCAAGGAGAGAAGACATACAACTGGTAGAGAGAAATAATAAGGATAAAAGAGGATAGAAGGAGGGAACGGAAGTACAGTAAAGTCCTTTTCAGACATGCACTTTATTACATGAATACACTGGAAATTTTGAAATTGTCCTCACAAGAAAAATGACTGGATCAGTCGTTCAGCACATGCCTGAAAACTACATACGTTTAAGGTGAAAGCCCTCTAGCGTCCAAAGGGGTACTGACTCTTGTCCATCAGGAGTAAAGGTTGGAATAATGTGACGTTGTTATAGAGCTGTTTCTATTTTCTACCAACAGTCAATGTTGACTTCTTCTAACCATGACCGTGATTGTTGCCTTATTTATCAAAGTAGTAATTTTAACCCAAACTACAGTCTTTTTCAGTAATAGTACTAATTTAATTTCCCAGTTATATTGGGTGACAAACGTGGTGGCTGGCTGGAGCTGCACTTTGTTGTCTCAGTACTTGTGCTCTGTGCAATGACAATAAAGTTGAATCTAATGTAAGCTTATGTTCGCAGCCAACCCTTTCTATAGAGAATGACGGGCTGTATTTATGTACCAGGCAGAAGTTGTAAGGAGGCGGTAGGGGTGGATTGTGAGCACATAATCTGCAGGGCCTTGACAATGAAAATCAAGATTTGCCTTTGGGGTTCCCACTTGTGGATAGACTTGGGCAACAAAAGCACAAGCAAAGTGGTTTCAGTGGAATGTTAATTTTTATATTGTATGTTATGAACAAACAAGTTAAATATTTTGTTAGCAACTACTTTACTGATATGTTCAGTATCAACAATTTGCAAACATTGCTCAACATTATATTAATAGAAAATATAATCCATGCTGCATTATTTCTTCCAAAACTTATTTGCCATGCTACTTTTCTGTAAAAGTTGTAAATACAGTTACACTTCCAACATGTCTGAAGTGAATCCTGTCACATTAACGTTAAGGTGTCAGACTACATGGTTGCATAGGGTTGAAGATCAAGCAAAGAGCAGATATTTGGCGGCTTGTCCCAAATATGTGTGTGCTGTCCCACCCTACAATGTATCTGCCTAGGCTAAACTACCATCACACACATGGCCTGCTTAGTATTCCAGCTGTCATCTTGTAATACAGTTGTTGCTGAATTACCTCCCATGTGAAAAGAAAAGAAACAAACAAACCACAAACCAGTGTGAATAAGCAAATTTTAAGTACTTAAGGTGATTCTTCTCTGACCCTCTGAGTCCATAAAAATGTGTTTGCATTGATTTTTTACCCCACAGTAGTGCAAGGCAAAAGAGATCATCAGACCATCAGTGTTCCATACAATAAGATTCTCATGAGATTAAAGCTCTTATTTGATACTATTTATCACCTGCATTACATTTTACATTATTTATAGAAATCTTAATTGTTAGTGGCTGGGTCTGCCATTCCTGTGCTGGATTCAGATGACCTGTTTGTACTGGTTTTGATACCAGTCTCCCTACAGCAATGTCAGAGCTGTATTAAGTTACTACGAATGAAAACCTGCAGTTAATTCAAATGAAAAGCACTCACAGCACATGGGGTTAACAGATTCTTCAAATTCTTCTATTTCTGACAAAGCTGCTGCTTAAACAACGTTTGCTCCCTCTCATGTACCAGATGTCAGATACAGCGCAGCTCGAATTAAGCAGTCTTGGGACCACGTGCAGTGTGAACGTGATTTATAGTTAAGAAGACACTAGAGGTATCCAGGTAGTTTGCCAGTAGGTGCTTTAAAGAAAACAGAATGCAGTGTTGTTCTCTTCTGACTACTTAAGACTGCCACCCAGCTTACTCATTTAATAAACCCTGATGTATTTTAAAACAATCACCAGTTATTAACCTGCCAGAATGAGGCAGAGGAATGCGTTTGTTTAATTTGCTTTCTACAGTTTTGTACGGAGGCCCTAAAGTGACACACGCAAACACACACACAAAAAAAACGATATCAAGTGCACGAGACACTAAAATGTGCTCACAAGATACTAAAACGTGCGCACGTTTAAGCTGAATCGTGCGCTCGATTTAATTAACTTGTTCATTTATACAGACAGGCGGCAACACATCCCATGTCTCAGGGCAAGAGCAACAAGAATGCCATTATATGACATTCTGAGGTGAAAATAAAAGTTAATTAGTTGAGTTCTCTCCATTATATCGTGTGTGTGACTGTGAACATCTGAAGTGGTCACTACGGAGAGCCGTATGCACGGACAAGTCAAAGCGTGGGAAATAACTGTATCTCGAGTGCATGTTTTAGTATCTTGTGCACACGTAGTATCTCGTGCGCTCGATTTAGTATTTAGGGGTTTTGACTAATACAAGTCCTGTTTATGTATCTATATCTATTTCTAGATGAGGCAGTTAGTTCATTAATATGTTCTTTGAAGCACAGCTTGTCATCCGGCAAGAAACCAAGACAATCGTAGTAGGATACTCTTTGAATTGGAGTCCCATTAAGAGTAGTAATATTAATTTCAGTGGGACTGTTTTCTTGAGAACAGTGTGCATTTTGTTTTTCTGGGTTGAACTGTAATCAGCAGCAGAAGGAACTGTTGTATATAGAATGGTGTCATCAATGTACAGATGAATTACACTGTTCCTCCTTTTTTAGCTAATTCATTCATAAAAAATGTGAATAAAACTGGTCCGAGAATAGAACCCTGTGGCACACCTCTGTTAACGCTCATAAACTGGACTGATAATCACTGACCAGAACAGCTTCTGTTCTACCACTGAGATAATTTGGAAGCCAGTCACATGATTTTCCAGTAGATTCCAGGCATTTCAAAGGAATTTGATGATCAACAGTATCAAAAGCTTCAGATAGGTCAATTAAAAGGATGACATGTGGCTGCCTATGATTGTTAAAATGTTCTCACCTGACAATTTAATAGTTTTTCTAACACTTAAGCTAGATGTGAAAGTTGGAAAAGGAAATTAGTTGACAGTAAATCAGCACATTTGAATATCCCCCTTTATGCAAAGGGAAGACTTAGGCTGCCTTTATGCAAGTCAGGGATATTTAACATAAGCATTCAACTAAAAATAGAGCTACTAATAATAACAGCATTGGCTCTGACTGATCAGCTCCCTTTTTTTTTTTTGGATCAACAGAACAAAGAGCATGAAACACAAGATCTGAACGCCGAGTTTGCTGGCCAACCAAGAAACAATACAATTAGAGCCAGAGAGAGAAGATCCGGCATTTTTAACATATACCCAGGGGGAAAAAAAAGTGCACTGAAAGCATCATATATACTCTTTACAGTGGAGATAGTGGTGGAACCTGAAACAACCTTTAGTTATAGGTGTTTTGCACCAGGCAGCATCTCTGTCATGTAATATATTTGCAATTTTTGTACAGAACACCAAGGATTGTTGTTTTTTGACTCATTTTCTTAAAAGGTGTATGCTTGACTCTGTCAGCAATGGAATTGCTTTCATAAAAAAGTCTCAGGCCACATTTGGCTCAGAAATTGTCATGGGAAACCCTGTATCACTCTAGTACAAATCTGAGAAAAATGCTTGTTCAGAAAAGTGTTTGAAATTCCTTTTGAGGGTGATACATGTTTTGGATCTTTGCAAGTTTGTATCATGCTATTTGACAGAGGTCACTGTAGTCAAGAGGGAAAACACCACTAGATTTATAATGTTGTGGTCTATTGCTATTGTATTTGATCACAAGACTTTTTTCTGTAATCTCACATCAGCTAGAACTCCACAAATAATATAGAATGTTATATATTAAATAATATTTTTTTGGCTCGCCAACTCAGGATTAACAACTCATGAAAATAAAGAAGAGAGAAGAAAAAACCCTCAACGTGCCAAAGGGAGGAAGGGCGCTTTGGGAATAAAAGAGGAGAGAGGTAAAAAAAAAAAAAAAAAAGATCAGATATGAGAATTTTAACATGAAGAATGACTGAATGGCTGCTAAAACACTTTTCCTCTTTCTAAAATATGAAACTTTCATGTACGACCTTTCTCTGTGGTGGGGTACAGATTAATGGATCAATCCATGAGGGTCGAAAATTCTTCAGCCACAGCTCTTACACATATTTGGTACTGGGGAAAAAAAATTTGGACTCTGTATGAAACATAAAGAAAAACAGAATAATCATTTGCAAACAAACTGTGTTGACCAACAGCAGTTTTACAAAGTGTTCCTGAGTCCATGTAGTCATATCCTTAATACAATCATGTGTTCACAAAGTGGTGAACCTCTCTCCATCCTTGCTTGTGAATGACTGATCCTTTCCAGGATGCCCCTTTCAACCTGTTTACCTGTGGAATGTTCCAAACAGGTGTTTTTGGAGCATTCCACAACTGCTGTCCTAACTTGTTTGAAACATGTTGATGCATAAAATCAGCAAATATTTCCAAAAATCAATGAAGCTGATGAGATAAAACATATATATAAAATATATTGTCTTTGTACTGTTTTCAATTTAGCATAGGTCAAAAACGATTAGCAAATTATCACATTCTGTTTGATTTGTTTTCTACATCTTCACAATTCTTCAGACAATAACATTCAAAACATATATAGCATAACTATTAATGACAGCCAAATTAAGTTCCAAATTAAATAACAGACACAACTCTCCTGCCTTAGGTTGTCAGGCTATGTAACATGGAAGTGAAACTTTAGACTAATTACTTTAAAACACATATTTATCAACTGATGTTAGCATTCAGCTCAAAACACCTTGTGTTAAAGCCTCACAGTGCAGCCATTGCACTGGCTGGTCTCCTTGTCTTTATTAACCCTTGTGTGGTGTTCAGGTCTGTGAGACCCATTTTCAATGTTCACTAAAAGGAAAAATGTATAATGAAATGTTTTTTCAACCTGAAACTTAATGGCCTTGGGTCATTTTGCATGAGAAACATGTAAAAGAACACATTTTCACTGAGTGCACATTGTGTAACCCCCTCCACATTTACATTACACATGTGCTGTTTGGGTCCGCTGGACTGGGGGGTTCGAGGCACCAACAACTTGCATTTTCCTTCACTGTTTACTCTCTCTAGTGTGTGACACTATACACACTCGCTCGCTCACACAAACACACATACACACAAACAAACACACACACACACACACACACACACACACACACACACACACACACACACACACACACACACACACACACACACACACACACACACACACACACACACACACACACACACACACACACACACACACGTTTCAACATTGTTGCATTTCAAGCACTGAGCCTGACTGCATTTCCCCCGGCTCTGTACCATCTGTGCTGTGTCAAACTATACAATGTTTTCAGAGAACCTGTATAATTTTACTTCATATTAAAAGTAAACATTCCATATTTTGTCACACTCTACCCCAAATTAGGAGGAACACAACAAATAAATAGCTCCTCGTGTCAGGCTCCTTATCACTACCGATCAGTATGGCAAAGAAAATGTCTGCTCAGAGGGCCTTAGAATTAGTTTAAGAAGAGACAGACGACAGTGTGGAATGTGTCCCTGGTGTCCCACGTGCAAAAGAAAGGCAAAAACTGAAACTCATGAGTATGCTGCACAGGGATGGGAGAATCTGCAACCAGGAGCATCAAAAACCACAGAAAGAACCACATGCTGGACGCTGGTGAAATTCTACAATATCTTGGACATCCCTATATATTAGGAATAACCTTGAAGGACATTGTCCCACTTATGCCATTGTCACACTTGACAGAGAAAAAGAAAAATACTGTAAGATCATTCATTGATATTTTCATGCTTTTTCCAAAAAAAGTTTTTCACTAGCCATTACTCAGTTTAGGGAGGGTATGACTAATACCTGGCACAATCATTACCTCCCCATAGGAGTTGTACGCAATGGAAACCATTGATACACCAGCAAATAGGATGACCTATCAACGGGAGATATTTCTAGTTCACACCCTGTGACTCAGCTATTGCCAGAAAGCTTTTGTTTGTACTATTCAAAATCAATGAAGCTGCGTATGGATGACAAACAGTAAATATTATTTGACAGTATGTTTAACAAGACTAGCTAGCTATCCAGCCATGTCAGTGGCCCCAAATCAATATGAAGATTTTCACACACAAACAATAGGCTATGTGTACTCTGCCTCAGCCTGAAATAGCGAGTAGAATAGCAAATGGTGTGTGAGATAATTGTTTATCAGTGAGTTCAGAGGAGCAGTGCACTTCTTGCAGCTTGAGTCTTATAGACAGTGTTCAGAGGATGGTGCACTGAAGGATTATATTTGTGCCCTTGTGTTGTAAGCAAGATTTCATTTCGTGGGTGTTGACACCTTGTGCTGTTCCTTCCTTTCCTTCTATTATGTTTACTTGAAATACCTTAAGAAAAAGTAGATCATCATAAACTAGCATCCCCCAGTTTATGTTCCCCCATTTCAATACAGTATTGCTATAATTACCATTACTAACAGCTTTAAAAAGTAAAGCATAGCCCAAAATTAGACATCACGAATGGGCCTCTACTTAATGACATTAGGCAGACACAAATCAGGTCGACATTTTAAAAAGTCTAAACTCATTTTAAACTGAAATATGACTTGATGATAAATCTCATTCTCTAACATTTCCCATATTTTTAAGAGAGCTAAAATTTCTTTTCTTGGCTTTCAGCAAGAGTGTGACAAAGTTGATACCATTTCAATGAAAATAATTTAGTGATTGTGTTCTCAGTTAGACACGGAGGTCCTGTTGCCCTGCGGATATGAGCATTTGTACATAGTTTGTGCTTTTATGCCGTTTTGTGTGCAAGTACTATGTTATTTTGGGGCTTCTGTTTGCAAAATTCAAACTGTTATTTGTTTCACCTGTGGTAAAACTCAAGAAAAAAGAAGGAATCACACTGGGATGAAAAAGTAAGGTTACTTTCCTTCTCTTTTGGATACAGGCCCATGTTTATTTTGTGCAGTGTTTTGTTGCAGGTGAATATCTAAGATTATTTAAGCCAAGGGACAGTTTAATGAACATTTTCACAACTCATTGCCCTCTCTCGTACCATAACCCATCAAAACCCTCAATCAAACAGAGCTAATACAAAAATGAATGTGACATTTGATATTTACTGCACTGAAGGACAGATTAAATACTCTCTATGGAAGAGGAGGGATATGGTGAGTGATATATGAGGATAGGAAAAGGAAATAGCCATGAAGAAGGAAAAACAGAGCCACACTGATTGACAGCCTGTGTGCTCAGTGTTTCAGCAAGTAAGCAGTGGAATCAATGGTCTTGCTTGGCCGGTCATGGTAGAAAAAACTCATCTCTCCCTGATTCACTTTTTTCATCTGTCCGTTTCTAAAACAGATCTTCACAATGACACAAATTTTACTGCACATATATAGATAAATTTCACTTTTCCTCCCTGCCTGTATTTTAAACAGTGAGCTACTGAAATATGTACTGTAGTCTCCACTGAAGTGTGCAAAATAAGCAACTGTAAAAACACAGCAGAACAATTGACCAAAATACATAAAAGACACAAACCAAAAACAAAAAACAAATGAAATAAATGTGTGCATTGTTAAATAGAACAAACTGAAAATATGTTGAGCTTCGACACTTTTTGGTGTACGTGGATCTCTAATCTGCTGACTATATAGTCAGTTTGCTTTGTGTTTTTTGTGTGTGTGTTTGTTGTGTGTCTGTATGTGTGTGTAACAATGTATTTTTAGAATTCAAATTGTTATTTGTCTTATCTGTGGTCAGGGTGACATCAGCATAGCATAGCAAGGCTTCTACCAGAGCTGGATGAAGACATCCCAGAACCTCTCTGGCATATTTGTTCTGGCCACATGTGAATTTTAGGATTTAGTTTAAATGGTAATTATAGTCATTTGTATGTGCAGTTTGTGGACAGGAAATAGAATACAGCTGACCAGAACACCAGTCACCAGTGACTGAAAAGGATGGCAAACCTAGCAGCAAAATCACAAATCTGACAGCGAAAGGACAGTATGGTCATTATCGAATTATTCCTCTAAAGTGGGTCCTATGCACTCTTCATGTCTGTTAATAACCACGCCCACACCTATACAGTAAATGTCATTAATATAGATACTCAGAGAAAAAGAGATAAAGAGAGGGTTGTAAAGTAAAAGGAAAGGGGGCAGAGGCTAAGTGAGGCGACAGATAGAGCAAGTGTCTGTGTGTACAGTGAGTGAGACCAGTGAGTATGTATAAGAGCAAGGTGGATAAACTGACAGGGAGCAGAAAGGGAGAGAATGAAGTGTCCCCTCAACAGCCATCTAACCCCTGGCCTTTGTAACGAGCTGCTGAGTGTCTAAACGTCATTCGGCTAACGAGTTATGGCCCCGGTGACACTAAATGGCAGTCAATGGACAGATAGATGGCCCACTGGGAATGGATGAAGTCAATGGGCAGTGAGAGAGTGAGGTCCATATTGCATTAATGGGAGCAATACAATATACTAAATGGTATTTAGCAGACACTTTTATCCAAAATGACTTGAAGTACCTCATTGAGTGCTTTTATTTTTAGAAAGGGTGGCCCCGTTGAAAAGCAGGGTCCCTGATGCCTAAAGCTTCTGAGACTTGGAGCACTTACCAAGATACAGTGGTCAGATACTGTGACTTAGTCAAAAACTGTGGAGAGGTATGCTCAGAGTACTGGCAAACATATTCACAATGGATGAAACACCCATATGTTTTACTGTATAAACCTCTAAAACATAAGATAGTTTCATAAACTGATGTTAAAAGAAAACCTATTAAGTACATGTTAATAATACTGTTTGATGCTAACAATGAGTGAAATTCTCTATATATTATCAGATTTTTTGCTTCACCGACTTTGAGGTGGTCATTGTGGGGTGCTGTTAACAGGTTAACTAAATGGTTCACTGTTGGATCAACACATTTATATTCCTGTACCTCTTCTTAAAGACCAACATTGTAGTCAAAAGATAATTTAAACAAAAGGATGCAGTAAAGTTTCCCATTTTCAGACTGTCTCTCCCGGAAGGCATTCGTAGTGCTGCAGAAATAGTTGTGTCAAGAATGAAAAAAGGAAACTATAGAGAGAAGGTCAGACCCTGCTTTCAGGGAACTTTCGAAGTCGAGTGAATATCTGTCAAACGCTTCTGACGGAGTATATGTGCCCATTAAGCCATGTTTATTGCTATGTGTTTAAGACATGCCTGTGGTATGCATCGTTTAATTGACTTATTTCTTCTTCTTTTGTTACATTGCAGTAATCAGTTTATCGACTGTATAGATCAACTTTGATGTCATTTCTTTAAATACTGACCAGATAAAATTTTAGTCTTAAATCAGGAAGAAAAAAATGGTCAGTGCAGAGATTTACGATGACTGGTAGCAATGCACAAAGAGTGCAGTGGCAAACTGACAACTCCATCATAAAGGTGTCAGAATTAATATTTGAAATAAGTTAACTATAGACTATGTAGTCTGGATTGGTATGTAGATCGGTGATGTCACTGTGATAACTGATGAAGTAAATACATCAGTATGGCACCTGGTGCCGATGTTGGATTGGAACGGCCCCAACTCTAATGACAGGAGTCCTAATTAAAGAGAGAATTTTATGGTTGATTGGTGTTTTTGAATGTTCAGTGGTGGTACTGTGTGCAGAGTATGTTGTTTCTTCTTCCCTTGAACTGAATGTCCCACAGGATAATAAATGGCTTTGTACATTGCATTATTTTGTATGATATTCTGCTAATGACCACGGGATCAGGCTGACCTAATTTATTTTCTATTGCTTCAACTATATATGGTCTGGTGGGAGAAGGAGATAAGACCCATGGGAATTCAGAAGCGATTGAGGGGAGGGAAGCAATCGATGACAAAATGGTATCAGTGGTCCTTCTGCTGTGTCATAAAATTACAGTCACACTGCTGGTCAATAGAGAGATGATCCAGAGAAGAAAAAAGAGAGACAGGTTACATGTGTTTCTAAGGGAAAGAGGAGACTGTAGTAATCTATAGTGCACATGCTGAGAAAATTCACTGAACTCTTCAGCTTTAAGGGTCACTGAAAATCTACCTTCATTCAAAATTTTATGTTGGCCATTTCTCAAAAGCCACCCTGTACTTTCATGTATTACTGTATTGTACATTTTGGAAATAAAATAAAATCTGATTATTAAAAAGCCACCCTGATGCAAAATTCATGTTTATTGCTTGGATCTTGAATTGAAATCAATATTTGTAAAAAGGCTCTACACTTTCATAAGGCAGGACATCAGAAAACTAAGGATTCACTTTGTCTGATGAAATGGTTGGGCAGTAAAACAAATTGCATTGAAAACGGTGAGGAACCTAAGTTGAGTAAGTGGACTGGTTGCCATCTTAAATACCTGAACAAAGGCAGATTTTTTTTTCTCCTGTATTATTCAAAGGGATAGGTCCGCATTTTGGGAGACAGGCTTAAACTTATTTGCTTTCTTTCCGATGGCTGGATGAGCAGATTGATGTCACAAAGTCTGTGCGGTAAATCTGTATCAGTTGAGTTTTTAACCACCTGGGGGCAGTGCAACAAGCTGTAAACGTGTTCGTATGAACATGTAAGTAGGCTGGATTCTTCCGTATACATCAAGCAGGTATACAGCAAAATTAGGAGGCCAAGGTGCCAAGCAAGGATAAAAGGCTCTGAGAGCTGTCAAGGCAGGGTGCAGAAGTCAACAGAATCAGACATAGGACAGTAATATGGAGTAATGCTGGCCAGTGAAGTGAGAGCAGTTAACTGCAGTTTGCTCTGATCTTTGATAACTTATAATGAGAGAGCTACTTCCTGGAATTTTCCTTGATAATGGCTTTTTTGGGGGGCATGGTGGAACAAGTGGTAATACTGTCGCCTCACAGCTGCTGTGGGCGCTGGTGGCGAGTCCTCCACCATGCCTTCGGTGCCTGCTGCTCGAGAAAAAAGGGGGCCTTTCTGTGTGGAGTTTGCATGTTCTCCCCGTGTTCACGTAGGGTTTTCTCCTTAAATAACCCCCACTAAAAACATGCAAGAAGATCACCACCTGACCAATGGTGACGAAAAGGATGCTGTCGGCTGGCAGCCCACCGCTCCCGGTCTGCCGCGGAGGAACGACGGACCAAGATAGGTCTAATGCAGAGAATTAATTTCACAAGAAGCATGGCATGTGCATGTAGTGTGTGCATGTAATGTGTGATAAATAAAGTACAGTTTCTTCTTCTTCTTTCTTTTAGGACAGCAATTCTGAAGGTTTGCCATAATTATGTGCAGGTGTAGATTCAATGACATCACTCTACAGTACAGAATGGTTTGTCACTGTAAAAACACAGTGTGTGATGAAACGGTTTCCTCCTTCAGGCCTGGAATGAATTATTTTGTTACTGGTATAGTCTTTGTATAATCAAATCTAATAAATCAACAATTCCGGCTTCCCCAGAAGAAGCAGTGCCTCGACTGTTGCAGAAGGAGGTAGGAAAAGTTTTCAGTATCAAGTCTAGTTCACTCACAAGATGATCATAGTGCACTCTCACCCTCTGTTCTCTCACCTTTACATATTTTTTATCTCTGCTCTACAGTTAATTATCACACTTTGACTAGTTCTTTCCTCCCCTCTGCTTCTGTTCTGCTCCCCACTCGCCTTTCTTCTTCTCTTTCACTTAACCTTTTACACAAATTTATCATGTTGGGAGCTGGTGGAGGCAAATCTGAAAATATAGTTATTGATATCAACAAAATTATTAATAGGAATTCATAATTACTGGGCACCATCAGGGAATCAGGGACTGATAAGGGAACCATGGATGCAATCTCACAAATGGATGCTCACTTGAAATGTCAATATTTAAGACTATTTCACATTTAAGGTGAACATTCAAGGGTTGAATTCCAGCACTGACCATCACAACCAGCTCTCATCACAACGAATATGCACCAATGAGACACATGCGTAACATTATTAACACATCAACATCAAGACAACAAGATGGAATGAGGGAAAGCTGAGTTGCTACCATGAATGCTACCATCTTATCTGTGCATTTAAAGTGTGTGCACATTTGTGTGTAAAGGCATGTATGTGCGCATGTGTGGGTTTGTGAAGGAAAGCAAGAGAAAAGAGACACATGACCTCTGCACGTGAACTCGGGTTCATCAGCCATGGAACTGGTCTTTTAACTGATAAAGTGCAGCTAACTTGTTTTACATGTGATGGCAGAAACGCAATCAGTGTAACATGTTAGACACACAGACACAAGCAGTAAGCACAATGATTGAGGTATTCCAAACAACAACAGGACTCTGTGGTCCATTTATTTCACAACAATGCGGTAATGCTTTTAGTAACACACTATTATTAACCTGTCTCTAACCAGACAATAGCCTCTTAGTTGAGATCACTTCGGCATCCGCAATTAAAGTGTATTTTAATCTATCTGGTAGGTCTGGTGGAGTTTTCTCAAGCTCAGACAATGATGGGCTGTCGTGTCGCTTCATCAGTGAGTTCAAGGACGCCGGCCCTTGCTGGCCTCCAGCGGGGTGCAGGACTGTTGCCTCAACTAGTTAAAGTAAATGTTTGATTAGGAACGTGATAGGAACATATCACCCACTGCAACAGTGGGGCTCAGCTGCAACAACAACAACGCAGGCCTATGCACAGAGGAATGAGCTATATTAGACTTTGGCCAGAAATTAGAAATCTCATATGTCAGACTGGCTTGACTTTGTGCATACCCACACTGTAGCTGTGATGTTCTGCTCTTTTTCACACAATATGTCAGCATGGAATTCAATTGTGGTGTTAAAATGTCTTGTACTGTCAAATTGCCCGAACAGATTGATATTTTCCGCTTATGTGTGAAAACAATTCTGCACTCCCTCCTCCCGCTCTGGCCTCCACTTCTATCCCACAGTACCATGTTTCCTTTTTCCATCTCCTCCGCCTTGTGCTCTGCTGTTTCCTCCTCTTCTTTCCTTCCTCATCACCCTCCTCTTGCTGTGTCCTCTTACCCTCTGCTGTCCCCTGTTCTCTATTTCCTCCCTCTTCCTCTCCTTCTCTACTTCCACCTCTGTGTGTCCTCTTCCACTCTTTCCTCCCAGCAGCCTGCCAACTTCTTACCCTTGCTCTGATTTTTAGCCAGCTTCAGAGCCAGTGGGGGGAGGAGTGAGAGGGGGGATATACAGGAATCAAAGATGTCAGGACATGGCAGATCTTTTCAATGCCACAATACACAGAGGACATTGTGTGACCATGCCAAAATCAATCTGACTTCCATTCATCACCTAAACCTGTCCGTATAGGGCTTTGGAGATGCCTTGCCTCTGTAAGTTGTCTGTCTGAAGGTCTCCATGTTTGTCTGCAACAGTTTGTCTTAGAGCATTAACATTACTCTCACTGCACCCGTGGCAAACTGCCATTGACTTAACTTTTAATGTTACGTCTCAGAACTGGTAAATTGGTAAATACACTACCTCTGGTAGAGCTCCAGAGCTGTGAGGAGGTGACAGCAAAATATGGACACACCATTTTGTATAGAAACTAGAGCGTTGGAGATGTTTATTATGTTGCTGGACTGGTTGGAACTGCTGTGGATCCAAGTTGACTCCAGCTGCCACTGAAGAAAAAGCTACGAACCTCACCTTTGAATAATTTAGGCCCAGAATATTTCATGCTCAAAAGAGATTTCCAGTGGAGTTTTTCTTTCATTTTACTGTTACCAAACCTAATCAGAATTCTAACCTTGATCTAAAACCCATATTAGTATCCTAAGCTATAGGGTTTGAGAAGAGTCATGTCAAGCTAAAATCTCACCCCATAGGTGTAGAACCGTTGAAGGCTATTGATTTGAACAACTTCAGGGTTGCCATTAAATTTTACTTTGGCTGGTATTGAGCCTTCTCCAAAACGAGACTTGCTTTTTTTTTTTTTTAAGCCAGAGTAGTTTATCAGGAAGACACACATTAAATTTTAAAACTGCAGAACTGAATGCTCATTAGAAAGCGAGGCTTGCACCAGTGAGCTGTTTAAATAAAATGTTAAACAAAATGATTGTGTGTTCAATCGATGCAATTATCAATAGCAATAGCAAGTCACTAATAAAGGTTGCTGGGCCCAACTTTATAATAAACCACCAGCCCTTCAGTTACAAATGCTAATACAGTAATTAATCTAATACACCAACAGCAAGGGTAAGTGAGTCAACTGTGACTTGAAATCTTAATATTCAATAACAAAGAGTTTTTACAATAATCCATCAAGTGTGCAGTTGTAAATTTTTGTTGTTAATAAATGAATTTTGGTCTAGATGCCTTGCAGCACTTCTTCAAAAGGTCAGAGGTCTAACAGTCGATTAGAATGACCCTCCTGATCAACCAAAGAGCCAAAAGCAGAAAGGAAGTCGCCTCCTGGAGGAGGTTTAACATTAGCCAAAGAGTGTTTTCAAATCCTGTCAACCCAAATGTTGTTCTTATTGATGGCATATAAATGCTCCATAAAGCATCAGTACATGATTAAATAAAACAGACGAGGTCATTAGTTATGACTGACAAAATCTTTTATACAAAGGCACTGTTGACAGGGAGAAGATGAAGGTGACAAGACAAATGTGTACAAAAACCGATATGCACATGGAAACCCTTACACACTTGATCAGTTTCAAAGACATACAGAAAAGGGGCTAAGGAGGGTGACAAAGCACATGCAAGCACTAGAAAAACTTCATTTTTAACTGAGAAAGAGACACAAATTCAGAAAAATGAAGATGAAGATTGAACAGGTGAGACAGGCAGAGAAGTGGAGGGAAAAGTGGCAGTGAGAGCTGCTATACTTCTAAGAGGTGTGATAAGCACGCCTAAGGGTCCTATATAGAGAGATGGGGAGACATCCGGTGAATCCTTCTCATGCTATCTCTCTCCCTCTCTCTCCTCCTCATTTCGCTCACCCTCCCCATCAGTAGATGCGTTCCCCTGAAGGTTGACAAAAAGGGACTTGTGTAAAGTTATCTCTGCAGTAAAATAAATATAAAAATAAAAGAATATCGCCACTGCAGCAGCAGGTGTCTCTCAGGCCCACGTTGTAGTGATTCCCATTTCTCAACCATCCCAACCCACAGAATCTGCATCTCCACTTCCTGCTTTTCAGTCATCACCTCACTGCCTCTTTAAAATGTCTCCCGGAGTTTATCTGATGATGGCAGACTTTCCCTTGCCTTGTGAGGCAGCTGGATTCACAAGATCACATGAAAATCCATATTGCAAGTCTTCAAGCTATGAGTTTGCTTCCAAAACACAGTGACACACAGCTCCTATGAGGAGCTACTGGCAGTTGCGGGGGGGGGGGGGGGGGGGTGTTTTCCATGTGACAACAGTAAAAGAAGTGACTGTTCTTTCAAAGACAACAATGGCAGCTCCTAAAGAGGTTAAAACAGATGCTGCTATAGCATCAGTTATATCAGAACTGGAGAGTATATAGCACTGAAGGCTTTTCTCCATGGATAAGGTACTTTTGTTCTCCTCACGACTGGTTTTGATTGACCCACTTGCTCAGCTTGGCGCATCCACCTGCCATGATTTGTTGATATGATTGTTAAATTTAACCCATATTGGACAGTGATAGACAGATGGTTAACCCAGCTGCCCTCCAAGTCTATCTATCTATCTATCTATCTATCTATCTATCTATCTATCTATCTATCTATCTATCTATCTATCTATCTATCTATCTATCTATCTACACACACGCACACACACACACACACACACACACACACACACACACACACAAACAAAGAAAAAACATGTGGCACAAAAGTTTGTAAGGGCACAGAAAAATAACGATGATTTTACACCATCCACTGTTCTTCAAGTGCCAGAAAAGAAGAAGACTGTGAGCAAGTTAACATGATTGGTGCAAAAAAATGCAAGATGAAAAGTTCTAATGGAAAAAATCTGCTTTGCTCATATGTCATATTTATATTTTTAGGAAGGAAACACATTCAAGGTCTCAACAATTCATGCAACATGTTTCGTGAGTAACGATGAATGTAAACAGAAACTTTCTTTGTTTACAAGAAAACTTCTTGCGACACCTTTACCTTGGTACCATCACGTCTGTGCAGAGATCTATACTTAAGCCTGTGATCACTAACCTGGCAACCCGTGTCACTGCCAGGGACGTGCACAGAAATACTGGGTGGATGAATAAACCAAGAGGCGGTAATTGAGATATACTGTAACTGAGGGGAAACTCTTAGTTAACGGTAAATATTACATTACATTACATTACACTGCATGTTGACTGACATTTAATTTATCTGCATCTGTGGTGGAGAGACAATGCTGAACAAAATGTAAGCTTCAACATACAGATCTCACATAATATATGGTGACTGGCCTGATGGAGCTAATCTGGTCATTATGATAAAACGCCACATGCTCTGGAGTTAAAATCAGTGAATGTTATAGCTTTCATGAACTGACTTTAATCAGTCTTACTGTTTGAACTAATTAATCTGTCAGAGTAAATGGGAAAACAATTTATCAAAGCAAAAAAAAAAAAAAACAAACAGTGGACTTTCCTGTCCCCTTTCCTACACTTTCCTCTTTTTTGTTCCACTTTTCTGACATTTTCTCCCACCTCCCCCCTCCTCCTGCCCAACCTCTTTCTACTTTCCAACACGGATAAAGAGGAAATGATGGCATCATCATTATTCAGAGGGCCATACACACAGAAAGACACATACTGTAGCCCACACGCACATGAACACACTCAATGATTAATGGCAACAAAAGAGCCTTTTTGCTGTATGGAGATTGTTATCATTTGATGCATTAATCTCTCCCTACGTTGCTCAGTCTCTCTCCTTCAAATCTTTGGGTATAAGGCATCTCGTGTGCACCTATCTATAGTTGAGGAAAGAAATAGGGAAGACAAAGACAGCCTATATTTCACACAGGAAGACAGAGAATTTGAAACTATGCACACAAAGCCACCCACCTTTACAAGAAGACATGGAAGTAGCTATCTAAGATGTTACTGTCGTTTTATCTCTGTAAGTAGGGTGGAAGATTCATCAGAATGGATTTGATGTTTAAAAAGTTCAAAGGCAGTCGGCAGGTAATGACAAAACCACCTTGAAACTTGACAGATGCATACCAAACTCCTTAATTACACTTCCTCCATGGCAACTCTGTAAATTACTGCCTCATCACTTCTGTAATTATGGTATAATTAGACAAAAACAAATTGCAATATGATGGCAAATTATAGGTTGTTAAATAGGAACTGCTAACAGTGTCAGAAAAACACACACTGGGACATAAATCTATTTCTATATCCACTGTTGTCATCTCAACAGCAGACGAGTCGCACTTTTGGCAGCATTTCTTCTAAAAACGCGTTTAGTTTGGGACAATATGTGAAGCTCACACAGAAGAACCTCATACACAAGCCTCCTCAGCTATTCACTGAAATGTTCAGGGGCTGAAAAGGGAACACTTTTTCTTGAAGATACGAGTCAGAGTGAAGCAGCAAGAGGAAGAAAATGTAACTTGTACATTTGTGGTCACAGAGGAAATCACTTCACGTAAACAATTTCAAGCAGGACCTGATCCAAATTTGTTTTTCATTCTGTAGTATAATATATTCCATATTGATTATCCATCCTGCTCACTTGTATAATTAAGCCTCCCTTCCTCAACTTTTAAATCCAAACTGTTACACTATGCAGTACAATACTTTGCACTATTTAGGGTTTTATGCTGCTAAAAAGAAAGCACAAAATACTATAAACAATTTAAACTTGTGAAGTACGTGGTGCACAACAAAGCTGAAATTATATTTATATGCCAGACCTCTGCATCTCCATGATGATAGATGATACATGATATCGATTGGTGCATCCATACAGCGACGTTCTTGCCACTAAGATGAACCTCAGTCACCCCAAGTTCCCCAAAACTGCTGATGGAGGAGTGAGTATGCATGTTGTGTGCGCACACACACACATGCATAAATACATAAGTGCATTCACTCGAAGCAATGTTTTTCAAAATTTTCACTGTTTAGCATCAAAATTAGACATTATTTGCATTTTACAATATTTTTCCATCGTGTCATCTTTATGTGCACATAAGCTAAAACTTTAAACTTCTTACAAAACAGAAAATCTCTATTTGAGGTTCATACTAGTGTGAGAACACAGAGGAAGCTAATGATCACAATCCCAAAAATGTTGAAATTGCTGGTTAACCAGCCTTAAGGCAGCTCAATACAATCACACACTCACACTCGTTCAAGGCACAAAGATGAAATAATCGCTTCAATTTCACATCTCTCTCTCTCAGTACAAGATTACATTACAGCTTCTTTTTGATGTCTGCCCAGGAGGTTGAGTCCAAGGGTTTGGGAAAGTTTTTATGATGTACTTCCTTGAAAGTTTGGATTCAAACTCATGCGAATGCAAAATACAAGCTCGATTTTACCGTGATGACTTTGCAGAGTGATTCACATCAAAACGCTGTCCCTCTCCTCAGAAAAATACTCTGCCCTCCCATCTAAATGGAAATGTATCTCAATCACCACAGCTCTTTTCATCCATTGGATTTCATCTTTTTTTTGCCATTCGTTTCATTTTCTCTGTCTTCGTCTTCGTCACCATCAGCGCTACGTTTTCCCTCAGAAAACCTGAGATGTGTATTTTTACCCAATAACCATTCATTTAAAGCGAGCGTTAACAGCTCACTGACGACTTGTATTCTGCCAGAAAATTCTCAAACCATGCCGACCACAGATGGTAAAAATCAAATTAATTCATCTTGTTCTTCATCTGTCTGGCACTCTGGAGCTTAAAGAAGCTGTCTGGTAAAGTTGCCTGTGTGATTCCTGCGCTGGGTACGAAAAACTGGTGGAGTAGTAAAATGACTTGTAGTACTGCGCTCAATAGCCAAGAGTAGAGATAACAACAACAAAAAAATCTGAAAAAGAACTGAGAAATGTCATAGATTTTTTTATTTCTTTCTTTCCTTTTATTTCTATCCTTTATCAGCCTTATGTTCTGGGGACAGTTCTATAATTCAGCTTACAAAAATGCACATTTCAGCAGATGCTGAAACGTGCATTTAATAAGAAAGAAAAATGTTTGTGACAAATTAATCTTTTATTCCTCTCACTCTTCAGGCATGACTTAAAATATGTACGTGGAAACAGTAAAAATATCGTGTTGATGACGTATATCAATACTTTTTAAACAGGATGAGGTTTAGTGTTTCCGAGCGACATTTTCTCTCTGTATAGGAAGGCTGAAGGGACATGAGTGTTTAGTATTTTGTGCCAGTCTGGTCTGGTTCCACTTTGTCTGAATACAAATGGACTGAGCTGTTTTTCACTGGTGTTCAACACAAACCTCATATCTCCGATTGTTACTTTTTATAGTTTGATAACACTGTGTTCACCTGACACAAAATATATCATGACTATTGTGTAAATAAAGGCCTGCTTTGGCATTTCCAAAGCAAAAATCAAAAAGCACAAAATGATTGCATTTCCTCATGCTGGATGTATGAGGTTTTACCAGTACACTGGAGGTTTTACATTCTGAGTGTCCTGGTGGCACTGGTGTAATGGGATCACAGAGGTCCGAGCCCTGGAGGACCCTGCAGGCACGCTCCATCTGCTTAACCAAACACCCCCAAATACGTCCTGTCTGCTAGTTAAATATGACATACTGGCTGGCTGACTTGTCTACATGTGAGCGCATTTAAACAACACGCACACACACACTGACGCAGACTAGTTAAATATCACCAAGTCACTTGTGAGCATTATTTGCATGCGTCTGCACACAGAAACACAGAGTCATTCTCATTCAAGCACACCACCGCCCTCTCGATGGAACCGTTATTACAGGACTGTCATTACACAGTAGTACCTGAGGAGGAAAAAAGAAATATAAAAACAATGTTGCATCAGCTGAAGAGGAAGAGAAGCGTTCAAGCGAATTCAGGGTGGAAAACTACCAGGATCATAAACAGAGGAGGGAGGAAAGAAGTGCAGGGTCAAGCTACCTCCAAACATACCTGTGCCAGTGAGAAGACCCAGGTGGAAAAAAATAAAAAATTTGGAATAAAAAATGTCTTAAAATGAGATTTTTCTAAGTATATTATACTTTCACGTACTGTGTACAGCTTTAGATGATCATAAATAATATATGTTACGTTATAATATGTTACGTTTTCCAAATTTAATGTTGCACTTAATATTCGTGGCTGATAATTTGAATAATAACTGGGTGCTACTGGTTTTAAAGTTACCTTTGACACAAATTGAAAATTTTGTGTCCATTATTAATCAAAAATGCAACAGCTGACATGCAGACAGAGCATATTCACACAACTTAATAAGAATATAACTAATGTACAACAACATTTATTAACCTGATTAAACAAGTGATGCTTTCACTGACCCCAGTGAGTCTGACTGCTGGTGATGGCAGATTACTCACGTCACGAGGAGAGGAAGCATCTGATCTGAACAGTTATTTAAACAAGGTAAGAAATTTCAAAAGCCATCTACTGGAGTCATGATGTTCAGAAAGCCATTACTGATATAAGAGCAAGATAATAGGTTATGATGGAATTGTAATCTTGTTATAACAAGATTAACAAAGCACAGCTACTTGGGTAATGAGAGACTGTGTTACTTGGGACATCTTCTTTTAAGTGGCCATGCAGTATATATTCTCTTTCTTTCTAAATGGACAGCCACCTTTCTCTTAGCAACATTTTTCCTCATCTTATACTCCTTCTCTCTCATGTTCCAATAAAATCCTACATGCATTGTAGCTAGACTAACTTATCTTGTTGCGGATTCAGCGCCCAGGGTCAATTTCCCTCCAAATGAGAGCATTATCTGCGACAAGCTGTCCCCTGATGTAAGCCAGTGCCCCTGCCGGCTTCATTTGTTTCAGGCAGACAAACAGAAGGCTAAAAACTCTCCCTGCATTTTGTTGTCGCTGCCTGATTGCCCTGTCAGCCTCTGTGTTTCGTTATTTGGTCTGAGGCCTGATAAGGAACAACCAACAGACTGGAACAAGAGGCCTCCACTCACATGCAAAAGATGGGAGGAGGTTGGAAGAGTAGGAGGTTGGAAGTGTGAGGGGGAGAAAGGAGCAGACAGGAAGAGAGAGCAGTAATAGGTTGAGAAAATGATGTGGAAAAAGGCTTTGAATCTGATGCTGCTTTTCTTTTGGTCAATAAAGTTGCATGAAGTGTCACATTGGAACGGGACTTTTTAAACTATATCTGACCAGCAGGCACCTCCCTGTGTTAGCCACACTGATTTAAAGGGCTCTATTGTTGTCTTACATAAAGCTGGGGGACTTCCTGGAGACAGATTGTAAAAAACAGAGGTCAAAATCAATGCAGCAGAAGCTGTCTTATCCTCATATTTTGTCCCTTGAAATGGAGAAGCTCCAAAAACTTTGGATCCTAAACACAATGCGAGTCGATACCATCTTTTATCAGAACCTTCGTGCCTGGCAAATGACAAAATCTTTCCAACCCCATGTCCATAGCCTGAGATAAAGGATTTCTGTTATCAATTTGTGAATTTGTAGCATCCCAGTCCAATAAGAGATTGTATCTTCCAAACTGCGCCACAGAAAACATACCACTGTCTTCACAGGTACAACACGGACAAGTTTTCACTCTTCAATTCACATGTAAAACCAATTTAAAATATAGGCGGGAGGCAGGTGTTCAGAGGTCTCTGAAGCTGCCCATTTTATGATTTTTGTGTCCCTGTTGTGTGCTGTTTTATGTCAAGGCCCTATCAGAACATTTCCTGTGGGTACTTGAAGTAAAACTAAGTACGTTTTATCATTTGTTGGCACTGATTTAACCATGCACCAGGGCCCGAGAGCACACACACCCTCTTGGGTCCTGATGGCATGTGGTTAAGAAGCAGACAGGGATAACAAAAGGCCAAATCAAATTAATGAAAAGCATAGATCCTTCTGACTTCTGCTGTATTCTTCTGTGGTAATATTCTTGAAGGGGGAAAAGTGAATGCAGGGACAGATGGCTGAGAGTGACTTGCCGTTTGACTTTAGGATTATTGGTTTCAGTCTGAGCTTGAGCCTGCTGGGAGGCTGTGAAGAGCAGTTTTGCCATGTGAACATTATCTGTCCCTCTCATCACTGCCCACAGCCTGCCCGTTCATGCAGCTGATAATCTATGTTTGTGGAAGAGTCACTCTGAGAAGCAACAAAGTGTCATCTCTTTTCAACTTGCATCCACCACATAAAAACTGTGAAAGGGAAGATAACATCATGCAAATGATTGCATTTTAAAAAATGTCTGCGATAACCAAAGTCAGTGAGTTGAACAGGTTAAACAGGTTTGTGTCCCCACAATATTCTCCCCCTGCCAAGTTTCCTTCTGGGTTTAACAAAATATATGTTAATAGTCTATTTATTGGAATACCAGAATCATTGCTTCATTAAACTACACAAGCAGGAAGAAGAAGAAAGGCTCAGAGTGCCAGTCCATTACTCTTCAGGATTAGTAATATTGGTATTAGAATATGCCGAAATCTAATCACCTCAGTCAACTCAGTTAAGTAGTTCAAACAGGTGTCATGGTACACTGACTAGAGTAAAGACAGACACAAAGCAAATATTAGCACTGAACACACACACGCACGCGCACACACACACTGAACACAGTTCACCGTCACACGTGCAAAATAAAGCATTGTGTGTGTGTGTGTGTGTGTGTGTGTGTGTGTGTGTGTGTGTGTGTGTGTGTGTGTGTGTGTGTGCGTGCATTAGACTTAAAGCTTTCAGTGGATATTATATTGACTAGCATTCATTTCCTGGAGACTTAACCTAAACCTAACTGTAACCACTAGCCCTAACATGACCTAAAGCTAACCTGAACTCAAGTCTTCACCATGTTTTCCATTATGGGGACCTGCAAGGAAGACAGATTTATGTCCCTACAGCATGAGTAATACGCATTTGCACACACAAAGACAAAAATGGGCTAAAAATGGCAGAAATTAACATCAATAAATTAAAATTACAATGACTTTGAAACTTTGTAACTACCGTTAATCAGCAGTTCCCAACGTCTTTACCTGAGAGCTCAGTCTCTTTCAGGTGTGAGCATGTCTTCAAGATCCTCTAGCAGACTGTTTCATTTGAATACTTTCTTGAGGGTACAGGATAAGCTTTACATTCACAGAAAACACAAACTTTAAAGGAGAGTTAATGAAACAAAACTTCATAAGAGAACTCTTCTGAGTCCAACTGACTGTTGACAACCACAATCTTTAACCAGCCTCTGCACTCATTTCTCACTGTGTATCACTGACAGCTTCCATGGATTAATGGGATTGGGTCAGCATGTTAAATCCTCAACCTAACCTGTTCCATGTCTGGCAATGCATGGTCATTGTAGGTGACACCAAACACACTACATCCAAATATTTGCAGTCTCTGGTGCCACTGGGTCAGATGTCACTTATGTAAATCTGCATTTTGAACATTTGCATTTAAACATTGCATTTTGATGCACCAAGATCTTTGATTTCTTCTTAGTGTGTAACCACTTGCTACTTTTAAAACAGTGTATTTGTAATGACCACTAAATAAACACAAGAATTTACTTCTATTATCTGTCAGCCATCCACACCAACGCTCAAGAAGTAGCCTAACTTAGAACGTGACACAAACATTTTTACATCTGTTTCGTTTCACCGTCCAGTTTGTGAAGCCATAAGGAACGTTCAAGCCTGATCTTACAAAAACGTTACAGGCAATCATAATGCTGAGAATTGGGTTTTCATTTTCAGATTATTGACTTTCCTGCATCAAGACATAATCTTTCAGGAGAGAATCGTGAAGCATATGAGAATTTTATTTTAGAGAAATGGAGGTGGGGGCACAGAGCAACATGGAGGACATGCACCCACACATCCTCCTACAATTTCTCAACATTACCACGGGCGTGTAATAGAGCCAACAAATCCTCCTGACCACGGTCTCATTAGTTTATGGTAATTATACCAAGCTCTCATGAATAATTTGACAATGACATGTAATGTCCGAAAATGCTAGCAGCTTTAGGAAACGTGTTGATCCAAAGACTGCGGGAAAGTGGAAAAAAAGAACGAGTTGGAAGAAGGAGGAGGATCGTCATATCTGCTGAGTATTCATACACTCTTCAAAGGGATGTAACACATGTTGTGTCATTTTTTAACACATCCCTTCTTTAAGTGTGAGGGTGGAAAATGACAAAAACAAAGAGTGGGACAGGAAAAGAGTTAGAAACAAGAAGAGAAGGGATGAAAGAAAGAACAGGTTTAAAAGAATGAAAGAGCCACCGAAGAATAATACATGAATGTGCTAAAAGAGAGGACAGAGAGAAAAGAATGTATATGGATGGACAAGGAGGAGGATATAAGGCATGTTTAAAAAGGTAGAAGCAGGGAAAGGAAAGAGAGAGTGAGAGAGAGAGTGGAGTAAAAATCTTGGGAGGCATAAAATTGGCAGGGAAAGGACAAAAGGATGTGGGGAGTGTGAGAAATAGTGTGAAGGAATGGGGAAGGAAGAGGGGAGGGTAGATAGAGGGAAAAAGTAATAAAAAGATGAGGCAGCAGAAAATGGCAGGCAGGGAAGGGGGGGGCTGGATGAATGGGGTATAAAACAGGTGGAGAAGCAGAAAGAGGAGAGACAGGATTAGAGGGATATGGAGTGAAAGGGGCAGGAGGAGGGAACGTAATCAACGGAGAAAGTGAAAAAAGAAGACAAGAAAAATAAGATTAGATGAAGATGCAAATGAGTAAAGATGGACAGAAGAGGAAGTGTGAGTGATGGAAACGCAGACAGGAAGAGTGTGTTGGAGATAGAATATAAAGGAGCATTTGAGAAGTAAAAAGAGGACAGACACCAAAAGAGAGGAAAGATGGAAAAAAGGGAAAAGTTAGTGTATGAAAGAAGGACGGCTAGTAAAAGAAGCAAGACAAGCATATGGGGGGAGAGAAAGAGACTGATGGTGTGAGCGAGAGAGAAGGAGAGGAAAGGAGAGATGGAGAGTAAGGCATATTGCAGGACTAAGTGGCCAGAGCGCAGTCTGCCAAATATAAAATCAATAGACACTATCTCAGTCCGACCCCCTACTGCTGAATCCATCAAAAAAATTTAACGATTCCTCAGTAAAAGATGCAGCAAGGCAGCGCCAGAGAACCTGAGAGAGCGTGTGCGTGCAGATTTAAACAGAGATGCGTGTGTCTTGAGTGCATGCACACAGCACTAGTGTGTGTGCTTCACAGACCATACATGTTTGTGTGTGTGTGTGTGTGTGTGTGTGTGTGTGTGTACTGAAACAGAGAGGAAGTTAATTAACCTCACTGTCAACACGACAGGTCTATGCATCTGTCTGTGTCTCTGCATGTGTGAGAGTGTCCAGGACGGTGTTACTGTGTATATCTGTGTGTTCTACTCTCAGAGTGTGCGTGTGTAAGCGCATGTGTGTGTGTGTGTGTGTGTGTGTGAGCAAGAGTGTGTAAGCTGACAAGCGGTTTATGCCAGAAGTCATTTCCAGGTACATAAGCTAAAACGTTGCCGCCATTTTATGGACTTGCAATTGTGTTGATGTTGTCAAGGTCTCTTAGTCCGCCTGACACACACACACACACACACACACACACACACACACACACACACACACACACACAGTCAGAGTGCGGCGCAGACAAGGGGAGCTAACTAAATGATTCACTGCTTTGCTGTCACACCCTAACACACTCAAAGGCGCGCGCGCACACACACACACACACACACTCTTACTGCTGACAAGCGGACTAACTGGCTGTGAGACTGCTGCGCTAACGCATGGCCTCTTATGTGCTGCACACTATTATTGGGAGTGAATATGTGGACAAGGAGAGGGGCAGCATAGGGGGACATGAATGAGAAAAAGAATGACAACTAAAGAAAAATGGGTGAGTTAACACCGGGAAACGGGGGAGAGGATGGAGGATGTGGGAAAAATGAGGAGTGAAGAGGGTGGAATGTCAGGTGGTGGGGTGAGTAAGACAGATAGGTGCAGGGACAGGGTGAGTGAGGGAGACAGAGAGAATGAGTGAGTGATAGAAAGAGAGACAGAGAGAGGAGTGTAAATTTGCATAGGGGTGAAATTGAAGTAGCTTTGAAAGGCAATTCAGCTAAATCAATTTGAAGTCCTCTATTGAAGGACTAGGGGGATCTAAATAACTCAGCCAATCTTAGAGGTACACACACACACACACACACACACACACACACACACACACACACACACACACACACACACACACACACACACACACACACACACACACACACACACACACACACACACACACACACACACACACAGAAAATGCATATAAGCGCACTAATATCCAACTTTGTAAGCACATTCAAGAGCACACGTCCTGTTTAGTGGGTTACAAGCATGCACACACACACACACACAAGCATGCACACACATAAACACCAGAGAGCCACGAAAGGGGCCTCTTTGAAACCATGTGTTGCCAAAGCAGGAGATCACTGCATCCAATTAACACTAATGCAAATGTAATGCTGGTAATAATGTGAATTGGTGAGTTAATGACCTCTATTTAATCTTTATTGTCTGTTCTCTTCATTAAAAAAAATTAATTCTTGAGAATTGGCCATAATGATATTATTTTCCCCTCTGTGAAGCTTTTCTGAACCATACCAGTTGAGCTGAAGTTGATGATTGTAATTTGGGCATTTCATGTTTGTCTTGTTCTCTGATTCGTTTACAACTCAATCAATCAATCAATCAGTCAGTCAAGGATCATTCTGATGTAATGTAATCCAAGTAGCAGCTAGCAGTGTGGAAAGATTTTTGACTTGTGACAATTCAGTACATGGGCACTGATGTAGCACAGTAGGGGTTGGTGATTTCTACCTCAGCAGTATGAGTCATAAACTGGGGCTGACATGTACCTCCAATGCTCTATGTTGTATCTTTTGTGGGGGCAGAGGATGCAGTGGGACACTGGATTAGGAGAAACCACAACCTTAAAGCCTAAAAAAGGACCACTATGTGACCAAACATCTTGACTAATAGCATTCTTTGCAACCAAGCCTCATTAATACAAATGTATACATTGTAGTCCCCTTAAATATCAATAATTTACCATTTCCCCAAACCACTACAAAGCTGGATATTAAGTAAGTAAAGAAGTTAGTCATTAAGTAAGATTATGTTATCTCATTGTCGACATTAATTGTATTCATCATCATTGTCATAATGCATTTCCTAGTCCCTTAATGTAACCTAAGTCATCCAGCCAAGTAATGACATCCAAACCCCAACCCTGATCTGAACCCTAACATAAACGGAAATGTAATGTTCCAAAGTGCAGACTGGCCAAAAGGTCCTCGGTTTCCAAAAATGTCTTCACTCCCAAGATCTAAAACTATCACAAGTTCTCACAAGATAGCTGTACAAACACACACACGCACACACACACGCACACACACACACACACACACACACACACACACACACACACACACACACACACACACACACACACACACACACACACACACACACACACACACACACACACACACACACACACACACACACACAGAGCACGGTAAGCACTTCAACACTGAGATGATGATATTATTCATGAATAATTTTTGCATTTCTAGACCAAAAATCTGGTCATACTTCGTGGTCCCACAGCTCTCCAGCCTCACATACGAGACACTGGACTGGACAGCTCTGTCTCCTCCCCATTCATTAATGGCACCTTCTTGAACCTTCATGCAGAACTTGCTCCACGTCCACTGTGGCTTCTTTGTTTTTGCAATGCTGGTTTTTGGTTCCATATATTTCACTGACGCTTGCTATTTGGTTTATTGTTTTGTATGGCTGGACTGAGCTATTGTCTTTATGTTTTTCTCCTCATGTCTTCTAGTATTAACTGAATTCTGCCACATATTCGTGTCAAATCTGTGTACCAGTTCCATGTATCTGTGTTTGCACAAGCACTTGTTGTGTTTGGAGATCAAGTGATTCTGATTGGCTGATGAGTTGTGGCAATTAGTGCTATCAAACTACAACGATTTTCATTTTGCTATCCACACATCACAAGCATGATAATACCCGTTTTCACATCAATTTTAATACCACCAGCATCATTTGATTGTCAGTCAGTCCCTTGGGAGAATAAATCATCCAATTTACACTGAGCTAATGGGCGGGATTTTAATTAGAGCCGTCAACATGCCCCCTTCTCCCTCACTGTGTTATTTCAACAGCTATTCATCTTTTCTTTTTTCAACACTCGTTTTGTTCCTCTGATTGCTATTCCATGGGGGCTATTCTCCCGACCTACTCGCTCGCACACACACACACACACACGCACGCACGCACGCACGCATGCACGCACGCGCGCACACACACACACACACACACGAAGAAGCACTCATATACAGCCACCGCTAAAAGCACACACAGTCTCGAGTGCATGCACACACGCACACACAGAGTCAGTGCTCATCATCAAAGTGATGCTTTGTCAGATTAGTACTGAGGAATGAGAGCTGGGGGAATAGAGAATATAATGGGTTGAAGTTGTAAACAGTGGGACTTCATGTCACTGTGTCATATTATATTCACTGCAAGCAATTTCAGTACAAATCAATGGGGAATCCTTAAGTACATAATAATCTGCGACCCTATCACATCAGTACATACCCATTTTACCAATAAAAACTCAGCCAATACTCAGTTAATGAAAGAATGTAGACATTCTAATGTTATCTCTTGCCTATTAATGAAAATCACAGGACAGTTAGCATGAGCACTGGCTACTTCACAGAGTGAAAGTCTAAGTCAATAGCACCACCCAGATCAACTGATCATTAGCTGATCTCATCACATAATACAACAGTTCATTTACATGTCTGCTTCCATAGATCTGATTGCTGCTGGCCATGCTATGTGCAACTGCTTCTGAGTTTTGTTTTTTTTTGCATAGGTAAGATGAAACAGCTCTCATGTAGTTGCTGTTTTAATGTGCTACAAGTTACTGATTTCAGCTTTAGGGGACGATAAAACACAAGACCACAAAAATGGGTGAAACAAATATGTTCTTTAATTTCTTTGAAGCTGCATTATCTGACTTATTTGGGTCACTTGGGGGCAGTAAAAAAAATCTTTAGCACAGCAGTTGTTTTGACAAATATGGCATGGAAACAGTTGTCAATTTACACATTCAGAATGTATTTTCTGGCCACCTGACAAACTTTGTCCAGTCCTCTTGATGGCTGCTACTTCAGTGAAAAACATGCCACCCAGTCATCCATGTTCAGGTGCTTAAGCATTCTAATTTATTCCACTTTCAGGGTGACTTACTTTAATGTGCTATTAATCCAGAAATTGAAATGTAACAGGTGTCCTCCACTATACAATTTAGATCTTGTAGTTGCCAGCCCATCTGGTAACAAAAAGCAAAATAAATTCTTCTGTACTTTAGCACCTGGATATTTTACATTTTATTTGCCTCTAGCTTTCTTCCAGTTCAGTCACTTACAGCTTTTCCAATACAGTTAATCAAAGTGCTGGGGCTTTGGTGCAACCTGTCCAAGCAGTTGATTAGTTGTCTCTTTGTGACTGACGTACTCAGCACAGAACAGTTTGACAGTATGAGGTTGACAACAGTGTTTGCATATTCCATCATAATTATGTTAAATAGCTGTCTTTGCAGGTTCTTTTTTTTTTTTTTTTTTACATCTGTGTCATGGGTGAGTTGGACCTAAATCCTTTTAGGTGGTTTCAAAGTCTCTCGAAACAAGCACAGGCAGACACAAAACCAGGATGTGCAGGGCAAAAATCTGAGTCAAACGCAGAAGGCTGATGTATTTACTGGGGAACAGGAGATCAGATGTAGTCACAGACAGGCAGGTTTGGTAGCAAGAAGCCAGTTCAATAGTGAAGGCTGGACAGTCTTAGAGGAAAGTGGTCAAGGAGCTGAGGAATGGAAGGCTGGACCGGAGTGGAGCTGGGTACTGTGAATAGGCAGAGCAGGAAACCTAATGCAGGTCACTTGGGGGTTAGACAGGGATGGAGCAGGAAACCTCAAGCAAGCAACCTGAGGACAGGACGGGGTACGGTGCAGGAGACCTCAGGTGGGTAGCCTGGGGGCTGGACAGATGAGTGGTACAGCACAGGAGGTCAGGCAGGAGGCCGGTGGCAAAGGCAAAACCCTTCTGGAGGCCAACAGTGAAGGCAAATCCCTTCTAGGGCCAGCAATGGAACAGCAGGACTGGGGGCCAATGACTAGACGGCAGGATCAGGAAATGGCTGCCACTCTGGCTAAGGAAATGGGTGCAGCACAGGAACTGAAGATCACTGCATCCCTGGCACAGGAGAATGCTGCAGCTCTGTCGAGAGTGTCAGCCGGACCACTGATGGGGGACCAAGAATTAGTGATCGGGCTGCCCAAGTAGAACCAGGAGCAGGAATTAGCCAGGCTGCTGAAGGGGAACCAGGAGCAGGTGTGGGCCGGGCCGCCAACCAGGGATTCCGGGTAATTGACTGGGGACCAGGAGCAGGTGTCGGTCGGACCACCAAGGTGCTGGACAGAAGGGTCTCCACGGCACTGGGCAGTGGTAAGGTTGTAGATGTAGATGTTTTCTGCAGCCCTGCTTCCTTCCTGTGGGGGCAGTCTTGAAGGCCACCCCTGTCCCCCAGAATGGAGACCCTTGGAACATGCCAAGAGTGGACTTGGGCAAGAAGCTTGCCAGCTCAGGAATGGGACATGGCAGGGAGTAACAAAGCTGTTGGCTAGCTAACTAGGGGGCTGGAGTTAGCAAGAAGCTAGCAGGCCTGTGGCTAATCAACTCAGGGGCTGGTGCTGTCAGGGGGTGAGCATAAATCTGTATCAGTGTGAGTTGACTGAGCTCACCCTGTTCAACACTCGACACATCTGCACAGAAACATCGGTCATCGGTATTTTTCCTACAAAGGCTGGTGAAGCGTGTGCATTTGAGATAATCACCCAGGTGAGGCAAATCTGAGCTTCAACCTGGGCCTGACGAACAAACAATACCAGCACCATCTATTTTCTATGTGCATCACTTACTATAATGTATGCTGTCACTAGTAAGTGCCGACGTGATGAAAATAGATGCAGGATATTATTCTTAACAATAGATCACCTTTGCATCTGGCCTTTCCAACCCAATAGAGTTCATCTCTGTCAGGTAAGACTCAGCCAAGTCATATGAAAAAAATGTGTCTTCCATAGGTTCTGCGAAGCAGAGTGTGCTTTAAGAGTACACCTCCACTTCACAGTTATTACAGTAAATGCCACAATTTCTCCTTCTGATGGCCACAGGCCACAAACACTCTGTAGGAGGTTGACAAGTGCTTCTATTTCTGATAGCCACAGGCCACAAATACTCGGTAGGAGGTTGGCAAGTGCTTTGCTCAAGGAAACTGTAAAGTTGCTGCTGGATTGTTGGGCAATACAAAGGAATTAACTACTCCTGCTACAATGCTGATGTGTATGCTTAACACATCTTAAAACCTGAGAATATAAATTAGATTTCGACCATTTCCACAAATGGGAATGTTAACTTACAGGTTCCAGGTAAAAATGGCTACACAGTCACAGCTGAAGATAATGGAAGAAAACGGAAAAACGAATTAAATCAAATGCTCAACACATTCACACGTTTGCTCAAGTCATAATTCTCAATGCATTTTTAAAACCTTATTCAACACACTCATTTACATCAGGCAAGACAACCTCATCGACACAAAACATTGCTGATAAAATCTTAATTAGACTTTGGGGCAAAACCTGTAATATTACATTTTTGGCACGAAGCCCAATATTTGGTCAGCACCATAACCACTCAGCTGTCAACACTGTGATTCCAGATGGAGTGTGGGTGTTATTGTAGGGAGGCTGGGGGCTGGATAAAGCCATCAGGAGGTGGAAGTGGTCCCTAATTAACCAAATAAAGGATAGATGAAAAGAGTGGGCCTTTTAGACTTCCACCATTGGATGAAGTGAGCAAAGAGTGAGCTGCCTTGTAGATTTAAACTGATAGAAAGATAACAGCAGTTAGCAGGTGTGGCTTAGAGGGGGCAGTGAGTGGAGCAGAGTCAATGAAGTAGTCTTGATTTAATTCTTGCTAAGGTCTATTACAATATCAATTATGAAACTACTGCAAATCTGCCATTGGAACAAAGCTATGCTATATGGATCATGTTGAAGATTTTTTTACCATTAGCTTGAAATGAAAAGTCTCTGTAGAGAAATTTAGAGTACATGAACCATGCCAAAGTGATACCAGATTCACTGATGTGAAGAAAGTGCAGCTGTATTACTGCAACAATCAAAAAGCCACAGCAATGATGGTGTCTTTCCAATCATGCGTGTAAACATGCAAGTCTGCAGGTTGTATGCAACAGACTCAATTACCTTTTCACTGTTGTTTATTAAAAAATAGTGAGTTTATCTCACTATCTATTGCATCTACTCAGTACCTTTATTGGGTGAACTAATGCCTTTCTTCTAATATTTGCATTTTGCTCTCGACAAGCTGGAAAACCAGCACACTGTTTAATCATCTGCAGGGCGGACCATGGTGTTTCTACTGCTGGTGAGGAAGAATGCTAAGGCTAGCTAGTGCTGTCAGCACGAACTTAATGCAGAGAGAAGGAAGCAGTTCAAATCCTGGAAAGAACTTGGTAAACCCCGCCAGTGTTGTATGCATTGTGCCTTTATTAGATGTACAATGTTTGGCCACTGAACCCCAAGAGAGAGGAGAGAACTGGTGTTGTCCTTGAAATGTTTGCATACACACAATCTGGGGTTCTATGAATTGGCTGCTCCACAAAAACACATCCTTCAAGGTGAAGTCAGAGGAAGCAGCAGGTTCGGCTTATTCATCTGATCCATTTTCCATGAGATGTGGAAAAATCCCTCATGAGATGTGCAATGGGATAGCCAGCTGGTAGTTTGGAGTACAAAGTTCAAATAAATGACAAGTGATAAGTGATCATTATATCTGTCAACATGGAAGTGAGGTTGTAAAAAGTTAGGGTGTAACTTCAAATTGTAGCTGCTGAATATGGGAGCTGGATGTTATTTTCAATACATCTCAGTAGTGATTTCAATTCACAACCCAGGCTCTGTTAAGCCAGTGACACAGCTGAACACACTCTCCCACTTAAATGCACAGTGCTGTGGTAAACAGTGTCACACAGTTAGAGGACTTTTCTTTTCCTCTCCCAGCAAGGAACTCATTATTACCCTGACAAATGCAGCATTAAAAATGTGTACCAATTGTTTGACACTGCTTGCATGGGCGTGTGTGTGAGTGCACATCCAAACCAACTTCTTGTTTGTGTGAGAAATAATTTGACAAACTGCTCCCCATATTACCATGAATGTCCTGGTGATGACAACAACTGCAACCATTAACTTCTTCTCCTTCCCTCTCTCCCACTCCATGTTTTGGACCAATGCTGTGTCTGGCTTTCCCTGCCTAAACACGCACGCACGAACGTGTGCACACACACACACACACACACACACACACACACACACACACACACACACACACACACACACACACACACACACACACACACACACACACACACACACACAGTGGATTGCCATCAATGTGTATTTCTGCCAGTAAAGCCAACTAATCTGCCTCAGCAGCATTTCATTACTGTGCTGACACACTGAGTGTAAAAGTGTGTGTGTGTCTGTGTGTGTGTGTGTGTGTGTGTGTGTGTCTGTGTGTGTGCGTGCACGCTCTGTTGTATACTGCTGTTTCTGTTACCCATAAGTGAGAATGCATATGTGTATCTTCCAACCTTGTGTGATTCCAGTACATGTCTGACATGTCCACTTGTGTGTGTGTTTGTGGGATTGCATGTGTGTTTTCTGCCCCGCATTCTGGCCTCTCTGTTAAAGGGGAGATGTACTACCAGCTTTTAAATTAGTCACGCATCACTGCAGGCATAATACATGCAAACACACTGGGACAAGTGGCACACACACTGGAATGATGCATAGACACCGTTGTGGCACACACCCACCCACACACACACAGAGCACACTCAGTGGTGAATAACAATAGAGACAGGGATAAAGCCTGGGAAATGCTTTCCTCTCTAAATGTTAGAAAGGAGGAGAGAAGCAGCTGGGGTTGATGGGGGGGGGATGGTGGGTGGCAACTGTGACAATGAAACTGGTGATTCTCATGATTGAGAAAATAACACCTGTACACACATACATACAGACATACACAGACATACATACAGTGATCTCCCAATTCTTGTTAATGAAAAGGCCATGGACTTGTGTGCGTGTGTGTTTGTGTGGGTAGATGAACTGTGGTAAATATACTTAGCTCTAAATTACACAACAGTCAGTCAATGTAAGATAACTAATACAATATAATATTCATTTCAAATGAACAAAATCATGAATAACTCAGTGCTCCAGGTCAAACAACATCAATAAATTTAAGCGCAGCATATTCACACCAAGCGAAGCAGTTGGTTAATATGTAGTCCGCATATAGTCCGCAATACGATGTTCACACTTTGCCATTAAATGGCACTGTACTCTGCTGGATATCGCAACATTGAGTCATGTATGCACATTGTGATTTCTGTGCAAACCTGTTGAATAAAGGACACTAACATTTTCTTTTTTGCCACCAATGGTGATTTAGTTGGTCCGATGTTTACAGATTCTGTACGCATGGGCCGAGTGACTCATGAGAAAACTGTTCATTTTGTTATTGCTAATGCTTAAAATACATAATGCGTGTGCATGATACCGAAAATAATGTTTATTTTTGATGTATAGTGCCGCATGGGGTTGATGGCCTGTCGCCACATGTACACTTGAGTCAGCACAAACACAGAATGCAGTGGCTATATTGGAATACCCTGCACCATTTTATCAGGTATTAATGTACCACATGTTTCATGTTCTATCAGAATAACTGTATGTGGGTTTGTTCACTTTCTTTTACCTTAAAATAAATAGAAGAGCAACCAGTACAGTTATTTCTACAATGATTTAAATAATGAGTTTGTACACTTGAGTTTAGGCACTGAGCTGAGTGACTGATCTAGTTACAGTTTTCAGGCACTTTAAGTTAGCCTAGCACTCTAGCCACTCTGGTATTTTGGGTGATGTGCTCCAAATTAATTTAATACTCTCCTCCCATGGTGAGAGTAGACAAGAAATAAAGGTCCCTGATTATAGTTTTATGTCTGGTGTTGTGTATGTGTAACACATACAGTATGTGTGTAGACAGATAAATAGATACTGTATGGATAGATGTATGCCTGCGTATATTAATCTAATATCTTCAAATAATATCTAACAGATAAAAACAAACAAACAAAAACTCTTTGCACCATTGTCAGTCACTGTGGAGAGCTAATGTTGTTGTCTGCATTGTCTGGGTTTGTTTAAGTAGATCTGTACTGTATCGTGAGTTACTCTGTGATGGGGAACTTATGAAATGTATCAGGCATCAGGCAGATGTGACTGATTTAGCCACAGTGGACCACAGGCTCTGCTTTTAGCAATGCAGCAATCTCTGGCCTTATGTTATCTTAAATAAAATATATCAGAATGACTTCCACAAGTCATAAAACCACAGAGATCTACTTTGCCACTAGTTGAGACATTACACAGTCACTGATCTGCTACTGCAGTAGCCTCCTCTTTCTTCATCTCTTCATCTTCTTCGTACCACCCTCTGTATCTTTCTCTCTTTGATTGTACTTTATCTACTTTTAATTCTAAATGAAATCAAAGTGCCTCTCTAGTTTTGCTCCTCTCTGACTCTCACTGCTTTCTCAGACTGTACATTCATCATCCACGTGGCCTTGAAATGCAGACTGTGAAGGAGACAGCCTGTGAACTGGGACATATCGCGTCTCTGTCCCTTTGAGTTTTTGAACAAATGTTAGTCTTTAAATGCAGAACATTTTAAGTATTTTGTCTTTGGATCCAGGAGAGGGCACTCTGGTGGCCTGGGCAGTTACATGGGTTACGTTCAAATTAGTCCAAATGAATGACATGACTTTTTAATGCTCGTACTTATCGTCTATATATTGCTCTTTTTCCCTTTCCCCCCGCACTCTTTCTCCTACTATTAATAACTCTAAAGCTTTACGATTCTGTCACTTTCTCTGCCTCGTTTCTCATAGTGAAGCTTTATGCATTTTACATACAATTTCTTTAAACCACAGAGTCAGAGGTGTGTGTGTGTGTGTGTGTGTGTGTGTGTGTGTGTGTGTGTGTGTGTGTGTGTGTGTGTGTGTGTGTGTGTGTGTGTGTGTGTGTGTGTCTGCATCTGCACGCCTGTCTTGTCTATTGGATTATACTGTAGTGGCACCAATTTTTAGTCCAGCACACAGTGAGGAGAGAAAGTTCAGCAACACAAACCTCGGTCTTGATATCACCATGCAGTCACCTTGAAATCAGATAATCCTGGAGACAGAAGTAATGAAAGACAAAGAAATATTCCCATTTTTCCCCTTGGCTTTTATTATCTTTCTCTAGGAGGTACCCAAAAAAGATGCAATGGAAGGATGAGAGAAGCAGAGTGACAAAGGTAGAGTAAAAACAGTGCCATTACATTACCCTTTTCTAATTTCACTTGCATTCTGAACTTCCATTTAATACATCAAGATGCATGAACAGTTGCTATTTTTCACACTGTAATGTGTTGTACGTATGCTTTAGATTTTTTTTATTCACATTTCTTAGAGACAGAGACAGAAATGAAAGGTTCCAAACAGAAAATAAAAGACAATACACTTATTAAATCTAACTAAGACTTACCATGCATGTTAAACTTCTCTACTATAAGACACACAGTGTTTTATTCATCATGCACCCTCCTCCAGGCGACCGAGCTGAAGCTGATCAGACCCCATCTTGTGTCTAGTTGGCCAACTGCTTGGTCCCTTTCGTTGCTCCTCTCACAAGCCACAATTGTCTTCAGGCTCACTCTGCTGCTTCAGTAGTTCTGCTGTGGGCCTCATTTTTTCCTCAATGGCCAAAAAAGCTGAAGCCTATGGGCAGAGATGGGACTACAACCTCTACTGGTAACCTAAGTTTGACAGACTAGACAATGATGGTCTTAAAACAGCATATGAGGAGGGGATTTCAGTTGTTTGTCCCGGTCTACCATCAGCTGCCCCTTATGCTGCAATCAGACCACATAAGGTCCAATTTTGAGACGATTTTGTCACAGCAGATGTCATGGCCGATTATGAACAATTTGGCACCTACACCCGTGTAGTTTGACAAGTGACATGATCTGTCGTGCAGCATCTGGGATGCCCCACATCATCCCAACGAAAAGTCTAGCACGTCAGAAATTTTCGTCTTGACAAGCCAAGTGTAACATCTCCCACGATGTCTTCCTTAGTGTTGACCAATCAGGTGCTCCGTCCAGGGCACAGTCAGGTAAACATGGCAAAGATGAGGAGGAGGGATGCTTTTTTTAATTAGATTTTGATTTAGATTTGCTTTCCCTTTTTTTGAATCACTGGTTGTCTATTAGTGATGGACATCAGGGACAATGATGACTTCTGAAAGTTAAAGTCACAGTGAATCTGAAAATATGTGTACTATACCTGCATATTCAGATTTGACTGAGTTATGTCCCTGAGAATAAGCAACAATTTTTGATGCATATTGCAGCAAATGGGCTCTAAGGGTTTTAAAGTACCCTCAATGAGCTGTGTCACATCCATTGCTGAAGCTCCAACAGCTGACAGCACTGATAAATGGACTAACCTGTTGTTGTAAACTCTGGCATGCGCCTGTCTCTTTCATCTCACGCCTACACCCCTGAGAAGACTCGCCTCACAGTTTGAAATCATCTGTTGCAGACCAACTGTAAATACATTGTTTCATCCTTGCTGATGAGGGCCATACTGTAGTTTGTTTTGATTGGTTGATGTTCCTCGTGCCATTTTTGAAGGTTTAACAGGCTAAGAAACACTGCTGGAGAAAGAACAACTGTTGGTGGAAGCGCCACAGATGAAACTTTGTGTATATAACTACTGTACATAAATTAAGGATAAAATTATTAGTACATGTGGAAAAACTGCACATGTGATGCAGAAAGAGACAAAGACATAAGAGTCCAAGAGATATGGAGCAGACAAAAATAAGTTTTTCAGAAAGAGGAAAGAGAGAGTGTATCATAGAGGGAGAGGTGGAGTGAATGATTTTGGTAAGAAGAGAAGATCACAGACTCTAGACACCCTCAGGACATTTACCTAATACACACAGTGATACTGGGGGGGGTGGGTGGAAGGAGAGGGATTTTTAGATGTGGGTGAGTGTGTGTGTACATGTCTGTATGTTTGTGCTCTGAAAGCCATATCACAGCAATGAAATTGTAGCTCCACAATGTCACTAAAAACAAAACAATAATCTTGTGGATTAAAGCTGAGCCTGATAAAGTGTACGTGTGTGCGTGTGTGCGTGTGTGCGTGTGCGTGTGCGTGTGTGTGTGTGTGTGTGTGTGTGTGTGTGTGTGTGACAGAAGGAAAGCATATAAGTGGGGTTTAGCATGGATTGTCAGACTGCAGTGGCTATTACCTGTTTAATCATAAAACATGAAACATGAAGCACACATAATCTGCAAATATGGCAAACTCTTTTGTGGAGTATTTAGATTTTAGTTCTTACATTCCACAGCTGGATTGAACCTCAAACGTTTGCTCTGAATTCCAAGATTGAGCCTCAAATGTTTGATCTGAATTCCAAGTGATTCGTTTTAGGGAACGAATGAGCAAGCATTATAATTTCTCAGTTTAAATATTCAATTGTGGAAAGAAAAGCAGCACTGAGCTTCCAGTGTCCAGGAATTTCCTTCTTTTAAAAAAATCTGTTCAAATCTGACATATTTAATCCCTCCAGTGATAATGTCCGATGAAAATAGTTCCTGTGATATATGTGGAAACATACCGGCTCTACATGCTGTTTCTCCCGCTGCTTCTCTGAAGTCCGGCCTCTCTCTCACACCTCTCCAGATTCGGTGAATTAAGAGTTTATTGCGACCCAACCAGAATTAGAGGTGATTGCAGAGACAGTAGAAACATGAACCACGATGGATTTGGTGAGTTTTATTTTATTTCTGCTGTGTTTGAATGAAGTGTGTTTCATGATGATAAAAATACTCTTTCTGTAAATGAAGTCTGGTGGCGTTGTGGAGAGCGATATAACAGCTGTTTCTGGTGAAGCAAAAAGGATCTTACTCTTTAACACAAAGGTCTATCTCTGTCAGGATATTTTCCATAAAGCTGTCAGACACTCAGTAGAACAATTTGAGCCTGTCATCGGCAAAAACGCTTTTACTGGACGTGCATTGACGGTGTGCGAACACGCTGAAGGATTATGTTGCAGCACGTTTGATGGCTGCAGAGCTCACTTTCATTGATTTAAAATGTAATGTAGGTCAAACTGAAACGAGTGAATAATTCAGCAACACAGTCAAGAACATTATTTTATTGTTTTGTGATGTTTAGGTATGTAGATTTAAGCTAAAATAATATACAAGTCTCTTATTGTATTGGTTTGCCCTCTTATGAACATAATGCGCACAAATAGATAATTGAACCTATGTTTTGGTTTTTTGTTGTTTTTTTTCCCAAAAGGAATAATTATAATTAAACGGCATTCTTGGCCAGTTTTGACAGCCTTAATATACATGGTCATACACCTGCAGTGAGGCCCTGCTATCCATATGAAGCAGCTGATTAAGTGGAACATGTTTCCACTTTGATGACATGCATGATTAATAACCCTCAACAACCATCAGTTTGGCTTACACACATACACACACAGAAACACAGACAGGAATAGAGGCACATCCACAGGACAAACGTGTAGTCAGATGCAATTTAAATTAGAATGCTAACAACAGTAAGAGACTGCCAATCAGTGAAAAACCACAGTATCAAGCAGTAGAGTAGTGTTTCAATCACGCAGTGCATCTGAGTCTATTTATTCTTGGTGTATTAAGGCAGTGTTCCCATGAAGAGAGAGAATGACAAGAAAAACAGTCGGCAAGAACAGAAGTGGAAATGAAAAGAGGAATTATGTTTTTTAATGCACATTTTCATTTTTACATACAAAAAAAGAGAGAAAGGAAAAATATCACAAAAGCTTTTTGTGCTTAACTGAGGTGGTAAAGACCTTAGTGTCACAATAGCGAGTTCTGCTTTTCTCTGCTGTGGACGAAGCATTGCTTTGCATGGAGCCACGCACTGTTACATGCCTCCACTCCACCGGTGAGAAAAAAACTAAAAGAGCAGAAGTGTTGAGGGTCTCCATAAACGCAAGGCCAGTTTGATTACAGCAATTCACGATAATTCAGTGATCCATCATTATGGTCAACATCAATGAAATGATGTACAGTTACTGGTGCTCAGTTAATAAGCCTGAATCCTGTTTCATACAATTGATTGATGGAAACTTTCCTTGTTTAATGTTTTTCATTTAATTTTTTGTCTTTAATTAAAGTATTAAATTAACATCTTTAGGCTACAAAAGCGTATTCGTATGTCAACGTATACACTCTAGTTGAACAGCATCACAAGAGAGAGAACTGCACCATGGAGCTCTGTCCAAGCTAAAAATAACACCTGCAGCATGCCCCAACAATTGATTATCAGTTAGAAATATACAACTGCCCTCCTCAGTGTAGCCTTACTAGAATGAATCAAAATCGAGCTCAAAACACAGACAATTACAGAAAAAATAAGCAACAATAAATAAAAAGAGCTATGGAGAGCGTGTGCAACAAGCAATATTAGGCTGCACAAACTAAACAACCTTCCACTTCAGCAGCAGAATAAAGCAACACAGACACACAGAGGTGCAGAAACCATATAAACTCCACAGCCGCTGCAGCCACAAATGCATGTTAAAGTAAAGAATGTATGTAGTTTGCATTTTTCATGCAATGCTAGGTTGCACGGCAAGACAATGGCTGTCCACATTTCTCATCTGGAGAGCAAGTAACATCCATTAGTGAGTTTGTAGTGTGCAAGCTTCACTGAATGACGTTCAGATAGGCGAGGACAATAGGGAAGTCCTCCATCAATCTGCTCTAGGTTCAGCTCAGATTGCATGACCAGAGCATTCAGTCTCTGTCCCACTGTGCCCCTCAGAGTTTTCAAAAGCTTTGAGCAGCAGAAAGCAGAAATACAGTACCTTACACACCTCACTGAAGGTAGATGTTCCTGAGTAAATGCAGACATTATTTACTCCAGCATGGTCATTTCAGCCAGAACCACCATGCTCTGTCAGGCCAAAACATTGTGGGTGTGTTTGATTTGGATTTAATTGCTCACTGGGTGGTGCATTCAATCAGTGATTAATTAAGGTTGATACAAATAGCACTTGAAATGTAGCCAAGAACAATACACGAGGTAAAAAAAATACTGTGTGTTTGTAATTAAAAGAGATTAGTTGAACACACAAAAGTTTGTAATTGCATCCTGCTCATGAAGAACATGAGGTCAGAGACACACAGTTGGAATCCAAGTGTCAAGAACAAAGAAAAAGCACAATGGAGGAAGAATCCTAAAAACAGAGACAGAGTAAAGAAAAGGACGTCGACCGAGAAAGGAGCAGAGAGGAAGGATGGAGGTGAGAAGTCGGCAGAGACAGAACCTCAGGAGAGTATGGAGGGAAAGGCTTAGGGTGAGAAAAAAGACAAAATTTAACACAAAAAGAAAAGAGAAATACAAGTTGATAGAGCAACAGAAAGAAACAGAGACGGAATCTGGGGAGAGGCGAGGCGGTGGGGGGCGGCGCAGACTCACAAATTAGCAGGAAAACAGAACAGCGTCCTGAAGGACTTGAAGTGATAAATTAATATTGTGTCTAAACGCCAAGGGAACTTACGTGACAAGCGAGAAGAAAGGGGGGGAAACAAATAAAAAAAATGAAGGACAAAGGAAAGAAAGGGGAACAAGGCTCTACAACATCAAGATCAGTTGACTTCCTGTTATTTGAATTTGCATAAGAAACTATTCTTTTCATTTTGGGAACTTTCAGAGTGTAAGCTGGATGGATTTACGCATGTGTCTGTATGGGCAGTTTGATGTATTAAAGCAATTCAACTCATGTTTGACAATAGTTTTGCTTTGCAGGTGATCAAAGCATGAAGTGGGGAAGTATAGGAACAGACAGAGTCAAGAGTAGAAATCACTTGTGTTCATTTAAAGTGAGCAGGAATTCACTCAGATCAGATTCTTCTCAAACAGGCCTTCTCTCAGGCTGCATACAGATCCCACCGCGTCCAAAAGCGTTTGTAGAACATAACTCTACATACAGTGTTCCACTGCATCGTCCACAAGTGCACGGGTATTATTGAAAACTGGATTTTTCCTGCTCTATTCTCAAAAAAGAAAATCCCATCCACTCAAGCACTGTGTTTAAAAGAAAAACAAAAAAAAACAATGTCCAAATGGCAATGCACAAACACAACAGAAGCATTGTCAAGATCATACAAAATGAACAGGCTACCTGCAACTAGAGGTCTCATACATTCTGACAACATGCGTGTTGTTGAGCATGTTCATTTTTTATATGACATCTGGCAGCATCTGTCACCTTGCAAAGCATTTCTAGTAGCTTTATAAACAGTGATGGTGTGTGTACGTTGACACATTTTACAGTTAAAGGCGTCTAAATTTCAGTGAAAAATCAACTGACATTCACTTTATTTCACACGTTGTACTGAAGCAGGAAGTTGAATATAAAAGCTTTCAAAAATCTTCACAGCTATGGCGTGCTTTGGAAAATGGACAGTACTGCTCGAACGTATACATGAAATGTAGCACATGACATAAGCATGCTATGTTAAACTGGATACAGGAGCTAAGAGGGGCACGTCGCCCAGTCTTTAGACGGTTTCACACAATATTGCAGTTGCTTTCATTATGTGCCATGCATAATAAAAAGCTGAGACAGCTATACAGATTTCTTACTATTTCTGGCTATTAAGCAGCTGGAATGCAACTGTTACGAAGAATTATTGTTATTTGGATGATAAAGAGTGTCAATGTGACTGAAGGCTGTTTTTGTCAAGTCAACTTACAGAGACCTGGACACTGGTAGGCCCTGCATGTGTCATCACCTGATCACCTGTCACAATGTTGTCTAATTCAAAGTCACAACAGAGAGTAGCATGAGTAGATTAAGGTTCAGTTCACTACACTGTGAATGAACTATGTGATTGCAAACATAAATCACTCCAGATTAAGAGTGTCACCAAAATGGCTAAAATGTAAAATATAAACGACAATTAACTTATTGTTGAAATGTAATGATTGGTTTTAAATGGGTCCCCAGTGTCTCATGGGCTGTGACAATTGGCCGATACACAAAGGTGTCATGAAAAAGAAGAACATGGCACACAGCCTAAACTGCTGTCATGTACTCATTCAGCAATTTCACAACATTTCTGCCCTCAGATAACTCATGAAGACTTCAAGTTTCTAGTGGTATTGTATAATAATACTTCAGGAAGAGATGAAAGGTTAAACCTGGGTCTGTAACTGTCTTCTATAGAAATAAAACACGCTGTATTAAAAACTGAAAAACTGAGCTATAGAAAAGTTCCACAGCTTCAGCTATAATGTATGCATGTTTTCACATATGCTTCTACTAATCATGATAATCTGCCTTAGATTACAGGTTGTCCATATCAGCATATATACCGTAATTATATACAATTTGATACTGAGACATACAGTGTCAACAAATGCATGTATGCCTTTCTGTCTGCATACTGTGCCTGTACTTCAACCCTCTTATTAATGTAATTAGTGTTTGCCATCAAAGACCAGCAAGTGTGGGATGTAGTGTATTATACTTTAAGTGTATACTGTAGATGCAGAAAAGAATTCTTAATATAGAGAACCATCACAAGTTATAATGTACAGTATAGCAATCAACTGATTTTTACCGAAGGAATTACTTGTAGCACACTTGCAAGACAGATGCAAGAGGGTCCATATACAGTCTGTGTTTGTATGTACATATATGTTTTTCTGAGGATGTGAGTGTCGGCTGTAGCACAGGGTAAATGACTGCTGATGTTAGTGAGTTGTAATGTAAGAGCCTTCTCATGTTTTATGGCCCTCCAGGGCACCGTATTCTGAGGACATCATGTTTATGTCACATGAATATTCTATCGCTGTGGAGAATTGTCATCGTCTCTGACCCACATATGAACAAACACGGACACACAGAAAAACAAAAACACAAAAGTATAACTACAACAGACACACACATATACACATAGAAGGAAGAGGTCCACAAAAGCTGCATCACTGTAGGTTTGCAAATGTTCAGAAATGAATACACTCCCACAGTGACAGTCATCTAAAACGCACACAAACAAAATGCATACATTTCATATTCATGCTTCCCAAATTCATGTATTATTGAAGACAATATACCGGCCCAAAAATCTCAAATAAAACATTATGTTAGCTATGGGGGAAATTCAAAGAGATCACTCAAAGGTTCTGACCTTCCTCTACAAAATGCTTTGCTTACAAAGGCAGTATCCTGTTGCCATAGAGTTCTGGTCAAACAAGCCCGTCAAAGCCCTCAAATTTCCTCTCTCACTGTCACTTGATGCCACCTAAATGCAAAATGTTGCTTTGTGCCTTTTTTCAAACCACAGAGAACAAATGAAGTAAGACTATGATCGTCTGCTCCTTCTGCTTCTCTGTTGTACACCATTATGCTTGCAACACTGTTCTTGTCTGCCATTTGTATTCGATTGTGCTGTTTCTCATTGACAATACATTCTTCAGCTCTTTCCTGCACTGCCTCTCTTTTATTGTTGATTTTCCCCACTTGCTCCTTTCTCATTTGTTCTCAGCACTTTTCTGCTGCTCGCTCATCCCCTCTCCTCGTCCTCTTGTCTGAACACTGGAGACTGACTTTCCCTCCTGCACTTTTCTCTCACTGTAATAGCTTTACTTGCTTCTCTTCTCTCCTTGGTATTCTGTCCTTCCTCATTTTGCCCCCTTAATTTTTCCAAACATCAAATCCTTTCTTTCTTTTTATTGCATATTTTGTTTCGCTCTTTTTTTCGTCCATCTCGGTCTTTGCGCATTTATCCAGGCATAATTATCCTCTACAGCTTCTTCAGAGACATTTGCATTTTGCATTTAAGAATAAACAGCAGCACAGACGGATTCTGAGTACATGCATCAAGGGTTCTTACTGTACGGGTTGTGGAATCTGGCTTATTCAGAGTGATTATGTTAGAGAGACTATGTGTTCAAAATTGCCATTGTTCAAACTGCTACAATTACATTTCCAGGAAAATACACTTTACACATTTGGTTGCAGATTCTAAACAAAATTAATATGTACACTCACACAATTAGAGTATAGTTAATTCAGTCGATTGAAAAAATCATTTGACATTTTAGTTCAGCAAGAGAAGTTACTTATGAAGTAAACATAACTCTCAACAGGCATGCATGGGTCACACACTGTTACTCGTTCTCACACACACATACACACACCCAGAGCTTATTACGAGAAAGGTCAGTTGTTTCAAAACAACGAGCTGTTTCAATAGGTAGCGGGCAGAAGAAAAACAAATTATCACCTAGATGCTAAAATCTAACCAGCAGGGTAATTCATGCTTTTCTGCAGGTACAAGTTCACTCTAGTTCTTCTGTAATTGCAATTATGTCAGCGGTGGGGCTACTTATGAAGGCAATGTCATTCTCATTCTTGGAACATAAAAATCCAGATTGAATAACAGAAAAGCAGAAAAGTGCTGTTCTTCAGCCCTAGCTCAATGAATTATGTCTCACACGCACATATGTCTGATTTCAGTGTGGATGACAGTGATTCACGATGAGAGACCATGGACTGAAACAGGGGTACACCACAATTTTATCATGATAACACTGGCACTAATATTTCTTTTTTCAAACTTGCATACTGATTCCTTAAAATGTTAACTCACATTTGTCTGAAAAGAAACAGATGTTGCTGTTGTGTTATTGAGCACTAGTATTGCTAACACTCCTTTTGAAAAGGTTAGCCTGTTCAGATGATATGTGTCTATTTCACTGCCAGCGCACCTGGTCGAGGCTTTGTCTAGGTGTGACAGAGCAGATTACAGCTCTGTCTATGGTTTCTTGCTTTGGTAAAGTTAATCACATTTGTTGACTGGAGAGTTAAAGGTCAGAAGCAAAGCAAAATACAATAAAAGGTGCTTACATCAAGCACTTATCATAACTAATTAATGTCATTGCAAAATCAATTCTGATATGCATCCTCAGTAAATACTGTTACCTTATTGGCAAAAGGAAAAAGGACCCATATGATTCCAGACTTCTGTTTCGCTGTTGTGTTCATGTTTATCAGAACTTTGGAAAATCACACATGTAAATCACTCGTTTACAGAGTCTGCTCTATGTCGATTTATAGATTTAACTCTGTATTTTTTTTAATTGACATGCCAAACATGATCTGCTTTTAGCAAACACTACTGTACAACCCTGATTCCAGTTGTGGAAGTTGGGATGCTGTAAAACATAAATATAACACAATCTGCTTATCCTTTTATGACATATACTTGATTGAAAACAGTACAAAGACAACATATTTAACATTTTACCTCATCAGCTTCATGATTTTTGTAAATATTGGCTTATTCAGAGTTTGATGCAACAACGCACTTCACACAAGTTGGGACAGGAGCAACAAAAGACTGGGAAAGTTGTGGAAGTCCCACCAGAATCTGCTCTGATCAGGAGCCGTTTGCTGGTGGAAGGAGAAGTCAGACTTTATTTTTTTAAACTTTTCGGATTAAAAAGTGGACTTATCTTCACTTCAACCTTTCTGCTACAGTTACCTGTACTGTAATTAGTCTCTCTTTCGTGACTGCTTACTGGAGGGGGAATGTACTTCATGAACATATAGAGACGAGAGGGAGAGAAGAAAAGACACTGAGATGAAATAACTCACTCGGAGTCTCAGTGCTGAGTTCAGTCAGAGGCTGAACTCATTACACACATAGGCACGCACACACATGCACACATACACCCTCCGTGCCTGCTGTTGCTGACTACCTTATGGCTAATGTGCAGTAGTCTGGCTATTTGGCGCAAATAATCAGGACTGATCCAACAGTCAAACTTGTGTGAGAAACGTAACAACGTAATGAAAATTTGAGTACAACTATCACAGAATGAGATTGAAAATGAAGGTGGTAACTGCTGGCCATTAGTACACCTCAAAAGGTCAATATCACAATTTGTGTTGTTCTAATACTACCTCTGAAATTTGTGGAGTCCAAAAGCAGGTGAGTTTGTATTCCAAAGTAGTTGCCGTTTTGAAACTGGTCATAAGTCTTGGACATTGGTATTTTGATTGTGTTTGCGTCAGTAGCAAGACGTTCACTGAAGATAAGTTTAGGTCTTGGCTGAATTCCAGGGGGGAGGCAATGAGTTTAATCCTGTGGCAAATATTGGGATGTCCTGGAGGAAGGTTCCTGTTCGTTTGTCTGAGAAAAAGCACAAGTATTGAGTTTAGTTGTAAAATGTCATATTTAATAGAACTGCCACCAATGGAAGGTGATAAAGGGAAGAGAACAATTGCTCCAATTAAAATAAACCTTATGCCTCTCAAATGCAACTGCACTCTTATAAACCCTCAATCGCCTTGGTATCGCAATTGGCCACACAACACATACTTTCAGGCTTTTCATATACAGTCCATACTGTAGGTGCAGTTGGGTGCTGACAGAGCATTTCTGACAGGAAGCAAGGATCAGGACCACCATGACACCATGTCCCATTGTCTGATATTTTTTAGTGTTTTGTTAGAGATGCGTGGTTCTAACAGGACAGTAACACTACAAATATATGATGATCTCATAGAATATGATGCAGTGCTGTAGATTAAACTACAAACATTATATAAAATGCTTCAAATGAGCCATCTGGCAAGTATTTCAAAAAGGGAAAAGAGTGGCACAGAAGGGTCAAGACAAAAAGTATAAAGATTATAGAGAAGAAAATCAACCATGTATATGTATATTATGTACAGATTATAAACATACTAAATGCCATAAATATACTACTGCGCATTAGAATACTATTGCCAATATTCTTATGAGGAAAAACTACAACGTCAACGTTACATCATATATACACATATAGAGGTGGTCCTCATGGTGACGGCGGCAGTTGGACCAGATTCGGTTGGGAAATGTTCGGCCATTCCATTTACATTCCATTCCATCATGACAAGATAGAAAATGTGCTTGATGAAACTGGCTCTGATGTCCCTCAAGTGCGGATCATCGACTTTGGATGTGGCTGCTTTGTGGAGAACGAACTCTACTCCTCCCTCAGTGGCAAACTGTTTCTCTTCTCTTCTCTTCTCTTCTCTTCTCTTCTCTTCTCTTCTCTTCTCTTCTCTTCTCTTCTCTTCATGCATCTGTTCATTTCTGGAGGTATTCCTCCCATTTGAATCTTTAAATCTCCTACTTTGTTTCTTCCTGTCTCCCTCTGTCTGTCTGTGTATTGTAGGAACCCTTACATCTGCCCCTTCGGAAATTTACTTGGATGGGACGTACGAGGCCGGCCCCACCACAGTCTGGGAGCTGGCCGCCCAGACTTCTCTGAATTTACAGAAGTGGCTGCTGACCAAACTGCACAGGTTATGATGGATGGAAGGACAAAGTTGGTCGCCATGTGCACAGACGGGACAGTTGTAACATTTTACAGAAACTACAGCAACTGGGCACAGTAGGGGATTTCCTTGTGCACGTTCTGCACAGACCCACGAGAAATGCACAAAATCAGCTTATTGCAAGTGAGACATTTGATCTCTCTTGTTATCAAGCATATGATATGAACCATTCTTCTGGAATATAAGGCCACCTTGCTAACTGACAGAGACTCCACTGTGACAAAATGGATGTGCTTAAAGCAAGCAGGAAAACAATTGGCAGTGTCCACTGTGTATGACCTGGTCCAAACAGTAAATACAAACAAAACATATTGTTGATTTCCTCAACGTTCAATCAACAAGGTATTTTAATTGTCTCTTACAGTACACTGTCTTTGTGTCAGGATTTGGCAGTACCACCCCGCCTAGCTCCCTCTGCTTCCTTTGTGTTCCCTCCCTTGTGTTTCGTGTCTTTTTCTCTCTCTCTCTCCCTCTCTGTGTGTCTGTCTGTGTCCGAGCTGACCGTCACCTGTTCCTTCCTGCTGCCAGCCCACCTGCACATCTGAGACTCAATTAATCGTCAAATGTCCTGTATGGTACTTTGCCTTGGCTCACTTTTGCTCTCGTTACCTGTGCTAATGATTTATGCTTGATGATTGTTCCTCCTGATTTCCTGATACCTGTGCTATATTCTCTAGAAGAAAACCTAGAGCCATTCACCACCTGGATCTCTTGGTGCAAGGCAACCACCTCTTTCTGTCTCACCATACCGGTGTGCAACTGTCTGCCATTCACCACTGTCCACCCGGCACAGCTCCTCTACTGCACATTTCAAATTATCAAACGGTCCAATAAAGGGTTTGTGTACTGATGTTCTCAGTCTTCTGCTTTTGGGTCCAACAAACAACACCCATTATGACACTTCAAACAGAGCAGCATGTGAGAGGGTATTGTCACATCTAAACACAACATTAGTTATGTACTGTAACTCCAGATTCTAGACAGACTATAGACAGCGCTCTAAACTATGGATTTCACTCGTTCTTTTTGCAAGCTAAAGAAAAAAGCTATAAGCTGAATATACAAGCTGAGACCAAAGTGGGGTGTACATAAGTGGGGGTAGAAAAGAAAAGTGCAGTGGGATGAACCCACTAATGATTCTAGGCCTAAATTCTTAGAATTTGGAGTTATAGTACATAACTAACACACTGTAGCTAACTAACTAACTATTCATTTTGAAAGATCAACGGCCAATTAGGAAACTCCAGCACTCAACTGACAAATGGTATAACTACATCACTTGTTCATCACTAGTTATAAGACAGGATATCACCTGATGCTTGACTGCAGCAAACTATGACAGAGCACAGTGCAGCAGAAAAACTGCATTTATCAAGACCAAGCTATGTACAGACTAAGTACCTAGCATCATCTCCTGGTTCACACCTGAGTACCTGACTACAAAAAGTATAAAGTGTCAGTGTACACCCCTGTCAATAGATTTTACCTGCAATTTTTATTTCCCATTTTATCTCCTGCTTGACCTGTTTCTCCTCAGCCTCTATTTCTACACCTTCCCTCTGTTTTATTTCTCTCGTTATTTTGTCTCTGCCTCTCTGCAGAGTCTTGGCTGACTACCTGAAAGGTTATATTCCTGGTTTGTGTTCAACATCAATCTTGTCCACAAAATCCCACAACTTCAAACGGGCTCTACAAGGCTAAGCCATAAATAACCAAATCACTGTCACTGTTATGGCAACTGAACTATTGTTTATGGCATTTTACAAGGTAAATACTGTATTCTGTGGTAGCAAAAAACCCTCCTATCGCCAAGTCGCTTTCATGATCGCAGACAGATCTTCCATTAAGAGTCTGAAGTAAAACTAAAGTAATGTGTAACACAAAAGGTGAATGTCTCTTAGCTTTTTATACAGAAGTAAATTCTGACAGCTGAAAAGTGAGGCAAAGTGTGATACAAGTTGTATCATACGAAAGCTGTGTGTGATTGAAGACATGCAAGGTTCTGTTGATATCCAAAACTCAAGAAAAAAGTATTCTTGAATAATTAGGTGTTCTGTATGTCTTTCTCTTCCTTGTGTACGCCAGTGGATGGAAAAGGAACACATGCTGTATACACAAAGGTATATTTGTGTCTTTGACATGCAAATGCTTACTGTAGTCCTTGTGCAGACACACACATATAACACATTTAAAGAACAAGACAAACCTTTTAACCCTGCAGCCCTAAGATGTTCTAAAATCATGCTCAAAGCTAATTCATTAGTCCATTTATCCAAAAGTCAAACCAAGAATGCCTGCTTACCAGAGATGCTAGCTAAGCTGAAGCAGCAATGGTTGGCTAAGGAATGAAAGCAAAAATGTGCAAACATTCATACTGGTTATTTCCAACGTTGCATGACAACAGTACAGTAAATTACAAGTTGCACAAGTCTAACATAGAAGAAGAACGTAAACAACCATCATATATTCTAAAGGTAAACAACATTAGTTTCTCAAGTCAGCAGGTGCACTCATTAACATGCTGAGATCAATTATGTATGTGTATCAACAGCCAGACAAGCACTCAATACCTCCTGTAGAGTCAGTTTGAACTTGGTTTAATTTTGGGAACGTCAAAAGGAACAAACACAGCTCTTATAGTTTGACGAACTATATGAAAAAGAGAAAAATACTAAACATATCATGGCTAATTCCACACAAGCCTAATTAGTACCAATATTTATTAATACATAAACTACTAGTAAAAAAAAAAAAAGAGTCTTAATAATTTAATCAGACCTATCGGCTCCCCAAGTAAAAGGGCCCCTTTAATAAGGTGGAGCCAACATTTTAGAGTTAAACCCTCAGAATGCATGTCACATCATAAAGACAGACTGACATTACTGATGATATTAAAAAATGCTAATTAACGAATGACTGGAATCTCATTTTGCAAGCTGAAAGCCAGTGGTCACATGGACAACATCATTTTGGAATTAGTGATCATGAAGAAGAACAAGCTGATTTTTTTCAAAGTCACAAAGTGACAATTACTTAAATAAGCTTTTGCTTATATTTTCCCCCTTTTATTTGATGCCAAGTATGGAAATGCAATCAAACCAGTCACATGAAAATCCAAACTGACTTCATGTAAATCACGCCATCAAATGTAAATCACTTCACTGCAATAATCATTTTACAGGTTTTTCCATTATACATGAAATACCTAAGAGGAAATGACTGAAAACAGTTTCGCAACACATCACTGTCTTTAGCTAACAAAGATGCAATAGAAACACTTTACTTTTCATCCTGTATGGCTATATAAGAATTCAGAAAAAAAACAATACAATGTCTACATAATGAGCTGTACAGAAACCGATAGCCATATTCTTACACAAACGTGTAAATTTGTACGGTGTGTCTGCTGTAGAAACTCACAGCCTATAGGGAAGCCATGCATACAGATTGGCAAATCAATAGTTTCCTCTTGGTTTGCCATTTCAAAGGCCTGCTTGGAATCTAATTTCAGCCGTGAGTTATGCTCACATCAATACGCACATATAATATACCCCAGCAATTTTTCAAAAGGTGCATGTCTAATTTAACATACTGGATGAACATCTACACACATGCATTCTTATATCTTTTATTATGTGTGTGTGCATGCACTAATAGTGTTTGTGTCTATATGTGCATAACAACTAGTATACTTACTTGCACAGCTGTGTTTCTTGCCATTTGTTGAAGATTGTGCGTCTGTGTTCTGATATTGTTTGTGTCTATACATGTATGGCAATTTTTGTATATTTAGCTGTGCAGCTACATTTCTGTGTGGGTCTCTTGGATTGTGTGTGTGTGTGTGTGTGTGTGTGTGTGTGTGTGTGTGTGTGTGTGTGTGTGTGTTGCTTCATTATAATGATCTGAGGGTTTTCCAGTCTCTGAAGTGAAGCCTTTCATTATGCACACACTCTTTCCAGGTGACAGTCACCCATGTGCGTGTTTAAGTGTGCGAGTGCTTCCTGCAGTCTGCTGCGACGGCACCCTGTCACAGTGTCTGCATAACAGATGAATGTTAATAACGCACACTGTTCAGTGGCACCTGCCAGTCAAAGGATGCACCCTGGACCGTCTTTGCTCTCATTTCAAGCAAGATTTAACACCCCTTAAAACTTCAAACTGAGTTTAAGAGTGGGGAAATGTGGCAAACAGTTGACGGGCAGAGCTAAATTGTGATTATACACTTACTATCCAGTTTTAAATTTTTTGGAATAATGCTGATATTGTCTTTAAAAGTGTCTGCCCTCCGGTCTGTAAAAGGTTTCAGCCTGTAGGTAATTGGGTTTTACAAGGATAAAATAGACTTTAGTATATCATCCCCCATGAATATTTCTAATTTCCACCATTGATAGATGTGAGAAACATTTTACCACAGCTGCACAGGATTATGTTGACCTATCCTAAAATCACACTTATTTGACACAATTATTCACTGACTTTGACTTGAACCGTCATGCACTGATTAAACTTAAAAACGTCTTTTTAACAAAGGATTTGAACTTTAAATATAATAAATGATATATCAGAAATTAATTAAAATAAATGTCTTAGAATAATAATTGTAATTACTAATAATAATGGATATATGATGTTTATTAAAATGTCATTTTTATTGATATATACTGCAAAATGTGATCCTGTGATGTCATCGTTATTGGTCACTCTAAGCACCAGCACCCCAAGAGCAGAGAGAGACACATATCAAAACCTAAGTGACAACGGCCTTGACCGCAGTGAGCTGAACTAAACGTGCTACAACCTGGCTGACAGTGAGTTTAGGCTTTTTGGGAGCAGTTTCAATGTGTTAAAGGTCCAGTGTGTAGGATTTAATTGCATCTACCTCTGAGGCTGCAACCAACTGCACACCCCTCACCTCATCCTGCTCTCTATGGTGGCTGCAAAAAACACAAAAGGCCCTTTCTAGAGCCAGTGTTAAGAGCATCGTGATGGACTCTGTGCAAGAGGACTCTGCCTCTGTAGATAAAACGAGCTCATTCTAAGCTAATGAAAACACAATTCTTATGTTCAGGGTATAAAGAAAACATAACTATATTATATTATATTATATTATATTACATTATATTATATTACATTATATTATATTACATTATATTATATTATATTATATTATATTATATTATATTATATTATATTATATTATATTATATTATATCATATTATATTTCTGCCAGTAGATGCCCCTAAATCCTACACACTGGACATCACAGAAAAATTTTGGATGCCTTTCTTGCTAGATTTGGAACTTTAGGGTTACTTCAATAATGTTCACGTTGTCTCGGAGCCAGCATCTGCCACTAGTTGGGTGGTGCACACATTTTCTGTGGCTCCACATTGTGTTGTGAGTCATTTTCTGAACACACCATGAAGAAAATCCCTGATTCTAGTCCCATTAATTTCCTACAGTGGTCAGCAGGAGACAGTTGTTACATTCACATGCACTTTTTGTATACAAAAATGTCAACAGGGTGATGTGCAAGAGGGGACTCCTAATTGTCAGCCGCATTTTTTACCAACTCATTTAATGTCATTGCCATGTTATGAATTTTCAGAGGTTTTTTTCGGCACAAGGCCTCATTATCGACTGACCCTGCAGCATGTCTAGGTGTGTGTGTTTGTGTGTGAGTGTCTGTGCACATGCCTGTATGTCTGAGCTCTCTGGGGTAAAGAGACCATTTACCAGTGCCGTTCAGAGTAGAGGGAAATAATCTGCACTCTCATTAACCCCAATTTCCTCTATCAAGACAGCTCTAGCCTGTCATTATTTTCATTTCAATTTCTTCCTCTGGTACGCCATCTCTCCTCTTTTGAACCACATATCAAAGATAAAAGGTTTATCCATCGCTGTAGCAAAGAAGACAATTGTTGCCATGGAGATGATGGCCGACCTGAATGTTTGCCATTGGAAGGGGTCCCTGAGAAGAATCACAGCTGCCGCAGCCTTCTTTTTTTTTTTGGTTAAAATTACAGAAACTGAAATTCATCCCAGAAGGTGTGAAAACATAAATTAAAAAGCTAACTTTTAGAAGACTCGCTAACCTAAAGTGCCACAATTTTTTCTGGGTGGTAGCCAAAAAGTTACTGCTACTGCATCTATGTCATGTTCATTGCAGTGAAAGATATGTTGTAGATTAAAAAAATTAACAAAAAACAGAAGCTGTTCCTCCCAGAGACTGAGCCAAAGTTTAGTTCAGCAAATAATGAAAACCAATAAAGTTTTGTGTTGTTACTGCAATTCTGTACGAGTGTATGTGTTCAGAGAGCAATCCCTGTCTTCTGGGATCTTTCAGCAGCTGGCCCTGCACCATTTGCCGCCCTAAAAACTGCACAATGTAGTATTAAATGCTAACGTTACTTAGTGCAACTTATGCACCCATCTCTTCCTCTTCTGGTCAGCTGCAGTTCAGTCGGGGCTGCTCCTCCAGAGGGAGCAGTCTGGCTTTTATCTCGGCCATTTCTCCTCGCCAATTGTGTGATCAGCTGCGTTACCTGCCAAGACAATCCACTGAAGGCGCTCAGCAGTTTATTCTCTAAATTGTTTGGACTTTCTGGATATGGTCGCTCCGCAGCCAGGCCGTCCACTCGTCGCAGTGGAGTGGCTTCTGGGGTGAACTGAAGACGACGTCCGGCCATTGTATGAACAGAGTTTAAGTTTAGCAGGACTCGAACCCTAACTTTTCTGATCCAAACTCCATTGATAAAATAGCGTTTTCTATGCTCGTAATAATGCGTCTTCGAGAGTTCCTGGTCGCACCAAGGTCGTTTTCTGCCGACGTCATTGCGTCAGAGGAGGCGTCCAATCATATGCGAGGTCGGACTCTCGGAATTTCTCGCGTAGAAAGAAAAACATGCTGTGATTTTGCTAGGAATTTTGATTTTCTATTTTTGTACCTGCATATTTTATAAAACATGTAAACTTCTTTAAACTGTTTGACATCATCGAAAATTAAAAAAAGAAAAGTTACTTCGGTGTGTTCCCTTTTTATTCCTACTTAAAAGAATCATCAGTGGACTTACACTGCTGGAATTTTGCAAGCTAATCACGCAACCATTGTTCATCTGGTGTTGTGGTGGCAAAATGCGAAAAAATGTGACGTGTCCATGAACTGTAGATGCATTAATTTTCACAATTTGATTTAGCAATTTAAGTGGAAAATGAAAGGCTTTTGAGAGTCAGAACACTTATCCTGTATGTAACCTAGAAAATTATTTAAACACACTTTTAAATCCTCATGAAAAAAAAAATCTTTGTCTGTATTCTGTAGGCACAGAACACACACACACACACACACACACACACACACACACACACAATCCCAATTTGCTTTTGTATAGCTTGCAGCATTTACATTTGTATTTTAACACCTCACAGTCACAGGGGCTGAGAGAGAACTTCCACGGCAATATACAGTGACGATAATTGACGGAAATGCTACTTTTCATGCAGTGTAGGAAATGGATTTCAGTCTCAAACAATCTGATTCTCAGCGACACAATACAACCTCTTACAACAAAGGGTTATTACAAATGTTCTCATTTTCCATTTGTGAGGTCAATCTTTGTCAAATTTTCCATACTACTGGTTAAATACTGAAAGACACAAAGTCACTTTAGAGTATCTTGGAAGCTGTTGTAAAAGTCTCAGCCCACCTTTGTTCAAATTGGTTCATTCCACAAACTTCATGTAGTCATTCCCAGTCTGTCAGTACCCTTCCCTTTCTTACGTCTGACACCTTTATCCAGTCATCAGTGTATTCCTTTCTTCCTCAGTCGTGTGTTATGTATTTGTAAATCGTTTTCATTTTGCTTCTCTCTTCATCACTGCACTTCAGTTGAGCAAATTCAAGAATGCCTTTCTTTTTGGGTGCATTTTGCAGCTGGCTCCAGTGGATCAAAACCTGAATCGACACAATTGACAAGATTAATAAAAACAGCTCTACACTAAAAGACAACAAGCTGCAGCCCTGCTCTGATACAGTTTGTGATCATTCTGCTCGATACTTATTTATTACCCACACTGGAATTGTCACCTACTTTTACTCGGGCTTGAATGTGGTGAAACTCTGTTGGACAGAGGATAACAAACCTTGATGCTTTTATGGTACTGAATTGCTTCGACACTATCAAGTATGAAAAAAAAGCTTCAGTCATTTGGTACCAAATTTCGATTCCTAAAGAGTAAATCTCATCAGCGTCAGCGAGCCAATAAGCAAGCCACATGGCAGCATGCTTGTGGGAAGATCAAATAACACTGGTGATTGGCTGCCTAATGTTACACATCATAGAGACATGCTGAGATGGGGCTCACTATTTTTTTTTTCTTTTTAAACCACCTGTTGCTTATCTACACAGATGAAAGTAAACTTTGTGCTGCTTGTTAGCAAGCCAATGCAACTGATCTGCTCATCAGTGAGTCCATTCACCGGCTCATCCTCTCAATGCCATTGTGGGGATGGATAACCTGAGTGTCTGACGGCAAACATGGCGCTGGATACACACTGATGGGTAAAAGAGGAGAAGGGAGAAGGGAAATGAGTTTTACAGGGTGGATGATTGTCAGATCCAGGCTAGCAGAGCTTTAGCTCAGAAAAAGTAAGACGTCTCACTGCCACTGTTGATACTACATACATCACATTGGATTAGGTGCACTAGATGCTACAATGGCATATTGATGCCATCTGCTGCTTGTTATTAATGTTCCTTTGGACAGTTATGTATTTATTCTTATATAGTCCAATACTCAGTCGATCAGTTTCTTCATTTAGTCCAGTTATCCAGGTTTCTCTAGCCGTCTTTGAACAGCTTCCTCCTTAGCAAGTAATTGTATTGTAATGTCTAATGTAATTTTCCTCTTGTTAAAAGAAAAAAAAGTATCATTCAGGAGTCGGTATGCTGTAGAAACTTTTTGAATGATATCCAATCCTAATGGATGGCTAATGTAACTCTACCTTAATCTCACTTAGACACCACATCAGGCCTATTATTATGGCCAACTAAACAACTGAGTAATCATAATTATTCTATAGGTATCCAATGGTTGGATCTTTGCTGGGTCTTCTGTGTCTGTGTGCCATTTGAGAAAGTTGTTGCCAGGAAGGATCAGCAGCTGGCCCTTTGAAAAGGGGCTTCACTCGTAAAATAGCCTTCAGATGGAAAGATGTCTGATAGACATATAATCTGTCTGGAGAACTTCAGATAACTGACTGTTACACTTGAGGAAATATTAGAAAACTTTTGTGTGTATGTATGTGTGTGACGGATATTTTTGGCAGAAAATAGGAGTCCGAGAGGAACAAGAAAAAACATGACATGACTGAACAAAACTAAAACAAATAATACACCCATGACACACTGAAATATTTGTAGTATAGTAGTTTGCAATGGTGTACAACTCATTGTTTCTTGAGTTTACTCTGTTGTCAATTACTATTTGGTACAGATATGAGCATTTTCATTTTAGTGTCAGTTTATTCATGTGTATCTGTTTCATCAGTTTGCTTTATCTTTCTATGAGCATCTGTCCTCTCTCTCCTCGCCTCTTTTGGCGTAACTGTCCAATGTCTTTGTGGTTCATAATTACCCGCCATATGACACAATCCTTTGTTAATTTGAGATTGTGATAATTGTCACTACATGTTGCTGTTGCGGGGAGTCTGGTACGGTTGGCAGTCATAAAGTCAATTCCTTTGACAGCCTCCATGAAATAACAAAAGGCGACAGAGATATGAAATCTGAGACCACCTGCTTTGTGTAACAGCTTTTGGAGAGTTCCACAGGGACAGAGAGATGAAGAAAAGCACCAGTGTTTTCCCAGTCTTTCTCCTTCAAGAGAGTTTTCTGGTTCAGGTGAGACTAAGGTGTTGGGTTAGATGTAGCATGATGGGGTCTTATGTGGTGAGCAGTCTGGTTAGTGTATGAATTCCTGTAATGCTCTTCATCTTGTTGTGCTGTTACACTATTGTCACGTGTGTGTGTGTGTGTGTGTGTGTGTGTGTGTGTGTGTGTGTGTGTGTGTGTGTGTGTGTGTGTGTGTGTGTGTGTGTGTGCGTGTGTGTGTGCACGCATGTGTGTATGTGTGTTGATGACTCCTTGGGTGATGCTATATTGTAGCTGTATAAGCTTCAGAGGTATCCAGTTAATAAACATATTTATTGCTAATGCCTTCACTGTCCCAAGTAAGCAATGAAAACACATTTAACCACACATAATGCCCATAGTTTCAATAAAAGCACACTTTCATCACATTACCAGCTATTTTTAACCTCTATCTTTTCCCCTGACAACCCCTGTTGCTCACCAGTAGAGATCTACATCAACGGTGCAAATGTGATGTGCATGAATGTTCATACAGGCCCGATGGAGAACCGTCTTGCTACAGTCTCGTAGTGCTATTCATGTAACTCACCCATTTCACGCGACCATCCAGTGCTCATCAATCATTTATGAAGGGATGAAAGTTCAAATCAAAAACTGATTATACCCAGGCGTGCACAGAACTGATATGCCGGTACACATGCATGACGAAAATCAGAAATTCATAATGTCCATTTGTTTCAAAATGCGCCTTTGCATAACAGCCAGTAACTGAATTGGGTCTGAGTTATTGAATGGACATTATGAATGGGATTACTTCAGGTGCACACTGTAAATACTGCACTGTGAGGCTGTTGCAATCTAGCAGATGGTGGCAATGGAACACCTGTGGATGCTACTAGTCATATAACTCAACAGAAGAAGAAGATGGCAGCAACTGTCATTAGTCATCAATACACAAGACTCATTTACACACATTTCTTCTGAACAGATTTGCCCCAGTGCTCAAATCACAACAACAACAAAGCTTCAGCCAGGCCAAAGGAGTCTGAAATGTTCTTCCTCATATCAGGCACAGAGCCGAAGAAGTAACACGATCCATCTGTGAGTATATAGATTTATAAAAACTTCTGACTGTATTCTGTGGTCGCAACAATGAATTTCAGAAGTTAGTAGACACATAGTGATAGCAGCTCTGTACCAGGACACAAAAGCTAATGTGACACAGAGCCTCAAAGAAACAGAGTGCATCTCAATAACCACACACAGGTGGACTTCAAGAGCAACTCACAGCTCTATTACAGTCACAGTTCATGGCATGACCAGCGAAAGGGAAGTGAGAAGTCTGCGGCCTCTTTCCAATAACACACTGGACTCAACATAGCTGAGGTTTTGCAGTCCACTGTTTTGGAAAGGGAGTTCAACGAATAACAACAATCATCACGGTATTACTGTCATTGCAGACAATGCAGGAACTATTGACTGTCCCTACACATGAAGCGTTTTGCACACACACTTTAAACCTCGCTTCACCAGCACGTGAGATGATAACACATGAGGTTAACACTCAACATAAAACAGGAAAGTAAAAAACTAGCACTCAAAACCATTACAATTTCTCTGACGTGGCTTGACGTTAACAATGAGCTCACTGAAATGTAGTGAAAGATGTGTCATTGGCATGGCATCTACTGTAGCAGACAAAAGAGGTGTGTTTTATACAGACTCGAACTGCAATTCACAATAATTAAGAATCACAATTCACATTGAATTGTCAACCAAGTCTCGCAATAGTATCAAATTTGGAGAGAAGCATCTACTGTATGGAGCAAGTACCAAACACCATCTCCTGAGTACCCGACTAAAGACAGTTCTGTGCACCCACAGACTGTAGCAGTGTTTCCCAGTGGTTGTGTAAAAAATGAATCTGCTGAATAAATTAATTTCTCTTATTAATTCACCAAAATGTGGATGTCTACACAGTTAAACTGAGCCAAAGGATCAGTGCAAACTTCCTCAGTGAATACCCGGGGATTTGAATTCAATCTCAAAAATCAGAGAAGATTATTTATGTTGAGGATGGAAGGCTTGAGGGACAAACGATCTCACCTCACATATCAAAGTTTCTTATCTGCCTCACAGCATTAAACTGTCTGCAAAACTTCACCTGAATTAAATCTCGTACTCTGAGAAAGCAGCCTGTATATGGTAGATCAGGTTCTGGTCTTAGAAATATCTGCAGTACCATTCATAACAGCGCTGTTATGTTGACTGACAGTAACACTTGGAAGATGATCAAAAAAAAGTGAATAAAAGCAAAGGAAAGGGAAAATGCTTGCGTAAACTCTGAAGGGGTCATGACGCCATAACCACAATAGTGATCAGTTAAACTGCTGACTATCCTAATTTGCATTTGGGTACTATTCATGAGCTTCAGACGGTGGGTTGAATTACCTTAGATTTGTTTTACTCTCAAGTACAGCAGCAGGTTTCAGTCTGACTTATGACACAGCATAAAGAAAAATAAAATGGTCAACTGTCTACTTATTCTCTTCCTATCCATCACTCGAAATATGATATCTGATCATAACCGCAGAGAAGGAACAGATCGTATAGTTACAATGAAATAAACGTATCTCAAATTCAAGATTTAGAAATCTTATCTTTGCTGGCTTGTTGTCTTCACCTGCTGCCTGCAGACTGTAAGCCAACCTGCACTGTACAAATACAGATTACAGTACCACCAATTATTTGCAGACCTAACTAGTCATTATAATGCTCTGCTTCATTTAATCTTGCCTCTAGCCAGACAGTACCTGCAAACTCTGTAAATTTTCTCCACATGTGAAATTTCAACCAAAATTTACAAATTAACCAGATACTAAAAAGTAACTACTGAAAATTTGAGTATTTATGTTCAAGCTGTACAATAAGAAGAGCCAGACTGGTGTCGCAATCCTCAAACTTTCAGCAGAATAGAAATGTAGTGAATTTCATAAGCATCCATGTGGCTTGATTGGTTGTACTGTGTCACATTGCCTACTTGCTGTTTCTGGCCCACTGAGAAAAAATGGATTTAGAGATCTCTGGTGAGAAAACTTAACAGCCAACATGTGTTGCGCATAGGGCTGGGCGATAAAACGATAACGATATGTCTTGCGACAGACACGTAATCAATATCAATAAAAAATGCGTTCGATAAAACATTTGATAATTTTTTTTCTTCGTCAGAAGAAACCAGAACTTGCGAAGCGAGGTTGGTTGCATGAACAAAGGCACTCGCTCTCAGGTAACCGAGCAACGTAGGGAGTAATCACTGATCAGTGGGAGTGACACGCTAACATGCCAATCATGTAACAGTATCAAGTTCGGTTGCGCCATCTCATTGTCTAGTGTTTGATTCTTCGTGAGGAGTGAGATGAGAAATAGAAAGTGAGCGCTGCAGCGAGCGAGAAATTGATATCGAACGGTATAAAACACTTATATCATGATACAGTTTTCAGCCATATCACCCAGCCCTAGTTGCACAAATAATAATAATGGCACACATACATACAAACAAATACAAGGAATGCATTTCTGCATTACATCTTATTTTTCTTTCCCCTCTGCAACTTCAACCACATAGATACTGTATTAAAATGATGTCTTGGCATGGTGTTCTCCTCTCCATCTTAGTGATGGTTTCATTTTTATCTCTGTTCTGGTGATTTATAGGGCCAAGACGCTGCTATTAGTTATCTTTACAAATGGCTGTGCACTGAGAAATACCAGCCTTGATTGGACCAGACATGTTCCAACACCATCTCACTTCCTGCACTCCAGAAAACCTAAACTCATACAGCAACACACACGTACATGCACACGCAAACACTCACAACCAATTAAATGATTGCATCTGAATATGCCTGATCGAACTTCAGCATTCTTCACAACTGTTTGCTACAGTAGTGACATGTATAGATCAATGTGTCAATTGTCAAAGCAGACAGCAGCCTGTCTTGTGACAGGCTTGGTGAAGGACATGATTTTCTTTTTTTACTACTCTGTAATTTGTCAACATTTTAGCTGCTTCTACTACACCAGGATAAGGATACTTCTGCAATGGCTAAGGTGACATGCATAACAAGCACAGTAATGTGCTGAACCACAAGTACAGACTGAAATATAGAATTAATGAACAATGAGACAGACAGGGACAGAGATGATTGAGGGAAAAAGACGGAGAGAGAAACTGAGCTGTGAAAATGAAAAATAAATCAAATTGGAGGGAGGAGGTGGTGATACAAGAAAGAAAGGATGAGCTGTATGAAGAGAAACGAAAGAGGAGAGATGGAGCAAGCATAAAAAGGAAGACAGACTGAATAGAGACATTGAAATGGGATGAGATAACACTGAAAGGAGATGCCAAAAGATTGAAAGAGGGCAAGAGGGAGGAAAGGACAGGTAACAAACAACAGAAACAGAGAGAATGACTTTGAGTGACAGGGAAAAAAATAGAGACAGGTAGAAAAATACACAAACATGAGAATAGAATATGTGCTAAACCAATCCTTTTTAAGCTGACTTATGTTATAAAACAGAGTCTGACACCTTAAACAGACAGAAACAGACATATATTAGACAGACATAAAAACTCTCACATCATGGATCCAGTAGGATCCAAAGAGAGAAAACACGCCAAGAGTGTGATTCAAAATTCTACCAAAATACCAAGAAAAACTCCCACAAGTGCCAGAAAGGCCAGAAATAACCAACTCAGCCTGGCCACAGACTTTTGGCAGTTGTACTGAAATCACTGTCTGAACGCTTGAAGAGGCAGGACTGAACAACAGACAGAAAGGTTAACCTCTGAGACAAATGATGAGGCAGATCGGTGGAGGCAAAGAGCAGGAATCCAGAAGGACTATGAGGTAACAGTTTGGTTGTGTCAGTTATCGCAGCTGTGTGTGGGCACAGCAGACAGGCCCGGCTGCCTTCTAGTGGACCTGACTGTCTGCACTGTCACTGCTTTATTTTCTATCTAAAGGATATCAGCAGTTATGTAACAAATTTAAAGAAGTCACTTCTTGTGTGCAGAGATGTTCCACCATACCTATCACCGGAAACATATCAGACATTTAAAGCAGATCCTGTTACGTGTCAAATGGATGGTCTCTGTAATTTAGGTTGAAAGGGTGAAATATTTTTACATAAGTCTTACCTAATGCAGGTTAAAGTACAATCTGCTCAACTGAGCAGTCTTTGTTGTTCAGCAGTCATGATTTATTTCCTCTGGCCTCTTTTCCAATGACCAAATCAAAACTCTCTCAGAGGCTTTATTAGAAAGGGAATTTTCAACCTCAAACCTGCAGCGTTAATAAAATCTTGCATTGAGCTGCACAAGACTTCACATAAGGGCTAAAATCTCCTAGTTTGACCTTCTGTCTGCCTGTTTTTCCACTCGGTCCGCCTGCCTGCGACTTAAGCCCTCTGTGCATTCTCCTGTATCCTCACAAATCATTGTATATTGGTATGTTTGTTAGCCGGTCTGTCTCGCCACGTCTTTGACTCTTTGCCCACCTTATTACAGTATCAGTTTGTTCTGTCAGTCCATCTTTCGCTCTGTGTCAGCGTTAGGCCTATAAGCTATAAAAAGGTGCAGTACACACAGTAAATGGGCTCTATTAAATACAGCCTGGAGAGGTAAAAAGTCAAGACCATCCCTAAATCTTCAAATGCTCTCTGTAACTGCAAACCAAGGTCACCTGAAAGTGAGCATGTGCATGTTCGTTTGTCACTTTTCGTCAAGGTCACCTCTAACTATTACCAAGGTGGGCCAGAAGAGAGGCAGGTGGAAAAAAAGGGAGATAAAGAGTGAAAGCAAGACAGAAGAGGGGATCAAAACAAAGCTGCTAGGGGCATATAGAAAAGGATAATGACTATCAATTCCTCCAGATACTCAGTGGTTTTCATTTCAAACCACTGTATCCATATTGAAACATTTGGGGAAAATGCTGTCTTTCAGGTACGTATTTCAGGAACGTAAACTCTGTTCTGTCTTTAAAAACAGCTATTTACAGGAACCACAGTGTACTCTGCTTTGATGATAGTAAGATTTTGGTCAGCATAGTATCATTTAAGTGTGAGACAGCAATTTCTGAATTTCTGTAGTGGTAAATGAGCATAACAACACCTTTACAACCACAGTGAGGAAACACTCAAGCAACAACTCTTGGACCTCAAGAAAAGACCACTTTTTTTTTTCTTTTGGAAATTTGTCTTTGTTTCATACTTTGTATCAATGTACACCTATGACATCTTGGCTCTAGTATTTTTTACTGTCCATTGAAACTATCTGTACAACCCTGATTCCAAAAAACTGGGGACGCTGTGTAAAACATTGATGAAGACAGAATGCAGTCATTTGTAAAGAAACTTCAGAAAAACAGTTTTACTAAGTGTTCCTGAGTTCACGTAGTAATCTCCTTTATACAATCATGTATTCACAAAGTGGTGAACCTCTCTCCATCCTCGCTTGTGAACATCTGAGCCTTTCCAGGATGCCCCTTTCATACCCAATCATGATACTATCACCTGTTATGAACCTGTTTACCTGTGGAATGTTCCAAACAGGTGTTTTTGGAGCATTCCACAACTTTCAGTCTTAAGTTGCTCCTGTCCCAACTTGTTTGAACTTGTGTTGCTGCATGAAATTCAGAATAAGCAGATATTTACAAAAATCGATGAAGTATATTGTCTTTGTACTGTTTTCAGTTGAGTCTTTAATTTGTTTTATGTGGCCACCCAACTGTTTTGGAATCAGGAATCAATAAAGGAAACCCAAAACAAATATCCTTCATGCAATTCCTCTCAGGAGTGGATCTGACTTCAGTGAGCTTTCGATATCCTGAGCTGTTATTTTAAGAAAGTTGTTCATAAATAAAATCTACTCAAACATGGTGTTGTGTACTGACTGATTAGGCAAATAGAAAGGTAAAATTTCAGTTCTGCTTGAATGTTAATGGTCGTGTGTGTGTGTGTGTGTGTGTGTGTGTGTGTGTGTGTGTGTGTGTGTGTGTGTGTGTGTGTAAGGTTAAAATGCAGGATGCTTCACAAGCTGAGGTCTTGAAAGTTCATTCACAATGTCAGCACAAAGGATGCATGAGTGATTCTGCAAGTGTGTGTCTGAGGGAGAGAGTGAGAGGAGGGAAAGAGTGTGTGTGTGTGCGTGTGTGTGTGTGTGTGTGTGTGTGTGTGTGTGTGTGTGTGTGTGTGTGTGTGTGTTGCAATGTTAGCATGCCCTTGGTGCCCTCTCTCCAATCAATCTAAGAGGAAAGTGTTGGGTTAGCCCCACCCCTCTGCCAGGGCTAAACGAATTAATATTAATCAAGCATTGATTAAGGCCTTAACACTGACCAGCCATTATTCACAACACCACCCTTTCCTCGACTCATCCTTTTCCATCTATTCCTCAATCCTGTACTCGGTCCATCCACCTTTCCACATTATGTCCCTCTCCCCCTGCTCTCCTTCCCTCGATGAATACCCAGACTGCCATCCTGCATTTCCCATTATTTATTTTTTCTCTTTTCTCTCTCCCTTATTTTACTGCAGCTCACTTTTTCATTTCTTGAATCCTTATTTCTCATTGACTGTTAAATATAACAGCATCCCTCTCTTATTTTCTTGCGATAATTTCTTTCTCTATTTTCCTTCCACCACATTGTCATTATTCCTCCTATTCAACTATCCATCCATCCAGCTTCAAGCTGAGGGAAAATAAAAGGAAAAGAGTGAGCAGGCGACGACGGCATACTGAATAAGGGGAGGGAAGGAGAGAGAAATGGAGAGCAGGACAGTGGCAGCTCAATAAAACACAATAGGCCATTGTTCTGACATGACATTACTCACCTGGGCAGAGAATAGAGAAGAGAGAGTTTGGGGGGGTAAAAGAGAAAGAGAAGACAGAAGATGGGAGAGAACGATGGAAAAAGAAGACAAAGGCAGCACAGAGGGGGAAGAGGAGACACAGAAGAGTGTCAGAGGGAAGAAGATGGCCAAATGCCAAAGCAACACAAGGACCATCAGATAGAAGACAAATTTCTCTTTTTCTGCACCTGCCATGGTGGTTGCTAAATCCTAAAATTAACCCTGTCTAGTACAAAATCTGCATATAAAGGAAGCAATTCGCTTTGCTAAATTACACTGACAGGCATGAGGAAAAGTCATGGTGGGTTGTTGGGAATGTAAAGCACGTGGCATGTGTTTAGGCTAAGGCTACAAAAACTCTTACACTCAGACTGTTCTTTTAATTACATCTCATTTTTCAATATTTAATTTCGATATTTAACTAAGGCCAGTGTCTTTTCTATCACCAGACAACAGTGTTCACATTAGACAATTCTACAAAACCCCATTGTTCATGCTTACATTATCTGCTCATACAGACTTCTAGGAACTAGGAAAACTTCACATCTAATAATCTGCTGGCCTTACTCAACAGTGGCGACAACCATGCCACATCACGAGTGGGTGTGGCACAAGTACAACAGACCACACCTGACCACACCCAGGCTGACACTCTGCCTCCACACACTGACTTTCCACCTGGCTACATAAAGAGCACACTGCTTCTTGCATTGGCACGTAACAAATAGAATCATCCAAAGTGGACATAATTCATTATGTTGATGAAAATATATATATTTATATATATGTTCACATAATCCAAGCAGGAAACAGAGTTGCCTCTTGCATCAGTGTGGTCGGCCAAGAGCAAACAATCACCAGCAGAATGGCTGCAATTGAAAAAATATATTGTAAATTTATTACAAGACAGAGTGACATATGATGTCACTACCTCCTAAAATCCATGTCATTTAATTTTCTAAATCTCTGGTGGGCTCCAGAAATATGATCTGGTAAGGACCCATGTATAGAGGAAAGCCATCATGCTTGTCAAAACTCCCACTTTTCTGTGTCCCAATGTTAAATGTAGCGAGCAGCCAAATGTCAGGAAAATTACACCGTATTTGTCAATATGAATAGGAGGTTTATTATATTTGCATACTTGTCAACAACAAACCCAAAGCCCTCTCTTTTTCCTCTCTCTCCTACATATATACTGTACACACAGAAGCCTGAAATAAACTAAAATAAAATCATTACATACAATATATGCATATTTTGTTGTGGCAAATATAACAATAAGTTATTCTTTTCTGATCTCTGTAGGGAAATTCATTCTCTGCATTTAAAGGTGTGATGTGTGAGATATGGCCAGAATTTTAGCTTAGACCATTAAAAAATAACTGAACTAACACCATCAACAGAATGTGAAGTAGTAATAGTCTAGTTTCCACAGTTTGTCTGGACGTCTTTGTATTGTATTGCAAAGCTATCTATTGAAGTTAGCATGCTAACCAGCTAGCTCTGTGTGCTCTGTCTTGTAATACAATCTTCTAAATTCTACTTTCTCGATCACTGACCTTAGACAAGCTTGATTAACAACAATCACCAACTCTGGTTTGGTTCTCCAAAGTTCCATGTGAAAATATTTCAGCTCTACAACTCTTTTACAACGTCAGTTCACAGCTCTCCTGTCCCAGCCTACAGCACCATCAGCACAGACGCACAGTTCGTTATGTGCTCTGATAAAGGGCTGCACTTCACACAGACAGGCAGCGCTCATTTTCAGGTTGTGGTGAGCGACATGTGGTGCAGTAGTGTACAGTATTCACGCATACACACCTACTACCTTGGCGATTGCCAGCAGACTGTATTGCTACACTGCTGAGCTTTTATTACTTTTAGCACTAACTTTGTCAAACTATAATCCAACTGTTTTTCTATTTTGCTGAGGACATTTTTAATGGATAAAACATGACCACATTTTTCTGCTTATACCCTTTCTGTCAGTGAAGCCTTGAAATGCCAGTTCAAAATAAAGGTGTTTGTTTGGATGTTTTTTATGCTGATATTTTTGGTTGGCATTGGTTTTTATACATTTGTAAATGAAAAGTCTGTCTCGCAGCCCTCTGTGAAGTCAAACACTGAAATTATTCCAAACAGAAGGAGGTGGGCAATCAGAGCCTTCCCCTGCAAAGAATGGCATATCACTGACAGATCATTCTTCTTTTGAAATTCAAAGTCCAAACAGATTTGATTTGCTAGAAACAGGTGCAATTCAAGCAGTCATTCATCAACACAAAAGACTGAAAGAAAGAACGGCAGTTTTGCAGCTCCCCAGTTTCCCAGAGTACTTCCAAACACTGTAAAACTACAGATCAGTTTATCTTCATAAATGAAGTTAATGTAACTTAATCCTCAAAGAAATGTAAAAATCTACATGAATTAGAATTAACTTTAAAAATTGAAGCAATATCTCAATCCTTGAGTGTACTTAAGGATTAATTTACTTACTTGTACTTAATAATTAGCATTTAAACTTGTGGGGATTAATTTATTCAGTTAGTTACAGCTAGTGTTAACTTGAAATTCAAGTCTTGATTTCAAGGGGGCTTTTTCTGAAAACCTCATAAACAATTCAAATAATTTAAAAAGTTGTCTGTCCACACTTAAAACACTGGAATGTTCTTTGTAATTTCTAAATAGAAGCTGAAATCACATAACCTTAAAAAAAAAAACAAACAAACATTGTTGATGTCTTTAACACATATTGTAAAAGTGCATATTCTAGATGTAGCAGACAAATCATACTTTTGCAGTAGACACAGTCCTGCACCTCGACAGGTGAGCAGAGGTCACATAATATTTCCATAGACCTGGACAAATGTGGTGCAGAATACAGAAATAGAAACCCAGCCTAAAGGAATGAGATAGCATTCACAATAACCCAGGAAACTTAAAACAGGTTTGGGGAACAACTGCAAAGTTTTTCTAAAGTTGTCTCAGGCCATTTATGTGTGATATTGAAATGTCATCTGTACTTGAAAATCTTTCTTCACAGGACAATAACAAGGGCCATGTAAGGTTGAAACTCACTCATTAGCCTACAAATTAAACACGATTGGCTCTCAACCAGGAGCACAAAGGTGCAAATGTAAATCGCACAGGGTCTAGTTAAAAGTGATAAAAGTTAAGTGAAGACATCATTATTTCATGTAGACATGACTGTCTGTATTTTATTAATAAACAAATGGTTGAACTTGATGTCTGTCTTGTACAGAAGGAAGAAAACAGGAAAATTGGGATGTTGCAGCCTGATTGTGTTTTTTATGTGTGTGTCTCTCATTCATTCATTGTCTCCTGCTTTATTTTGAAATACTCAACTCCTTCAGTTCATGCCCTTGAGTGTCTCCGCCTGTGTGACTGTCTACCCCGCCCCATTAGATTCACCTGTCCCTCATTATTCTTCCCTCAAATGTATTTACTCTGTGTTCAGTCCCCCTCTCTCTGTCTTAAGTGTGTCACGGACAAACAGGGATTGAACCCCAATGCAGACCACATGGCAGAGCTGATGCAAATCAATACATTTATTACAATAAAATGGCAACTAACAAAGACTTACGGAAGGGGAGGCAGGCGGGGGTCAAACCAAAGTGAAAAAGTCCATCGAAAAGAAAATCTAATAACAAGGGAACAGAGTCCGAAAGTCCAAAAACAAGCAAGGTTCAGGGAAAAAAGAAGTAAAAGTCCAAAATCTCATGAATACCAACAAAACATTCCATGGGAAAAACGCTGGACACAAGAGGTACAAAGACGAACTGGCAAAGACTAAGACCAAACACACTGACTTAATAGACTGGGAGGAAGATTAATGAGACACAGGTTACAACAAATGAGGGACAGGTGACATACAGTCACAAGGACAAGAAAACACAGGAAGCAAAGCAAAAAACTGTAAAACTTTCAACATAAAACAGGAAATAGCAAAACCAAACAAACCAGATCATGATACTCTCTGTCAGTTCATCTTTGAACCAAGTGTCATTCATCCCAATCTGTTCATTATGTCTGCTTTTCCTGGTATTTTTGATCTCTGTTAGTCCTCCCTTGACCTTGCCTTGTTCTTCTTCCTGCCAGATTTGTATGCCTGATCTGACAACTGATTCCTTGTGTGCGCAACCTTTTTGCAAGTAAAGACTGTTTTTCATCAACATTCTGTCTCAGAGTCATCCAATTGAGTCCTCTCAGTTGATTTGCCAGTCATTACAAAAATAGCTTATTGAAGCCACAGTAGCATGTGCTGCAAATCTAATGCTTGCATTTATGGATGCCCTTGACATGTATGTTTGCAATTTAGCACTGTCAAATTTTTTGGAGTCGGTCAACTGCCCACAGCCTGTATTCAAGCGGGTATTCAGACAATATGAGTCTTATTTTTTGTCTTTGATTGCTGGAAAAGTGGAAAGATGAACCACGATGGTTTTGGTGAGTTTTATTTTGTGTCTGTTGAGTTTGAATGCAGTGTGCTTTATAAAATTAGGTGCAGGTGCAGCGCAGCGCTCTTGCTAAATACTGAAAAAAACGTAAAAAAATGTTTTCCCCATTAGTCAGACATAGAAATATGGGAAAATAGGGTCCATAATGAGAAAACATGTGACCAGAATTCGTTTGCCTGGGACATTGAAATCTTCCAGGACAGGTGAACCAGCACCAACTGGCAACCCTGCACACAATGTCACTTTCAATTTCAATTTAAAAGCTGAAACAAGGAAATAATTCAGCAACACTGTATAGGACATTGTTTTATAATGTGCAGGGAAGCAGATCTTCTAAAAGACGGTGTTTCCTCTACATTCATTTAGGAGTGGCGGGCCGCCATTCCTAAATCCTACCTGCCACTCCTTCAAATTTCTTTTTTTTTTTCCTATTGTCGCAAATACACCACCGCCACATGTCTCCGATGTTAATTACTCGCGAGAGCACGGCCTTGAAAGTGACATTACATCAAGCACCCAGGCACCAGGTCAAAGAGTCAGAGGAGTGTCGTCTTGGAAAATAGGGCAGCGACTTACTGAAGAAAAGGTAGACGTATTAGCTTAAGATAACTCATAATAGATTTTACAAGTTAAATAGACGTTCGCAAAATAGTGATGGCCATGTAACATATCGGTACCTTAAGTTAATTGGGCCCGGTGCCAACTCAGAGTTGCTAACGTGAGTAAACTAATTGACAGCATTAAGCTAATATCTGCACGCCATGATGTAATTGCTGACTGCATTTTCAGATGAGCTTGTTCTGATATTTCTCCACGAGAAAGACAGCTGATGAAGATGATGCTAGTTGGGTATCATTAGCCTTTTACTGACTCATAAATGATGATCGTTAGAAAAAAAATTGTGTCCACACTTGTAATCAGATGTGATGTGAGTGTAAATTAGCTAACGTTCATGTTTTAAGTAATTGTATAAGACAAGTAACATTAGACAGGGAGGAGCAGTGGAACAAAGTGAAGGAGAGCAAAGTGACGGTGCAGGGGAGAGAGATGAGAGCAGAGGAGAACAACCTAAAGGGAAGCACAGGCTATCAGGCTGGGACCCTACATGGGTTGAAAAAAATAGCTGGTTCCACTCATGGCTCTACCACACTGACAATGGTGAGTGTTGATGAACCTTTTTTCCTCTCTTATTTTTATACATGTCAATATTTCTGTTAAATAAATAAAAAATAAAATAATAAATAAATTCAGTGTATGTCCACTGTAAGAGCAATGATCGATAATGCCACTTTACTCCTATAGGAATGTTCTGCCGCTTATGTCGGCAGCATAAGCAGGCACCAAAAGGAGGGACAGGGAGGCGGCCATTCATTGAGGAAGGCTGGCAACTTTACCGAGTGGATTACAGCTCCATCAAGAAAGTATTATTTATTGTTTTTATTTTTATTTATTTAATTTTATTGTTTTATTTATTTTAGTTTTTATTTTTATATTCAGCCTTTAAAAAGCAATTTTCAACTGGCCATTCAGTAAATAGGTTGTAAAAGTAAAATCTGCAGTCAAGTGTCATTTGTTTACGCCGCCACGGCTCCCCGGAGACCAGTGAGGAAACACTGGAAGGAATATTCAAACTTCATTTTTGTCCAGTTTTGACAGGCCTACAACCCAGTGTCGGGGAAAATGTCTTGACACGACTAAACAATAAAAATCAAATTGTCTCTACTCATTTAAACTGATAAAGTCATACATGTTCCTGTATGTGACTACATAAACAGTGTATGCAGTGCCTGCAAAGGATTCTTCCAGAGGGAACAATGTCTTTTCCACTCTCTCGCCCATTTGATGGCATCAGTACTGTTAGCCTGTGAAATTAAAGGTTTTTCCCATTCTTTGACAGAGAGCCCAAAAACAGAGGCAGACTTTTCACTTGGGGGGGAAATGATTTGGTCCAGAAATTATTTCTTTGTTCACTCATCTGTGTCACAAAAACTTTTAGATGTCCACGCTTTGATCTGTCGATTTAAGAAAGCGCTCCGAGAGGGAAAGCGACAAGGAAAGAAAGAGGCGTGCTTCTCTGCACAATCAAAAACACAAGCAAGCCGTAATCACTCAGGTGGGGAAAGAGCAGGAGAGAGAGGGAGATGGTAACAAAGGAGACAGTCCTTTTTTCAAATCAGCCCACTTCCACCTTTTGTCGTTCATTTTTTCTTCATTTTCAAACACTTTTCATCTCTTGTGCATGTTTCCCCTCTGCTGCAGCAAAACAACATCAAGCGATTTATAAGCATGGCTGCCTCCTAAAATGGAACCTAACATCCCATAAGCATATCCAAAGGAGGAGCCTCAAACTTTGCCACTAACACACACACACACACACACACACACACACACACACACACACACACACACACACACACACACACACACACACACACACACACACACACACACACACACACACACACACACACACACACACACACACACACACACAGAAATAAAATCTCAAACACCAACTGTTTTATATCAGAGCCTGCACACATCCACCTTTTTTTATCCAGTGCATACACATATCTTATGACAAACGGTTCATACATACACTATGGGCCCGTTTATGTTCTTTATAAACTCTACCTGTTATTCCAGATTCCTAAAATTTGACTTTAATCTCCACATGAACACAATCCAAAGATTCTTTGACCTCACTTTAAAAAACACTTTTTAAACTTGAACTTGTTCTGTGGAATTGATGTGGCCTAACTACAATTTAATTAGTTAAAGTAAAGAGCAGGACAGTCCAAGCAGCTATAATAGAGCTGTAAACCAACTTTACCACTTCTTCAATAGGAAAAACACAGTCTGAAAATCAAATCTAAAACAGTGAGAGTGATGGAGGATAAACAGAAAAAGAGAGCAACATTAAATCCTGAGTGAAAAAGATGAGAACCTGAAAAAAAAAGTGATGAAATGAAAGAAAGAATAAGCGCACAAAATGAAGAGAGGAAGGAAGCAGAGTGGTGACTTGAATAAATTCGGAGGTAAATCAGTTCCAGTGGTTGCTTTCTGAAAAGTAGTTTGGCTGCCTGGAGACGGATGGGATCCCAGGACCAAACCCAGCACCACTGCAATTACTGGGCCATAATTTTACTGTCATTGGTGTTTCTGGGTCTTGCAGTTTTGGAAGAGGAGAGTGTAGGCAGACAGACAGAAACAGGAAAAACTTAGATAAATACAGAAACGTAAGACCTGCAATAGAAGGATACAGTTGCAGGGCTTTTAAAACCCTTAACTGCACTCCAATTGCATACTTTTGCAAGTATAAAATTAAACTATCTTGCTGATAATTAGTGCAGACTACAGTATGTATTGTTACCATGTTTATTTGCCACATTTACCAATTGGTTGGAGCATGATTATGGTGGTGGCTTGTAGTTGCTGTCCATATACAGACACAGGTCAAATTGTTTAAGAATACAAATATGAAATTGTCTGAAATTGTTCAGCAAAAGCAAGATGCTGTCCCATGTTAAACTGTACTGTAGAAATCTGATCAGGGCAAATCTGTAGGGCAACAACCTGAGCTAACTGGAGGTATAATACAATTTACAGTATGTTATGGTGTCCTGCTTAGCTTCATAATTGCACTTCCTGATTTGGTATCTTTAAGGGGAGTGTGAGATCAGAACCTGTAGGAGTTAGTGATCCTGGAAGAGTCGAAGCTCTTGCATGTTACATTACTTTAAAAATAAAATAAAATAAAATAAAATAAAATAAAATAAAATAAAATAAAATAAAATAACCCAATTTTACAAAACACACACACTGTTAACTATGGGGCAGAATCCATTCCAAAAGCTGTTTACTCCTGATTTGCTGAGAATTGGAAGCTTGCTGGCAATACTGTTTAAGTCGTCAAAGTAATAATATCTGCAAAGTCAATTGGCCTCAAAGAGAAACAGGAACTGAATGCATATTTAACATCCTACATCCTACTCCTGCTGACTGAGAGAGATTAAAATGAAGAATGACAAACACAGAAGCAGAGACAGATAGTGTGTATTGGACAGATCAGCTAACAGAGACAGGAAGAGCAACAAGAGTAGAGAGAATGAGACAAAAGGGAAGAAAAAGACAGGAACATGTCCCACAGGATCTTAACAACATCCCAAAAGATTTTGGAGTTGCTGGCACTCACTCCCAACAATCTGACCCCTCATGGGTTTTACAAGAAGCAACACTGAAATGGAATTTTTACAGCTTACGTACATAGAGCTGGAAATTTCTTGCAGCTTTGTTCATACTTTGATTAAATTGGCCTGTGGAATAACGTTAAAATGCACACACAGTTTTCGAGTTTCCGTCACGTTTCCATGAATAATAAAGTTAATCCACTGGGTTTTGACATCCTCAGATGGTGGGAGTAGATAAGAACTATTGTATTGGTTCTTGCAGCCAACAACAGAGCAGTTTCCATGCTCAGCTCTAAGCTTTGTAATGGCCCTCAAAGCAGTCCAAAGCAAAATGGTTAGCAAGCACAAATGTTTTCCAGTTCTTATGGGGACATTTCCGTCACATTTCCATCCAAAATAAAGCTAGTGGGAGCAGATGAAGACTTCTGTGTTGGTTCATGCAGCCAACAGCAGAGAAACTGGCTGCTTTGCTCATAACCCTTCCACATCTTCATATAACAACAGCTGACAGTGAGGTGGGCAGGACGGTCACCTCAGTGAGACATTTTGTGAGCAGTGTTTTCTGTGGGCTGTGGCATGGACTGTGGTCTAACTTTTCATATGTTTTACTTGTACAAAAAAGCATGATATGGCCCCTTCAACTATTCATTTTTGGTTAACAGCAGAGTTCTATTACATGGAGGCACAAGCTATATCAGGCTGTGGCTGCACAGGAAATACTTCTTAGAAGGACAAATTCTTTGTTAGGTTTTTGTCTCTTGGGGAATTTGTTGGTAATAAAAAGAAAGCAACAGCAGAGAACCAACTGAGATATTAACAAGTACAGGGCTGATGTAATGTCTGAGTTACTCAGCAAAGACAGAGGGAGACTGTGACCCAGTAAGAGAAGAAGACAAACTGAACCAAAACTTGAGAGAGCCAGGATAGGCTCGCCACACAAAGCACCACTTGTCTCTGTCAAGGCAACACGCTGGACGACTGTGGGACTCCCGGGGGATTCAGACTGGCTGTGAATGTAAATAAGTCTTACAGTATTGAGGCACATAGCAAACCTGAAGGGAGGACAAGAGGAAAAAAACGAGTGCAGAGAAACGTCAAGCGTAGCGGAGAAAAGTAATTTTCACCAAGAATGGTCATGTAGGGTTGGCGTGCACACACACACACACACACACACACACACACACACACACACACACACACACACACACACACACACACAGATGGATGGCTGATGCTGAGATGTAATTTATATCGGCTATTTGTAGGACCACCAGGGATACTGATACAAACATGCATATACGCATGTACACACACACACACACACACACACACACACACACACACACACACACACACAATCCAAGACACACTGAGAAATGTAGCTGCACAGCGATATATACAAAAGTTGCCATACATGTATAGACACAAACAATATCAGAACACAAACGCACAATCTGCAAGTAAATATACTAGTCGTCATGCACATATAGACACAAACACTATTAGTGCATGCACACACACATAATAAAGGATATAAGAATGTATGTGTGTAGATGTTCATCCAGTATGTTAAATTAGACACACACCTTTTGAAAAATTGCTGTCACCAACTCCAGTGGGGAAATTCGCATGCACCAACATTCATACAGTTCAGTATGCACAGATACACATACACACACACACACAAAGGGCAATCAAACACACACACACACACACACACACACACACACACACACACACACACACACACACACACACACACACACACACACACACACACACACACACACACACACACACACACACACACACACACACACACACACACACACACACACACTCAACAGCAAGGCCTTGTGAGTTCATAGAAGATGATAACCGACCACAGTAAGGTGTGTATTAAAGCAGCCATACATCACCAAGGCTAGGTGGGAGGAGGGCGAGGAAGGAGGTGGAAAGAGCAAGGAAGTTGGAGGAGATGGACAGGGAGAAACAAAAGGGGGGAAGGCAGGAGTGATGGGTGGAAAGGTGGTCTAACAAGACATTGTATCAAAGGTCAGCTAGAGAATTTCTCAACACATCTTCCTCTTATTACTTTATACACACGTGGTGTAAGTCTGCATGGTGGGTTTCAGTTCTTTCTCTTCCACTGCAGTCGGACACAGACTATGAATGCAAGATCCTTCAGCAATGATATGATCAACAGGAAGATGTACATTCACACATCACAATGCACATTCAAAAACATTAATATGAGCTTAAATTACACTTTAGAAAACAAAAGGGTGGACGCGAGTCATAAAACCTTGGGTTTGGAGAAAATTATGAGAAAACTGCCTTTTTTTCCTAGATGGTATAAATGTTACATGTCCGCTCTGCTGCTGTCACTCTTTATCTCTGCCTTTCTGAAAAGTGACACATCATTCAGTGCAGATCTCCGTTCTTTCTCTGCCTCTCTATAGCTTCACAGGTAGCATCTTATGCTAAATTATGACACAAGCACACACCCACCTGTCCGCAAATGGATGCACTCACACTTTCATGTTCTTCCCCACACCCAGGTCAGTTAATATTACATAGATACAAACATACATGTACACATTCACTCTTCAAACCTTCTCACACTCCACACTCTATCTAGTATCTATATAAGATTATAAGTATCTATATAAGATTGTGTCACCAGTCCCAACCTTTCATGTCGCCTGAGCTAGCTTTGTCATTCCCAGGGCTCCAGTCCTGCTTTTAAATTATACGACGGTACAAAAATAAATTTTTCATCATAATCAGTGGCTTCAAGTAGCTGCTGTCATCGAAACCCTCCTATATCAAAGAAAACGCTGGTCTGCACTAAACCTGAAAACAAGGTACTATGCCATCATCTTACTGTGACAGTAGGTTAATATAAATAAAGTTTCTAATCACTTTTTTCGTACTTTTAGTAATAGTGCGTCTATGGTGCCATCATGAAGCCAAAGAGGAAGAACAACACGACATGTCCAAAGGCATAGCAGACAGGATTTCACTCAGTGGAGGCAAAAGCAATGGCTTTTAAATCAGTCAGTCTTCTGTTCAGAGTCCCTGAATAATAAAAAAACTTGTTGCTCACCACCCTCATCCTTTCCGACCAAGCGTGTCTTCGGTGAAGTCTTGGCAGTTTATGAGAAGAACAGAAGTCGTCTCACTGGAGAGCCGCTGAGCAACTCCACTTTCTGCACCACGACCTGCTACTGTGGACTGGGAATACTAACTGAGAGCAGGGGCTTTGAGAGGAGGATTCAAACTTCAATACGTACTCAAGTTTTATTTATTTTTACTATATTTACTTAGTAACATTTTGGGAAGCTGTTTAAGCTGCCAGGAGCTCCCTGCACTTTCTCTGAATGATGAAAGTTCTTTTGCACCATTTAACTGAACATAGGAGTTTGTCCAATTCTAATATTTGGCATCAAGATATAAATTTTTACTGCAAATGCACATCAATTCCAAATATCTTTGATTACTAATGATTGTATTGACCATTAAAAACATGTCGACACCTGATAAATAAGAAAAAAATGTAACGCTTACACACCTCTAGTCAACCCAAACAAATCCATTTAGAAAACCGTAGAAAAATAACCTGTATCATTTTTGACATTTTGACACCAGAACATTATGTAAAACATTATGTTTGTTTTGTTTTGTTCTGCTTTGTTTTGTTTGCAAGAAGAGGTGATGGCAGCAGAGCAACTAGGGAGCCAATGGCATGAGATCACACCTGTCTATATATCATTACCACAAATACCTCTGAGACCACTGTCCCGCCGGGCCCATTGCATTCACTGTCTCAACAGTGTTAGGTAAACAATGCATACAAAAAATGATCTCTCTAATGATTTCCCAAAACATCAGAGTAATTGTCAGTGTCGGCAGCCATTTTCCTCTCCAACCTTTGACACATTATCCTAACTATTTCCCCCAATCAAAACTGAACACACCAGCAAACACTTGTCAAAATCTTCTCTTTAATAAACTATAGAGCATTTTGTAACATAACCCAAGCAATCAGTAAGCTCTCCACGTTTAATCAATAGTATTATGACAGCTGGATCATAAAGTCCGACAAGTATTCTTCTGCCAACAAAGGCAAAACTTAGAAATTAAATGTGTGGAATGTATTCCAAGCACATGGCATCATGCTGGTGCAACTCATTGCCCAGCCTGAGTCCTTAATGTCTCGTTCCTCAACAAACTGGCAGGACTGGCAGAGCATCGCCAAAATCTAACATTTGTTCTGGCACATGGCAGAGTGCTGTTTAGTCTTAATTAGCTGCAATTTACTGAAGGTGCTGGCGGTACATTTTTTTGGTTTTATCAACTAGACCGTGAACTCCCTCATATAAAATGTCCATGTTTGTTCTCTTTGTTGGTTTACTCTTTCCAACTATTAATTGTGTGACTGCAGCACTAGGTGTGAAAACAAATTATCTTAATCTGTAGAACAGGCTGTTTTGCAAAATTTGAATATGAATGAATGAAATGTATTAATTAAAAAAAAAAACATACCTGATTAAATCCTGATGTCAGGCATGTTTGTGACAGAGTGTCTGCATAAGTGGGGCAGGGGCACTGAGGTTTTTTGAATTCATATAAAAGATTGTGGTAGTGCTGGGCGGTATGACCAAAAATGTGTATCACAGTGTTTTTCAAAATCACAACGGTTTCACGGTATATGACAGTATTTTTTTTTCTTTCATCTGGAAGACAGATGATGTACAGAAGTTCCTCCAGGTGATCATCTGGGCAGAGTACCGTTATCTCGTCCAAGCATGTGGAGAAACTCCTCTGTTGAAAACACTTCTTCAGTCTTTTTTTCTGCTTGCTAATGTTCTTATCTCTCATAAAAGGACGAAATGCAAATAAAACAGTAAAATAACACCTCGGGCTGAGACAGAGCACTGAAACTAAGTGCGCAGATAGACCTGTCAATAGCTCAGCAACCCACTGGTCTATTTCAATGATCGACACCTCTATTGACCAGTCAGAGTCAAGAGATTTGAGGGGCAGCGTCCAAATTTACCATAGTAACACCAATGACGATCCAGAAGGAAGTAAGCCCAGAGATAGGTTATTGCATGAAGAGCGCTCCCTCCACTCTAGAAACCCCCTCCTCTTTATGTAAACAACCAGGACCTTCATGATTGATCTCAAACTAACACTGAGTCATAGGAGGAGACATTAGCGGTGTTTTTTCGAGCGGGAATATAACTTTTGACCACAAAATAGCAAAGGTAAGTCATACTTCATGATTTAGCAAAGTTTTTTTCCGCTACTGTTTGGCTGCTAGCTCACAGAGTTTTTGTCGTGAGGAGGCAGACATCTTCGTGATCATCAGACTCTCTGCTTTCATATGATACCAGGCTTGTGTGGTTTGCATGAAGTGGCGAAACAAAGTGGACATACGCTATTTTCGTCTTTTTGTTGGAAGACATGTTCGGTGGAGCAAATTGCTCGTGTTAGTCTGACAAAAAAAAAAAAAACAACAGACACGGCTCCTCTTTTTGGCACAAGTTCTTCTGTGTCATCATGTTCTACTAGTTCTGCAGGTTCAATTTCAGAACTTTCAATGTCTGTCCCATCCATCTTCACTGTAACGTCACACCAGAGCACTACAGTTTACCTTCACCACGCCCCGCGCCATGCCTGTTTAGAAGCGCAACATTGAAAACGGTCCCGTCTGAAACAATGTCGAGCGGCGCAAAGTTCTGGATGTTGTGTAATCACATACACCCGTGTGGCGGTATATTAAAAATTCATGTCATAACAGAAATATACACCGTTATTCGGTGTGAACCGGTATACCGCCCAGCCCCAGGTTGTGGTGATAAGTTCAAGATATGTGCAGAATGTTGACGAGGCTTTAAGACACATTCCAGCGTCCCTTTATAATTCTTTGCATTTTTTGTCCTATGTTTCTTCGTCTGTCTTTTCTTTCTTCTGTTTTTAACTTTCCGAGCCTAATTTGATGACTTTCTTCTCTCGTTTGATCTCCAGTAACGATTAAAGAAGGTTTGAATGGATGAAGAGCCATTTAGGGTTCTGACTGAACATATCATACATCATACACCTACAGACACACACACAAACTGACACACACACGCACACACACACACAGTCATATAAAATTGCTTGCCCACATGTACTGTGTATTGGTAAGCTTATTAGTGTGGCCTTATGTAAACACACACACACATACACACAAACACATAGTCATAAATCAAGACAGACTTCGCTGGACTCTTAATAGGGGAGGTGGGATAGATGGTGTAGCGGGGTGGGATGAACAGGTATGTGCCTGAAGCCGGGGTGTGAGTGATGTGCGTGTGTGTGTCAGAGAGAGAGAGAGAGAGAGAGAGAGAGAGAGAGAGAGAGAGACAGAGAGAGAGAGAGAGAGAGAGAGAGAGAGCATTAGTTGCAGGGCTGAGCTTTTGGCTAACTTCTGCTAGTCTGCTGACAAGTGGAGACCTTGGTTGTAGTGTGTGTGTGAATGTGTGTGTGTGTGTGTGTGTGTGTGTGTGTGTGTGTGTGTGTGTGTGTGTGTGTGTGTATGTAATATAGAAAAAAATCAAGGCTGTGCAGCTCACCTTGTGCTCTGACCTCCTCTCGGTTTTGTATGTGTACATATAGAAAAGTAACTGAACTGTGTGTGTGTATGTGTGCGTGTACAGTTGGATTTTGATAGTGTGTGTGTAGGTACACAGTATATCCAAGTCTGATGTCATGTACAGTATTGCTCAAAAAGTATGTATTGTTTATATACATGTGTATACCAGAAGTAATGAGGCCCTTAGTCACATTTCCACTGACACAGAATGCAATTTAGTGCTCTGAGTGTGAGATGTGTGTATCAATCTATCTGCTGTATGTATATCTGTGGAAATATGTGTGGAAACAGTGAATAATGCCACCATCTATGTGTGTGTGTGTGTGTGTGTGTGTGTGTGTGTGTGTGTGTGTGTGTGGGTAGTAGCATTTCATCTATTCGTCTGCAAGCTCACTGAGAGCTGTGGATCACCAAACAGCTGAGGAAGGTCACAGCAATTAAGTGACCATGAGTTACATCAGTCGGCATGTTTGTGTGTCTGTATGTGTGTTTGAGTAGAAGCCATTGTGTTATACACCAAAACACTGTCCATCTCACACACATTTACAACACATTACTGCAGATCTGTGTGTATAACTTTTCTAAAGTCAACTATAAATTCATGAAAATATTTGAACATATCCTCTCCCACATTATTTCCGTAGACTTAACCTTTTCCACTACATGCCAAATCACAACCCTTACCCCGAGCTTAAGCTGAATTTAATAAAAACCTAAAAACTAAACAAAAAAAAAATAAATAAATTACCCGAAAATGTTAAGTTTTAGCTTGTCAGGATGAGATTTTTGTTAAGGCTCAAAATGTGAGTGTGAGTGAGTGACTAACAATGTTTTTTGTTCCTATGGCATGATATGAATGCACTCATACACATGCACGCACGCACGCACGCACGCACGCACGCACACACACGCACACACTTTTCTTAGATACGTATAAATTATAAAAGAAAAGGCAGTCAAGAGATTTCTAAAGTTAAGAGGACAAAATAACATAAAAATATGTCTGGAAAATGATTTTGCGTCCTGGTGATCTAGGGGTTTTAAGTCCTTGCAGCATCTGTGAGTCTGGTGCAGCCGGAAACCTTTGTTGCGGTTGGGAAAAGTAAAAAAAAAAAAAAAAAAAGCAAAAAAATATAAAAATAAAAAAAATTAGCAGGTGTAAGCTGCACAGGTGCATATTATGTTCAAGATAAATGTTAGTGATTCCAGGAAAGTCAAAACTAAGGGCACTTTATATGGACACTACAAGTCCTCACAACAGTCGTAGTACCACAGATTGTGTGTGTGAAAGCTTGCATACAAAGCTACTGCACAGCAATAAACTCCCTGACTGGTCATTCATCAATTTAAACAGAATAGATAGGCAGACCGGGATCAGTCCGCTTCCTAATGGACTCACAAGTACCTCACAATGTCTTGCGTTATTTCAACCCTGTCTCCTAGAAAGTCTGTTTCTGTATTGCGAAATTGTTTTCAGAATTATGTGGTGGTAACAATGTGACTGTTGCCCGCATTATGTTCAGAGAAGTGAATGAAACAATGCATTTATGTGACATCCCAGAGTCGTATAGGGAGGTGGTCGAGCTGGATGGCTGGCGTACAAAGTGCACACTGGACAATTCAGGACAAGTGTTATTATGGGATTTTCAGTACTTCTTCTTTTTTTTATATTTTTATCAAAATTATTTTTTTTGTAGTTTCCATGTCATGTGACCCACCTGTTGGTATGTGTGGTCACTTTGGAAAGCTCTTTTCCTTCATATTTTTCCCTTCACTTTTTTCCATCAGGTTCTGTGTGCTTTTGTCCTTTTCTGTCCCGTTTCTTTATTTGCTCTCAAACTGGTAAGCGAAGAGTAATATCGTGATGTTTTTTTTCACTTGAGTGAAAAAAAACCTTTGTCTCCAGGGAAAACCCAGTTGGAATAATAGAAAACGTAATTTGGTCGGCATTTCCACGAATACATATTTGCTTTTGCAAAACGTAATTTCCAGGAAACAGGGCTGAGCCAGGGCTGAGCCTTTATGTTTTTTTTGCAGAGCAGCAAGGCTTGCAAAGGGGAAGCTTCACTTCAGATCCAGTAATGACTACTAAACAAAACTGAGCAGAGAGAAATGTACAACACCTCATTGACAGTAACAGAGCTGCTGGTACGATGTGTTTAACCTAAATACTGCTCCAGTTATTGCGGACTGTTGCACTTCTGTAAAAAATAGGTCACAGAGGACAATCAAGCCAAATTAATTGGCTGAAAAAAATTCTTACCCCTCACCCCTTATGGAAAACATTCAGAATCTCAGAAAAAAACTGAAAGCTGAGTAGGCTGTTTTGACATTGACAAATTGAATATATAATTGCAAACAGAGGCAAGATAAAGAATAAAAATGGTTGACTGTGTAGTCTGTGAAGACTAGTTAGAAATTAAAGTAAATTGCAAACGGCAGAAAAATAGAGGTGGGACACACCAGCCTTTAGCCACTATACATGCCTGATCAACGGATCTTAATCTGAAAATTGGTTTCACCCACGCCTGCTACTACTGAGAAAACCCCCAGTGGGTAATGGAAAGGTTAATGATGTATTTGCAAAAAAAAAAAAAAAAAAGGGACTATCTAAGCGAGAACCATCTTTAGAGTAGCTCTTACATTGTCGTGGAAATAAATGAGTGATTTTATTTACAAGCCAATTAGAACAGTTTGGGATTTTTTGCAAATGCAGGCAATTTCTGTGAAAGACTTGATAATGTTGTCACTACGTTTCACACAACGACCAAACTACTACTGCCTTCAGGGAGTGAAAACCCAATGGCTATGCAACTAGAAGTAAACACACACACACACACACACACACACACACACACACACACACGCACACGCACACGCACACACACACACACACACACATAGATGGCTGATGATGAAATGTAATTTATATTGGCTATTTGTAGGACCACCAGGGATACTGATACAAACATGCATGCACGCACACACACAAGCACATACTCAGTAAGATGTCACCAACTCCAGTGAGGAGTGGGAATATCCACTAACCCATGCCAGTACATACCCATTTCATCTCTCAAACTCTTGCCTGTGCCTCAGTGGCTGATACATTCACTGACTGCTGGGTTTTTAAATCCCAAAACTCCAATGAACGTTTGTGGCATTTACACTAGACGTACACTTTCTCACTGTCTATAACTACACTGAATAGTTTTGTTTCTACTCACAAACTGTAAAAATGTCCTTGTGCGCAATACTTGGGAGAGAAAAATTCTGACCTTTGATTTGAAATAACCAACATTTTGCGTGGCCAATGTAATAAAAGCTTTTTTAGAAATGTACGAGTGAAAATCCACACAAAGGGTGGTGCTTTATGCTTTTGGACTGCACCCAGATCAGTTATAAATAGGACTTCTCCAATTAATTTAAATGGTATTTTTAAGGCCTCACTGGCATGCCGCATCCCTAGATGGGCACGCGGGATACACTGATACGGCCATTTTGACCTTACTCTCTATTTCAAAACACACACTACATTACAAGCGAAGATACACACTCTTACAGCCATAAACTACACACCTTCAAACGTACACTCTCTCCTTTGCACTCTTGCCCATGCAGATGGTAAAGCCAGCTACTGTACAGTACTTAGTTCTGTGGCACTTTTTATTCATCTCTCTGTCTCACTCTCTTTCTCTCTCCCTGTCTCACACACAGAAACACACACACACAAGCTCTTGGCATGCATAGCAGCAGTCATTTTTCTTGTTAATGTAGCGTGTCGAATTTGCAGGGCGGCGGCGTGCAAATGAAAGGTTGCACGTCTCACTCGCTTGGCAATATGTATTTGATAAGAGCTGTAAATCAACTAGTGTAGCAGAGCAGAGCCTGCAGGGACGGACAAAACACATGTTAATGGAAAGCAGCTCTAAACTGGAGTGTAATACTGTATGTGCATGAGCAAATGAGAGAGAGAGAGAGAGAGAGAGAGAGAGAGAGAGAGAGAGAGCAAGACAAATGGTCAAAGACCTGGAGGGTCAAGCGAGAGAAAGACTGTGTGGGTGAAAAAGAAAAAAAAGACAAAGTAGTTTGTGTTTACCTGTGTGGACAGACGGAAGAAAAGAGTGTGCGTGCTACAGAGGTGAACAGATGTAAGGGGGGATGATTACTGTAAGGGTCTTGAGAGACAGAATGGGAGGGAAGGAGAAACAGAAGCTGATGAGGCTCAGACAGAGGAGGCCACATTATAAACAGTCTCATTAAATGTCTCTAATATCGATAAAAATACGATTTAAGTCACATTGAGTGACTTAGTCACATATGCACCTCTATCAGCCATCACATTCGTCTTGCTTTTCCAGCACTAGATCAAAATCATGATAAGTCTCAACACATTCCAGTCCAAAAGGTGCTGCAACTGCACCTAAAGCTCTTCGAAAACTGCCAAAAATGCAGAACGATAAAGATAAAGCAGCTTAAACAGCTGTTTACAGTTTCCCGACAACGTCATCAAGTTAAGCAGCAAGATAACAACTGATCAGCCACGAATAAAAACGCAGAAAATGATCCATCGATGATGTGAGTCATCAACATTCAAAGTGCTTTAGTGGTTTTTCTCGTGTGCTCTGATTGGACACTGCTCTCCTCCTATGTCAGACTTGTCTCTGAGGTGTCTGAAGACTGATGTAGCATCTGGGACAGCTCACTAGGAACCATATGAGAACCACTTAAACTACGTGACCCATGGTGACAGGCACGAAGTGATTCTGTGCCAACTTGAGGGTTTTTGTCTCACATCCAAGTGATTTGCCTGCTCTGGCAAATCGTGGCAAAAATCTGCACTGGCCCCGGGCTGCTAACTTTCTTCTTGTGGGAGAAACAACTATTTTTAACAAGACTACAGATCTCAGTGGAATACCCTTGTCTACATCATTGTAATGAGAAAATAAACACATGCATACAAATGTGTTTTAGTTTTAAGCACACATTGAGACACACTTGAATGCACACATAACTACTATTTGTGTTGACTTTGTAGCAAAAGGGGGCTAATAATAGGCAGTGTGAGAGGAAGGGAAATAGTACGAGTCATTTCATGTGGTCATATGAGGCTGGATCTGAAGTGTGCTGATGATGGGTGTCTTGCCAGGGCAATAAAAGGTGTGTATAATAGTCCTAGTGTCTTGTTTGTGTGTGTGTGTGCCCAGCAAGCATATAAGTGTAGAAGGTGTATTTACCTTAATGGACAAAAACACTGTCTATTTTGACAAGGTGAAGGTAATACTATCATTACTGTGCTCCCTCTCAAATAACAGTGACAGATCAGATCTTATCAGAACATACATGCATGCACACACGCACACAAAAATATAAAACTGCACATGCAAACACACATACAAATGTTTAAATGGTGACATGTAAATCCACAGTTACAAATGCATTACTGTATTCGAAGGCCTTCTTTGAACCAATCTAATTACTGCAACTCCAACTCTGATTTAATCCTAAATGAAACTCGAACCGAATCCAACATTCAACCCTGAACTGGTTGCAAAACAAATTATCTTCACTTTGGAAGTTTCCCCTTTAACTTCCTATTACTTAGAGCAACCTGGTCCTCATAAGGATAGAAAAGCAAATGCACATACAAATACACCCATAAACACACACACACATTTTACCAACATCTGAGTGGTATATGATGGAGGAAAATGGGGTGATATTTGAAGAAATGGCCTGAGAGGCTCTTTGTGGCCCTTATTACTCATAAAGAGTAATAAGAGTCTAGATTTGGACTTCTGCTCTTGTTTTCCCTCATGAGTCTGACTTCTCTCAATAGCTGCATTCTCACTGGGGCGGAAAATACATTTCAGTGCCGCGTCCTCACAGCTCCACGTGTTTAAGGGTCACACAAGCTATCTCGTGCTCTTAAAAGAAGGCTGTGAACAAAGCGGATGGAAGTTGGTAAAAGAGTAAAATAAATCTTAATTTTTCAGTGAAGTGGTTGCTCAATGTTATTATAAAATAATGAAAAATTCCAATCAAAAGTTACCAGAAGCCACACAAAATCTATTAACTGAACAGTATTTCAGTGATAAAAAACAACTGAGAATAAATGACTAAGAGCTGCATGTTTAATGAACAATACACATTTAGCTCTAATCTCTTATAAAAAAGACTGATATCATTTTCAACATCTTACTAACTTAGTATCAAGACAGGCCCTTCACTTCAAGTCATCTCAAAATAAGAATAACTTACTCTGATAGGAAATGAATGAAACACTACTCGATGAAAATAAGAGCGAAACACAAGGGAAAGTTTTTCATATAACGATATGATTGATTAAATTTCCCTTGGCTCACTTTGGATGAGGAGCAGCAGCTCTTGTGCTGTCGCCGGTGTGGGAAGGTTCGGTTCCAACCTTTTGAGGAGACGACCCTTAAATAATGAGTCTAGTTTTAGCTGTTTCACAGCTTCCCATGTTTGTTTGTGTAAATCACTGATAAGAGGACAAAACGGATTTACAGCCTGATATTGTATAATCAATATCATACTGCATACATAATGATAGGAATTTACTAAGATTTGTTCTGCTTATCCTACCCGTCATATAAGGATGTTTTCTAATATCTCCCTGCAATTTATCATGACGGGCAAATAAAGAAAATGTCTGAAAACATTCGCTGTTAAGGTTTTGGATGGAGCCCTTTATGCAACATTAATGTCCTTTGACAGTCACATGCCTGTTAAAGTGATGAATTGAGCAACATTTTTTTTTTTTCTTGGACACGGTAACACACATTTTATACTCATGCGACAATTTTGTAGCCTGTGCTGCCCTTTTGTATTGTTTTGACTCATCCTAAAGTACCAATACTGTCTGTAGAGGTCTTTAACTGTCCCCTTTGTTAAGATGAACATACAAAAGATAAACAGCATTTGTGCTTTGCAGCGTCCAAGCGAGTTGAAGCTACATGATGTCTCCAGTTTAGACAGGAATGGGAGAAAAAAAAAAACGTTTTTTGTGTACAGACAATGTATTCACAAAGACTTAATTCATTCAGAGGGAGTGTGTGTTTATAAAGACAAATGTGTGTGTGTATGTTAAGATAGAAAGAGAGCATTTCTCAAGATAAAGCGAGCCGTTATGAATGTGTGGGAGTTGCCAGTTGTTACGTTTATCACCTGGAGTCTCTTATTCTGTCCCGTCTCGCTGAATCCTAGTTGAACCCATTTTCAGAAAATGGTTGTATTTATTGTCTGCCCCCACAGAGCACTCAAGAAAAGAGAAGACAGCTGCTTTATCACTGATACAAACACCTGAAATCACAGTTCGTTTAGCAATCAGTGATCCTTTGTTTGGTTTGATTTTGTTTTATCTAACTACATTTCAGACTTTCTTCACGGCCTGGTCAGTCTAAATGACACCACAGGGGCCACACGGGTCCCAGCTGACTGTGCTGGTACACTCAATGTTTATTGAGCAGATTATGTCCTTTGCATAGACATGAGTCATTTTTCTATATCAGATTATTTCATTTGATGGACTTCAAAGGGGGTTGAAAATGTGAAAATATACAGTATTTCCCAAAATAAAAGAATTAACTCTTAATGAGTTAATTTATTTTAATTTAATATATCCGCTGTGTGGATTGCGAATTTTCCACCAGTGATCCGAAAAGTTTTATCTCAATATATAATTTGACACTATAATTTAGTTGTTCATTATATTTTACATTTTACATCTGAATATGCAAAGTAACTAATAACAACAGTTACCAAATAAATGTAGATGAGTGCTATATTTGCCTCTGAAATGAAGAGTAGAGGTGTAAAGTATCAGAAAGTGGAAATACTCAAGTACAAGAGCAGATTTGAGTGGATGTGGTTGGTTAAGGGCAACTAACAACTTTTTTTTTTATTATCGATTAATCTATTGATTATTTTAAGTCAACACAACACAACAAGAATGTGGAAAATCAACAGCACACCTGCACAGGCTTCTTCTTTGAACAGAGACACATGCAACCAGTGGCTGAACAACCCATAAATGCAAAACTTTTGCACATTTTGGCATAATAAAAAGTCTTGTCTCGTGGACTTTGTCTCTGCAGCAGCAGGAGCACAACGACACGGTCCAGTGTATCATAGCCACCATGTCACACACAGTGGGGGTTAAATACACACACAGCCAAGGAAGGACGTTTAACCATCGTGTAAAAACAGACAGCTGGAGTATCTGACTCACGTTTGGACGCTGAAGTCCTCTTCGCTGTCAGTAGAGACACTGCACTTGACGTGTTGGTCATGTCTCCTCTCTTCATCACCACTGGCTCACTACATTTACAAGCATTAACTAGCTTAGCTAACTAGCAGCACTGGAGAACAAGCTAGCACTCCTGTTTTTTGTTGTTTTTTGTTTTTGTTTTTCATCTAACTTAAATGTTTACTTTCCGTTCCTTGATATGAGTCTAGAGGAAGACTTCCCCTCAGTTTCCTCTCCAGCTGCTTGTCCACTCACACTCTGTGGCATAGTGACTCCAGCTACATCCTTACATCCAATTACCAAGTTAACTATCTTCACCTGGCCATTCCGCCTGAGACCACGCGCTGATTTCAGCAGCTGTTACCAGAGAGGGGCGCTGTTTCACTCATTTGAGGAAAACTCAAACAAAATAAGACTAGTCTGTTAGAAATCTTGTCTTTTCACCAAAATGACAGTGACCGTGCTTCACAGCAGCCACAACATTTTTTACAATGATTACTTGTTTATACAATTACACGTACATCACTTTAAACCACATAACTGGATTGAGCCTTGCTTAAATCCCTGGCATTTGTACATATTGTAATAAGTGTGACAAGTACGTATAAGATAAGTATGACAATGTCCTGCTGGAAAACTGTGGTCTCTGGCCAACAAGCATCATACTGGATAGTGACTGGCAGATTCTTCATCACCATATATACAGTTGCTGCACATCTGCATAAATTCTGTTTCCATGTCAAACTCACACATTTCACTCATAGGGTTGTCCTCATAGCAAGAGGACAACCCTTTGCTATGCCTCTGGGCTCTAAATGTCACATTCCTGCAGTCTAGATACATTTGGCTGTATCAATATTTAGACATGACCGTGACATGACTGAATCATGTCTCATGCATCATGATGATTTGTGCTCATGTTGAAGAAAAAAAAATTCCTCCTCACGGCTGCTCCTTTTCAGAACGCAGCTTTTCTACACCCTCTTTGTGAGAGATGGTGGGCAGTATGCCACATGGCGATGGAGGCACTTAAGGTCAAATGTAAACTTTATCTAATATATCTAATTTCATACTTATTCGTGGTAATCTGGTGGGCTACAAAGCATTATCTTAATTAACTTTTGATGTAAATGCCTCTCCATCATCAAAACTCCCGCTGGGCCTCCAAGTGGCAGCTTACAGAAACCCAGCGATTAGAGCCCAGACAAAATTAGCAAAAGACCTCAAAGGATCAGTGGTCCCCAGAGGTAATCACTTCCTTTGTAAAATGTGACCATCCGACCAATATCTGTGTTGTGTGCCAAAAAAGAGGAGCACGTTGTAGCTGTTGCTGAACTTTTAAGCCAAATAGCTCGAAACTCAATCCTGGGAAAATCATTTCCCATCATGCACGTACAGTAGCTGATGCAGGTGGAGAGTAATTGCATTGCCTCGTTCCCTTAAAGCCTTGACGTCAGTTCAAGTTGGACACATCTCATAACCAGCAGGCATTGTTCTAAGCCAGACAATGATCAGTGCTTATTGGTTGTTCTCAGGCCAGGCTCATCTCAAATAAGCCCAAGGATGCCACCAGTGGATTTCATTATTTCCCCCTCTTTGATTGAAGGAGTGCTAATCAGTGAAATCAGTTGCTGTTATCTTGTGGCCCTCTGTGACACAGCTGCCTATTGCTCATTAAAGGTTCAGTCTCTGTTGATCTTAAATGTTTTTACAAAAACACCACTGGTAATCTTTGTCCTAGCTTTTTAGTAAGACAAAGCGATTAGCCTCGTCTGATGTTCTCAGGCAAACTTTGTATTATTAAAATAGCTTGTCTTTACAAATAGGATAAACCATTTCCATGTGAAGATACCAAGTACCTGTTTGGGAAAAATTCCCTTCACATCGCACATTGCAAAGCTTTTGGTTAAAGACTATTACTTATTTTATTGTTTTATGCATCAAAATAACAAATTATGGTGGCAGGAAGATGAAGTTTATTGTTATTGTGACTCAAATAGATGAAACAATCAAAGAGTATTATAAGACAACGAAGCAGTCAGTTCTTGGTTATGGGTCTTTATTGGCCTCCATGAACCATGTTTAAACAATGACAATCGCAAAAAGAAAAACAAATAAAACAAAAAACCTTTAGGGCTCATGTCCACTGGCACCTCTTCTACCTGTAGCACATTTAACTGCTGCCCATGTGCACCTCCCACTGTAACTGCACATCAACTGAACTCAGCTCTTCTGCTGCTGAGAATATGTATTTCTTAGTTTGATTTGTTTTGGTTTTTTTCAGCACAGGAAGATGTAGCCACTGAAGAGGTCCCCTTTTTTTTTTACTGCTTGCTTACTTGCTGAACTGCTGCTGAGCACTGGCTTCATCCAAGAGGAATTGTCCAAAGATGCATTGTTTATTTCCACAATTAGAAGTTACTTGTTTGCTTGTTTCTGTATCTCTGAACTAATGTGGTTCTAACGTAGTATACACACGTGATAGGGGACCTCTGTAGTAGCTAATAATGTAAAACCAATTCTCTGAAAACGAAGCGTTCTTGTTTTCTCAGAAAAATAAAGCAGCACCGTATATGTAGATCCTCTGTAGACACATAGCCTAGCAAATGTTTAGAACGAGGCTGAGCGACACATACAGAACCACTGAATCCTCCAGTTCAAAGGCATCCCAATCTGTCTCAAAACCTTTCTTATCAGACTTATGTTCATATGAAACGGTTTTGCATCTGTAAAATTAGGTTTAGAGGAATGCAATATTTATGTGCAGCGTGATGTTGAATATTGAAAAAGTCAACGTTATTAGTACGAAATGAAAACTCTACTCAAACGCCTCTCTTACCACCATTACATGAACATCACACTACCACCTGTGTTAGCTAATACTTTTGCAAACTGCTTAAATATGAACATAATGCTGCTAGAGATGGATGCCAGAAGATATGAGGCATCAATTTCTATGCAGACAAACAAGTTAAATCAGCTGTTGTTCTTGCACCTCTAGTTGCCTGTGTTAAAAAAAATCTCTGTTGAATGTACTTATAGAAACCAAGTTAGTATGAATTAACAAAAAACTCGACTCTCTAGCTGCAACCAACTACTGTTCCGGCCATTCTGTGAAACTTCTGACAGCTGCTGAGACATCAAAGAGGCCAAACCTTTAAGCTTGTAAAACAGTTCCTGTGGGGAAATGTGCCAAAGTTCAGCAAGCAGCAAGTAAGCAATCAGTAAATTGCGTCCATCCACAAAGTCTTCATACGGTAGATTTGTCATTCTGATATAAAACAAAAGCTGAAACGCCCCAAACATAATTTTTCAAAAATAGCCTTGTATTTTATTTTTCAGTTGACATCCAGGCAGTTTTGAAATTATACAACAGGTAGAATGGGTGTCACAGGCTGTAAAGTCTGATTGAACTCACAGTCCTAGCATGTTCAGAGTCAAAAGGTTTTTCATTGGACAGCGTTGCTACACTTCTACCTTAAGCTATCGAGCCGGTACCTGTTCGACTGATCCTTTCAACCACAGCAGTCTTGTAGCTACATTAGAGTAGGTACTGTATACAGTAATGTGTGAGTCCAGAACATACAGTATAGTCGCCATCATCAGTCAGAATATCTATTGCTTTGGTGGAGGCTGTGCAGCCCGTTTCGTTTCCTCGTGTGGCGTCAGCTCAGGTCTCTTTATCTGCGTCTATCCCAGCTCTCTGCCCTTTCAGTCCTCTCTTCACTCTGTTTCAGACCTGATGATTTGGCCATCAATTGACGTGTACTTTGATTATGTATTTTGTCAAACAAATGATTGAAAACAGAGAAGTTTAAATCTGTGGTCATCCAGATTCTCTTTTTTTCTTGGACTAGCCCAACATCCTCACATTTGGTTTGGTTTTCTTTCTGAAATGGATCTCTCTGACTCACCAGCCTCAAGCAATTTTAAGTGTGATGCACGATGGATTACCTCCGTTTTTACATCTCATTATGGAGGTAAACGGATTCCTACCCTGTACAAAGACAAGAACTCATTCAATACTTTAAACAAAGACAGGAACATTTTTAGAAAAAGAACCAATATGATCACTTTCACATTGTGGTGGTAGATAGTATTGTGTACCATATTTGCACTGTAAAATGTACAAAATTTCACCATGTTGTTGGCTAGTGACCTGCAATCTTATTCACAAGCACTTTGAAGCATGTTTATTTATCTACAACATACAGTGTACTCTGAAACAGTAACACATTTATAAATAAATATTGCAATCTTAACAATCTTACAGTTGTCCGTTTTTTATTGTCGGTTCTTCATGACTCGTCACCTGAGCTTAACGAAGGTGAGGCAACCTCTGCCTGTTCTGTCTCCTTCTTTTCACTTGTTCTCTTATGTGCTATCATTCACCAGCAGGTCTTTTGTTTTCAGTCTTTGCCCTTGGCCTTTCCTTCCTCCCTCACCCTCTCAAATGTTAATTTAAATAAATAGATCTCTAGGAGAAAAAAAAAAAGAATCATATATCCTTAAAATCTTAATAAATCTCTGAAATAAAAAGCTACAATTAATATCTTCCCAAATTAGGACAAACATAATGAGGAAAAACCATATTAAAAACATTCTATTTATAAAAAAGGACAAACAAAAGGGGAGAAAACTATGTTCAGCGAGAACAAACATGTTACACAAACCCATATCTATTCGTGAGATATTCACTCCATTTTTGTCACTCAGTAAATCGTGTTAGCTCCATGTAGCACACTGTAGGTTCTCTCGTCTGTCTTGTCACCTACATGGTTTCTGTTTAAATAATCCTCATTATTAAGTGTTCGGTCAGGCTTTGCAAAGCCCAAGCAGCCTCCTTTTTTATGTGAGACACCTTAGTCGCCCACCCCCCAACCTTTAGTTTACAGACAGTATTTCACAGTATTTCACTGTGTACTTAAGTTCACAAAGTTTCTACTGCTGTCCAATAACAGACAAGGAGAGGGGCCAGGGGATGACAGGACTGGTTCTGAATACAGGGAGAAAGCCATCATTGGCTGGAAGGTTTCAGGAAACAGGAAGTAAGCCTCAAATGTGGCCAATGTCCTTTCCTGTTTTGTATTTGTGCAAGTTTAAATGCCTCTGTCTTGGATCCAAGGGAGAAACAGTCATATCACTTTCCAACTCTTGACACATTCTGTTGTTTGAGGAAAGATCGCCTGTATTCAGTGCTGAATGGAAACTCCCACAGGTGCCTGAATTTGTAGTTGAGTACTTGGAATACATATATTTTTTTTACATGTTACAGTTTACCTATGAGCAATGCAAATGGGTCACATGATCAAACAAAAACAAACAGATTATACCCTTGATGTGCACCTATTCTTCAGTAATCATAATCAGTGAGTCATTATATAACCACTCAGCAAACTTGGCAGGATAATGAAAGGTTTGTATATTAAAACTAGATCTATCGATAATCAATCAACAGCCACAGCCAAAGCTGGGAATAATACCATATGAGTAAAAAATACTGCGATCCTCGTTTAAGTGTATAGTGGCTTAATAGTGTTTTTCCAATAACATACCCTGAATTTACTGTATAGCACAATGGTTTACTGGTATTCTGAAAATAACCATTCATAACCAACAATGACTTTATCATTGATTTTTACACTAATATTTTCACAATAAATAATATAAAACAAATTTATAATGTTATTTATTGTTTGCTACCATTGATTTCAGTGTGAGCTAGTGTTGACGGTATGCTTTCCATAGCCTAAGGGCAGCTAAACGTAAGCATCCCCTGCACAGTCTGTTCAATAATCTTTTCAACTCTTTGCCACACTTAATGTTCCCTTCACTGTTCTCATATTTCTCCCATTCTCCCTCCCTTCATCCACTGCAAAGGCATTACAGGTGAATTGTATTCATTGTCCATCCTCCCCCTGCACTCATCCTCTGCCCCTCTATTTCTCAGTCTCTTTCCCCTCAGTCACAGATTGTCTTGTAGCCTCTCCATGTAGGTTCTGATTTCAGACTGACCCAGGTCCATATCCTGGCACACCCACTTGATGTCATCCTCGCTCCCATTGGTCACCAGTGAAGAGTTGGTATATGGGCCACCCCCACCCGAATTATCATTGGGCAGAACAGTGGCAAAAGATGTGAACTGGACGCGTTTGCGTTTGGCGGCTGCGACTGCAGCTGCAGCTGTGGCTCGGGGGGAATTATTCAGATGCTCCACTTGGCCAGTGGCATTTTTTCCACCTGTAGTGATTGTTGAAAGGCACTGATGAGGTTCTGGAACAGATCTGGGCAAGGTTTGTCCATGGGTGATGCCTCGGTGTCCACCTGCGCCACCACTCCCACTGATGGTGCCCATACCTGTGCCCACGCCCATCACCAAGGTGTTACCAGCCCCATTCAGCAGGTACTTGTTCTCTTCGTATCCTCCTTCATTCCGGTCGATGATGGTGGTGCACTCGTCAGGCAGCCCACCCTGGCACTGATCAGAGTGGTCAGCTAAAAGGTCAGCCTCGTTGCCAAGCCACACCCAGTCATGGGCGTGGTTCATGTTGCCTCCTGCTTCCAGCACGGGGACCTGCTTGTGACGGTATCTGCAGCGGAAGGATGATAATTATTCTAGGATTGAAGTATTAGTTTGAAAAAGTGCAGGTACAGGCTGAGTTTTTAATACTGATTTAATCAGACTCTCTAAATATTGTTAAAGGTGAAAAGAAAACATAAAATAGACTAGTAGATGTCTAAGGTGTGTGAAATGTAATCAATGCAACATTAAGATGAATGGTTAAATGATTGATCCCTGAGGGGAAACTGGGTCACTTGCATAGATAATAATAATAATAATAATAATAATAATAATAATAATAATAATAATAATAATAATAATCATAAGAGTTATAGTAATTTATTAGTATTAGTATTTATTAGTGTTAACAGTTAACAGCCCAGTTAAATTTTTGCACATATTGATGAAATTATTATAGGTAAATAAATATAATAATGTGAGGTAAATAAATATAAAAATAATAATTATAATAATAATAGCTACATGCAGCATATATTTGAACCAAAACTATTGGACTGGACAGTCAAATTCAAAGTCAATGAGGATTTCATTTTGCAAGCAAACAAAAATAAATCAAATTTAGCCACTAAACACACTGTCTGTCCATACCAGGTGCTTGGTGTGGTCAGGGTCATGTGGTGGTTCACACAAAGACTATTCAACTATGATGCTGAAGGTCTTACTATTCAACCTAACAACACACTTTTAATGCAGAGTTTTCTTTAAATAATAAAAACATGAGTGTCCTCAATTATCTCAATATTTTACCTGAACGCAAAGCTGACACAGTTGATGAGGAAGACCAGTATTGCCAAACAGAATACACCCAAAAGGGCATACATTCCAATCTCCAGGTCCGACAGTCCTCGAGTGGTCTGGGTCAGCTCACTATCCCCAGTGCCTGGTACCTCCACTTGTGCTGGGTAGCTACTATAGTCCCCTGCTTGGCTGGGGCCTCCGCCCCGGCTGCTGCTGCTGCCTCCACTGGCAGCTTTACCACCTGAAGCACGATGGGTTACTGTGCTCTTGGTTGTTGTGCTAACCTGATTGGCGAGAAAGAGGATAGAAATATTAACTCCATGCTCATGTTCATTGCTAAATTTTAGTCCACAACCTTTCGCGTTGGGCATTGATTTTAATGATTTCATGATCTTAGGCTAAATTGTTTAAAAATAAAGGAATAGTGAATAGTTCTGTTACTAGAGATTAAAATTTTACTGAACACTCACTCCCAGCTCTGTTCACGTCATCCCTTCCCAAGGAGTCAGTAGGAATACAGTCAAACTATCCAATTATTGTATAGAACATTATTCTTTTACCAACTGCACTGACAACATATTGGGAAAAAAAATCAGTCCTGCACTGATTCATCTGACCATCAAACCGCCCACCTTCCTCATGGCTCCCTCTTCTCGATCCACTGCTGCACTGTTGGACTTCCACTCTCCATCTTTTGTTCGCTGCTCACTGGTGCTGTTGTCCATCCCTCCTCCGTCGTCCTGTCCACCTCTTCCCATCACACCTCTTTCCTCACTCTTTGCTCCAAACTTCACAATCACATTGCCAACTCCAGATGCCAGCACGCTCTTCCTTTTGGATTTTTGGCAGGTTTCAGAGATGACCATCTCTACACGAACCAGCGTTCCCTGTCCGTCGCCCTCTGCCACTACAATGGGCCAGTGTTGCTCCTAATAGAAACCAGAGACAATGTAAAGGCAGACAGACACAGCAGTAAAATTTGGTCATGTTGTATTTTGAACACCATCCTGTCACTTTGGCAAAATCTGCCAACAGCTTCTGTCAAGAGTTAACTTTCGCAAAACTTCCATGGTTTTTGTTTCTGGCATCTTTACACAGCTTTAAACCATATGTCAGATAACAAAGACTTCTAATGGCTAGTACCTGATTGGTTATGGAGATGACACTCTCATCCAATGACACGGCCGAGAGGAGAAAATCTTTGGGATCGTAGACATCAAGCGGCGTCACTGAACCGTCACTGTACTGAATCCACGCACTGATCGCGGCTTCCTGAAATACAATGAAAAAAATAGTATGTTACAATTCCTAGAGCATACAACCAATAATAACTCTTTTAACAGTGTTTTGGATATATGGGCATAATCCATGGTGGTCTTTTGAGGGTGGAGTATGTGCACAGTTGATCAAGTGCTATTTGATCCATCCCATTCTTCAATCTCTGCTGCTTGCCGTTGAGTCTTTGAAGTTTCTCAATGTGTTTCATGCACAGATCTCAGTAAATCAGTGCAACTTTATTCAGCATGTGTCTGTAACATCTTGTGAAATGCTCATGTGGGTACGCACACATACATTCATACTACAAAGCTACAACTTAAGTCTTCCTTTGTTTGCTACAGTTTAGAGTTGGATGTTTTTGCTAATTGGTCTATGAGGGATACCTATATCACTGATACATGTTTACTTGCTAATAGAAGAAAACATATTGCACTGTCAATTTCCCATCCAGATTTATTCCAAAGACCTGGTATTTAAAGCTGCACTCACTGATATTTTCACATTACCAATGCATCAAATTAGTCTGTAAAATACATGATAGTGTTTTCTCACCGCTCTCATCAGTGTTGTATGCATACAACACATCCTCATACCTAAACGACTGAACAGGTAGATTCCCAGTGACTCCCAATACTAAATATACAACTGTTCCCAAATTAAAATATTGTTGGAGGGTACCAGTGAGAAGCCTACCAAACCGCGACCGAACCTTCTTTGTACAGCGATGTCCAGCCTGAAAGTCTTAGTTTGTTTGACCCACCCTGCCAATCCTCCATGTGCTGACTTCCTTGCTCTTTATACTACATCACCTGACTTCCTCCTTTGCTTAAGTCATAATTACTACAGCCACTAGAGGTCACTGTCTAACGTAAATATGGGTCGTAATAACCTACTTCCACAGACAAACTCTGCGGCTGTTTCTCAGGTGATGACGGGCTGATGCAGCAAAAGATAAACACACACAGCAGCTGGCTGGTGAACATAGCAATGCATTCAGCAGAGAAACACTCAGCTATTCCTCTCACTTCGTTCAACATTTTATCCATAACTATATCAGTTAATTTACAGCTTGTTCAGGTGCCCCCAAGTGGCCAAAACAGATAAATAAATGAATAATTACTGCATGTTCAGGTCTGTGGCGTTTCATACAGAACAACCTATAATAGTTTAGAGGATAATTAAATGAGGTGAAAGGACAGATCCCTCTCTGATAGACTTTAGGGGCTCTATTTTCGATTCCGCCGCTGGCGCGGCGCAGGCAGGCGCACAGCGCACGGCGCATTTGGTATTTTGGTAAACCGAGGCGTACAGAGGTGCGCCAGGATGGGCGTTGCGGCGCAGTAGGGGGGAGGTGTCGGCATAATGAGCCAGCGCATTGGAATTTTCGACCATTTTGGTCTGCGCCGGCGGTGTAAAAGTGCGCTGAAAGCTCGCCACCTCAGACCTGGTCAACTCTGTGCGCCAGAGGATTTTCTTAAACTGGCGGAGTCGTGCGCTCACGTCACCAACACCTCACAGTCAGGTTTCCACAGTGTCTGGCATTTCACTGCGATCAATTATTAGCAACAGCCGCAATTCAATGCAACTATCTGAGTCAGCACATACAGAATATATATATATAAACAAAATATACCACAAAATATAGAACAGAATATAAAACAATATACACACACACAGACATGAGTGACGTCAGTCTCCTCCTGGGAGAAGTTTGGGCGTCGGACTTGCCACTTGCCATGCGCCTGGCCAGCGGCATTCTCAAAGGTGAGGCAAGGAGCTGCTGTGATTGGTGAAAATTTGACTCGGCTGTGTCAAACCCACTCTACGCCTTCTCCCCTCTCTCTTTCCGAGTTGCGCCGCTGGGTGGGACTGAGATGAGAAGGAGGAGATGTGTCGCCGGCGCAGCGCACGAAAATACCAAAGTCTGCGCCACCACGCCCCATCGGCGCAGCCGCGCCTGCGCCGTGCCCTAGGAGTTTTAGCTTGTTGTACTATTGGCCCCGTTAAACTTGCTTTTCTGAGAGCACATAACATAAGATATTCATTGGTGTTGGCCTTGGTAGCGTGACAGCGTGACACATTTTTTGAATGTTTCAGCTGTTTGTGTCTCCAACACAATGGAAAGACATAGCATGTTGTTACTCTTGGAGGAAGACACAAAGAGAGCCATCTACACTCCCATCCATCTAACCACACACACCCACCCCCAAAGACCTGAACATGTAACATTCATAATTGAAACCTAACCACTTCTTTTTTGTACACAGGCACACCTTTTCTTTCCTCTATTTTTCTCCAGTTTCCATATCTTCTGTTGCAATGTGGACAAATACATGGAAGAAAAATGTTTTCTTTTTCTCAACACTCTTCTTCCAGCAACAGCTATTCCATAAATAAGGACAGAATTAAGCACATAATGTATTTTCTCTGCCTGTATTTAAGTGATCCTGCCTCACTAATTTCCCTTGATAAAACCCTTTGCTTTCTTTAATCAGGACACATAAAATATTGTGGAGGTGTAAACCTCCCTACAAAAGTAATTAAACTCAACATTTTATCCCTTTCCCTCCCTCTGTTTTTACTTCTGTTACTTCTTTCCACCCTATCTTCTTCTCCTCCATACTTTTCCTCTCTCTCAACTTTCCACAGGTGATGGTGAATGATGTAGATAAAAACAGGGAGAAAGAAAAAGAAATTAATGTTTGAATAAAATGCGAGATCAAATCTGTATTTTCATTGTCACGAGGTGCTTCTCATCCAATTAGCCCATGGATAGAAATTAGAATGTGAGGTATTGTTCAATAAAAAAAATGAAAAAGAGAAAGAGGGAGAAGGGAAGGTGGGGGACGGGTGCGAGGGATAATAGCTTGAGATAGTGTGTTAAAATAACCCTTGGCAATGTGATCAGAGAGTCAAGAATAGCTCGGTGGCCGAGCATTATAATATACATGTGGGTGTACAGGAGGTGAGCGTGTTTGTTTTTTATGGTTATGTAGTGTGTAAAGATGTGGTTGATGTGGTTTTACCAGTACTGTTTTGCTGGAGCCCTTCAGGTGGTTGTAAGTGTAACGAAGCAGTGCTATAGCCTGGAAGTTATGCATGTCTAATTTGAAACTGATTCGGGCATAGATAGCAGCGATTTGATGTATGCTGCACGTGCAAGTTACATTCTGATCACCTGATGAATTGGACCCTTGGAGGATAGATCTGTGTGTGAGAGAGAGTGTGTGTCAATATGTTTGTGTACCTATAGTACCTGTTTTGGTGTGTGCAGCAGGTCTGTTGCTGTAGTTGTTAGCTGTATAGCCTGGTAGTTTCCAGGACTGGCTGACATACTGAGGGAGAGAGATGCCACCAGCTGGACTCCCAGGTCTGTGATGGTGACCTGGACAAACAAGGGATATTGTAGGTCACTGGCAAAAGCAATGAAAAGGTTCAACTCTTTTACTTGTTTGCTCCCATTTTAGCAGCCAGAAAGGGCAAGAAAGGGATTTTGTTTGTTTGAGACAAGATTCAGGTTGGTTCACCAAGATGATTCTCCTGCATGAAGTTTTAAAAAAAGAAGTGAATTTAAATCACTTTCAAGGTGGAGCAGATTGAAGAACTTTGGAAGTATGATGAAATTTTCATAAACTCTGTGGGGAAATTATGTAGTTGAAGCAATATTATAGTGCGGCAGCAAAATAAAATTAAGCCATAGCATGGCATGCAATATTTAGAACTGACAATTTTAAGACTTTGAATATGTCGAGTATAAAAGTAAGTCTGAAATGAACTGTACTGGAAGAACTTATGAAGGCTACCGAATGACATTACCTATCTTATGCTGTGTGTGCTCAGTATACTTTTGTATGAGTAATTTGGGTTCAATGTTCACACTTTATATGTTCGCACTTAATAAACACGTTAACCTTCTCTTTGATGAGCTTTGGATGTTGTTTCCTTACACTTTTAGGCTAATCACCTCAATACTGTCCCCTTGCTCATAACCAGTGATCTGCAACAGGGGGTTTAACAACACAATCCTCCTCCATGCCAAGATAAAGCAATATGTTAGTTTACCTTGTCATCCAACACGGTCACAGTCTTCTCTGCCAAAATAGAGTCAGACAGTGGGGATAGAACCTGCAACGAAAGGCCAAACAACACATGAACAGGTGTAAAGTGACATTGAAGTACAAATTAGTCTTAAGTTAAACCTGCATTTTTGGAGTTGCAGAAGAGTTGCAACTCTTTCCAGGGAAAAACCCTAAACAACAGTCAGTGTTATCTGTTTTCAGCAACTGCAAAATCTAACTAAAAAGACATGACATTGCTGACGAGCTGTTTTTTTGACAGGTGATGGCTCATGTTGCATCAACTAAAGGAAATTAGAAGTACATATATAGTACAGGAAACTGTGGGAGACAGTACAGGAGAGAGGTGGATGACAGAGCTTTTGTTGTCTCAGTGATTGTTGCCTTAAGGTCACAGTGAAGTGTTTAACATTGACAGAGGAGTACAAGAGCTGGTTAACGCCGCAGTGCTTTGGGCCATAAACTGGCAGTATCTGTTAATGTTAGGAAACTAACACACAGACAAACACAGACCTGTAAAAGCTGATGACATTAGTAACTGTCTGTGTCAAGACAGCGCTGGTTTTGGAAATACTGTGGCTTTTATTTCACACACAGACAAACACGCAGTGATCGCATCTGCCTCCCAGCTGTGCACCGATGTGTCAGCAGTTCAACAGCTTAGCATAAACAAAGCACAAGGCCAAAACTAAAGATCTAAAAGAGTGTGAATGAAAAGAGAAGCGAGTGTGTAGTGAGAGACAGCAAGTGAGCGGGAGAGAAGTAAATGGAGTAGGTGTCAGAGAGAGAGAGACAATGACAAATAGAGGAGGACAGAAAGTGAGAGGGGGCAGAAAGAAGGAGCACAGAAGAGATTGAGGTACAGATGGAGAGAGGGAGCAGCAGACAGACAGTGATAGAGATTAGGAGCCCCGTGTTGTAGTGTACTACTCCGCCCGGCGACAGGAGGACAGGCAGATCTGATTGGTGTACAAAGAAAATCTCTCAGCGAACGTGTCGGGGCGTCAAACTCAATCCCACCCTCAGCGAGGTAACAAAATGCAATGATTGACGGCTCTGGGATTGCTCTTCAAGACAGACAGAGAATAAGAGGGCGAGAAAGAGAGACTGGGGGCGAGAAAGGAGAAAGAGAGACGGGGAGGAGAGGAAGAGGCGAGAGTCGGGGAAACGGAGCTGGGGGGTAAAATTGAAATGTCAAACTATCAAATGACGGCTGTCGACTGGCATCTTGATGGGATGCTGGGTAAATTCTCTCTCCTGGCTCCGAAACAGAGCACAGCTGTCTGCATGTGTGTGTGTGTGTGTGTGTGTGTGTGTGTGTGTGTGTGTGTGTGTGTGTGTGTGTGTGTGTGTGTGCGTGTGTGTGTGCATGCATGCGGTGGTCCCCAGTTGAACGGACACAACAGACACTCAGCTGTTCCCAAAAATCCCCAAGATGTCCCCCCACTGCTGCACTGAACTCAGCGCCAACCCATTTCTTACACACGCACAACATAAGCAATCATGCACATGTAGGAACTTCGGATAAATATATATATATAGTTTATATACTCTTACAAGAAAGATGGAGATGTAACACAATGTAACAAAAACTGTCTCGACTCTGTCTGTGATATATTTGGTGCCTTTTCCTGAGCTCTGCTATAAAACAGTCTACCAGTAATGTAAGACGGTAAGCCACAGGACTGTCCTCCACTGTCACATTCAGTCATTATGGACCGGCTTATTGGAATTCAGCAAGTGCGCGAGTGTGTTCACTGTGTGCCAGTGTGAGTGTGTGTCTGTGTGTAATTGTTCAACATCACGCTGAGATGTCAGGGCCAAATCCGACAGTTAATTGTGGCTAATTGTGTAACGAGCTAGCAGGCGAGGCTTAAAACTGCAAGAGAGGAGGAGGAGAGGAAAAAAAGAGAGGATAATGTTTACATCACTGGAGTGCTTATGGCTGCAGTCTGAATTGATGAATTACACTGCGCTTCACATAATCACACATTTTCAAGTGTCTTTCTCTGGACTTGTTGTCCAAATGTGCTTCAATTAGGATACTGGGTTGTTTTGTGGTTTGTGACAAAAATATAAACTAAAATTGTTACAAATAATTTGCAGGAGAACAGACTGGATCATGCGTATAATGATGACAGTAGAACAGAGGGTACCTACCTGGATAGTGGTAATCCCCAAGTCCCGTCCGATCAAGATTCGTCCATCTATCAGTCTGGCAATGCGAGGATCTTCGACCTGTGGAGCACAGACACATCTGTCAGCCACTGCTACAATTTGTGCAGAAGTGATCTTTTAGGCTTTTGTGCATTTATCCAAGATCAGTATGACAGAAAATTGCTCATTTTCAACAGTCAACCATCAGTCTTAACAGGAGTTAAAGGAAAAGTACAACATTTTGTGAAATACAAAACTTTTTCTGATCACTATCATGTTGTGTTTGTGCATTAGGTCAGACCTAGAGTCGGAAATACAAGGAAACAGCCTGCTTAGCACTCTCCAAAGTTTTAAAATCCGCCGACTAGCCCCTCTAAAGCCAGGTACAGCGACTGTGTCTATGCACTTAATGCACAGACATGAAAGTGGCATTGATGTTCTCATCCAACTCTCAGAAGATGAATGAGTATATTTCCCAAAATGCTCAACTATTTCCTCAAGGAACATCTGGTTACATTTGTGCATATATGTGAGTATTTGTGTATATTTACCTTCAGCTGGTCCAAGACCAAATGAGTGATGTCAGCTTGCCAGTCCGCTCCTAACATATAGACCATCTCTCCTCCTGGGTCAGAGGGTTCTGCCACAAAATGAGTGAGGACTCGCACCAAGGCATACTGATACTGAAAGGTCAAGAGAGGTCAAATTAGACTATACCACTAACTGCACAATGGGCTCTTATGTCCCTGTGTTAGCTTGTTAACTGCTAGCTAACTAACAGAAACACAATAACGCTGCACAGTATCCTAAAGCAACTGACGCTCAACATTACCTACAGCAAGTCACATTTCATTTTCAGTAAGTAGTAGAACAGCTCTTTTTCAGGGATAATGACATTGAAGAGGGGGATTAAGGAACTCTCTTTAAAAGTGTGATATGCAAACCAATCAAATAATACCTGAAGGGTGCAGCCTTTGCCCTTCCTCTCATCATCCTCGTCATCTTCACTGTCTCTCGTAGGTCTGAGAAGAAAGGAGATAAATGAGCCAGAGAGAGAAGAGAGGGTGAGATTATCTGGTAATTAAATGCCATTTTTATACTCTACATATAGCTTCAGGTAATCTACTGTATAATCTCTGCTCCAGGTTCCACTCTCAGTCAATGAAAAGACACTTGAGTTTTTAATCCAGCTGAAACACTTTTATAGCATTTAAACTGCACAATGTGGATTTCCTGGAATGCCTGGGTGATCAAATTATTGAGAATTTAACTGGCCTTGTGCTACATTGTTAGCAAATACTGTCTGCAGGTGAGTTTCATTAAACAGTATACTTCAAATACTGTAACTTCTACTGAAAAAGCATTCATTAATTTTGTTTGTGAATGGAGCCCAAGTTCAAATGGCTGCACCTGTAAGGAACACAATCAAAAAGCAGTTGCATGGTAAAAACACATGAAACTGCTCAAATATTCTATATGTTTGATGTGACCAAAACAATGCAACTCCAAAGGCAAAAAGTCATAATTTGCGCTGAGTATGTTGTCTTAAAGAGAGAAAAGCAGCTGTTCTCGACAGCTGCACTTTAAAAAAAAAAAAAAAAAAAAAAGACTCTCCTGGATTTTTCTGTGAGTTTGGATTGGAAAGGACAACATCAAGTCAAACTTGCTGCTGATGGGTTAAAAGAGCAGAAATGTTTGGTACAGTTGTGGTTTCCGATCCCAGCACTGAAATACCTCATGTAAAATTTGTTCATGACCTAAGGATGACAACTGACTGACTTGAGTTCATGAATCTGAGGCAAAATAAAGGGCCGGAGAATATGAGTAATCACAGTAACACATAAATTAATTACAGCAACATACTTAAGGAGTCAATATATTCTATTTTGTAAATGCAGAACAACATATGCACAGAAATCCACACATGGACTACTGCTGTAATAACTTTTGTCCATTTTGAACATAAATCAGACATCTTAACAATCAGTCTGGGTCAGCCATATCACAGATATTTAAGATTGCACTCGTTTAAGTGACAGGCAACATCAAATTTACCTCCACCAACAAAAATAAAGTGCATAGTATGGTACAGAAAACAATTATAACAACATAACAGTGCATGGTATTTTATCAAGGCAATCATACGTCTTAATAACCTTTTTTCAATTACTTTATCTTGTTCAAGTACATCAAACAGCAGCAGTAGTTCAACACTTGATTATGGAATCCTTTCATCTGCAGTAGTGTCATTTTGTCTTTAATATTTGTCACCACTGTGCACCTCCTCATAATAAAAGCCTAATTTGAGTTAAATACTAAACAAATATACCAAATTAGAAATATATAAAATAATAACGTGAAAACTGTATACTTGGTGTAATTCCACAGCTGAGGAGGCTGAATAATCACCCCATAAAAAGAAATGAAATGACTCCAACAATGCTTTGAATACACTATCAGTGTTAAAACAGAAAACCTCGCTCCCTCCTGGAGCTCTCTTCCTCTCTCTCAGACAGTCACCAGAAGCGAGCATTCTTTCTTCTTTTCTTCCCTCTGTGTAATAGCTACACAATACCACATGCAGACAGGCATTCACACAAGAACACACACACACACACACACACACACACACACACACACACACACACACACACACACACACACACACACACACACACACAAAGGACTACCTCTGTGTCCCATAACTGTCCCAGAGTGTGAAACCCAGGTAAAATTACAGGAATTCTCTTTCCATTTTCCAGTGCCCCAGTTGCACATGTGTCTGTGTAAGAGTGTGTACCTAATAGTGCTTGTGACTATTTCTGTGAGATAGTGGTTAGGGGAGATAGAGGTGTGTATGTGGGTCTGTTTGTGTCTCCGTATGCACACATGTTGGTGGCTATCTGAGCAGAAATTGGCAAAATTGAAAAATAGGCCCAGCAGAACAGAATGGAAGGGGGGAGGGGGGATAGAGGCAAACACACACACACACACACACACACACACACACACACACACACACACACACACACGGGTACCCACATACCACGAACACATACAAATCAAACATAGAGGCATAGAAGGATGCAGGCATGCATGTAGAGAGAAAAGACATGTGGACCATAAGGAATTCAATTTTTGTAACCTGAGAAAGAAAGAATACAGTCGATTTTCAACCGCTCTTATTAAAATCTGATGCCTTTAAAACTTTTTTCCCCCAGTGCGACTCTAAATCTGAGGTGGGTTGAGTTGGAGGTTATGCATCTAAATGTGGCAGCTTCCACAAACCGTCTGTGCACTGAAGTTAAGAGTTTCTTCGTTATATACAGTAAAGCAGCTGAACACAAATGTAGCCTGTGTAGAAGTTTGTTTTTTGTCACATGGTTGATGTGCATACTGCGACATCACAGCTCCATCCTCAGGGGAAATACACAACATTTTGGATTTCATTCAGTTGAAACATTTAACATTATATACTCTGCGAGGAGGAGGAGGAGGAGGAGGAGGAGGAGAAGAAAGAAAAATATACACATAGTGAAAAAAATGTACTTCAGCCGAGGAGGCTCCACAATCCTCTAAACTGAAAAATTGTAATAATAGAAATCTAGATCCAGATCTGCATCAAAATACACAGTGAGAGAAAATCACAGGTGGGCCATTTTTTCTTCTTCTCAAGTTTATATGCTACAGTATCAGTTTATATCCTGTCCTACATTCCTTATTTCTCTCCATCAATTTTTGCCTTCACCATCCTGCTTTTGTTCACTTTGCAAAAGCACATAAAATGCTGCATAAAACAGTAAACAAGCATGTGCATGTACACACAAAAAGTATGGGAATAAAAAATAACACTCACAAACCAACATCCTGTCTCATCCTGACCGACTTGCACTGTCTCCCTCAGGAGAAAGTGTATGTGTGCGTGAATGGATGTGTGTGTTTAAGACCTGTCAACTCTCCCGTTTTTCCCAGGATTCTCCCATATTTTACCGCCCTCTCCCTCAGTTGTGTTTAAATATTTGTTAAATATTTAAGTTGTTGCCTCATGGTGGCTTTCGGATTCGCCGACTGTAACCTTGTCTCAACGTAAGGGTGGGGGCCCAGATCGGGGTACCAGACAATTTGTTGTGTCAACAGGTGTGGTTTAAATTACTGTTGTTACTGCTGCTTAAGTTACATTCAGTTATGTTGTTCATTTACTGACAATGATGCTCAAGCCATAATAGCTGTCATCAGTATAGTCTGGCAGGCCTTAACCTCAGAGGATATGACAGAGGCTGGAATGATATGTGCTCTCAACCACTCCATTCAACAGGCATTATATCACACATGCAAAACACAAATACACACACAAAAGCCAAAACACACACACACACACACTCTCCTTCAGTTTATTCTGCCTTTTCTCCCTCAGTTGCATAGAAACACACACAAATCGTAACATAAAACCAATCAGATAAAATAGGGACTCACACAGTCATTCTTTTCTCTTTTTTATCACATGCTGAAACAGTACCTTTTGTTGAAGAAACAATATGCATTGGCTGCTCTCAAGCAGAACAAGTGCATGGACCAAGGAAAGCGCAGTAGTCAGGGCTCAGAGTATATCTGCCTTTTCTGTTGTTTCTGCTCTTGCACACATTTCAGCAAATTACAACCACCACCATCTCCAGAATACGACACGATGTGAGAGGAGGCTCTTAGGGCTTTCATTGTTTGTATCAATAATGCTTGTGTGACAACATTTGTTTGCTCATGTGTGGGTTTGGATCAGTCAGTAATCTTTTGTAATCTATTGTATTGTATTGTAATTGTAATAATTTTGAGGCTTGAATATAATTCCTGTAAATAAACACAAGTAATATTGATCATCACGCTCCAAAGCACGTTCTTACTTGTGTGTCCTCAGCAGTCAATTATAAAGAAAGTCTGTTAGATTGCTCTAACTCTATTTATCTTGTTTTATTTGTGTTACCAATAATACATTCAGATGCTCTTATATGCGTATATTATTTGTCAACTGTGAAATGTCCCTACGATACAAATCTGAGTCACTTACACAAACACAGCAACTACAGGTTGGTGTATCATCATCATGTTGTTGTAACTTGTAAATAGTGGAATTGATACAAAAAACCTGGAAAAATCTCCTGCTTTCTGCAAAATGCAAACCGATACTCACACTTACACCCACTATATTTCCCTCAATTGTTCCCCTAAGGTCATCTAGGTAATTTACCTCTTGTTCGTGATGATCGGCACCCTCCAGCCTTTAACCTGGCTCAGCTCAGTATCTGACACGTCTATCTGCAGAGGAAGCTTGGGCACCCAGACGGTGAGCTGCAGCTGAGCAGAAAGGTGCAGGTAGGTGAAGTTGACTGTCAAAGACTGCCGACCGCGCATTTCTTTACCGTTCACCAAAACCTGGTCACAGTTTGGGGAAACCTGGAAAGAGGAAAAGAGCAAGAGAGGAGAGAATGCGACTGGTTGAGTTTTGGACAACATGCATGCAGAGTATGACATTTCTACCTGACCTCACAGAGACTTAACTCGGTGATTTCCACAGAAACAGATGCAGCCTCTGTCTGCCTCCTTGTGCATTCCTTAAGCACAGCCTGGAGCAAGTTTTCATCAGAGCTTTCATGCTCTTGCAGCAAATAAGATTTTTTGCCAGTGATTGCTTACACTTTTATTCATCTTGTAAAGCGCTTTGGAACACTGTTTTGCAAAGTGCCCTATAAAGAAAGGTTAATAATATGCTTCTGTAGCTTCTTCCTGCACAGCGGTGGCATTTTGGGTTTGTGAATACCCAGGGAGCTATTGGAGCCGCCGCTAATCTGAAGAAATGTATTAAATGTGCAACATGTAACATTCTAAAGCCTGTAAATCACATCAGGTGCAAGACATTAGTATAATTACACAGAAGAACACCCAAGAGAAAACTGGCAACCTTTGCACTGCATTTTAAAGAATGTGCCGATGGATCTCGGAGGAGATCTTCTCTAAAATATGAAGAGAGCTGGAGGGCAAAGACAAACATTCTCTCTGTGAGAGGAATAAAAATATATTCTAACATTTGAAAAATCATCCAAAATATGGTCCCATTGTTTTCAGTGATTCATATAGAATAACTAATTCATTTCAGATTTCTATCAGATGTTTAACAACACTGATTCAGTCACAGCTCAGCTAACTGTTTGCACTGGTGGAAAATAAGTGAGCACATTTATTCAAAAGCTAGTACAGTTTTAAGGTACTTTTTCCCCTTTGTTGCTTCCCCATTAATCACCTCATGACCCCTGAAGATTTATTTGGTGACCCTTAGAAGGGGCCTGATCCCTCGGCTGGAAACCACTGGACCACATTAGCTTCTGTCACTGTATCTTAAGTAGTCCAAAATAGCTCCACCTTGAACAGCTGCAACAAAATGCTACTTACACATTGTTTCATCAGTATTACTCTAATAGAATGGTGTAATGGACATTTCACTTGTATTGGAGTATATGTACATTTCTTTATAGGTGCTTTCATTCAGGATCTGAGGACCTCTTCTCCCCATGCTTGTCAAACACTGTCACTAGTATCTAGTATCGCAGTGATTTCCGAGTTCATACGCACATGGTGTCTGCTCAGGCACAAGGACACAACAATAATTCATTGAGTTAATTCTCTCAGATGAATCCCAATCATGCAGTGTTAACACGAACATAAAACACAAATTTGTTATCACCAAAACACAACAGACTGAATCTGCTTGAGCGTAAAATCACCCTATATTTATCTCCCAGTTTTCATGGACAGTCAAAGTGTGTGGATAACGTTTCATTTCTCAGCCCGACTGAAGTTTAGTCTTGTCCTTAAAAGTACCTTGTTTTCTGTTTCCATAATTATGGAAATGCGGATATCTAGTTTTAGAACAGCATTATTCAAATTCAACCAAAACTGAAGAGCAAAAAATGAAAGTAGACACTGGATTATTATGGTTGTAGTATTCCAGAAGGTGGACAGCACCCTTACAGACAATCTGACAAGCAGAACAATGGAAAAGCCAAGATTTTAGTCACTTTCATTTTCACCCTGCCTGCTTGTCTGACTGGGTGACCGATTGAGATGACATATTTTGGACCAATCGTCCCACGTGTTTAACCAACAATGGATTCATGTAAGACGGAAACTGATCATAACCCACTGTAGGCAAATTGTTATAGTCGAATGGAATGGAGGAGGGAAGCTAAGTGTAAGGGTAAAGAAAGAGCAGACGTCTCTCAGGGATGGAGCCAAAGACCAGCAAGCGTGCAATAAAAACACCTTTACAACTGTTTAATATCACTTTCACTTTATTCATTTCTAAATGTTTTAGAAGAGAATAAGAAAATGATACGTTTTCTGACTGTAAGACAACACTGAGTCCAATCATCTAAATGTACAACAGGTAAAATCTATGACGACTGTATATAACAAATCATATTAATTGCTGCAAATCTGTGATGAAAATGTTTCCTGTCATTCTGCTTCTCTCTGTCCTGTCCCTCATTATTTCTGATTCTTTTTTTTTAATTTCCACAGCCATTCAGCCACCCCTGGCATAACTTCTCCTCCTACTCTTTCTTTACCCATACACTTACCCTCCCTCCTCCATCGCTCAGTTTTATTCCCTTTTCATCTTTCACACCCTCTTTCATCTCTTCACGCTACACTTATCCCGCACACCTCATTCTTTCTCCCCACCCCGTCCTATTTCACTCTCAGTCTTACATTTAACATGCACTTCTGTTGTCGGACTTTCTCAGTCTGTCCCTAATAGTCTGACTCACTGCCTGTCGGTCTCACCTGTTTTCCCATGTCATTCCTCTTTCTTTTGCAAAGTGCAAATTTCCATGCAGTAGCTTCAGCCCTTCCTTTTCCTCAGTCCTGATCGACATTCATACATTTGCTCTATTCTTAAATGTAAATATAACATTGCTATAGGCAGAATCCAGATTTTTATGTTCTCTATTCAGCTCATTATCAGTATGGTTCTCTATTACTGCACTCACATTTCCTATAAGCAGCTCTTTCCAGAACCAAGATATTTTTCTGAGGACTTCACTTCACACTAATGTAAACAGAGCCAAGGTGGGGTCATACTGCACTCACTTTCAGTGGGATGCTCAGGCTGCTCTGTCTGCCGGGTGTGTAAGGGCTATTCAGACAGAGAGCAAAGTGAGTTTTTGCCTTGCGTCAATCACACAAATTTGGACATTTATGTCTTTATTCATGCCTTAAACAATGCACCAACAGGATGTTAGCTAAAACAGTAGCTGACCAGTGCATCAACAGTGGCTATGGGAGTGTGACTGTTTGATTTCAGTTCAGCCTCTCACTGATCTCAGGAGAAACTCCACTTGTTTGTCTTATGTTTTGTTACTCACACTGAAATACGTTCACCTCTTGCGGACACCTCTTCGCATCTGTGTCTGAACACGCACTACACAAGTGAAAAAGTTTCCTAGCACATAATTAAGTCTAATAACAACTTGATACGCTTGGCCTCTGTTTCTTTCTGCCTCCTAGTGGTCAAAATTAACTTACATTATATGCCTCCAGCCTCCTGCTCAGCATGAGTGATGCTAACTCTAGAGTAAAATATGTAAACATGAGGTTGAGCAACAGCCATCAGCTTCTCTGGTTCCAGAAGTTAGGATGTTTTAGTCATTTAGCAGAAATATCTCATTAAAATATTGAAGATTGGAGTCAGGTTCTGGTTGATTATTGTCAGGCTCAGACTGGATCACGTTCAGAACAGAATTTCCCATCCCCCTGATAAACACAAACAAGCACACACACAGGACCTGCTCACTTTCGTGAGGTATGACTTTTTTTTCTGGCTGCCTTATGAAACCCTTTGATCTCAAAAGAAGTTAACATTTTGTACATCAGAGCTAAACCATTTCCTCTCTATCTCCTCTCACCTTTTAATTTCTTTCAATTTTACTTTCTTCTGTCTGCTTCCGCTCCCCAAACATAAAAGGAAAGGTGCCCAACCCTTCTCCTCACTGCTTCTTCTTTTCAATTTCTCTTTTTATTCCCTCCCTTTAATTTTCTTGATATCTCCCCCAACATCCACTATTTCCCTCTCTTGACCTTCTCCTTTTCTTTTGTCTCCGCCTCGCCCTCCCTCCCCATCGCCTCGTCTGCCTCTTCATCTTCCTCTCTCTCTGAAAACTGATTTACCGCTTGTTAACATCAAAGGGATGTTAGACTGTTGGTGCCTCAAACTATTTCTCCAAATCATTTTTATATTCCAGGTGTAAATCAGTGTGAAAACTGCACTTGGGTTACTGTGGCAGAGTTCAGTTTACAATGACAGTATAAGACAGCAGAAGTCAAGGGAATGCACAAATTCTGCTTGAACTACCACTGCAGCCATTGTCCGCGTCCATCATTTCCACCACAGGTTTGCTGAATTACTCTGCTTGACTTCCCCAAAGGAATGTTTAAGAGAAATCAAGTTTCAGTTCATTTTGTCAGCAGTTGGAGAGTTTGAAGAAAAAGCCTTATAACTTTTCAGTTCAGCCAGAGAGGTTTGACTTTAGAAAATGCTAATTTAATCCTACTTGCACAGAGGGATGAACTCTGAATAGGTTGTTTGCAGATGATGTCACTCCTTTGTTGTGGCGCAAACTGCAGATGGAGAGCCAGAAATGATTTTCTGCACATGAGGACTATTACACACACTCAAAATCCCAATGTTTTGCATTGTTTACCGTTGCTCAGAACCGAGAAATCACGATGAGCAGCTTTTATTAAGTACCAAAAGCTGTTCCTCATAAGGATGAAAAATGCAAGAAATTTACCGAAAAACGCCGGCAAATATGGCTTGTTAACTGTCTGCGGTCAGGAGGGGTGGAGTCTGATAATAGTGGAAATGGTATAACATTAACTATTGTTTTAAATCTATGACAATACATTTAAAGTAATAGCTACGAGCAACATGACAAACACTTGTTAAATCAGCGTGAACAACAGTGTCACTAAAGACAGGTGAACTTAAATAATGTACCCTGTCTTGTTTCGCGACGATCCACGTCTGCTTTCATTTGTGTTCTGGGTTTCATTTATTTTTTTTGCTTCTGTTTGGTTTTGTATTCACAGCCCTCATCGTCATTTTTGACTGCAGCTGACAACTGTCTTTGGTGAAAAAGCTATAAAGATTGACTATAATCTGCACTACTTTCCCACTATCCAAGACCAGACAAAGTTGGCGCATAGCTGTAGAAGTTTAGCCGTTTAGCTGTAGAAGACATTTTGTTCAGGGGTTTATTGAGACTAAAAACAATTACAGAAAGAATTACATTCATCAGGTGGACAGAAACAAGACTCCAAATGAATGCTAATGTTGATTTGTATCTGCTTAATGTGTAAATAAACACCTGTTTAACATGCTTTCCATTGAAGCTTCAGAGATGATAATATGTCAGCATTGTGATCACAGCTTGTTTCTGTTGGCCCAAGTGGTCATAAATCAGTTATTACAGGTTTAAAAACAATAGCATTGGGGAAATTAATCACACAACTGACAGCAGCTTCAGCTGTTTATAGCTGAATGGTTAGCTGTGTAAGTGCCTTGTTAAAGGTTAAAAATGTTGGAGTTATAAGTTGCTTTTATCACCCACCTTTTCAACTTGTGCAGAGACAGAAACTGCACAAATATCTTTTCCATTTTTCTCTTCTCGCAGCTTTTTGTTCAGTGTCATTGTCTGCCCCATTTTTCATTCTCATTTCCTTTCCCCCTCCTCTTTTTTGTTACATTTAAATTCTCTTTTAACTCCTCATAGATTCTCTTTGCTGTATTATTTGTGTTTGTGTGTGTGTGTGTGTGTGTGTGTGTGTGTGTGTGTGTGTGTGTGTGTGTGTGTGTGTGTATGTGTGTGTGTGTGTGTCCACATGGCACAGAGCTGTGGAGCAAAGTGCCAAAATAGACTCATGAGAGCTGCCAGACACATGATGTGGAAATGGCGACACACACAAAAAGAATTAATGCATGAATCCTAGCAAACACAGACACACAGCACAAACATACACACAGCTGGGGACCAGCGATGGAAGAAGGATTCACATGCTCTACTTATGTAAAAGTAGAAATACCACACTATAAAAATACTTCATTAAAAATAAATGTTCGGTATAAGTTAATGTACAAAGGTACTGGCAACAAAATGTTCTTAAGGTATCAAAAGTAAAAGTATTCGTTATGCAGAATGGCACATGTACTGGATGACTACTGTTGATGAATTAAGTGTTACTCATATGAGCAGTATAGGAATCATTTGACATTTTGGGAAATTTGCCTATTTGCTTCCTAGCAGATAAAAACACTGGTGGCACTTATATCTGTTTGTCAGTTAGCTTAGCTTAGCACAGGGACTGAAAACAGGGGGAAACAACTAGCCTGGTTCTGCCCAAAGGTAACAGAATCCGCTTACCAGCACCCCCAAAGCTCACTAATTAACACTTTATATCTTTATTTGATTTGTACAAAAACTGAAGTGTAACAATGACAATTAGCCATTTTACAGCTAGGCTACATGGCTCCTAGCTCTCGCTGTATCAATCTTATCTGAAATGCATTCATAAGTGGCAATCTCTCCCTTTCTGAAAACAAAAAAACACCTTGATTTCAGTGGACTAAGTTTCAGGACAGATTGCTTCATGCATCTGGCGTTTTCTCTGTTTCTGCCACACAGGGTAATGGATAAAATTTTAATGGTCCCCGAAGAGCAACAGAGAAGAATAAAATAGAAACTTTCACATTAACAATGTTGACATTAGATTTTCCCAATGGAGCCTGAAACAACTTCTAAATATGAGAGACCAGTCACATTCAGTTTAGACAGCGGGACACAAACTTCACATGAAGGTTGTGACTTCAAAAAGCTTTATATCATTGCGGTTACAAAAAGCCTCATGAATCCTCTAAAATAATAAACACAAATTTACCTTTAAAATTTAAACATGAGGAAAGTTCAACGTGTTGGAATGAACATTTGAGTGCTGACTATTTAATAGCTTAAAATGGAAGGATTAGAGTCGGTTATTATTATTTTAAATGAACTGTCATTACTACCTGCTCTGCTGTTACTGTTATGTTTTTGATAATTGGAAAGAAGAAAGAAATATGGATCAGAAATATGAAGAAGTGTGGAGGGCTGCTATCACACAGACACGCAGTATAAGACACAAACACACACATAGATTGTAGCGTATTGGTGTTTTTGCAAGTAAACAGCTGAGTTGGAGGTTTGAGGACACTGAAGAATGGATTTAATCTCTCTGTTTCTGAGGAAGACAGAGAGAAAGAGAGAGAGAGAGGGAGAGGGCAGGACAAACCAGAGTGGGAACGAGAGGGAGCAAAGTGAGAAAGAAATTGAAGAGACAGAGAGAGGTAAAAGAGGAGCAAAGGAAAAGCAGGGAGAAAAAGTAGCAGAGAGAAAGTAAAAGTGTGGATCTCAGCAGATAGGACTTGTTGAAAACACGGAGGCCAGAAAAACTGTCTTCACCTTCATCAAATACCACAAGCAACACCACAACAATTGTACAAACCTCCACAGACATTTGCCGAAAACTTTCCTAACTCCTCAGCAGCAATTCAGGCAAAAACAGACAGAAGGCTCCACTGTTTAGATCATGTTTTGATAGAAAATAGCTGCTGAATCCTGTTCACATTTTTACGACTTTAAAAGCAAACAGCAAACAGACACAGTCACACACACACACACACACACACGCACGCGAGTGCACAGAGATGCTATATGAGGAAAAACACACATAGTTTTAAAGCTGTTTTATATTCAGTATTGCTCTATAAGAAACATCCTCGACCACGTTACGGTCAGGTGCCTTTGTTGGCACATTTTCAGCCATCTTGATAACCCACATTTGAATTCTCTCAAGTAGCTACCACAAGTGGAGCATACTTTGACTTCTAATGATTGGCCTGCAGATTAAAGAGGATATTATGCATGCAAGGACCTCTGACCTGCAGACCTCCGGCTTGTTTCAGAGGAAATGACATGTTTTATTCTTGCCTTTTGTGTAGAGGTTAATTGATGGCCGTGCTTCGATATGATGTGCATGAACATACAGCCGTTTCAAGTCTCACTTCTCATGGTGCGCTTGTCAAACCACCTGCTGCTGTTTTGCTGCCGTCCCCCAAAGGAACCTTGCTTGCTCGTTCAGTGTCAGACCTCAAAAGCGGTGATTCTGCTGGTTGAGAGGCACCTGCAGTTCATGCTAAATTACATTGTCTCAACCACTGTTGCCACCAGGCATTTACCATTTCTTAAGATATTTCAGACCAATGCAGTGACTTTATTCTTGAATGAATGTTGCATCAAATCAAATCAAAGCTCTTTTTGGACTGTGAGGGACAATGTGTTGACTTGCTCTGGCAACACAGTGTGTATGCACCCTTGAGCTGTACAACATATGGTTCCCTAGTTCTAAGAGGCTTGAGGATAGAGATGCTTTGGGTTCTTGGACTTTCTTTCACTTGTCAAGTTCTGCTTTATTTGCGTTCGAGTTGCCACTTCTGCCTTCAAACACAACTTCCCACAACGCGTCCGAGTTACAGGTTGACTGAATCTATATTACAAAAATGCGAGCCTACATACACTCTTTAAATCACCTACATTGTGCTTCTCTGTGCCTGTTAGTGTATGTTATTATCAGATGTGAAGTTATCAACACAAATGGTCAGTTTTTCTATATTTTGACCTATTGAACAGTGAGTATTTGACCATTGAACCGTCTGAGTGAGCAAACATTATTCTCTGACCCTGACTTAATGTCCTCCACCTTTAAACTGCTTTTGAATCCTACTCTCATCCAAGCAAAGAGCAGATACACTGTGGCTTGACCTGTCCTTATATCTACATTGCATCTGCTTAGGCTGACCAACTGGCTGGTCTTACTGGCTTGGTCAGCTTCATCTGAATGCAATGGACCAGCAGCCAGAAATGTTCCACTAGTCTTAGAACTGCTAACTTCCCTGGTATCATAAACTTTTCCAAGCGGGAATTATGACCCTCGACCTTAAAAAGATCATGGTGTCAATATGAAATTGTTAGAATGCAGATAAATCTACGGGGTCATCAGATGGGCATCTTCTCCATAATTCGTTGGGCCCACAACACTGAGAAGCTCAACAGGGTGTCGCAGCTTCACAGATCCACCCCTTTCTTTAACTGCACCCATTTAGCTATGGGTGCAGGTAAAGCTAGCTATATCCACATCACAAGCTAGTATTACCAGCTAACATCATGCTGGCTAACACCACCTGCTAACATTACATGTTACCATCAGTGGCAGCTTGTTGCTTCACTCACCATACAAACACTTGTGCCAACATCACCTAAAAAATAGTGTGTTTTTTTATTCTATTAAAATTTGTCAGCATTTCTGAAAGGTGGGATGAATCTTTAACAAACTGATATCGGCAGGGTTTTAATGGCTTCACTTCTTGCAACTATTATCAAAGATGTGCTCAGCTCACAGTAGGTGAGAGGTTTTTTTCTGCAAGTCAGAGCTTGAAGCAGTACCTCAGCACACAAGACAGTGAAAAAGGAAGTTGGAGGGAAGAGGTCTGGATCACAGTTTTTAATGAGTTGCAGCATGGTGCACCTTTGTGGCATGTTGTGAAAGACTTAAACTTTAACTGTGTGTTCTTTGGCAACCTAAAACCTACCAAGAGAATGAAAAACAAAACAGTAAACAGTCTTGGAGCTCTCCTTTTTATGGTCTGTGGTGCTGCATAAACTAATACTCAGGCTATGGAATAAGCTTTTAGCATATTACACCCCCCTTCCACTTGACTCCCCCTTCGCTTCCTCAAAAACCTACTCAAAAGTACTGAAACTCAACCACCCACTCACCCCCATTTACCGGCGATATCCCCAAGCTCAGTCATTTATTTAAATCCATATTCATCTCCCTTCAAGCTAAGTGATTTATCTGAATTTACAGTTACTTCTCTCTCTGTCTTCCGTCTATCTCCTACTGTGTTGGATTTTCCCTATTAGTCTCTCTCAGATGTATATTTTCTCCCTGCAACACAATCCATCCATCTCTCTCACTCTCAGATTTCATCTTGCAATCTTTTTCTCTGTGTGTTTCACACTCTCCCTCCTTCTCTCTCTGCCCATTCCACTTGTTCTCTGCCTCAGGCAATCCAATCCATCTGACTTTAAGAATCATATCATCCAATCAGGGCCCACTTGGTAGACAGGGGCGGGCCCTGAGGGACAAACTAACCAACTCTCTGATGGGATTAGACTTCCCACCTGTCCGTCATTTAAGAAAGCCCACACCAGACCAATCGCCTCTGCACATAGTTTCATATGGCTGTCATTTAGGTACGTGGTTTTGTTTTCCGCACACGCACGCACGCACGCACGCACGCACGCACGCACGCACGCACGCACGCACGCACGCACGCACGCACGCACGCACACACACACACACACACACACACACACACACACACACACACACACATGTTGTGTTTATATCACTTGTGGGGACATTACATAGATTTACATTCATTTCCTGGAGCCTTACCCTAACACTAACCCTAACCATAACCACTATTTGCCTGTTCCTAACCCTGTACCTAACCTAACCTTACCTAACCTGTAACCCTATCCTCAGTCTACATTAAGGGGACCTGCATTTTGTCCCCATAAGGGAGGTCAGTCCCAACAATGAGACTGTGTAAACAGATATTTGTCCCCACAACATGATAAATACCTGGTCTCACACACACACACACACACACACACACACACACACACACACACACACACACACACACACACACACACACACACACACACGGGCACCCATTAGCAGCCTGGAGCCCCATATATTATTCTGATTTGGCTTGGATAATAGACAGCTCATGGACACACACACACACACACACACACGCACACACCCACACACACACACACACACACACACACACACACACACACACACACACACACACACACATACACACACGCAGAGTTTAGCAGCATATCACTAGGCCTGTCATTTTGAATTTGGAAAAGGCATGAGTGAAATGCTCTCTAATGGCCATTTGCACTCTGCTTTTCTCCACAATAAAACTGTCTAATCAAGTGAGGGAGAGAGAGAGAGAGAGAGAGAGAGAGAGAGAGAGAGAGAGAGAGAGAGAGAGATGAATGGAGAAATACAGAAAGAGAGTTACGAGAAATTAAAGAGAGAAAGCAGCCAGAAGGTGACATGAAAGATACAGAAAGAGAGAGCAGGATAAAGGGGTACATATAAAAGTAAAAAAGACAAAGAAAGACAGAGAGGAAGATGATGATATGAAGAAATGGGAGCTGATAATCATAAATGATGGCTTTTCATTTTATTGGGTGGGATTTTTATTTTTGGAATTAGAAAAGTTGGATGGAGCTGGCAAAATCTTGGTTAGTCTTAGAAGTTAAAGTCCTGGCGTTGGTACTTAAACTCAGTATGAAATAGCAATGCAAACACACTTGGTAAATAAATAATGAGCATGTGTATTTACTGGAGGTTTGAATCTTGGTTGGAGTGCAAGCCCCAGTATGTTTACTGGTTTGTTTTGAAATGACAGACAACACATTTAAGTGTGAATTACAACATTATGCTTTAGGTTAAACTCTACACTTTCTCAAGGTAAGGGGACCTTTGTGTCATGTTTACAATACTAAACAGTTGGTTAAGGTCGTGGTTATGGACTGTCAGTTCGAAATACAAACAAACAAACAGCTGTCTCAAGCATTAAAGTCATATGTTTTGTTGTCCTCCTTTCCTCCCCTCATAAATTACTACAGCTGCTTGAGGGTTTTGTTGCTCGAACATAAACTTGTCGTTTCGGGGCACTTCCTGAAACTGATGCTGTTGTTTTTCTCAAGAGGACAGTCTTATAATGACATGAGGTTGGTAGGCTTGGCACAAAAAAGTGGCTCAGTTTTTCAGCACACAGTTAATTCAGCTGTTATTAAATTTGCGTCAGAACAGTAACATGCTCAAAACTAATCATTAGATTTCATGAAAGTGTGCCACGTAAGATTTCAGCAACACGCCTCACTGGTATTTGAAAAGTATGTAATTCATTACATCCATTGGATGGAAACATTTCTGCAGCGACGGAGAGAAGGAGACAAAAAGAGATATCATTGAGAGGAGAGGTGATAACGACCTAGATAGAGAGAATGACAGAAAATATATATTGCTACAATATAATAATAATAATAATAATAATAATAATAATAATTGCCCGTTGACAGCTGGGATAGGCTCCAGCCCCCCCCGCAACCCCGAAAGGGATAGGTGGTTTAGAAAATGGATGGATAATAATGATAATTTGAAGAATCACTCGAATCACTCACTGAATTTGTGTTTCTGAAATAGATGTATACTTTCCTTCCTGCAGTTTTCATCTCCACATCTGTCCTCTTGAGGAGGAATATGGGGAATATACATTTCATGTCACGCTAACAACAACATAACACCACAATAATCAGAAGAAAAAGTGGCATTTATATTGTAAGAGTGATAAAATGACTAATGAATGACTAATTGGCGGTCCACGGCAGATCAACTGGACTAACAACACAGATGTCCTGTGCAGGAAGGGCCAAAGTGGTCGCCACCTGCTAAGAAGACTGACATCCTTTGAAGTATGTAGGACACTGTTAAAAACATTTTATGACTCTGTGGTGGCATCTTCAGTTTTCTACACAGTGGTCTGCTGGGGCTGTGGGAGCCTTGACAGAAAAAGACTGAACAAACCAGTCAGGAGAGCTGGCTCTGCTCTGGACTGCCCTCTGGACAAAACCGAGGAGGTGGGTGAGAGAAGGATGTTAGCCAAGCTGACATCAATCATTGACAACCCATCCCACCCCCTGCATGAGATGGTGGGGGCCCTGAGCAGCACCTTCAGCAGCAGACTGCTGCATCCACTCTGTAAGAAGGATCGCCATCACAGGTCCTTCATTCCGACGCTCAGACTGTTCAACTCTAGCATTGTTCAGTGTACTGTGTTTACATACCTACTGTTTGCACGACTGTGTGATTTTATGTTGTCAGCATCTTGCTATTACATCCATGCAACATCTTGTGCAATGTGACATATTTTCTATTTCCATTTTTATATACATATATGTATTTTTTATCTACTGTGCAAAACACTGTACTTAATCATCTTACCACGTGCGCTTATTTTTTTTCCTTAAGCAATATTATTTTTTAATGATCCCACCCTTTTTGTACATAATGTATATATAGTTGATTTTTTATTTTCTATTTTTTATTCCCTTCGGTGTCTCCTTTCATATTCCTGATACTATTGCTGCTGCCTGTAACACCCTAATTTTCCCTACAGGAGATTAATGGCATTATCTTATCGGTTCTTATCTTAACTTCACCCATTCAGATCAAATGGCCAACACAGGTTTAATCTGGCTGTTTTCTCTGTTACATTAAACTCTAGAATTCTTGCACAGGCCTGTCAACTCCGTTTTTTACTATCCTCTCTACGGTCTCTCTCCAATAAGACAATGGAAAAGTAGTTTATAATATCTCGCTTCACTTCAAAGGCTTTCTCTCTTCGAGTCTCTTTGACTCTCCTGTCGTTGTCAGGGAGGCCTACAGGGCTTTAGGAAAACGCAGGAGGGTTTTCTTGGTGTGGGCTCGTATTTGTATGCGTGTGTGTCTTTGTATGTGTGTATTGGAGGGTAGTGATGATTTATATTTTTTTCTAGAAAGTTGCCAGCCCTGTGTGAATTAGTATGCTTATTAGCATAGGGATATAAGTCAACACTGGCCCCAATATGTCCATTTGTATGGCCCTATTGTGGCCTAGGTGTGTGTGTGTGTGTGTGTGTGTGTGTGTGTGTGTGTGTGTGTGTCTGTGTGTGTGTGTGTGTGTGTGTGTGTGTGAAAGGGGTGCTTCTTAAGTGTTCGTATTTGCTGTTGGAGTTGGAGTCTTTTTGCTTATTTCTGACACTCTATTAAATTCATATTTAAATAAGGCTACAACAGTCACTGCAGCACAATTCATGCATTCTTTCCTCTGTCCCGCATTAGCGTTAACAAATTCTTACACAGAAGAATTAAATTAGGTAAGTTTATATATTGTAAAAGATATGCTCTGCAGAGTGTCCAGTGAAGGGCTGGACCTGCCTGATTTTACAAATAGCTGTAATAAAACTGTGGAAATGTTGGTGGGAGAAAATTACAAAAGGTTGTTATACTTTTCAGTAGTAACCAGGTCAGCCCCTCATACTCTGTACAGTTTGACTGCCCAAAAAAAACCAACACATAAGGAGCCACAGTACAGCAGTTGTTCAGTTAGCATGTCTTGAACCACTTCAACATCAACTTTTTCTGCATGTTATCCATGCAGTACATGAAACCATGAAACCAGCTGACCGTCGTGGCTCTAGTTTGGAACATGCAGTTTGAATGAATGAGACAGCGGCTTTTCTTGTCTGTGTGCGGTAGAAATGTTGATGCTATAGATGTTCAAGAAACAGAGATGGGTCCAAAACTTCTGCTGGCTGCCAAACTGTCACTTATACAAAGATTAACTGAACATTTTTCTAAATAATGTGTTGAATAACACATTAAATCTAACCTGATCATGTGAGACCGTCACACAGTTGAGTAATCCAGGCATTTAGTTCATCAAGCGAGAGTCTTTTCATGGAGCTAAGCACGCTGGTGATTACCTGCTGGTACTGTGCCTGTTTTTGCCTGCTCAATTTTACACGATATAGTTTCATAACACTTAGTGAGAGAGGTTTTAGTGGATGTAAACACTAGCGGTGTAATGCTGAATAGGCCAGACGCTCGACCTCTGTGAAAGTGGTTCAACAGCCTGGCCTTTCTAATGTTAATAGCCCTGCAGTGGATGCCAAAGTCTGGCTGCTAACAAGAGAGCGGTGCAGTGGGAAAAGCAGCAATACTGCAGTTGATCGAGACAATCTCTCTCTCTTGCTCTTTCTCTGTTTCTTTCCTCCTCCGTGTTTTCACTTCTCAACTTTTAAATAGGCTGAGTGCAAAAGGGGACGTGGTAAACATGAGAAAGAAGGGCAGAGAAAGAAATGGCTAGAGAGTGAGGCAATTTAGGGACTGACTAAGAGACAGCATCAAACTGTTCAGGCATCTGATCAGGATGCCTCCTGGATGCCTCCCTGTGGAGCTATTCTAGGCATGTCCAACTGGGAGGAGACCCCGGGGCAGACCCACAACACAGTGGGGAGATTATACATCCAGCATGAGACGGCCTCAGGATCCCCCAAGAGGAGCTGGAGGACACGGCTGGGGGAAAAGGACATCTTGGACGCTCTGCTTTTCCTTTAACCTTAAACTGAACTGGATAAGTGGTTGGCAACTATCAGCGGACTGATGTTTCACTGAGTGGAGAGGAGGAGGGAGCACTACCCAGCAGACTGTCTCTCTAAATGAGCATGCTGATGTTTTATTGATGAAGAGCCATACGCGTAAGCATCTTGAAATACATATCAGACTTGTGTTTCATGATGCGTGGCCTCATGTCTCATTTTCCGACTGCATGTAAACACTCTCTTCTCTCAGCGCGTTTCTTTCTTTTTCCAGTTCTGTATCTATATGACAAAGCCACATGAATTACTGCTCTTTCACTGTTTTTCATCATCTCACTCGCTCACTTGCTCTGTTTCTCTCAGGTTTACTTAAAACTTTGCATGTCTCCTTTGTCAGTTTATGTGTGTGGGTCCAGGCATGAATGCATGTATGGGCCAGAAGATACTAAGCAGCGCAACACACAACCCATGCACAAAGTTACTTACATTCATTTTTTGGAGACTCTTCCTAACCTTACTCTACCCTTAGCCGAAGTTTTCACCCTAACATTTAATCATTTATGTTATGGGAACTTGTGTTTTGTCCCCAAAAGAAAGACAAGTCCCCAGTGTGACTGTGTAAACAGATAAATGTCCCTACAACATGACTAATACATGTGCACACACACACACACACACACACACACACACACACACACACACACACACACACACACACACACACACACACACACACACACACACACACACACACACACACACACAGAGTGTATGTAAAGTACTAGATTTGAGTACATCTGTAAAAGGTAGCAGCAGATGACAGACAATAGATCTTTAAATGGATTCCAAGTAGTCTTTTCTTTTAGGATTCATTCACTTGTAAATGATATGCAGTGATGCTTCAGGAAATGTAAAGTGTCACTTGTGTTTGCCATAGATGTTCGCTACAGCACAGCTCTAAAAGCAGCTAAACCCTGGGGCTTTTACCCAGTTTTACCCAAAATGAATTAACCACCACAGTTTAAGCATTGAATACACGTGCAAATATGTAACTTTCGTATTATATAACCACTCTGTGAATGTTAAGATGTGGCTCTTTTTCATAACGTCCTGTTACAGCAGAGAGGAACCTGCAGGCTTGATGGACATTTACGTTCTGTGGGCTCAGGTTGGGTTTGGACAAAAAAATATGAACTTTGAAAAGTTGCCAGTTTCTCAGACTTCTTAGACTTTTTGGTGTTTTTTCACATCAAGACTGTGAGAGGCTAGTTTTGATCAATTAAGCAAATGGTCGCTGTGACTGCTGGCCAATAAGAGCTAACAGTTTGCTCACTTGTTGCTTCACCAGGGTGGATTTATAACTGTGAACAGTGCACCAGCATGTCTGTGTGTACATTGAAAGAAAGTGTGTGTTTTCATGTTGAAATATTGGCTTTGGGCTTCACGCCAGACGTGGGCCAGTCCAGCTTCTGCTGGACTGAAGCAGAAATTACTTCATCTGGGACAAGCAGGGTCAAAACTTCAGGCCTGTGCGGAACTTTAATTCCTAAATCTTAATCTTGTTTTCAGTTGCACTAAACTGTCTTGAAGGTAAGGAACTTTAAAATCAAAACATAATCTTTAAATGATTCATTGTTGACCACTTTTCTTATTATTGTAACCCCCCCCCACACACACACACACACACACACACACACACACACACACACACCTGAAGGACAGCTAGCAGCAGTGCTGTCTGGGCTGCACATGTGTGCCAGAGATGGCAACATGGCTCCCACAGGAAATGCAAAATGAATGCATGGCAACAGCTGCCACAATGTAAGGGTGAGAGAGCGGGGGAGAGGTGGGTGGACAGAGGGGAGCATGTGCGTTGGAGAGGGGGGCTGTGGCAGCTGCAGCACCCCCACCTGCTGACCGGAGTGAAACACAATGCCTCTACCTCAGCTTAAAGTTCAGGGAGCTGCTTGACCAAATGGGCCACAGCAAATTAATGATACAGAAAAAAAGCATTGCCTCACTTTAAACAATCTCAGAACAACTAAGAAACAGGCTCTAGAGAAAGAAGGGACACAGTAGTGAGAGCTAGGCTCCATGTTATCTGTGCAACCTCAGGTGTATATGTGCAGAATTTACACAGGTTTGGTGTGTATTTGTAGTCAAACCGTCTCCACTACCTTTTGACCTTCATGAAAGTGATTGCCGTGAATTATGGCCAGTGCATGCAGTTGTGTTTGGAGGTGTAACACATGGCATCACCCTACTTAAGTTATCAATATGTGGGATGTTTGTGTGTTTATGCGATTTGCAGCTGTGTATTTTAGCATGGTAATTAGCAGCTAATTAGTTATTGATTGAGGCCAGTATATTTTATGGAGGTGAGGGGACGAGTGTGACACGGGGCACAGCATAGCGCCTCAGCCATAATTCGCCCACTGCCACACACACACACACACACACACACACACACACACGCACACACCCTTAGTCCTCCCCCTCCCCCCGTAATATTTCATTCTCTTTCTCTCACATGAGATGACTGTTTTACCCCTCTCTCTTTCAATGTCCGTTTAGACATTTTTAGCACCTGATCAAACCAATTTCTTATCCTGCTATAGGATAAGATCAATTCACTCCAGATTTGAATGGCTGCAATAAATGAAAAACAGGATTTTTATGCAACACTTAGTGAGACAGAACAAAGGTGGGTCTGCTTTTGGCAACATTAGCATTACAGACCCAACAAAGGACAAATAATATTAAGACAAACTTAATTAAGCTTCACAGAAATCTGCTTATTCCACAGCAGCCTCTTTGCTGCTGGCTGTTGTTATCGATACAATCTGATGTTGAGACCAATTCAGTTTGTCACTGTAGATCTTATATATATATATATATATATATATATAAATAAGACCCTGTATGAGAACACCCTCTATGATTATATCTTATGAAAATGCCATTCTGGTAAATATAGCCGTGACCCCACTGTAAACTCTTGTAGGACTGGATATGCTCCTTCTGTTGCAACTAAAGCCAAACCTGATCAAATATCTGTGTGCGTGCTGACTGACAGAATTCTGAATATTCTGCCTATGCAGTCGATAAAACTGCGGACATAATGATGCTTTTAAGGAAGAAACAAAATTCCTTTGTATACACTTCATCATCATTTTACATAATAATGCCTGCGGAGATTAGAAAACTATTTGTGCTGACCTTTTTGTGTATTAAAAGATTTTTTGCATCATATTTCCTATACTGCACAATAGCACACTACTAGTTGCTAATCCTTTTTTCCGATCACATATATTACTAACAACTAAAAAATGGGCTCACAGTCGCAAGGTGGATGCAGGAGAAACGTATGACAGCAGACGTCTGCACTGTGACTGTATGCTGTGGTGACAAGTCCTCCAGTGAAGCAGTTTTTCACTTCCTGGAAATTTTTGTCGCTGAGCAATCTGCTGAACATTTTATGGGGAAGCACTGGGGAGCATTCGAGGCTATGCTGATTTAACAACGAAATCTCTTTCTGTGGAAAGAGAGTGTAAGAACTGAATCACTGGAGGTCTAAAAATCATTTTAGACCCCCTGAAGGTCGCAGCTCCCACAGATATATGTCTTTGGGTGTTGCTAATGGTCTGGTCTGATGTTGTGCACTTCAAATCCATGGCTATTTTCTAAGCCTGTTACTGCTAAATGGAAAAATGTGTGAGTTTAGCTGTGTGTATGTGTGTGTTTGTGTGTTTATGACCTCCGTCTTTAATCCACTTTACCTTTAATTTCCTTTCTGGGCTCTCAAACGACCCAAGGCACCTGGAAAGAATGCTCTCCCAGTTTCTCTCCTCTCCTACCTCGACCTCCTCTTCTCTTCTTAATCACTCGTAACTCATTTTCACCTCATCAGTCCATTCATTCAAGTCAACCTCACTCACACCCTCATCTTCATTTGTGGTTTTAATTATGTTGCTTTTAACTACAACTTGTTCAAAATTTTCGAATTATAGCATACTGAGGTCATCTCCCCTGTCAGCATTCACAAAGGAAAAAAATGCTCTGACATCACTGTGGAAATGTATTTATGCGTGTAATGAAATTTTATTTTCAAGCTCCCCAACCAAAAGAAGGTGAGAGGCCAGATTCAGATGAAGAACATCACTTAAATAGTTGTTTGTTATTCTGTGTCTTGTTCCCGAGCAGCATTCTAAAAGACAGGAACAGAAACTTAGATTTTCAATCAATACAGCCCACGTTTCAGGCTTTATTATTATTTCAAATATGTTTTTGAAATTCCACAATCATGCTGTATCTGTGTCTTGCAGTAATCAGGGGTTGTTTGGTTGCGACAGACTGCTGAGAGGGTTCATTGGTTAATAAAGGCAAACTTGATTCACTTGATTAGCTGATTTATGAAAAGCAATTACATCACTTAGTTGACACTTTTATCCAAATCAACTCCTAATGCCATGATTGCATGTTGTTTTGTTTTGCTCACCCCATGGTTGATTCTTTGCACTACCCACAGAATTACACAGGACTACTGAGAAGATACAGAATGAAATAAATAACCTCAGGTGACTGTAATTATCCATTATTCACATCCATTCAGAAGATTAAAAGATGGTGAATAGATGGCCTTCTTAAAAAAGAAATACTTCATTTTTTCTGTTGTCAAAAGAGGATGCTGAGTTATTGGACGAGTGTGTTCTTACAAAATACATGTATATACACTAAGGAAGGAGTTTAAACAGTCAAGAAATTATTCATTTTTTAATTCAGCCAGGCACCAGCTTCACACCTTTAACTCCATAGCAAAGCACTAAGAATCTATTTATTTGCCAAGAGCCATAAATTTACAGGAAATTGTCCTTATGACTTTGATGCATGTACATAGACAGCTCCCACAGTGACCAAGAGTAAGTACAGAGTGGGACACATAACAGATAGACTTTACACTGACTGCAAGAGCACTGAACATAGTACATACCATCCAACATGTGCTCTGTATATACAGATCTAATTGTCAGTTCTGGAGGAACATGAATGAGAACAACATGCAAAGACATAACTGCCCTGAGTAAGTTTAAATGAGTTTGGATTAGTTTTGCTCCCGAGGCTTTAAGTGGCTTTAAGACTGATCTCGATGTTATGAATAGCGTGTCACAGTACAAGCAACACTTGCCGGTAACAGGATGTAAAATCAAAATAAAGTATAATAAAAGTTGCACTGTTGACCTGCGAGGGAGCAGAGGGATTTGGTGTCACAAAAACCTGCTTATCAATTTCTTTATTCTCTGACGACATTCAAAGTTGCTTGTGTGCTGATTAAGACAAGAAAGATTGCTTTAAATGCATGTAGTTAAAAAGCAGGACGGGGAGTCCACCAATAGTGTCCCCCATAGTGTAATAAATACAGGTATAAAAAAACAAAAAAATTGAATCACAAACTTATCGATTGATTGATTGATATAGCCGTTCTGCCCCCTGGTGGCCATCAGGATTCAGGCTTTCTCCCTCTCCTCCATCTCAAGTCTTGCACCTCTTTTATATTCAGTGCAGTGACAGCATGGGCTCACCACCTTAAAACACTGTCCTTCTCTGTTTCTAAATGTGATGTGCTCTAACACCTCCATCGACAAGAATAGCTTTACAACCTTCAGAAACCAACACCCAACTGATTGATGTCCACTTAAACTATGATAAAGCACTTCCTTTAACCATAGTGTACCCTTTCATCTGTTCCCAAACTTTAACTGAGCTGCGGAAGACACAAAATAAGAAACTCTGACTCAAAGTGTGGAGGAAGGAGGAGGAGAAAGTTGCAAGTGAATGCCTACAAGTGTGAGAAGTGCAACAGTCAGTGTGTGTTCATCTATGTTAAATGAAACTGTTCTTACGTGTGTTGCTGTTTGTTTGTTTTCTTGTTAATTATCAATGTGTGTATTCATTGTTTTAACTGTACTCTTGGCTCTCATCTTTGGAATTGAGGGCATGTCCCCTATAAGTTTTCAAGATTTAAAATAAAGGTTGACTGAATTAATTACTCAGTTATGAAGCATCAGGACATAAATTATCATGTAATTCCTAAGTAGGAATGTAAACTAAAGCCAACCACTTCTTCAGGTCCTCATCAAATATCCTCTAAAGTCCTGACAAAGATATACAGTAAGTACACATAATGCCTTTCCAAGGACAGAGAGACGTATGTGTGTGTGTGTGCGCATGTGTATGTGTGCATGCATGTGGGATCACGTAGGCGCGTGTCAAACTCTGCGACCGGTTCATTAAATAGCACACAGATCGATTCTTAATCTGCTTTGTATCTGTCTGAACACATGCACCCTAAATCTCCATCAAACATGTGTTCAGATAGACACATGCACACACACACACACACACACACACACACACACACACACACACACACACACACACACACACACACACACACACACACTCCTCCATCATGTCCGAACCTTTTTGTCTTCCTCTTTGTCAAATTCAATTACTGACGACATCACTAAAGGAATCTCCACATGAACCAATTACTGCTCAAATCCCCTGGGTGTGTCTGTGAGATGATCTGTGCGTGCATGTGTGTGTGTGTGTGTGTGTGTGTGTGTGTGTGTGTGTGTGTGTGTGTGTGTGTGTGTGCGTGCGTGTGAGAGCAATAATATGAAACAAGTATGATGGAAAGTGTGCATATGTCCATCATGCAGGAGAACTGGGACAAAAGCATGTATTGGCTTTTGAGTTATGTAATTACAGCACAGTGTTGGGGTTTAAAGGCATGAATGTTTGTGTGTGTGTCTGTATGGTCCATGTTGCGTGTTCAAGTGTGTGTAAACTGACCATTCGCTAAGCCTTGATCTTCTGCTCTCTCTGGGCTGTGTATGGTCAATATGCACCCTAGGACCAATGAGGGCTGTCCACCCCTATTCATTTTGAAAGAGCAATGGCCAATGGGGAAACTACAAGGTTAGATGGACCAATGATGTAACTTCATCAAACAATGAGGTTAAAGCTGCATGTCCGAGGAAACTGTTAGCATCTCGAGCTGATGATCGACGTAGAAAACAAGTTATAAAGACACAGAGTAAAGCTAGTTTGTGCTAGAAGTGGAAACCCCAAAATCATGCAGGACAAAGCTGTTAATGTTACTGGCTTAGCTAACAGGCTAACCCCAGCTTAGCGAACGGTCAATTGTTTCTAGTCAGGGATGTAGATGTTAAGCCGGTGGGATATCGTCCTGTGATGAGCATGTTTGATGTTGTTGATGTTTGATGCCTTTCCATTTACCTTTCTTTTCCCTCTCGCCTCTTTCTTTTAGGCTACTTTGTCTCTCCCTCTCCTTTCCGATCCTCTACTTTGCATATAAATCCTTATGTCCTTTTTACTTCCCCTACTTACCAGTTTTCCTCCTCTCCTCCCCTCATCGATCCATTCGTCATCTTCTCACCACTCCACCCATCGTCCCTCCTCTCACCCCCTTGCTTTGTCAGAGAAATGATGCGTGAGGTCAGGATAATGGTACTAATTTGTGTGTATGTGTGTGCTTGTCCCCTATCCGTCCCCTACGAGCTCTGACACCGCTGACCTACGCATACTGCTGTGTCAACAAGAGCGGCACACACACACACACACACACACACACACACACACACACACACACACACACACCACAAAATGACAGCATCTCGGAGGACCGTAACAAGATAGTTTACAGTGACAGAGAATGAGAGAGGAGTGAGGGAGGGGGGGCTGAAGAGGAGGGGAAAATGATTATCTATGTAGTACATCGTTGCTGCTTATGTTGCTGTCAGGGATAAATGGGCTAAACCGAACAACAGGAGCTGCATGTGTGAAATCCACAGCAGTACACTACAGCCAGTGACAGGTTTCGCCATTTCATCCATACATTTATTAGCAGGGAAGGGAAAAGCAGTGCACAATTCCCCCTGCAAACATTTATCCACCACGAGTAATCAAACAAAAGGCTGGCTAATGGAATGTGATGTGAGACCAAATGAGAACTCTAATCTTCTTCAGACTTTCGCTTGCAAGTTGTAGCAGCTAAAACATTTTTGTTTCCCTCCAGAGTTTCTCCTTCATTCGTAGGAGTTTAAGAATGAGCCAGTCTCTGAACAAACTTGCAATAAAAAAGTAGAATGTGACAGTTAAAACAGTTGTGCAGGAAAGCACAGTCGTTCTTTGATTCATTCATTCATTTTCTCTGCTGGTTTAATGCTTTTTATTATTGCAAAGGCCTGGAACCTATAAAAGACTTGCAAAAGCTACTACAGGGGTGAGTATCTGATGAATTATTGGTATGGCCACTCCTGCAGCGTTATGTTACTCTGTTGAGACATTCCCATTTTGAAGGGCTGCCGTGTTCAGTGGCTGCAGTTCAAGACTGAGAGTTTTAAATGCTTGAGAAGGATATCTCCTTTTTTAATGTTTCACCAAATGTAACTGAAAAATGCAGCCTTCAGTATTTCAGACTTTCAAACATAAGTTATGTATCCTGTCTTCAGCTGCCAAAATGAGGCTGTCATCATCATCCTGTGAGTTTCTTGCTTAGGACAATGTATTTTCAAGCTCTGACTTTATTATATATGCTAAAATTGAAGCTAGACAGAGCGCTACCGATAAGAGCATCAGGTCACACGGCACTTCTATGTGTCTGACCAGAAGGGCATGGACAAACAAAGTGGAGACTTGTCAGTCAAAATCTAGTCTGCCAGAGTCACCGCACATCAACAATCTCACTCAAACTGCAAAGGCGGAAAAAGATTGCATGACAAAGTTGTATTAATCACAAACGGGCAAATGAAAATGCCTCTGTATGATGTAAATAACTGCAGCCGGCAGGTATTAACTATGCTTTTTATCACGCACCGTGCATCTAAATGGACAGTTTAGTAATCAGGTGTACTATAAGTTAGGGTGTGTACTGAAGTAGTTTAGGTCGAACAATCCTGGCAAAAGAGACAGATTGTGTTTGAAGCCTATGAGGAAGTGCTGCCTTTGAGCCTGAGCTCAGGGCACGATAGTCCTCAGCGTGTGCTGCATAGGCTCGCTGGAGTGTACTTTACAGCTGTCAGTGAGTCACTGACAGCTACAGCTACCTGGAGCTACAACCCATGGGTGCCATTGTCAAACAGCTGTCTGTCTTAAAGCTCTTTCTCTCCCTCGCTTTGTGTGTGTGTGTGTGTGTGTGTTTGTGTGTATGTGTGTGTGTGTGTGTGTGTGTGTGTGTGTGTGTGAGAGAGGGGGAATATCTGTCAGATCAGATGTCAACAAACAACAACAGTTTGCAAACACTCAATCATCACATACACACTCTCTGCCACACACACAAACACAATCAGGACAAAGGAGGGTTTTAAGGCTGCTAAACAGCTTGTGCTCACAGTGGTGAGTTTATAGTGTGTCCTCTGTGCTGTGTTATACCAGTGCCTACCGTAGTATTTGGTATTGTCCAAAAAAGTATCCAAATTGGCTGATTTCGCTTTCCCCATTTGACACTTTCTGTACATCGTAATAAAAACATCAGCGGCAGAGATTTGGCGACTAAATTTGTCTTCATTTGATGGATGCTGTTGTTTAAAACTTGCTTTTTCACTTATTAAGAAAGGCCTCTGTGGTATTTCATTAACTCTGTCTGTCATTGCCTTGCTTAAAGCGTATATATCAATCAGGGGATGTTTTCGTCGGCCTGTCGGGTACGACAGCAGCTCCCTGTGAATTCTTGCGCTGTGTTTGTGTCCACCACTGCATCTGAGTTACCTGGCTTGCTTGGTATAATTGTAGCTGCTCTTTAAGGTGCATTCAGACTGAATGTGGAGTGGATCTTACGGGCAGTGTGACTGCACACAAAATCGATGGAAAGGTAAGGGCTTGATCAAGGTGGTGGGAAGTGAGGCAAAGATGCACGAGCCGAACATGTTTCAGCTTGACTAGAAGTTTAGCACTCACCTCACTTCACAAATGTACAGGGGGAGCGGCAGAAGTAAAGTGATAGACATGCCTGGAGATCCTGGCGGGTCTAAAAATCATGTCTGACTTCTGACTAGCTGTAACACAAGCATACATAAACACACTACAACACACACAAACATTTATTCACACAGCCAATTTCTCTAAATGCAGCTTTTAACTGCTTATGTTGCGGAATAGTTTATGTTAATTATCTTGCTGTTGTGTGGATGTGGACAGGGTTTTTCCTCACTTAAACACTTTCATGTCTTGTGTCCCTGTTTCTCTCACGCGGATGCTCGAAAGGCCATGGAAACACACCCACGCAAACACATGCACACACACAAACAAGCAACCCTTTCATATACTTTCCTTTCCCTTCCAAACACACACACACACACACACACACACACACACACACACACACACACACACACACACACACACACACACACACACACACACACAGTGCTAACATTACATCTATCTGAATGAGTTCCTTCCATTTTCACTGTGTTGTTATTGATCGTACTTAAACAGCACCACTCCTGTCGGCTTGTACCAGGAAATTGGCTTCATATTGAAACTGTCACAGCAAGGGTGCGTTTCATTTTAGGCCCTGAGGGGCACAGAGAACGTCGCACAAGAGGAATCAATCTTCATTCTCTGGCATTGCCTTGTTTCTGTGAGGTTATTTCTTTTTTAGGGTTTTTCTGTTCTATTAATAATTACAGTTATTTAGTTTGTTAGCTTTGGCAGCAGAGTGGCTTAGCACTTGAGACTGTCCTTCCACCAGGTTCAGACTCAAGTGTCACTGATCAAACGTCCTGCATAAGTTCTTTAGAGAGACACTGGATTCCTGCCAGTTTCATGGCGTCTGCTCTAGCTGAACCTGACCTCTGACCTCCTTGTGGAGGAGATTAAGCAAAAAAGCAAGGAATGATTCCAAAGTCAAAAAATAAAAATAAAAAATAGCAAAGCTACGTGTGGAGGTTTATAAATTGGGGTTTTGAGCACACAGCACCTTTAACCTTGGATTCATTAAAGAAAATTAGATGATTTTGCAACATGGAAAAGTTTTACTTGTCAGGAACTGAATGAACTGTGCGCAGTATCCAGTGTTCCAGTATTTCTCTGGGGTGTCAAAGTCTTCAAAGTTGAGCATATTTGCTGGATAACTCAACAAACAAAAAAGTTATAACAACAAAGTTATAACCAACCAGTATGAAACACACAAGACCACAGAGGTGTATGTGGTTAACTGAAACACTGAAGCAAATGTAAACAACCTTCATTTGCTCTTTCAGCTCCAAGAAAAGAAACAAGTATTGCTTTTTTTATGGCCAAATGAGTGCAAAGTTCCCCAGATATCAGCAATTCTGAGCCATTTTCACATTCATTAAAACAGAAAGTGAGATAAAATAAAGCCTGCATGCTGTGATAAGTGTCTCATTCTGCTCTGTTGCACAAAGTGAATTAGAGAACTCCAATCCTCCAAGACCTTAGATTACAATGATGATTCAAGATGGATTCCTTGCTGTGTAAAATAGTTTACCCTCTCACATCATTGTCGTTTCCTCCCTCTTCTTTAAATGTTGTTTCTACTTCTCCATCACTTCTCTTAATCCATTTGTCACATACCAGGCAGACTATGACTGAAGACATTTTGCGAATTGCCTGAGCCCATTTTTCACTTTGGCACATGTTCAGTCACCAAGGAAAATATCAACTGGTTCACCAATTAAAACTTTCCCGTCATTGCCCAAAATGCACTGCAGGCAGCAATACCTGCCAATAACAATCATCTCAGATTGAACTGTGTATCTACGTGAGTTCAAAAACTGATTTAAAAAATAAAAGCATGCTTGCAAAGTTATGAAAAATGTTCCTTCAGATCTTTGATTGTCGTGTGTGTCCAGTTTTGGATCATACAACTGTGCAGAAATGTGCTATTATAACTCCCACTCACTACTCTCTGTGTGTGTACTTTGAACACGTACCTTGACGACGTCCACATCTGTCGAGCTGCAGGTGACCGAATCGTCCACCTCTCTCACCTGCCCGTCAGTCTCCACAGTAACCAGTTTGATGGGCACTGCGACGCGCCGCCCTGTAAGAATGGCTGTGTTCACCACCTCCGTGTCCTACAGAGAGAGAGAAGGATACAGAGAGTTTATGTAAAAACAAACATTCTTGAACCCTCACTTTGTTCCTGTCTGCACGACATTACAGGAGATTATTAGACTTTATTTAAACGGGTGTAACTACTAACATTTTCTAAATGGTAGTGATATTGGGGCAGGCTGTGGGCAAGATGCTGGACCCCAGTTTGGACAGACCAGTGCCTTGCATAGCAGCTCTGTCGCCATTAGTGTGTCAGTGTGTGTTAAGTGGTTGAATAAGAGGCAAACTGTACAGTATGGTGCTTAGTCCATTAAGATGGAAAAGCACTATACTACATTTGACCAATGGGTTGTAATTATTTAACATTTTTAATGCATGAAAGAGGCGGTGGTTGAGTGTATGCAGAAATGAAAGAAGCATAAAGTAGTAAAGTTTAATATTATTATGTGAAATGGGTTGAACACCCCTGCATTATAATAAATGAAAACATAAAAGGACATACAGATTCAGCACTTAGTTTATTTACGTATGACTTGAGGGACATGTACACATCACATACACATTATGCTTCACTCGATTTTGAGAGAGGCTACTGGCAGGAGAGACAACTGGTTGAAGAGCTGTGATTCCGAAAATGGATGTAGAGAGATATAAACATGCAGAGTCTGTTCTTGCCATGTTGGTGTTGCTGCTGCATTGTAATAATGTTGCTTGACCAATCACACTCAATCACGCTTGATATCAAAGCTTTGTGACTCCAGGAAAAAGGGTCTATTTTAACCCAAACTATTGTTTTGTTTCCTAAACCTAACCAAGTAGTTTTGTTGCCTCAGCTGAACCAAACTACGAGACAAAACTAAAAAATAACTAGTAGATCTACCACAACTCATCCATCATGACCTCCTCCTTATGCAGACTTTAACACTTTTTGGTCAGTTGCAATGATGGTCCTGGAGCATCATTAAGCATGATGTTGTTGTAGGAACAACACCAACCAGGTGATATCAGATAATTCATATAAATCCAATCACTGGTGGAGCATGCTTCTCCATCTCTTGGGCACGCTCATGCTTGGTAGATTTGCCGCCTTTCCCTCCATGTGATACACCAGCATCCGTGTGGCGTACTTTACAAGAAGCATGACTTTGACCAATGTTGCTGTTCATTAAGTGCGAGTAAGCCTTGCATTTGGTGAAACACTTGCACAAGCATTCAGTCTTGGCAGGTGCTACTCGATCCGTCTCACATCAGTAGATGTTACAGCTAATGTTCTACAAACTGCCACATGCTGTACCGGAGGCGAACGAGCAAACATATCAAACAGACGATTATGCCTCAAGTGAATGTTACAGTCAACTCTTTTTTTTGTATAAAAGCTAGAAATTTGTGAGATTGACTGGAAAATACTTAAAGAGAAAGACAGCAGGAAAGAAGGGTAAAATACAGGAGAATCCATGGAAAAATGGGAATGTTGAGAGGTCTGCAGACCAAGGGAGAGATTTAGAGCAAGACAGAGAGAAAAAAGAGGTGATTATAAACCTCACGATTAATGTAATCAGCATGATTACATTTGATTAGATCCTCCAACAAAAATAGCTCAAACAAACCACACACACACACCTCCGAGCACTGTGTGCCAGCGTCAATCTTGATTATTTGGCATTGAGTTTCCAAGGGGGCATTTTTACCGCCAACACACACACAAGCCTGATTACAGGGTAGTTTGCTCGGCTCACTGTTTCTGGATGGGATGTGTGTTTGTGTGTGTGTGTCTGCTTTTTGACTCTTGAGGAATTCAGCTGAGAATACAGGATGCCAGCAGAGAAGGAGAAGTCTAGAATACATGTGCTGCATTGTGCAGACTGTATTTCACTGTGTGTCTCCAGACACAGTTTGACATGAAATGGTTCAATCCAAAATGCTCTGCACTTCAGATGGACAGTGGTGCCCACCCTTGGAGTCAGGTCCCTGCAAAGGGTCACAAGATAAACCTGAAGGGTCATATTATGATTAATGTGATACAAAAGAGGTAAGTCCTGCTGCATTCATTTGCATTCACTGTTTGGACTGTGCTTCACACAGTTACATAAATGGAACCGCTGAGACATTTAGAGGAAAAAGTTCTTTGTTGGAACTTAAGAACATCTGGAAGCAGACCAGGGGCTTTTTCAAAAGACTAAAAGGTTTGTAGTCCTTACTTTGATCTTGAACAATGCATTGTACTTTGTGAGATTACCACATGGTATTTTTCTAATACAAAGTCTTAATCTAAACAATAACGAGTGCACTTATCTCTTACATAGTGTGGCGACAATTAGAATATTTCCCTCTGAAATGCAGAATGAAGTAGAGGTAAGTAGCACACAATGAAAATAGTAAAGAGCAATTTCCTCCAAACTGTGCTGAAGTACAGCACTCAAGGAAGTGATCTTCCACAATTTTCAACACACCTACAGCGACGAAGCTGCACAGTGACTTGGGGTGCATGTACATAAAAATTAATATAATAATATACATTAGACATTTACAGACACAGGTGCACATGTTGCATACAAAAAATATATAAATAAAAATGCAGAAACAGGAGGAAGACTTAGGGCAAACATACACAATAACACAAGGATATGCAAATAAAATCAAGTATAAATAGCATATCAGGGCAGGGCTACACACTGACAGACATGTGCCCACTCACAAGTAACGCAAGATGCTGATGTACACACATGAAACACACACATTCAATAGTTTAAGGGCATGTGACCGGTGACAAGTTGCCTAATGCCCTGTCCTTTCTGCCACACACTGCTATGTGACCTTTACTTAATGAGATCATGAGATCACCTTCACACACACACGCACGCACGCACGCACGCACGCACGCACGCACGCACGCACGCACGCACGCACGCACGCACGCACGCACAGACTCTTTCTTAATGTGTAATTCTCTCAGTTTTTGGTCTCTCCTTCTCCCACTCTGTTTGGTTTTGCCTGAAATCAGAAATAGATACTTTAGATATATAACATGACAGAAAACAGTTCTGCAGGTTGAAGGCGAGAAACAGGAGGAGGAGGAGGAGGAGGAGGAGGAGGAGGAGAAGTGGGGACAAACAGGATTAAAAGCATGGAAAAGATGAAAGAGGGAGCGCAGGAAAGGAAGATGAAGGGCACAAAGAAAGTCGACGTGCACAGAAAAAAATAACAAATTAACGAGGAGAATCTTCTTCCGCCTTGAGGGATGGAGAGCAGACAGAGGGATAAAAATCAAAGAGGAGGGAGAGAAAGAGGACAAGAGATAATGATGTTTCTATTTGTCTCTGTGTTTGTGTTAGTATGTAGCATATATGTGTATGTTAAAATGTGTGTATCCTGAGGCAGGAGTCTCTTGGAAGCCATAGTACAGATAGCATCATGTTTACATCTCTGCTATCTAACACTTTTTTCTTTAAAAAAAAAAAAAAAAAAAAGATATTGGATATCCTTGGATACTCCTTTTTTTGTTTGTTTTTGCCTTGAACTTAACGAATTGTAACTGTCAAAAAGTGGAAATTAAATTGTTTTAATTGAGTTTTTCTTCATCTGAATGGATAGAGATGACGTATGTTGGAAGGTAACCATATGCACAAAACACAAGCTAATAAGAAATTCATCCTCAACACAAAGGAACACAATAAAAGTGAGTTTTAAGACAATCTGAGCTTCCAGGGGACACTTAAAATTGATAATACTAACTGCTAATAATAGATGTAAAGGCAATGTCTCTTCTAATACCAAAATTTTCAACTCACAATGTTAAAACTACGACCCTGTTTCCAAAAAAGTTGGGACAAACGTTAACAGAAACACAATGTGTTTGAAAGCCCAAATTTAATTGAAAAAAGACAACAGATGTATGAACAACAAACAAATGTCGAAACAGAAATTTCTTTGCTTTATGAAAATGGTATCCTCAACATGTTTTAAACAATAAATTAGGTCAACTGGCAACAGGTTAGTCACATGATTGGACATTAAACTGCAAAGAATTTGGGGATGTCATTGTCTACAGTACATAACGTCATTACAAGATTCCATGGAAAACATTTGGCGCATTATCAAATATAAAATATGACAAAAGAGACCCTGAACTGTTGAGCAGCTGAAATTGTAGATTAAGCAGCAAAGGGAAAACATTTCACTTTCAAAATGACAGCCGTTGAGTGTCATTAAAAGAAGAGCTGATGCAACAGAGCGCTAAACATGACCCCGTCCAACCGTTTTCAAACGTGCTGCTGGCATGAAACTCTAAATGAGGATATCACTTTCAAAAAACAAAGAAATTTCTCAGTCTCATCTTTTGATGTGTAGATGTTGTGTGTAATAGACTGAAATAGCAATAAGATGACAATAGGCCCTATTGTCATCCTATAATTTGGCTGTGCCGCTTTAGTGTGACTGAGACTCAACAGCAGGTTCAGGTGGATGAACTGACACAGGTTCAAAATACATTGTTCAGGGGTCCAGGAGTCTGACCTGGGTCCATGTTCACCCCCCTTAAGTCTGACACTAGCTGGCTTTGGAGAACAAGCATCTCTAACAGGGACGGAGAGATCATTGAATTATATTCATGTTTAATCATGATTTAAATGACTGACTGCCTGAAAAGAGAGAGAGAGAGAGAGAGAGAGAGAGAGAGAGAGAGAGAGAGAGAGAGAGAGAGAGAGAGAGAGAGCAAGGTTTTGAAGATCACAGAGAAAAGTCAAACCAAAGCACGGTGTGAAATGCATGGAATTCAGAAAACCTGCCTGGTTAGCGAGTGCTTATTCAACAAGCAGACTATCATTGCAAGTGCCTTATTAAACTTCATGTTGCTCTACTAGCAAATACAAAGATGAATCACAGTGAGCAGAAAAATAGAGAGAAACATAGAGGAGGCAGAGAGAATGGAGGCGAGTGAAAAAAAGAGACAAAGCAGAACAAAATTAGAAAAATAGAAAAATAAAAAAAAACAGATAAAAACACAGCAGGAAAAGGAATATTAGAGCGAGAGCAAAGGAGACAGACAGAGAGACAGAGAGAGAAAAGGAAAGAATTTCATGCCTGTCCAAGGGAATTATTAAGTGGCTCGTCAACAACTGGCTCCCTACTGCCTTCAAAAGCTGCTCCATACTGCAATGAGATAAGCTCAGAGGAGGTGTATGTGTGTGAATGCGGGGGTTGAGGTTGTGCATGCATGTATTCCCATGTATGAATGAATGTGTTTTTGTGTGAGTGTCAGTGGGTTCCTGCATACACCTGTGCATGTGTGTGTGCATGAGTGAGTCAGGGAGATATGGGAAGAAAGAGGGCGCGTATGAAAGAATAAATGTGTGTGTGTGTGTGTGTGTGTGTGTGTGCGCGCGCGCATGTTCATGTGGTATGCACTGACAAACACGTTTGTGTGTGCATGTTGCAAGAGAGAAATGAAGTCCTGGAAACAGCTTCTCTCTTCACTGAAGCTTATCCATGCATGTGTGTGTGTGTGTGTGTGTGTGTGTGTGTGTGTGTGTGTGTGTACGCCCTGCAAGGTGTGTGCGATTCAAAGTGAAGCAATTAGAGCGAGACCACCCATCACACACCCGCACACACACACACACACACACACACACACACACACACACACACACACACACACACACACACACACACACACACACACAACCACACGCACAGATGCACACACACACACACACGCACACAGACACACGCACACACATGCACACACGGTGTTAGAAAAGAGTTGACACAGTGAAAAAACTGGGGCTTTTCGCTCTTCTGTACAAATTCAATTCCAACTGTGACTTACAATAAGAGTATGTAAGCAGTTCTCTTTCTGTCTCTCCCTTCTTCTCTGTCTGTCTATCTATCACTCTTTTTCCCTCTCTTGCGCTGTCTCTTGCTCTCTTTTTCTTGCACACACACACACACACACACACACACACACACACACACACACACACACACACACACACACACACACACACACACACACACAGGAATCTCTTCCAGCCTACTGCCATCTCATCTATGTATCTATGTCTGTGTTTCCGGTAGTAAATGCACTGACACATTAGCACATTCATGCACACACACACACACACACACACACACACACACACACACACACACACACACACACACACACACCTGCTGTATCTCCTTTTTTTGCTCAGTCCTTAAATTGTGGGTAATTGGGGGAAATTGCTCGGAACATATACGACTCCTTTGTCTCCTTTGGCTCTTACGGTGACCTTTTCACCACAATGTGAGAACGCAAACACTGTGGCCTTGGGCATGAAAATCTCCTGCTTCCTCTGCTACTCAATACAATAAATTTAAAGAACCGAGAAAAAAAGATAGTCAAGTATTGTCTTTTTTTAAGTTTTAAGGTTGTTCAAGAACTGAAATGAGTCAAAGGAAGACATCCGTTTGGTCCATTTTGTCTGTAAAGTTAGTCTTAAAGATGTCTCATAGTTTATTTAGACATGCACACAATTATAAGAAGTTAAGTGTGTCTACCCACAGCATCCTGCGTTCAAAAGCAATCAATTAATCAGTTTATGTCCTTTCGGCTGCATTTCACCCCTGTCATTAGCACGCCAAAACATACGCACGCACACACACACAAACCAGGGTGTGTACTGACATACTTTGCTAAAACCAAATCACCAAAAGATCTAAAAATACATTAAAACCACTTAATTTATCAACATATCAACCAATCAGCTAAGTGGGCAACTTGCTAATGGAGTAAGTGGTTTTTTTATCAGGAAGCTAACAAATACCCCCGAGTATGAGACAGGCTGTTTGAGCCAGACTTTGCCCTTGTGCCATTATGTAATCACTGCTTGCATTTCTCTGTGTACACATGCATACACACATACAGTGGGGGGAGCATTGCATTAGTCCAACAAGAGCACTGACATCCAACAGATAACTGCCCATTTCCTGTGGTAAATGTGTAATGTTGTTGATCTTCCAACCAAGTAAAATCTTTGTTACAGTGTGAAAAGGGAGAGAGGGAAAAGAAAAAAGATGGTATAGAACAAGACTGCGAGACAGACATTGTGAGAGAAAAGAGAAGAGTCCACGGATAAGGGAGAGGAGAGAAAGGCAATTTTACGATCACTTAGAACCTTCCCTTGCGTCTTGATACACGTAGAGCTATAGTATATGTGAACGGGCTACAGGTTAAGTAACAGTTTGAGAGAGAGCAGTATAATTGAATGGTTTATTGAGTGTTTGACCTGGGGCAAAGCAGTGAAATACTAAATAGTGTATTCATTTGAGTCTATGTACTGTATTCATACAGAGAACAGGGCTGAACGATAGAGAGGATCAGTGCTGCTCTCTGTGGAAGACAGACTATGCATCAAGAAAAAGAGGATGAGAAGAGTGTGAAATAGAAGAATGTGGCCAGAATAGTGTTTTCTTCTCATTGCATTGGCTTTGTTTGGATGCTCTCTTTTGGATCTTTATCTCATTATTCTGCTCTGGCGATTTTTACCTTTCCCATGCTTCTCGTCCCTGTTCTTCCTCACCTGTTTATTACCTTCCATCTGAAATTCTTGTTCTTGAGAGGCACAAGACCATAGCCTAACATGCTTCCATGTCTGTAATGAGAGGCCACAGCAGAAGGCCAGAAAAAAGAAGTGACAGGCCATGTGTGCATGTATGTTGTTTATTGCATAATAGATGAAATGAATAAAGCAATGTCGTCAGTGAAGGTGTGCATGTGTGCAAATCAGATGTTCAGCATGTTACTGCTGCAGTTCAATTGTTACGGCCGAGTTAACATTAATTGGGGTTGTTATCTTGCTGCGTTGACATAAATTTGGTTAATGTACTTCAACGTGGCAACATATGCAAATCGAATATATATCCAAAGATATAAAAATATGTATAATTGGGTGTGTATGTGTGTGTGTGTGTGTGTGTGTGTGTGTGTGTGTGTGTGTGTGTGTGTGTGTGTGTGTGTGTGTGTGTGTATCTGATCATTGCTTGTGTTAAAGAAGCAAAAGCTGCCACATATGAATAAGTCAGGTAAAGCCTACATTTAGACTACATGCATGCATACGATGACTATCCCAGTAAAAGCATGCTTACCATATGAAAGCACAGAAGAAATACTCGACAACTGGGACATTTTTAGCATAGAAACATACATTTCTGACTTTGAAGTACAACCATTACAATGCTACTGCAGATAACTCTCTGGCCCTTGATTTTATTTAATATCCACCTTTTTTTTTTTTTTTTTTTAGCAGTCTCACTGTTGTCTCATCTGTCCAACCTATACATGTGTCTTCTGTGTGTGTATGCTTGCCCACATGCTTGTGGGCGTGTGCCAGGGCTCAGCTGTGAAAGGGAAATTGGTTGAAGGCACTTAGCTGCAATTTACTACAGACCCATTAAACGCATCAAGTGTATCGCACTTTCTCTCTCTGTGTGTGTGTGTGTGTGTGTGTGTGTGTGTGTGTTTGTTTGTGTGCATTCTTGCATGTGCCTGCATGTGCTGTGTAGTTCAGGACAATATTTTAGGTTTATCTGCTTTAATGTACTGCGCATGCTGACTGTAAGAAGTCCAAGTACTCACATCTATATACCCATACCAAGTACACTTGGACGATGATAGTTCCCCTGCAAATGTTTTGAATGAAACATTTCATGAAAACTTGAGCGGTGAGCTCAAAGTTGGTGAGATAAAGTCAACGAACACTCATCTTGTCCCACAGAAGAATGTTAAATTCAAAAGGTGGTTCATTTGCTGTTGCCATTACAGGTCTCTGGTTAGTCTGTTTTGTTGTCTTGACTGAAGACATTTTAATTTAATTGCCGTAATTTAATTATAATTGATATTGCTAGGGGAAAATAAGATGATAAGCCGCAGATGAAATTTACCCAAAGGAACTTCCATTTCTTACAAAAGTAACACTAAAAGAAATAACTTTGATTTGGTAAAATTCTGCAGGCAACTAAAGCTATTTGGATAAAGTTTGGGAAAGATGAACTCTTTAGTCATGAAGCTGGGAAGAACACAGTACACACTCTCTGGTCTCCAAAATGTTCATGCATCTGAACAAATGACCGGTGCTGTCATTAACCTGGTGTGGACAGCCCATATGCAATCTGACACATGAAGGCTGTTTTCACATTCATTGCCCAAAGTGTCAGTTTTTCTTGTGCTAACTGAAAATCTGATTTTGAGAGGCGGGCCAACGAGCACCATTTGTGACCTCACATATAGTATGAGCCAATCCTGGTCCACTATTCGACTTACACAAGTGTGATGTGGAAACCTAAAGCCTGCGGTGCACAAACACTGAGAATGGACTTCACAGTAAACTAGGAGACATCTTGTGTTCAGCAGTTCAATTTGTGAAATTTGCATATTGAGACATTCTGAATTTTTGATGTAATAGAAGGAGTTCGTGCCATTTTAATAATTTTAATGCGTTTTTTTTTTCTGCAAAACCATGTCAGACACATAAGTCACCCCCTCTCTCTTTCCCTTTTCTGTCTCTCTGCAGCTGTCACTATCAAATAAAGCAGAACCTCCCCCCAACAAAAAAAGATAAACTGAACCATTTCTGAAGAGCAGGCGGCATGTCAATATTCCATACATACCACTGTTTCCCTACACAGCTAAAGAGCAGCAACAGCTTCAGAGCTTAACAGTTAAACTGAGAAAACATTGCTGTGTGATCTTCATCTTCATATCATCTCTCCTAACTGAAGTATTCTTGGTACAAAAAGACAGCAGGAAATTAAGCTTGCCCACTAGCCAGAGGCGAGTGATTTAGAGAATGGGAAGAGTTCAGAGGAGTTAAAGTTTAGAAGAGACAAATGTCGCTATTTGGCCACTCCAAACCAAACCTTAAATACAAAGGTCCGACCATCCAGCCATCATTTGATTACATATACTTAATCAAGACCTTTATACTTTAAGTTGTTGTGGGAAAAAAAAACAACTTTAAGCTGTTACTGAGTTTGCTGATTCTTGTCAAGTGGCACACAGTAATGCTCGCTCTGAAGCGTTTTATTCTACACCTGCTGGTTCGGTTCCTGTTCTAATATGCCTCCCTCTCTTTTCTTGGAAGGAGTCTTGAAGAGACGTCCTGGAAATAGCTTGTTTTTGCATTCGGTCTTGTTGAAGTAAATGAACTTCGACTTCAACAGATATTGTGATTCAGCAGAGCGGCTACCTGCTGCCACAAAAGTCAATACTGTTTACTAAAATAATTAGAGACTGGCTTTCTAATGTGCAAACTGTTGTATCATCAATATCACATCCACTGCTTACGTCTGTGAACACAGACCAGGTCTGCAGACAGTGTGTGTGTAAGAGTGTGTGATTGTATGTATGTTTAGATTAAGAAAAAACAAACAAAGCATGTGCATGTTGTCAAAGTGTACTGTGGGTCTGATGCAGCACATCTTATACACCACCCTCCTTAGATACCAGCTGGTTAACTGCAACACCAGATACAAAAGGTTGCCATGGTAACTGCGATTAACAACAGATTTGTTGTCTTAAGTATTTAGCAATAAAAAAATGAAAGCGTCCCTCTGTTTCTTCTTTCTCCGTCATACAGCAGGCCTATATCATTATGCATTTGAAATTCTGGTCTGGCGGGGACAGGAACAGCCCAGTTGAGGCCAAATTTGGCATGGGACCATTTTCTCCTAAACTACAAACAGGACACTGTCATGGTCACAGGTTGTCCTTTCCGTTTTCTTTTATTGGTTGCCATCTTCAAAAGGGCAGGTCTTGGGTGGGATGGGTCGGACCGGGGCCGGCACTGCACAGACCGAATGGGGTGCAGTGGAAAGCCAGTGGAGTTCAGTGGGGTTCATGTAAGGCCTGCATCCTTTTCTTGCTGATTGGCAACCAAAGGCATTCAGGTTATGTTGTGTCCTGTTAGTAGCCGCTGCAGCCGTAAGACTCACTGTAAATTAAATCCCATTGTCTGTCGAGTCCCAGTTAGACCCCATTTACACTTAGGGAAAACGCATATGTTTTCATGCGGTTTGGCCTCTCGTTTAGATGCAAACAGAGTTTTTTTCACAGAAAACGACCGTTTTTCAAAACTCTGGCCAAAGTGGAGATTTCTGAAAATGGCGGCTATTTGTAAACTGGGTTTCACTTTTCTGTAGTCCTCAGTGAGATTCTACCATCTGATAATGGGCTGACCTGCCATCGTTGACTTGTTTTAACTTATGTAATAACTTAACTTGCATCATGTATGCATATTTCCTAACGTATTTATCTGAACCCATGTTTCCCTAAACCTAGCCAAGTAGTTTAGTGTTCTGGCTGCTCTGATACCCCGTTTATACTTAGAGAAAATGCATATGTTTTCATGCGGTTTGGCCTCTCGTTTACACGCAAACTGAGTTTTTTTCATGGAAAATGATCATTTTTAAAAACTCCGGCCAAAGTGGAAACTTCTGAAAACGGCGGCTATTTGTCGGCGTGTAAATTGGGTTAAACGGTGTTTTAGGTTCCGAAACGTCACAACATTCGACTGAAAACACCTAACGTCATGTGAGCGACCTATGTTTACACTCGCACCCATCGGTTTGGCACAGTTATGATGCGCTCGGCGTATTTATCCTGATTCATGTAAACGACAACATTTTTGAAAACGATGTTGTGTGCACAATGATATTTTTGAAAACGGAGGGGCCAAAATATCTGTTTTCCAAAATACCCTGCTACATGTAAACGTAGGGTCATACTGCCTGTGTTTCCCCAGGGCTGGAGCGTGGCAGGGGCGGGGCCGATCTCCTCTGAGGTGAGCGGCAGCTGGACACACCTGTCTCCAGTCTGGGCTCATCAGGACTCTCCTTTGATACCCGGCTTCTCCCACACTCCTGTGCCAGATGATTCTCGTGCGTGCTGCTTGTGTCTCTCCTCAGACAGATCTTTGGTCACCGCCACGCTTCTCCAGTCGATTAGATGTCTCGCTATATGCTTGGTCTTCTCCTGTGAGTTTATTTTTGTGCCTGCCTGAGAGCCTTTTTTCCTCCAACAGTGATGTTCTGTTCCCTTACTAGCGGTCGCTGAGTTCTCCTCCAGCTGAGGTCTTTTGTGTTTTGCCTGTGTGCATTTTCTCGCTTGTGGTGATTTTTTGTTCCTTACCAGTTGGCTGTTGAGTTTTTTTCCCTCCAGCACTGATTTTGGTTTTTGCCTGGCTGAGCTGCATTTTTCCCACTTGGAGATTTGTATTGTTACTTTTGTTCAATAAACTTTGTTCAACTTCCTCTCTGCATACCTGGGTCCTCGCCTTCCTTGCTAAACTGTGAACGTTTCACAACTTTAACCACATGATGTTGGAGGTTTGGTACATCTGTACACCCAACAGGCATTCTTGTAATTATGGGAATCACTACCAATCAATCTATTCAGTTGTTTAGGTATGAGGATGTGTTGGACCTGCCTGTTGTACCTCAATCAACTTCAAGAAAGGACAACTATAAATTTCTCTCTATCCAGAATGCCTGCCTTTGTGTGACTGTATCCCTTACCTATTTACCTTTTGACTACCTGAAAACTGTTATTCTCGATTACCTGTTGGGGATGCCCAGCTGTCTGCTGGTTCTGGAGCCTTTAGGATCTACCAATTGGGGCCTTTTAGCCTGCCTGGCCAGCCTGTTGAATCTCCATCCAGTTGATCTTGTGTACTAAAACTCTGCCACTCGTTGTAGCTGTATTCTGCTGCATTGTGAACACAGCGTGTTTAAAAAGAAACAAAGTTGCCATGTGAGACAGAAAACCCCAACTACTGAATATTGGAAAAGGAAGTGAGAGAAAGGAGCGAAGAGAGAAAGGAGACAGTATGAAGAGGAAATGGGAGACGGAATAAAGGGAAATGTGAAAAAAGGAATAGAGGGATCCTGAAGTCTAAACACTGAAGAGGAGGAGGAGGAGGAGGAGGAGAGGTGGGGGGTGGAGATAGATGAGGGAGGTGACAGCTGGGCGAGCTGCCTAGACAAGATAGAGGTTTTGGACTGTGTGTGTGCGTGTGTGTGTGTGTGTGTGTGTGTGTGTGTGTGTGTGTGTGATATGTCAGGGATAAATGGCTATTATCGCTATGACAATGTTAATTACAGCCAGACTATTAGGCCCGAGGAGTGCCGGCTCATTTATTTGGCTGCAATACAGTTTTGTGTGGGTGTGTGCATGTTTGAGTGTGTGCCTATGCTGTTTTTTTTAATACTTGTGAGTGTATATGGGTGTGTATGTGACTCTGTGTGTGTGTGTGTATGTGTGTGTGTGTGAGTGTGTATGTGTGTTTGTGTGATCGCATCAAATCTATTTGTTAGACAGAGTAATTACTTCAGGCTTTGGCCAAAGGCTGAAATGTTTCTTGTGATCTATAAGACTTCAGACTAATCATTACTAAGGGAGCGCCAGCCAAATTTCCACTCTTTCATTGGGAGTTATTTCAAGACTTTTACAACACGTTTTCTCCCTATAGAATCAAAAGATTATTAGCCCAATGCTGCATGATTTTTCCTCAGGAAAATTATTTATTGAGCCTGTATGCTTTTGTCACATGTTCACACCTCAGAGCTGCCAAGTATGCAGTGTAAGATAATATAAAGGCTAATAGAGTATTATGTATGTGATAAAAAGGGCCAAAAAAACTGTTGAACTTGTGAAGTTAAATTCAGAAAAAGCGTCACAGTTTGCACGTTTTATAGTGTGCAAAAATTGCATGAATGTGTCTTAATTTATGTTAAAAAAAAATCTGTCACATTTGAAAAGGTTTAAAAAAGATTTCCATGAACAGATAAAATGTGCTCATATATAAGAAAAAAATGTACTAGATGAAGCATTTTGACAATGTGCAAACGGACTTTGTGCACGAATCAACAGTGAGGTATTGGGTTATCGAAGTTACTTGCTTGGTTAGGCAATGAGCAAGCACAAATCACACGACAAGAGCAAAGTGCATTATCTCACTAAGAAAATCTGCTTTCAATCAATCTGCCTTTTCAATTAAAGCAGCACATGAATCCAATGCTGCCCCAGCCCGGGTCAGGGAACTCACCACTTCCAGCTCCTTCTCTTGAGAACATGGCTTGAAATCCATCCAATCTGTCAGCACTAGTTTGGGTGCGTTTTCACATTGCAAATACAATGTCGCTTCATTATTTTTCACAGTATTATCATTATCATTGTGCTGTGTGGAGACATATATTCCAATCCCACACAGCATTTCACTGCAATTGCCAACACTGAGAAACTTTGCTTGATATGTCAGAGTCTATTGGGCATAATTGCATAAACTAGACACAATATGTGTAGGAGTTTCGGACTGATGAGAGCTGAGAGCAGCCGTGGATGGGAGGGCGTTTTTTGAAGGTACAGTTGATTCTTGTGTGACTAATTCAACCACACACTGCGTGATGAAACATGTCCAATTGATAACTTCAAGGCAATAAACACCCAGCTGGTGGGTGGACAACAGTGTGAGACTTTGATCGTATCAGATACCTCCCAAGTGTAAATGTGTGTAGTTTTAGGCAGGATGTCGTTCAAAAAGAGCATTTTTTCTCACGTAACCTTCCTCACAGCGACTGTATAAATGATGATACAATGATCGTTCCTGCTGAAAACAACCTTTGCTCTCCATCTCTGTGCCATAAAGCCACAGTGAAATAATTTCAGCTTCTGTAACTGGATGCATTTCAGAGTGAAACAGAACATACGTGCAGAAAATCTCCACAAGGCAGATTTAAACCAAATATTTTAGATTTAATTGGACTGATAAGAAGTGGGTGTGACCGGGCGATTAGGGGGCTGTAGTGAGACATGAAGCCGTAGGAGGCTGTTAGCCTGCACCTACACCTCCATCACCTTTGCTGTTAAATCAGTAGGTGGAGGATGTGGGCAAATGAATGAATAGGCACTATTATATTGCTGTGCTATCTACTGGAAGGTCAAGTGTGCTTCTTTTTCTTTTTTTCCCTTTTTCCTTTCAGTATACTGGATGAGTTAGCTTGTCATCAAATGACATTCAGTTGGATAAATGCATGTATTCACCCCTGAATTCAGGATAAGTCAAATAAAATATTTCATGCAAGAGGAAAGACAGTCATTATCAGAAAAAATATTCAAAATAATGAATGCTAACACAATAAAGAAATTATTTAGCAATTAGAACTTAAAAAATGCATTTTTTATTTCCCTGTCTCATCTATACGATGCAAGCACCAGCACCAACAATGGACTTTCTGTCTGTGATTATCTCTTTATTCCACAGCAGTTATCCAGAAACAGAAAGGCCAACCTGGGTATGAACATCAGTTCAAGGTCTACGAGGTTACATATACTGATCAAATCATGCCTGTCAGTCATGTTTGAAGGATTTTCGCTAACTCCCCCTCGATAGACGATTGTATCCTTAACTATTGTACCTACTTTGCCAATGTCTCGCTGTCCCTCCGTGTACCACCACCTGTCTTTCTGTCACAACACTAATTGCAGCTGCTAACAAGATGCTAATGAGCCTATGGGTAGCTGGGAGTCAGTCACCCTGTTGCTGGGGCAAATTAGCACATACCTAACCTACTTCCCTCCTGTCCCACTGCCAGCATGGAGAGCAAAGGTTGAATCTGTGGACAAAAGCTCCCTCATGTGCACACGGAACACTTGTGTTGGCATCACAGATACACCTATACGCACACAGGTGCCAAAACAATAATAATCTTCTTGGGGACGGTATTTAGATTTGCCTGTGGTAATTATGCACACAGCTAATTAGAGCAGGTAATTAACCAGAGAGACTGGTGTTGTTTTAAGGCTTTCCTGAAACATCAATTATCAGGAAAAATATGGTTGGAATAACACTGAGTGTTTGTTAGTGCCTCCAGTTTGTCTATGTATATGTATACATGTATTTTTTATGTATTTCTGTTAGTGCTGTCAAAAATATGGCGTTATTAACGCGTTAACGCGAATCAATTTTAACGGGTCATTTTTTTATCGCGACATTAACGCTCTTTGTGACCTAGTGAACTTGTAGTTTTTACTTCTAGTTTTTTTGTAGCTGTGGCCACAGCTAGTAACATTAGAAAAACTACAGGATCCGATTGTAAACCGGAAACAAAACAATAGACACGCCTCACGCACGTGTTTTCTGTGGATGTCAAGTGCGAAACACCGAATTGGATGCGAACAAGATTCTGAATGGAAAGTTTAGTTTCAAAAAGTTGCCAGATGGGTCGACTGACAAGACCAAAGTTATCTGTGTGTATTGTTGGTGTGAACTGAGTTATCAACGTAGCACATCCAGTCTGAAATACCACTTGATGGCCAAACTCACGGCGAATGCGAATTCTCCGCCGCCTCCTTGTCAAAACCAGGCGACGATGGATGGCTTTCGACAGAGGCAACTAAAAATAAGCCTACTGCAGCTGTAGACAAGTAATGTTCATTCTTTCTGGAGAGAAATAAGAGGCTGCGTTGATAAGCCTCTGGTGAATAAACAGAAGAGCATCATAGTCTGACTGCTTGTATGTTCAAAGGAAACTTAAGAAAGGAAACTTTAAGCCATGGTTTAACTGCACTATAGGCTGAGTCCTAGTTTACAATGATGAGCACTTTGTAACTTTATCATGTATCACCCTGTTTTGATCCCCTAGAAAGGGTTGTTGAATGGGCTTTTTTGTAAGCATTTATTTTTTGTCATCTGTTTATTGACAGTGTTAAAATGTGTGAGATTTGATTCATTCAAATGTGAATGACTGCTCAAAGTGAGAATGTTAGTGTGAAATATAACACTACATGTTGTTGTTTTCAATAAAAAACATTTGCACAAAGCAAGCCTATCCACTTTTCCATGCTGATAACAGTATTAAAATGATAATTCAAGGGACATTTAGAATAGATAAAAATGTGCAATTAATTTGATGACATTCGTGAGATTAATCGCGATTAAATATTTTAACCGATTGACAGCACTAATTTCTGTATTTATTTGTCAGGTGTTCATGTTGGATACTTTTGAATAATGAGATAAAGCTATTTAATCAACTTATTAGGATGAACAGATCACATCATTGTGATCCCTGCTGCTGATTATAATGTCATGTGAAGTGTTGCACAAAGACAAATTTATCAATAAAAAAAAAAGTACTATTGTGAGCATCAACTAAATGTCTGAAATACAGAATGTAAATATAAAAAGCAGCTGACATTTCGCTTGTCTCCTCACAAATTTATGAAAGGCAAAAAATACAGAGAGAGAGAGAGAGAGAGAGAGAGAGAGAGAGAGAGAGAGAGAGAGAGAGAGAGATGGAGAGGAAATGGAGAGAAAGAAAAGGAAAAGGATGGATGGAGTCAGTGAGGGAAGGGGGGAGAGTGGGGGAGGGAAAGAATTAGAAATTAAACGGAGGGAGGGGACTTTAAAAGGAGAGAGTCATTTTAAGAAGTCAAATTGAGAGAGGGAGAGACGAACAGATAGAACAGGAGGGAGGAGGGATGAAGACATTTGGTAGATATGAAAGCTAACAGCCCATCCAACCACACACACACACACACACACACACACACACACACACACACACACACACACACACACACACACACACACACACACACACATGCATGCACGCGCACCACTCTTGCAAAGATCCCAGGGAGAATTGTACTTTCAATTTCCAGACCCCTAATTGCATTAGAACTGCCCTGCTCTCGTCTCCTCTCTCTCTCTTTCTCTTGCCCTATGTCTCTCACTCCTTTCTCTCTTCCTATGTGCTGCCCAGGACTTCCAAGGGACTATTAGATGGTGCTCTGCACCTCCACTGGGCTCTCCTGTTTCTCTCCATCTTCCGCTCTCCATAGCACTCTCACTCCCCTCTGTGCCCACTTCTACTATTTTAGCTTATCTAATTTCCTCCCCCTCGTGGTCCCTCGTTCTTTGCCGTCTCTTCATGTCTCCATCCTTCTCTTTGTCTCCTTTTTTCACTTTTTTCAATTAGTCAAACCTCTAGCTCTTTTTTCTGTCTATTCCCTTTCCTGCTTACGTCCATCAGTTTTACTTTCTTCCTCGTCTTACCCCCTCATCCTGCATATTGTTCGTCATTTTTCTCTTTCTCCTCATTTCTCTCTCTGTGTCATCAGTCTGTCTATCCATTTCTTGGTCTTGTACTTCAGGCTAATTTCATATGAAGGAGGGTTTCACGTGCTCACTTTGTAGAGTATATCTTGTATCCTTCTCCCTCTCTTTTCTCCGTCCTTTTTCCCAGACAGGTTTCTGTCTCTCGTTGAACACACCGTCTCGTTTTCTTAAGTTTATGCATTTGTGCAGCAGCGGTTGACCTAAGTCTTAAAATAATGAGGGGTTGTAGTAAAAGGGTTGCCAGTTTTAACTCCAAGCTGTCACCCTGGTGGCGAGACTCTCCTCTCCCTTTTAGATTGTTGCTGATGTACACTTGAGCACACCACTAAGTCCCTAACGGCCCCAGTACAGCTGCTTTAGTGGCCCGTGAGGGCACTGCAGTTGGACTAAGCAGCTCCCAGGCAGGATGTGACAGCATGAATGAGGCTATTCTCAGTTTCTGATGTGGTTCATAAAAAAAAGAAAAGGTCAAATCAGGGAATCTTGTCAGAAAGTGAGAGCATTCATTCTCTTTCCATTTCTCCATTTGTCTCTGTTCATGCCTCCTCACTTCCTAGTACGAGTTGCCTCATTTTCAATTTACAGACCTCCTAAATTTCTGTGGGTTTCATGTGGGTTTTCCTTCCAACCACAGTGGGTGAGTTCATTTCTCATTTCTCAAAATGAATTAAAACCCAGGACACATCACTCTTTGGTACATGATTACTCATCCTTCACCTACACGGTTATTTGGTGCGATCACTGGTGCCTCCATGTTAGAAAAAAACGTGCCATCTTGGATGCCCCTAAGGAAGGTATAATGCCCTCCACTGAGGTGGTCCAGTGTCCAAGTAAAGGTGATGAACTTCCCTCTAGGGTGCCCTTTCAGTTGAGACAAAGTGATGCGGTCCCACACAGGCTGCCATACAATGAGTTGGTCTCCACGTGCCTCTAAATAGTTTAATATTTAGTAGTTCCCTGTGTGTTTATCAGTGGTCATACTTTAAATCTGAGTCACATAATAAAGCAATCTTATTCTTAACCAGGATTAACCAGGAAACTTTTTGCACTCTGGTGCCCCTCTGTATGTAGGTGGTGCCCTTAGTTTAGTTCCAACATCTTTGTTGGAAATGTTGTTTTCATAAATATTTTGTTCAGACACTATCGATATGGCTACAAAGCAGTGGAGATATTTGCAATGCTAAAAATACAACAAGTGACAGGGTTTTGTTTGAGGCTGACTGGCATCTGCATCACATCAGGCGGATGGCGAATTTTAAGAGGAGCAAATTCATCTTCCTCTTAATACACACTGCCTACGGCCAATGTGCTTTCATCTCGCTTATTTTATTGACTTTTCATGCATCTACTGCCTCTTCTTTACATTTAGTTTGAAAGCAGGCTTTGTCATTTTCTAACTTCCCTCCAAACTTGTTTTCCTCACTTTAAACATCTGTCCCTCTCTCTCCCCACCTCCTCCTCCACCTGCTCTTTTTCTCTGATTCTTGTCTGATTGGAGCCAGCGAGAGCAGCTTGGTATGAAAATGAACCTGGAGCCAAGGACATGCAAGTTCTCAGTCACCCAAATACACACACAGGCACACACATACATAGATGATGTTGTATTTGTTGATTAATTGGGTGGTTGACGGCAGGTAACAAGCAAATACTGCAACTAAAGACAAGTAAAGGGGGCATGGGTGAAATAAAAAACAAGGATGAGGACTTGCAAACTTCTGTAGAACATGGAGAGACGCATGGTAGTGAATACAACATCAGTAGTTGAGGTTAATAGCCAGAATAAGAGGGTCAAATTAGCTGAAATATCTGAGGAAAAGTACCCCCCAACCAAAAAAGGTTAAGACTTTGTCAGCCTTGAATGAATATTATGAAAAATATGGAGAGAATAGCCCTTTTCTTAATCATGATTTGACCATGGCCTTGAAAATAAAACTCCTGTGAAAATTTTTTCCTCAAAACCAAAATGCAGGCAACTATGCCAAGCAGTGTGTGAGCTATAACAGAGAGTGTATAAGATTGATTCCACAGAGTGTTGCTTAATGTCAGTGTAAATTAGCAAGCACAGGTATTTAAACCATTGCCAAGACACACACACACACACACACACACACACACACACACACACACACACACACACACACACACACACACACACACACACACACACACACACAGGAAATAAGGGAATTGAGAATTCTATAGCTTGAGATATAACGATAAAGAAACTGGTAGGGGGAAACAGGGAGCAAAGGCTTTGTCTAATAAACACAAAAGGTGAATCTATAATTGAGTTTGAAAACTCTGTGTGTGTGTGTGTGTGTGTGTGTGTGTGTGTGTGTGTGTGTGTGTGTGTGTGTGTGTGTGTGTGTCTGCTTTCATCAACAGATTATTGACTATTCAGTTTCCTCTTCCGACTTGCTGGATTCCTTTTGGAGAGAACCAATCAGAAGAAGCAAATTAAGGAGCCACTTAGCATAACTGCTTTTCTTGCTTTCTAGGTCTGCATGCACGCACGCACACACACACACACACACACACACACACACACACACACACACACACACACACACACACACAGCCCACTGAGAAGTCAAACTCACAGGCATCTTCAAGCAATAAAGAACAAGTGTTCCAATTAATAATTAATTACAAGGCAAAACCTCAAAGAGAGGTGGAGGAACAGGGAAGAGAACAGAGGAGAGTTATGAAAGCAATACAATTTCAAGACCGGGCAGACAAGGAGGAAGATAAGGAGGAGAGAGAGTGGAGCTTTTCTCGGTTTTCACTCACTCTTTGCCTCTTCTATACACAACAAACAAATAAATGTATGCAAATAGGAGCAGGAAAAAACTAATGCAAAGGTCCCAGGTAGTAACAACAACAACAACAACAACAACAAAGAAAAGAAAAACAGATGTGTCCTGCAGGTTGTCAAGAAATTGTCTCTCTACATTTTTTATCCCTCCTTCTTTGTCAATCAAAAAATGTTTATCTGGGTTATCGGCAAAATGGTCGCGGAGAAACGCCGGTGCTAACATGTGCACATGCATTTTAATTAATGTATTCATATTATGTGAGGAGAAGATATTTTTCAGTCTTTCTCGCTCTCTGCCTCAATCTGAGGGGTTGTGAGCCTCATTCCAGACAGGTGTGTAATGGCGCTTGTAGGGAACGTAAAACAACATCATTACAGTTTCAATTTGTCAGACACTATAATATCTGTAAGAGCAAGGAAAGTACAGCCGGTCCATTTCTGCACTGCCTTTTCATTGTGCTTTTCTGCTGGCTCAAATAACCGGTTGTTCTGACTCTCTTTTTCTGTCCATTTGTGTCCATTATTTTCTATTTTGTTTTCTCATTAGTTACATCATAGATATGGGCCTGCTGTAAACAATGGAGAAGTCAAAGATTGATACACTGAACTATGCGAAGGCAGGACTTTTCATTTTAAGTTATCAGCATGTTAACGTTAAAACAAAACTGAGTCCAATTCAGATTCTGATGCTAGCACTTAGCATACATTGTGACGCTGTCCTTGGTGCTGAAACTCTCAACAGTCCTGTGCTTTACTGCATTTTCCCTTATGCAAAGATTCAACTCGACTGTGATCAGTGACTATCTACTGATAGCACCTCCTGTGCCTTCTATGTACTGTACATCTGTTCAAATTCTTCATTTAAACTACCTTCTGTACCTTGTGAAATGGAAGAAGGCCATATGTCTACTACTACTGTTATTATCATTACAACCTGATCTCAAGACTAATTCTATATACCCCATATGGAAATACTGTACTTGGGAAGATTGCCCTCCAGTAATTTGCACTTCATAAATGAAATGAATAACACAGGTTTTTAAAACCTTCAGACTGAAGTAGTAGTGGTAGCATTTTGTTTGACTCGCTTTACAGAAATGGAACTGACATTAGCCTACATTAACCTCTCTTTCTTAAAAATATAATGAGGCAACAGGCTTGTTTAGCTTCATTCTCTGCCTCCCACAAAAAGGCATCTCTGCAGGTGCTATATTGCCTGTAGATGTACAATTTAAAACAAAGATCACTGGCTAATAGCTGGAGGTGGAAGCACAGTGATCAAACTATTTCAGGGTTGTGGCCATGTAATTATCTGCTAACTGCTGGCTAAATAAGTGCAATTTATTTTTCAAATGTCCAAATCTCTTTCTGCCACTTTATAAGCCTCCATTAAAAATATGCAACGAACACAAAGGCTGTAATCTTTAACAAAATGCAACTGGGCATCAACAATTCATTTTTATTGTATCCCATCTAATGACATACTGACATAATCTGAGGCTCTTTCAAACAGACTGTTTGATATCCCCAGCCAATGGGAGTACAGTCCAGAATTGTCCAATAGGACTGTCCATTGGGAATACAGTTAGTTGCATTTTGAACCAACAATGGACTTCCATTTTTCAGAGCTGTTTATTGTGCGAGGCAAATGGTGGCCAAATAACTGCCCCTGGAAACTATGAATGTTGTGTAGCTGTAGCTTAAAAATGTCCTTTCTCCTTCTTAAACATTTGAACACTGAGTCACCGACTTTGAAAAGCAAGTGGACTTAGTTCTGTTCAATAACTGGCTGCCGCAGTGGGTTGCCATTCAAAGGATGACTGTAGGTCCACTTTTCAGAGTGGGTAATTCACATTTTGGCTGCTCTGATCAGTTTGCATTTCTTATGCTCCACCCTACCGTTCTCCTTAGGCATTAAATTCAATATCCCCGCTGCCATTCAGTGAAGGCTCTGTGAATCCGGTGATAGATGGTTTGTTTGAGGAAGAAGTGACAGGAACGACACGGCATAGGGAATCTGGTACAATGCTTTCCTTTTCATTCTCGATGGGTGAGGATTGAAAGCTGTGGTAGATTACACTGTGCTCTGTGTTTCTTTCTTGTGATTTTTGTTAGCTGATTCACAGGCGGTCAACGGAAAAGATGCCACTGAATGGACTAATGTTGACAGCTTAGTCACAATGTTGACTTTAAATGAGAAGTATCAAATAATGCACACATTATAAATGAATAGCTTTAATCTAAATTCTCCTCATTAATCTTAGTTCCCCTCTCCCAAATCTTACATCTGTCTCTTTCTGCCAGTCTACCTATGTTTCTATCTCTCTGACTCTCTTTTTGTCTCCCTCCCCATCCCTCTTTCCTCTCCTCACCTCTCTTCTCTAAAAGATGAAACCAATTTTTCAGCCCCCGCAGGAGACAAATTACTCCTAATAATCCCTCGTTTCCTGCAGAGGGCCTCTTTCTTTCCCGCTCAGCCAAGAGACCAGAACCTTAATGGATATGCGGAATTAGGAGGAAAATGTCGGAGAGGGTTTGGTAATGACAGGCTGTGTTCTGGTTTTCATTGTTACCTTGGAAAGAGAGAACCCACTGCATTACCACATAAGTGCTGTTGATAAGCTGACTTATGATTTGGGAGATGGTAGATGATGGCTGAGGTGGAGTTGAATCACCCAAACAGATCAGACAAAGAAACAATGTTTTAAAGCCAGTGCTGAGTGCTCCTGATGCAATTATGTGCGAGGCTTCGTTTTTAGGTAGTTTAAATATGTAACAGCTGTAAAGATCCCACGTTTCGTTACATGGTTGTACTGCACTTTTGTTCCAATCCTCAGATGTGAAATTATTTGGGAAGGAGGATGCAAGACTTTGTAAAAGCTTTTCCATCCAGCTCCCTTTGAAGATTCAAGCTCATAATTTCATTCCTTCTCCTTCCTTCCTCCAAAAGACCAAGACACGCTGAAGCTTTCATCTCCGTGACCTATCATGGTGACCCCAGTCAGTAACAGACACCTTAAACAACCAACCAGCAATCAACACCTGGTCAGCAGTTCTGGTAAACAAATCAGGACGCCAAAATGACTTGTAATAGCAGTCATTTCGATGCTTTTACCCAAAGGAGAGAGGCAACAAAAAGATGGAGGGAGAGAAAGTGAAACTAGGCATGCAGGTGTGTCTATACAAAGATGTGTGTTTGTGTCTGTGTGAGACCACAGAGAAATTCAGATAAACAGAAGTCACATTTTATTTATTTGTCTTGAATTTTGAGATGTTTATGTATTTGAAAAGCAAATGCAATCACAGCGTAATTTTATATGGAAATGCTTTTAATGTATCTGGGGCACAGTCAGTAAAAATGAATTCCATTTAGTTTCCCTACAACTCGACTTGTGGCACTTTAGCATGATTGACATGATGTCAAGTCAACTCAAATACTAGTGTTAAGGTAAAGCAAAGACTTCTCGAATCTTGGAAAAGTCAAAGATAACACGACACAGGATGTCTTTACTGCTTCAGTATTAACCAAAACTATGATCTTTCCTTAAGTATAACCACAGTTAAGGTTGAACCTTTAGTAGCCTACACCTAGCCAAGGGGACAAAGGACACAAACCCCTTTGTCTGATGCCAAAGTCCAATGTTCATCTATCACCGCAACCATCTCATCAAGACATCTGCGCGGTACTGGAAAGCAGCATTTTTTGGATGCTGACAGTTCCAAGGACCGCTGAGCATCCATGGATTTGATTGAGGGATCACTGAAGTGTATGGATACTCATACTGTAGCTATAATGGCTATTTTAATGACTATTTTACATTTGGTTTGGCTCAAATTAGGCTTCAGCATGGCTGCCATAGTAGCAATGACAATGGATATACAACCCCGTTTCCAAAAAAGTTGGGACATTGACAAACGCGTAAATGGAAACAGAACGTGATGATTTGCAAAATACTTAAAGCCCATATTTAATTGAAAATAGCACAAAGACAAGACATCAAAAGTGAGACTTTTGAAATTTCTTTGTTTTTGAAAATAATATCCTCATTTAGAATTTGATGCCAGCAACACATTTGAAAAAGGTTGGGCAGGGTCATGTTTAGCTCTCTGTTGCATCAGCTCTTCTTTTACCAATACTCTGTAAGCGTTTGGGAATTGAGGAGATCAACTGCTGTCATTTTGAAAGCTGAATGTTTTCGCATTCTTGCTTGATGTACAATTTCAGCGGCTCAACAGTTCAGGGTCTCCTTTGTCATATTTTATGTTTAATAATGCACCAAACATTTCCAATGGTGACAACTTGGGGCTGCAGGCACTCCAGTTTAGCACCTGGACTCTTTTCCTACGGAGCCATGCTGTTGGAATATGTGCAGAATGTGATTTAGCATTGTCTTGCTGAAATAAACAAGGCCCTCCTGAAAAAGACATCATCTACTTGGCAGCATATGTTGCTCAAAACCTGTAGATATGGTTCAGCATCAATGGAGCCTTCACAAATGTGCAGGTTAGCCATGCCATGTGAACTCATGCACCCCCAAAACATCACAGATGCTGCCTTTTGAACTGTGCGCTGATAACAAGCTGGATGGTCATCTCTTTAGCCCGGAGGATGAGGTATCCATGACTTCCAAAAAGAATTTCAAATTTTGACTCGTCAGACCACAGGACAGTTTTCCACTTCACCTCAGTCTATCTATCAGTCTATCATTATTAGACTGTTGCACTATTTGTCACACAGTGGTGAACCTCTCTTCATCTTCACTTCAGAATCACTTTTTGATGTGACTAACCTGTGGCCAGTTAACCTCATTCATTGTGAGATGTTCAACCAGTTGTTTCTTTCAACATTTCACAGCTTTTCCTGTCTTTTGCTGCCAACTTTTTTGAAACCTGTTGTGAACATCACATTCTAAATCAGGATATCAATTTCAAAAAGTAATTACATTTTTCATTTTCAACATTTAATATGTTGTCTTTGTGCTACAGTATTTTCAATTAAATATGGGGTTTGAGTGTTTTGCAAATCGTCACATTCTCTTTCTATTGATGATTTGCACAGCATCCCAACTTTTTTGGAAACATGGTTGAATTTATGTATTATATTATTCATTCACATAGCTGACAAAGAGGGCAAAAAGCTTTAATATATAAGTGGAGAAAACATGACAAATGAATTTGCTTCCACACAGGGCGGTCAACGTCACTAAATTGTTTGATGAGCATGAAAACACTGAATCATATTGGCCTTCTGAGTCACCAGCACTCTCCGCCACCATCATCAAAACTAGAGGTGGGCGATAGCTGTGATAGCACAGAGGTGGGTTTCAACCTGATATCAAGTAACACAGGATCATGGACATCAGCAGCAGAGAAAAATATGTCATTTTCATGAGGTGAATGCATTATGAACAGGCTACTTCACTAATTATTAGAATTACCACCTAATTATTTAAAACACGTGAAATTTCTTTTTTTACTATTCTCTGTTTATGACTTCATCTCATGTATGTTTAAACAAAACAATTTTTCACAGCAAGTAACAAATGTTCATCACGTGAATTGTCTGAACTTCAGAGGAGATCACTGTGCTCACACAAAACAACATTAGAAAAGCACTACTAAGAGTGTTCATGTGCACAAAATGTGATCTAACGTGATGAATCCATTATATTTTGTTCCGATCCTTTAGGGAATGTGAATGTGACATAGTCCATCATTTTTGGAGGATATCAGATGTCACCAGTACACCGTCACCATCATCTCGCTAGGTGGTCTCAACTCGGTGTAATTCTGTGAAACCTGTTTCAGCATGGTCTAAAAACAGTGTTGAATAGTGGGCTGTAACAAACAAACAAACAAAAAAAACTGCTCCATTTTAGTAGATACTAGCAGATTAATTACGCATCAATGGCTGATGTTTTGTTAGCATTCAATTAGCATAACATTAGCTAACTCTAACCCTGTCAGTAGCTCACTTCAATCCATAATTCTCTTTATATGGGAATTTCTTTTTAGCGCGTACTTTTACATTTCTGATGATGAACGACTGACAGATGACATGTGACAGGTAACGACAGCTAGCAAGCTATCCTCCAAAAATGGCGGTACATCATCAGATTTTAAATGAATGTCTACCTTCATGATTCAACTAATATCCATCAGCATTTTCACTGAAAAACACATTTAAATACTTCTGTTTTAAGAAACACAGGGGAATGAGATGTAGCATTATCAGTCCTGAGCTCCTTTCAGACTGGCCCCTTAAAAAAGCTCACAAAATCCCAACAGGACTGCTATTTGAAATGATGGTTTCAAGCTTGCTTTTTGCAGTGTGTGAAAGAGACAGGGTTTGCAAAAGCCCTGAACAAAATTGGGTTTTCTCACTAGGGCTTTGCTGTTTGAAGGAGGGCTATCAGGCCAGATTAGCTTTACCTCAGTGGTAATGGAACTGGGAGTATTTTGAAAAGCATCCTTCTCCTCACTTTTTAGCCTGAGGGTCTTGGTTGCCTTAGCCAGAGCAGCGATGTCTGCTTTGGGATGTGTCTGTTCTGATTTGTGAATATATGAAGAAAATGGTTGTATTTCATCTGATTAGAAATGTCGGAGATTGAAGCAGACGTTTTGAACATTCCTTTCCTTCACCTGACCCTGTCTTTCACAAAGCAGTCATAATTTATTTGTAAAGGTTTGATCTCTTTTTCAGGCAGCTTTTAATTGAACATCAGGAGTTTTTTTTTCACTTCTAGGGAAAACTGGATGGCAACAACGCATGCAGCAAAATACACAAACTAAATGTTTTATTTCATTTTTACTTAGTAGCTGTTTCATTTTCATATGAAGCTATTTTCAGTAAAATAACCTTTCAAGATTTTTGCCAGCAAGCAAAAGAGGAAAGGAAAGAAAGGATATGAAGGAAAAAATAATAGACGTAATTGAAACAAGTTTTACATCATTTTAAAAACATTTGATGTTTTGAATGAGGACTTGCATATTGTTTGCTGCTCCTAATCAATATCAAGGCTTCATGCTGTGGCTATAATATTAGCAGAATATGCTTTGCAAAGCACAAGTTAGCCATCAATTTCTCAGATAAGGCACATTATTGAGTTTTTAATGGTAATTTGATAACATTACATCATTCTCTCCTCCTATCCGTCAAGTAAGCAATAAAGACTCAATTTCATTCTTTCTTCCTTTTGTTTTTCATTAAAATACTGTGTGGTAGGAATAGTGAAGATTCTGGGTCTCGACGTGAAGCAGCCATGAGGCCTAAAAAGGCAAAACTTTCCTGCCACACATGGAAAGCGGGTGTGAATTTTAGTGGATGATTGCAATAGCATTTGAGTCTGCAAATGCATACACACTGACGGTCTCAGTAGGTGAATTTGCATCCATGTCTATTGGCACTGTCCCTGTGTGGTTGTGTGCCCATATCAGGCTGCTTGTCATTTTGAAACCTGTGAGACTGAAACCTGCTGCGTGTGTATGTGACCAGGAGGCTTGTAGCAACAGGAGGGGGTAAACAAGCTGACCTTTACAGCTTTAATCAACCCGGAGGAAGAGGATGGGCTCCTGGTGTCAGCAAGAAGGTTAGGAGGAGGAGGGAAATGGAGGGAAAAATGGGAGTCTATTCCAGCATAAGAAATGTGTGCTGCTGGGTATGTCAACATGTATTCTCAGAGATATTTGTATCTGTGCTCATCGATCAAGTCATGCCTCACCTCAGCCAGTGGTACGATTCCCTGTATGTCGGCGTTGCTGATGTAGAGGTGTGAGACTTTCTCTGTTTGCCTGGACGCTGACTGCATGCCAGCAGGGTACTCGATGTTCCAGTGCAGAGTCTGGGTTGGCACCAGGTTGATCACGTTATCTACCTCAAAGTCCAGCTGCATCACCTCATATGATAGACTTTCCAATCTACAGAGACAAACAAAAGAGGGAAGGGAAAAATGTTATTTTTCAGAGTATTGCAATCTTTCACCCTTAAACCTGCAAAACCAGCCTCTGACATATGAAATAACAATAATAATAATAAAAAGATAGATAGAACAGGCTGATAGAGTTAGAAAAAGGCCAAGGACATGAGCACAGAGGAAGTAAAGGCAATAAAATGAAGTGAAAATAAAGGACATGAAGGAAGTGATAGGCAACATCAACAGTTTATGAGAGTATATGGTGGAGGTCCTTAGAAAGCACGAGCACAATCATGGAACCCATCAGCTATCTTCTTATGACGATTGCCTTATGATGATTTAACGCTCAATGGTGTTTACATGGACACTTATAATGCGATTATGATGAAAATGTGATTAAAAGCATTACCCCTATTAATATGTTTACATGATTTGGCAGTTCTTTGAAATCCCTTTTACATGCTACTTGTTATTATTTAGCTTTTGTGTGGAATTGTGGGTACCATTAGTTTCTACATCTGTTGGCGCCAACTTATACTTGCGTTATCGGCGAAAAGTGCGAAGAAGAAGACGAAAATGACAAGGGCATACAAGGACTGTGCTCTCCGTTCATATCATTTACAGTTACAATCAAGGAAATGCATTATGTCCATGTCGCTCAAAACTTTCAGCATGAATTCTGTTTCTTCTGTGAACCAAAAATGCTGTTTTTTCAGTCCCACCATCTTTCACGTGACATTTATGATGCGTGTCACTTCCTGTAGATGCACAACTTGATCAGAGGGAAAGAAATGTGATTAAGGTGTATACATGCCTTCATTACGCGAGTAAAATTGCAGTCTTCCAGGTATCTTAATGTGACTAAGCGTACTATAATCGCATCATTAGTGTCCATGTAATTGTAATCAATGTTTCAACTAATCTCGATAAACAGATATCTGAATATGAAAGAAGAATAAGAAAGAAAAGCTAATAAGAAGCTAAAATGCTGTCAGACCATAGCTGATGTGTTTCACCTCTTTTGCTCTCCCCATAGACTGTTTACCTGCATGCAACCAAAGCTCAAACGTGACTGATCAACTCTACTTGGACTAAATGGAAGACAAATGGAGACCAGATTGTTTTTGATTTCCAAATCTTGCCCGTTGCCTCCAGCTTCTGCTTTCGTTCGCAGATATCTGTTTATAGAGATTAGTAAGAGCACCGATAACCACCCTGACACCACAAAATCTGAGGAAGCCTATGCACAGCACAGAACAGCATAGTACTGACCACATTTGAAAGATCGACAAACATGGTTTGGATGTGCTGTGCAAAAACACGGCAGTATTAGCCACGATGACCAAAGAATACCACTTTCAGAGCATGACACAGAAAGGTGATAGAGAGGGTTGCTGTCGCCATTTCAAACTGGGGGCACTTGACCTGTAACTTCAGTCACACTTCAAACATTCTGTAACAGACTCTAAGTGCCTTTGTCACAGTCACTTCAGCTGAAAAAATGTGTATATTACATCCACTTTAAGCATCTACAGATACTTCTGAAAATGTGATTATGATGATAATAACGACCCGGATGATGAAGAGGATGGTGCTGAAGATTTTGGTGATGGAAGTAATAATGACGAGCGCTTCTGCCTTGAGGACTGCGGAGAAGGTGCCAAAGCTGAAATCCCACAATCCATGTGTGTGTGTGTGTGTGTGTGTGTGTGTGTGTGTGTGTGTGTGTGTGTGTGTGTGTGTGTGTGCGTGCGCGCGCGCATGAGTTTGTGTTTGTGTAAGTGCGTGTGGGAGGGAAATGGGGAGTCAAATCATCCCATCCAAAAATAATGACACATTTTACAGCTAAATAGATAGAAACAGTTTGGTTTTATGCCTTCTCTGAAAGGCCTGTGGAAGTATGTTTATGTGCCTCTGTCCTCCTCAGTCAGTGTGTCTAAATATTGTGATGTTTTGCATCACCACAGACCAGCAGCATTGCTCAAGGTGTTTCAGATGTAGGCTCATCTCTAATTTTCAATAATAAAAGGAGACATTTAGCTTAGCTAAGCCTGGAGACTGAAAACAGGGATAAACAGCATGTCTGGCTCTATCCAAAGGTAAGAAATCCGCTCTGAAGCCACTGTAATTCCAACACACATTGATCTTAAAATCATTATCAGGATCTCTCGGTCATACTCCTCCGAATCTGTTCTAAAATCTCCAGATAACCACTTTCAGATTCCGTTCAAACTTTCTATCTGGAAAACTGCTGCAACTTTTTTTTTTTTTTTTTTTTAAAGACATCTTTTCATCACTTCTAACTCACTAGTCTGATTCCTATACACAGAAATTCGACTGTCATTTTGACAACTTGGATTTCTGCACATCATGCCCTCACAACTTTGCAGACTGTCATTACCTGCTTTGCTTCTCTGCCTGTCAGACACCCTGATTCTATCTCCTGCTAGGGAGAATCACATCCAGTTGTATCATTTATCCCTCCAGAAATTCTTTGCATCTCCTTCTTCCAGGCCTGAGCCAACTATGGCCCTTTTCACATGGTACTTGTATTACCAGGCGGCGTCAAGTGATTTAGAAATGACCCCCATTTGTGTTATCTTGTGCATTTGCACAAGATAAGCAAAGTCTGCATTTTACTCAAATTTCCTGATATATTCCCTGGATATGATGCCAAGGCTCTGCATAACATACGCTTCCGGAATGACGATGAGCCTCCTGAATTTTCATCCAAAATGCGGTCAAAACTTCCATTTATAATGGCCAACTTAGCCTCCATAATTCTTGTTGGGGCAGTGTTTGGAAGTCAAGCCCCAGTATCGGATTGTTGTCAGGTGCAGACTGAATTACTGAATGAATGATTAAGAGCCAAAATAAAATGAAATGTCCACACGCAACTCTAAAATGTTGTGTTTGTGATGCTTAGGCTGTCGCACAGAGAGCAAAATAAACACAGCGGCTCTTAAATAAAAATGCTATCTGAAATGTGACATCAGTACATTTTCCGTGGTCAAGATAGCAGTGAAATATACTCACTGACAGTTCACGGTAAGTGCAACACAAAAGACCTCTTGGGTGGGATTTTCGAGATAAACATTCGACAACGCAGTCGACTGTTTCACAGCCACAAGAAATGTGCTCTGAAAATAATTTAGATACAGTTTAGCTACTGAAAAATCTCTCTCACTGTATGTATTTCCTTCTTACTGACACACACTCTCTCTACGCACCCAAACACACACACACACACACACACACACGCACACACACACACACACACACACACACACACACACACACACATCCATCTTGAATTAGACAGGAAAAAAAGGTAAGCAGCTGTAAATTGATTTTCGAGTCAACGTTTTATAGCTCTCAAACACACGCACACACAGATAAATAGAGGTTAAAGGTCATGACAAAGCCAACTGCTGGTCTGTGGGGGTCTGTGATATCTAGTGTGTCTGTGCGTGTGTGTCTAGGGAGATGGGGTGAACAATGTGTTACACAGATAGATTAAGGAGAGAAAACTGATGGGTGTCAGATCCCCTTGACCTCTTCCAGATCCCTCCATCAGGCTTGCTTTTCTTTCATCTGTCTCGACCCATCTGTCTGCCCTGCTCCGTCTCTTACAAAACCCAACCTGACATCACATTACAGTTATCCCTTTTTAAAGAGAAAGGTTGCTTTGCTTTTGTTTTTCTTGCTTTGGTCACATGGAAGGATACTTTACAGATAACAAAATTAACTAATCCAGGAACGACGACATTATATTATCTACCATCAGCCTAGTAAACTGTTACCTACCAAGTCATTCCTGTAAGCCCACAGCTTTTTTTTCCATAAGTCAGAGCAGAGACATATACAGCTGTAATCATACAAGGTCATAACGCTCCTAAAAAGCACAGGCCTACCTTTTGTTCTTTATCTTATTTCATCCATTACTGGCTGTTAGTGAGCAGCAGCTCTTTTCTATTAGCGCAGTCAGGATAAAGGAGAAGGAGAGAAACAGATTCCTTCATTAAGAACATTTGAAAAAAAGAAAAAAAAAAGCTCAACCAAAGTCTGATGGTGGACACAACAAAATGACTTGATCCAAGCATGATGGATCCAGTGAAGTTCCATGTTTTGGGTAGCAGGACCTTACAGCATCATACCGTAGGTGTCCAGCCCAACAAATACAAGTCCAGTAATGAAACATGCCATGTGAACATCATATGGGATATGTGGGGAACAGTCACCAAACCTTCACACATTGGAACAACTCAAGACTCAACAACTGTATATATATATATATATATATATATATATATATATATATATATATATATATATATATATATATATATATATATATATATATATATATATATATATAACATTATGTCCAAGACATTTACTCCCTGATTATTAAACTAAGACGAGTCTGATGTGGCAGAGCTTCCGGAACAATCAGAGCTTCACAGTTGTAGTCAGTTCAAACATCCTCTCACCTTTCAAGTCTGCATTAGTGCTCAGTATAAAAAGAAAAGTCAATCTTCATTAAGCCTTTTGCAAATCTAAATCCTTATTTCTCTTGTTTCATGCCAATTTTTGGGAAGTAACTTGCATTCAGTCCTGGGAGCTGTGCAATGACAGTCCTCCGTAAAATAAAGTGTGAAGAGTGTGTGTGCAAAGTGTGAAGTGCTTTGCTGAAGGACACACTAAAGACTGCAGTAGTTTCTATGTAATATGACAGAGTAGCAAAGAGAGGACAAGAAGGAAGAGAAACTTTGCCCATACTTTTTTAAATTTTGAATTTTGGGGGAAGGCTCTTCGTGTGTGTATCCATCAATACGACTTGCTTTTTAACCTCGAAGGACACAGCAGCAGTAGCCCTATTTCATATATTCCAGGGAGAAACCTTAAACACAGCAGAGGTTTAGACACATGCACACCGAGACACAAAGCTCTGTCACTCTCACTCTCTGTTCCTGTCTCTCTCACACTCGCAGACGCATGCACACAGGCGATGCACAAGCAACACACTTCTCTCTGTGTGTCTCTCTCACACACACATAAACACGTACAAAGAACCAGCCAGAATGTGTGTTTGGGTGCAGTGTAATCGCTGGAGCTGAAAAAGCAATGTGTCTGCAGTGACAGGTTCATTCAGGTGTTAGCTCCGTCCCAACCACAAGGCTCCAAAACAATATTACACCGTCCTCTAGTGCATAGGCATACACACACGCTCACACACATGTATGCACCAGAACATTGTGCGCCAAGGCTTAAAACCAACTGAACAAAACCACTGCAGAAGTTCATACTTTATGATGATCTCTGAGAGCGTTTCCCTTCAGGCGGTGCTGACTTTGTGCTATCAACCCTCTCACTGACACAGTGATACAGGTTTTCAGTGTTGGTCTGAGCGGGTCATCATGTGTCATCTGACCTGGTCTGACAACCCTCCTCCCAACCAGCGTGACATGTGGTTCAGTTCATCTTGTAAAGTTTGAATGAACCATAAGATACCATAGGCTGCAGAGGTTTGCAGCTGCCTCACACACCTCCTCAAATTCCTGATCCAGCTCCTGGCCGACGTTGGGTTCAAAGCACAAAAGAAAAACACATAAACGCCAATGCCTGCCTGTATGTCTCAGTGAATCCACATTGGATGCTCTGCACCACACATTTTTCAGCCATTTTTTGCCAGACTCGCCCAGTGTCTACAAACTCTGTCTGTCTGCTACTCCTACTGTAGCCATCAAACTGCATGTGTGTCTATATGCTGACCTACATGTCTAGGCCTGGATTCAGAGTTTTGGCCCTTGGAGTAACACTCTAGAAAAGCTAGCCAATATGTAATTTTGTGTCTCTCACTGGTCTGCCATGGCATGAGTGAATTTGCATGAGAGACACACATCATTAGATGGTTGGCTGATTAGGAAAAACCTCAATTTGTAGTTGAAGAGTAAATTAATTCATCAATTCAATAAATTAGTTCTTGATTCCACTTTGATTATACCTTGTTCTAATAGTTGTTATCAGGATTGAGAAGGTGGGTGGAACCACTACTGGAACCACTACTGTACGTTCCATCTCCTAACAAAAACTACAGTGAACTAATGTCATCTAGCTTTGGAGGGAACCAACTGGAATCAAATTCAATCGGCGCAACAATGATTTTCTAGAAAGAAACATTAATAACAATCGTTATTAATGTCGTGACAATCGTGACAGACAATAGGCTAATTAGACGTGAATGCAATGCATCCGCAACGCATGCAGTGTTTGAAATGTAAGTCCAGTCACAATCATAAGACATTAAAGTTCTTAATCAAGTTGTTTGGAAAGCTATAAATACATACCCTTGAGCTTACTTATAACTGAAACACAATGGTCTTAAACTTGTGTTTTGGGATTTGTAGCAGACATTTTGCGTATGTTCAGAACTTCCTCTAAGGCAAAAATAAAAGGGTCCGTACAGATAACAGTGAATAAACCGCAAAACACAAATTACAACTATCTATTACAGAACAACTCTTTGAACTGTTCAATAAGAACATCTGAAGGTGGACCTTTTATGCCTGACTCACCTGTGTTGGTCAATAATTGACTGCAGTTGATTACAGTTAAGTTGATACACAGTGAGACAGAAAGACACACACACATGCAGATCTTTTTGATAGTGAAAGTTTCTCTGCCTATGGAGACTGGCCTGTCTTAGCCTATAAACCCAGATAAAAGATAAAAACTTCTGGCAGCTGAGGGTCTTGCGTGCAGGCTGGACTCACTTCTTACACTTGTGTGTAACTGCTTTGGCCCCTCTGGAGTCTTAGAACTGATTAGGAGAGATGATTGACTATTTTTTTCTCTGTTTATCTATTTAGCCATCAATTAAACAATTTGGTTTCCAGGCTTGGTCAACAGAGACAGAATCTTGTTTGCAGCCTCGCTGACTCTGTTCTCATTCTTCACAGGTCTGTTTTACTGTCTCTTCACGTGTGTGTCTGTCTTTAGATTTATCCATCTTATTTGATTTCTCTGTGGAAGGCAATGTTGGTCGGTCCATCAGTCCACCAGTTTGATCCAGATCTTAACAAAGATTTGGTGGATGGCCATGAAGGTTTACACAGACATTCATCATCACGAGAGGATGAAACCTACTGACTTTGTTGATCCCTAACTTTTCCTTGAACACAACCATCAGGATGACGTTTCTGGTTTTGAGTGAAATTTCTCAATAATTATTGAATGGAATGACGTTAAATTTGGTGCATTAAGTTGTAATAATGACACCCTGACGTTTATAACACCATCATCGGATAAAGATTTGAATTTGTTACTCTGTGTTTAGTCCTAATTACCAAATGTTAGCATGCTAACACACAAAACAAAAGCTGGTGAAAAAGGTGAACAGTACCTGGTAAACAGGTAATCTGCAAGTTAGCATTTTCATTGTGAGCATGCTAACATGTTGACATTAGCATTTAGCTCGTTGTACCAGTAGCCTCATAGAACTGCTGGTGTGGCTTTAGACTCTTTGTATTGTTGAACTACACACACACACACACACACACACACACACACACACACACACACACACACACAGTTTTAACACTGACACATGACACACTGTAGCGTATATGAAAAGAAATCTTTCAGTCTTACAATCTTGGTGTCTCTGTAGGAATGTCTCAGATTGTGTGTGTGTGTGTCTGTGTGCGTCCGTCCTTGGGCTACCCCCTGGGTCAATGCACCACGTTTCCTCGTCTTTTGGCCCATGTAACAAATGACTGCCCCACATACACTCACACACGCACACACACACACCTTGAGACACCTCCAGTGGCCTTGCTGTAGAAGTGGATACACAGTCAAGGCCCCGTTCATCTCTCTGTCACAGCTTTAATAAGAGGCACACAAAGTATTTGAACTGTTTCTCACACATGCACACGCTCACATCATTGCTTGAGTGATGAAGTCAAGTCTCAGTTAACTGGGCTCATTGCCACACCCAATATCGAATATTCGATTTCTTACTGGCTGTGGACATTTTGTACACCACTGTTCTTTATATGCTGCTGCTGAGTGGCCATCTCTGCAGATTTTCGCGCTAGTTGGTTTTTGTGTATAAGTCCTTCCTTGGTCTGTTTCCCTTTTTTCTGTACACATACATGTGTAAAATGGAAAACCAATATGGCCTGTGTTCTCAAAACATTCTACAGATGTTGGTCCCCAGAGTTAGAACGGACTTAGGCAAAAAGACTTTTAAATACTTGCTGCTCCCAGTTCTTGGAACAACCTCCAAAAGGACCTGAAACTGCCTGAACTGGTCAACTTGGGAGAATTTAAATCTATTTTAAAAGATCGAGAAAATAGCAGTCTTGGCCGCTGTGTCTGTTTTTAGCAGCCCCTTCGTTATTTCTACACTTATCCCATTTTAAGCAGTTGTTCAGCTGTATGCTTTATTGATGTGTTGTCTTTCTGATAATCACTTATTGTGTTTTTGTTGCAAACTGTTTCGCTTATTTGTAATGAATGCATACTGAGTGTGAGTGAAGTGTAATGTATTGCTCTTGTAACTGAGTCTATGCTGTCTTCTTGGCCAGGTCACTCTTGTAAAAGAGATTTTAATCTCAATGAGGCTTTTACGTGGTTAAATAAAGGATATATATGACACACCAGATAATTACCAGGGTATCTGATCTGAAACTTATTAGATTTACTTTCCTGAGAGAGAGGTCTTGCTCATGTGTTCCCCTTTGGATTTCTGTTTTGAGTGTGAGTATCAATTACATTTTAATTAAATATGAGCACACTGGTTGATTCTGATATTTACTGAGAATTCCACTTTTCCCCAAATATTTCTTGTTCATTTTTTGTTCTTGTTCTTTCTCGTCAAGGGAGTTCAGCTCCCTGTGGCTCCCTGCAATTCAAACCCTGCTGCTGACCCCTCACTGCTTTGTCCTCCTGAGGAGAAACAGGTAGGGGTTTAAGTCACCCTCAAAGTTGCAAAAAACACACAGAAGATCCATAAACATGCACAAACACGCACACACACACACACAGTCGCACCATGCAGCAAGTGCAGTGAGGACAGGTTGTCTTATGAAAGTACTGTAGGAAAGTGGTGGTCTCGAGGGGAATTCAAAGGACAATACAGAACACATGCACGCACACACACACACACACACACACACACACACACACACACACACACACACACACACACACACACACACACACACAAACAAATGCACACAGTTATGTTTCCATCACTGAGACTATCCCTAACCATAACCTAAGCCTAACCTTACTCTCACCTTAACACAAGTCTTTATCCTAACATCAAATGACTTATGTTAAGGCGCTTTGTGCCCATAAGGAAGACGTGTCCCCACAATGTGAGTACTACACACACACACACACACACACACACACACACACACACACCAAAAGACATGCACCGCTGGCAAGAAGAGAGGAATCATCCCCTGGGAGAATACCAGGCAGGAAAGAAGGGATGGAACAGCCAGGAGGACAAGGAAAAAGGCGAGGGAAACATTTTTCTCTTTTGGCTCAGAGGAAGTTGTCACTTACAGCAGTTCTCCTCAGCACCCGCACAGCCAGTGGCTGACAGCAGGTGTGCATGTGTTACAGAGAGAGAGACACAGGGGGTTTGGTAGAGAAACATGTGATATGAGACAACCAGAAAAGGTAAGAGAAGGATAGATAGGTGGGTAAAATAACAGAATTAAGCATTGTAACATATTAAAAGCAATATGGAAGATACATTACAGGGGGAAAGAAATAAACACATGCAAAAGGAGGTAATAACACACACCTTTTCTCTATCTCTCTCTCTCTCTCACACACACACACACACACACACACACACACACACACACACACACACACACACACAGCTGTCAAGAGATGTGTTAGCTGCAACATGGAGACAGAGAAAGACAGAAGTAGAGGCAAGACGATGCCAGGCGGAACCACAGGCCGACAACACTGTCACGGCCATCTTCCACCTTCACCTTCAGTGTGTGTGCACGTGTGTGTGTTTGCCTGCCTGTGTGAGAGAGAGAGCGTGTGTGTGACAGCTGGATGCAGAGATGCAAAGCACCATCACAGACAACCCCTGTCAGTTTGGCTTAAGACAAGCCCAAACCCTGTGTGTGAAAGGGTGTGTGTTTGTACGTGTTAGAGCGCATGTCACTGTGTGCATTTTTGTATGTGTGCTTTTCACCCCAACCTGGCAGTCCATCAAACATTCACACTTAATTTCAGCACCTCAATGCGCACTTGGTTGCAGCCATCCATCCAACACACACACCCGCTGAGTCTTTTTAACCTGGTTTAGCCTCCACTGACCAGCTGTCAGATCTCAGTGGCCATCAGTTACCAAAGCCTATAATGTCAAGGGAAATGGAAGAAAAAGATGATAGAGAGAAAACGGGAAGGAAATCGGATGCTATTTTAAACTCTGTAGAGGGACAAGCCATTGGAGTTAACCACATTATAAGACTACTCAAGATTTAATGACTGCTCTTATTGATGCAGCATGTGAAAGAACAGCTATGAGTTACAGTGTTTTGCTTGGTTTGGGTAAATATGAGATGTGGGAAGTAAGAATATATATATATTTATATTCATTCAATTAGATTGAATTCCATGACTTTAAATATGACATAATTCAATATGATATACTTTATGTATACCATACCAAACTACACGCAGTCAATAGATTGAATGAATGAACAGATGAAAGAGGAATTAATTCAATTCAATTCAATTCAATTTTATTTGTATAGCGCCAAATCACAACAGAAGTTGTCTCAGGACACTTTCCATATAGAGCTGGTACAGACCAAGCTCTTTTATCTACAAAGAAACCAACAATTAACAATTAAAGTATTAAAAAACCAAACCATGTTGGCTCTCACCAATCAAGTTTCAAGGCTGCAAAGAGTTTGTAAAAAATGGATGGAGCACATAAGACGCTTCATTTATAAGATTCTTGCATCTAGAATTCCAGTCAAAATTGCTCACTGTGTTACATGTTAATGACATTTTCTTTTAACATTTGTCATTTCATCTTTGTTTTTATCCAGCTTTTATTATAACTGAACTTGGAGCTATTGTTGATTTCTCACTAAACATAATCATGCAGATGCTTTCACACACAGCCTTCAGCACACAAACTCACATTGACACATATGCAAATAACCTGTTTTAATATATGGAAATGTATTATCACATAGATACACACTGTCTAAATGAATGTCGGACCCCGCTAATGCTTCTCTTCCTGCTGTGACTTCCATTGAGTAACTGAACACACATTAGTGTATATAAAAAAAAAATAGAAGAAATAGTGAAATGCATCATGTAAACAAGCTCGGACATACAAAACTGACAAAAACAGACATACACACATCCGGAGAGAAAAAAAGCACACACTCATGGTCTCACAACATGCAGTGCAAACTATGTAATTCATAGGGGTGCACATAACTGGTACACAGGTACGTATGTGCAATTAACATCAGACATGCGTAAAGTTAACTGTTTCAAAATGCGTCTTTGCGTACCAGGCAGCAACTGTCATTGATCAGTACACATTTCTCATCTGCATGTGCTTCTAGTCTTCACATACATTTCATCACTTTCATTATTAATTCGCAAGCATTTTCATCGCTTACATTTTCCTCAGTTCAGTTCAGTTTTTGTTACTCCCACCCTTGAGGCCACTTTCCTTAAATGATAAATGGCAATTTTGTGTGGTGAATGATGAATGTGAGATGGGGAAAATGATGAAACACGGCTCAGTTTTCATCATACCATGACTATTTTAATCAACTAGGCTTTAAATTAATCAAATCACTTGATATTTTATCACTCCTTTTTTTCAATTCACATGTATTTTCATCACTTCTATTTTTAGATTTTTTTGTTATGTACAACCCTCATACCTACATAGCAAAACAAGTTGAATGAAGAACAGTGGCAAGCTCGTGCAATGTTTTTCTCATGTGAGAGATTCTCACATCTCAACATTATGAAAACCAAGCACAGATCTCATGTGTCACATACTTGCTCCTCAGCTGTGATGCACATTCACCTCGAAGCGAGAGAGACAGAGAGACATTTGACCCAAAGCCAGCTGCTGACCTCTGGATGCAGACAGCTAATCTGAGACTCAACCAGAAGCTGAAGTGGAGGATAGTGAGGAAGACTGGATTTTTAAGACCACGCTATGTGTGGGGTGAGTACCAAACTTCATTTCCTAATGCTCACCTGAGCACCTCTCTGCTCCTCTGCTAATCCATTCTCATGGACAGAAACATGCACACTCACAGTACACCAGACAAGAACACACAATGTGATTACACAGAGATAGATACAGCTTGCATAAATAAAGAGCTGGAGCTATGATTTGCACACTTACACTCACACCATACACACTCGGCCCAGTGCAGCAGAACAACTGATGAAAATTTTACTTAATTTCATTTTAAAATGATAATAGCTCAGCATTGTTCCACGCTTCCCTTCAGTTTCAGTGACAATGTTAGAGCCAAAGTGACATGAATGTAAATGACTGAACAAACCCTTTTTTTGTTTCTTCTTCGCACTTTCTTGCCAACATTGACTGTACGCACAGAAGACAAGTGAATCTATCTGTGTGCAAGAGTCAGGTTTCAGGGAGAGGACCGAGAAGACTCTGGGGGGATGAGTTTGCAGAAACAAAGGAGACATGCACAGACTCACACTCACTCACACATATAAACCAATGTACAGCACACATCATTCTGCATGCTCATACAGACTAAGACACCATCAGGTTGCTTTTGCGTCAAGCTCTTGCATCAAGTATGCTATATGTAAGCACATTAGCAGACGCTGCATCCTGCGCTGTTTATTAGAACTTGTGCATGTGACACACTAGCACAGAGTCTCAAGGTGAGAGTTGAGAGGATGTAAGAGGACAGATCAATACTACTGAACAACTAAAGAGAGACGCACTGACACTGACACAGTGCTGTTGGTTGCACTCCCCTCCACACACACACACACACACACACACACACACACACACACACACACACACACACACACACACACACATGCATACATAAATACTGAAAAATAGTGAAATATTGCATCTCAACTTGATTTATGCGTAAGCCTGCTGTGAAACAATTTGAGCACACTAAAAAAAAAAAAAAACATGTATTCTTTTGGTTAATTTCTACCATATTGAACTTCCCCATCTCCAATGATTTTGTCCTTTAACTCAACCTCAACTCGTCCCAGTGAGCCTAGACACTGGTCCAATATTTATTTCACTACCCAGTGATCACTAAGCAGCCTGGACACAATCTCCCTTTTCTGTCTCCCTCTCCCACACACAGAAACACCTCTGGCGGGATGGTAAGTAATGGGCTATTCCCTGGCATAGCGGTTGTCTGATTGCACACAGGCCCTTCTCTGACATGCACAGACCCCCTATCGAGCACTTATAAACACCCACACCCACAGACATACGCCATCTCTTATTCTCGTTCACTCTTTCTTGTTCATACCTACCCCCCACCTCGACAAGCAAATAGTCTCCTCTCTCTGGCTAACATACACAGACAGACATGCACACATATGCTGCATACACATTGTCTCCTTTTATCATTCACCCTTTAAAAAAACCCCCATCACACTCCCTTGTCATTTTAAAAACAGTGATACACACTCCGTCTTTCCATCACACACATACACAAGGGGACAAACACAGACCCCCCACCCGGATCTACACCAGTATGCAACATGCAAATGCTTTTAAGAGAGGCTGAGCAAGGGGACACAAGTGTGCGTCTGCACCTGTGTGTGTGTGTGTGTGTGTGTGTGTGTGTGTGTGTGTGTGTGTGTGTGTGTGTGTGTGTGTGTGTGTGTATGCATACTTAGATGGTCTCCCAAGCGTCATGTTTGGTCTGTTTTCAGCTTTGGAGTTTTTTTGCTGGCACACAGCAGAAAGAGAAAGGCAAGATGGCAGAGGGGAACATTTCGGCAAGCCTGAAGAGTGTCAAAATGGTGCTGGCATTAATTAATTACATCTTGATCTCGAATGTGGTTCACTCAAAATCTTGGATGAAATGTTGTCAACAAACCAACTTGTCAAAGTAGGTTTCAGATTTTGGGGCCTTAAAAAATCAAATCAAAATGTTGACATCATCATGAACCAGGGGGCAACCTCCAGGGCTCAAAAATGCAGCCAACATGGACGTGCCAAAAATGCAGTTCTTTGAATGGCCACTTGATGCTGGCTCCAACAGCAAGTAATTCCCCATAGAACCCCATATTAAAATGCACAACTCTACGGCAGAAATAATCACTTGCTAATTTTCCTGTTAATGACAACTGTACGGGGGTGAATTTTATATAACTCAAAATTACATTAAGGCTTAATGCTGCATAATTATGACCAAGGCCATTAACTGTTAGGTTTCAACAACCTGGCAGTAGGTGTTAGAGGCTCAAAAAATAATTTTACTGGCCTATATTTAGTCAGTCCTCACCAGAAAAACAGCCATATAGGTCGTCTGCGCAATGGAGGAAGTCAGGTGATATAGTATAAGGAGCATTGGATGGGTCAAACACAGGCCGCTCGTGTCCCGTGTGAAACTGAAAGTTAACGCTGACTTATCGCCACAACAGGACTGTAAATAACTGACTGCAGGCTGTATCTCAATGTAAAAACTGTTGTGGCTGTTTCTGTGATTGCATGATGGCAACAATGAATAATTTACAGTTTTTACCTCTACTTTGCTCTGTCTCATTTTTCAAATACATGAAAGCTTCTGAGAGAAAGAAAAAAAAAAATAGGGGAGTTGGCGAGCCCGAGAGAGGAGACGAGAGGAGAATGAAAGCGAGATATCAGGAGACAAACGAGAAGACGATAAGACCGTGAGGAAGAGATAAGATGGAGAGAGGAAGGGGAGAGACACAGCAAGCGAGATACAGAAATGCGGGCAGAAACAGGACAGAGAGAGTATGAAAGACACACAAGTGAGCGGTAGACAGATGCACACATCCAGGCTCTCGACATTAGACTCCATTAGGACTGTTCTGGTCTGTCTAATTGCTGCAAAATAACAAGATGTGAATTATCATCTTGATGAGATACAGATGATGTGGCATTAATAAGTGAATTCCCGGCGTTCATTTCCACATATCTCTGAAGATCTCATTAAGTCCAACACATCTCCTCCCACTCAGTTACCTCATATAACCCCCTCCCCTAAAAGCAAGCGACTTTAGCTTAAACTCTGATAAACTGACAGAATGACGTCAGTTTCCTTAAAAGAAAAAAAAAAGGTTGGCATTTTATGTCTTAAGTCTTTAAGCCTTGCTCCCTAACGGTCCTCGTTGAACTTAGCATGCGAAAAGGTTATACTGTTGAGTTATAGAATAAGTTTATTTACTGAAATGTGTGACAGCAGCTGAAACAACAATCAAAAAGGGAAAGGGAGGCATGAACTTTGCTTTCTGTCTCCTGATGATCACCTTTTGTTTTCCAGTTGGTTATCCCGATGCCTTCTGTCATTACGATTAATCATCAGCCTACCACATGAAAAAACAAGACAACCTTTTAAAAAACAGAGAAAAGGCTGGAAGGTTTATTGGTTCCAGTTATTAAACATATTAGGCTTGGATTGTGACTGGAACAAGAAGAAAATAGATGAAAATAGACTCTGCGGTTCAAACAAAATGGATTGTGGAGCTCACCAGATAACTTTTTTGTTGTGATTACAAAGCAAACTTTTCACTGAAATGTTTGGTGTTGGTGTCAGACTCTGGGTTTTCCTCCTCTGGGAGTAAACACAAAACTGCCTCAAAAGAAAAACACAGAGAGAAATCACAGACAGAAATCACCTGGCAGTACACCATGTCTGCTCTGATTTACACTTTATTGGTTCCTATTGCCTTTAAATCCCCCTTTGCCAATCTCACACACAAATAGACACACACGGTTGCACAGTATCGATCCGCAGGGGTTATGTGAAAAATCTGGTGCGAAATCAGAGCGACAGCTACCAACGACAACAACAACACACACACTTCAAACTCAAAAAAACCCACACGCGCAGTCACACACAGGGCCAATTCTACGATTACACTTTTAGCCCCCACACATGCAAATTTGTGTTCCCGTTCCTGTTTTGCCACTATAATAATCTTGACTGCTGACAATCACACAGACAAATGCATGCAGCTAGAAAATGACATATAATCTGACAAGAAATAGAGCAAACAAACGGAGAATGATATAACAGCATATAAGCAGGGTTGGAGAGAACCCGCATTTGAGTATGTTTAGTATATAACAGCATATCAATACACCGCTCAGTAATGTGAAATCATTGTGGAATGGGATGCGGTGCAATGAATGTGGGCAAGTTATAATTTGTAGTCTTATGCAGTCATTTTAGCCTTATTCTCTCACCTGAACCTCGATGTTTTGCTGAAAAATATCATATCATATACCCATATATCATAAATCCATCAATGGAAAGACATTTTTAGGGTCATACATGAAATTGAGTCCTAAGAGGTATTATTGGCAGTATTTTAGAGGTGCTGAGATCACCCCCTGACCACCATCCCAACTTGGTAACCCGTTTCGCTCTCACACACACAGACAGACAGATACACACTATAACCTTTCCTCAGTGCCTGTAATCAGATATTGATTTAATGCAGCACTAGATATCACATCCATCTCTTCTTCTCTGATATTTCTGTGCTTTTATGGTATTTGTCCAGGGAGGCAAAGACACGCCCTTTGAGATATGGGCTACTTGGCCCTGCCGGGACAAAAATGAGATTTCATTCTTTAATTTAGTTGAGCAATGGCCATTTCTCTTGGAAAAAAAAATAATGCATGGCTATTTGTTGCAAGGTGAGAAAGGATTCAGACCATTGCACCTCCAGGCTATCATTGTGGTACTTCTGTTTGAGTGTATTATGTTTTGATTTGATGCTTTTTTCTTTCATTTACCCCCATCTGGGGAGGTCAGAGGTCATGCTCAGCGAAAAGAACAGCACGTTGGATTCGTGTCTGGGTTTTGCTGCTTGGTTCAGTGTGTGCGTGTGATGGGGGAGTTGTTAAAGGGAAACACAACAATTCGCATCATTATGGTAACATTTAATTACTGTCGCTTAAAACTGAAACTGTTACTGGGAGATTCCTGCTGGCTGAGTTGACAAAGTTACACTCCATGTACTTGCTACTCACTGTGGAAACAAAATGAAAATCTAGACATTTTAGCACAGTGGTGTGTTTTATAAAAAGCAGTAATCCACTCCACACTGTGATTTACAATGAGGTAGAAGAGCCAAGAGGGTTTTAAGTAATCTGCGTCTTGTGGCTCTTTGCTTGCATACAACTCAACTCCCACAGTGAACATTAGCCGTGGCATATGCAAAATAGCCCGCATAAAGTCTGTTTTTTTTCTTTTTATTTTGTTTGTAGTGGTACTAAATGAAACATGGGCATGACTTCAAACTTCCCTCCAGTGGCCTTCCCACTGTTTAATGACCGTTTATGTTTACTTATTATATTCTGTGCACTCTGGAAACACAATCTATACCAATCTGTGTTTGGATATAAAGAATCTAATTTATTTTATATGTAGGGGGAGATGTAAAGAGCTCAGTTAGTGTGGCTGATGTCACAGTGTTAAACAAAGTAAACAAAAAAAGAAAGAAAATAAATGGGAAAGGTGGCGAGAGGGAAGTACAACAAAAGAAGAAAGAAAGAAGAATGAGAGAGGGAAGAAACTCTTAGACCAAACAAACAGAACAATAAAAGACAAAAACTAAAGAGAGGGTGAAGAAAGAAGCATGTTGGCTTTGTCGTGATTAGCAAACAGACACACGCTGTGAAATTTTGAGAAATGAAAAGAACTGACTTTGACTTTTGAAGTTCTTAATGAAACATATCGCAACAAAACAGGCGTTAAGTCGTTAAAGTAAGATGTACTTTGCCTGTTGTGGTGCAGTACCTGCAGCACTCTGCTTGCATACTAGAACAGACATTCAGTGACGGCCTCAGCATTCTCAGCTGCAGAGATGGAAGCATGGAAGAGAAAAAAGGTACGCAGAGAAAGACGGCGAGGGGATATAAAGGTGAGGAGGAGGACATGAAGATGAGCAGCAGTAACAAATTACAGGTTTAACATGAATAAGCTGTTTTGCAACTTTTAAACAATGCCCTTTTGTACTATCTGATATGTTATGTCTGTCACAATTATACACTAGAACACCTGGTTCATCATGAATGAGCCACATGGACAAATTGACACTCAAGGTCACACATGGTAGCTGGAAGATCAGTTCTCTCAACATAAAATGCACAAAAAGCAACATTTAACAAGGAAAAAGTGTGAACTAAAGGGCCCTAAAAACAGTAATAATGTCATGGGGCGCAATATATAAGCTTAATGAGGAATACACTTTTAGACAACGGGAGAATTACAAATTAGAAAAATTGGTATGGTAGTGGAAGAAAAAAAATTATAATACATTTTAATTGTAATAAGAATTTTAAAGAATTTTCAAATAAGCAGTATAAAGCAGACACCCTTTACAGCATATCAACATTTTTTTCTACTGCAAACTTTACATAGACCCTTTGAAGAAAGTATTTTTGAGTCCGTTCAGTTAGAATTGCAGCATTTGTTTGGTGTGTGGGCCTCAAGAGACTTGCAGAAACTGTAAACGGGCACTTCTAAAGTGATGCTTTAACATGGTTATTACTGTGAGTCTCCAAACTTAACCTAAAAGTGATACCCAATGTTACCTTTTCAACTCAGAAACACATCTTTTCCTAAGTTATTATATATCACATTTCCCTTTGCAAAACACCACAAGAGTCTCTGTGAAGACGTCTCCCCTTCTGCTGCTGCTATTTCTACGTACCAGATTTTTGTTTGTTGTTGATTAATGAAACACCTTGCTGGCCTAAAAGCCACCCCATAAAACCTTTAACACTGACCAAATATGCACCCATCAACTACACACATATATCCAAACTCAATACGGACCAAAGAGAGGGAGAGATGAAAATATTCAAATATTATGGAAGGATGATGCTCGAACACTTCTGTAGAGTGGTAAGTTAAATCAATTACCTCTGGGTGGGATGATTAACAGACACACTTGCACGCAAACTGGTGTGTGTGTGTGTGTGTGTGTGTGTGTGTGTGTGTGTGTGTGTGTGTGTGTGTGTGTGTGTGTGTGTGTGTGTGTGTGTGTATCTGGGGGAACTCCTTTGTGTTTTCAGGGCTTTAAATGGTTCTTTTTCATGTCACAATGGTATGTAAAGACTGGCTCTGCCCTGAACTCATTTTCCTTGTTTTTATTATAACTATTTCTATTGTTTTGGCTTCAGACTGGAAAATGACTCAATTGCTGGCTTTATACTGTATGACGGATCCCTGCCCACACACACACACACACACACACACACACACACACACACACACACACACGCTAACATTCACACATACACTCTGACAGAGACTCCGAAAGAGAAAAAAGAGAGAGAATGAATTATTAATCATGCCGTCTAATTATGGTCTGTGGCCCTGAGAGAGATATGATCCTGGGGAAATCACATCTAACAGTCATTTATCACAACAAATAGAGTGAAAAACACTGGTTAGAGGAGAAGAGAGAGGAGAGGAGAACTGTAGAGAAGAGGAGAGGGCAAGAGAAGAGGAGAGATAAAAGGCCAACCCTCTGCTATCAGACTCTACTATTAAAATATGCTAAGGAGATGCAAGGATAGGGAGTCGAGAAGAAGGGTAAAAGGAGAGTTTAAAGTAGCGAATTAAGAGATGCTCAAGGGAAACTAAAGCCGCATAAGAGCTCCTAAATGCCCCCTGAAACTGGGTTTAGAGGGCAGCATGGTACCTAAAAAACAAGGATTAAACATAGAACAGAAAGTAAGTAGTATAAAGAAGCAGCATTTTGCTACACAGTTCTTCCATTTATCTGTGCTGTTTGTACTTTAAAATGTTCATCGGAATATTTCCTTCCCCTTTATTTGACTATGGAATCTTCACTGAAAGTCAAAGTTTGGAGACATGTCATGTTTAAAACACCTATGGTCATACAATGTACAGTTTTATGAAAGTCATTATCATGTGGTCAGACCATGGCTAGCATCCATCCTTCTTTGCTCATATCAGAGGTCAATCCCACTGAAAGCAATTTGTCCACACTCTAATAAATGTGGAACAATCACCAGTCCAATGGCACCTTGTGTCCATGGAGTCTGGTGACCTGTAATTTGCAGCAGAGCCCTGAAGAACCTCAAATAGTGTGTGTACAGGCTGCCAGGTTTAATGCTGTTTGCCATTTTCCAGAGACTCATTATAAATGGCTTAAGTTATGTGCATTTAGGTCACAAAATAGTCATGTTTATCTCAAAGTTGGATTAAATAAGGAATTTTCACTGTCACTTATATTTGGGGGAATTAATTACTTTTTATTTATTTCAATGAACTTGGGCTGTTTTTTTGTTTTTTTTTTACATTACTATAATGCATTTCTCATCCTCTCCTCTTAAGTAGGAGGAACTTTGAGGATAAGTGAGGGAAGCAGGGAGATAATTAACACAAATGAAATGCAGTATTTTCAGACTGAAATGACAAAGGAGCCTCATAAGGATTGTTGCAATCACCTTCTCAAAGTGTGAATCATCCTTCACAATATACTGAAAAACCTCTCGCATGTGGTGACACATGTATCTCACAGAGGCCTTTAGAATATATTTTCAAGCCTGATGCCCTCCCCTTCACACACACACACGCACATACATACACACACACACACACACACACACACACACACACACACACACACACACACACACACACACACACACACACACACACACACTCTCTCTCTCTCTTCCTCCGTCCACTGAACCATCATTTTAAGATTGTGCCTTGCGTATATTTAGCCACTAATAATATACACAGGGGCATCTGATCCGTGCCATGACAAGCCGGGCTGGGCAGAGCTGAGAGAGTGACTGAATCAGGCCAGGTATCAAATCCAGCCTGTCAGCTATGCAGACCAAGGGCCCACTCAGGCCTTTAAAAAAAATAAAACACCAACTCCCAGAAGGCCGAGCTCTTCGCCTCTCCGCTTCCTCTCCCTGACAGCTCAGAGGGAGGTGGGGTGATGGTGTGTGTGTGTGTGTGTGTGTGTGTGTGTGTGTGTGTGTGTGTGTGTGTGTGTGTGTGCACGTGTGTGTAAAAAGGCAGGATTCAGGGAGAAAGAGGGAAAAAGAGAGCAATGGAGGTAGGTTGAATGGTCATTGGTGAGAGCTGTAGGAAACAGGAAGATAGATGGACAGAAAGAGAGAGCATGAAGGAGTGCTATTGTACCTCCACTTCCCGTCAAGGGCACTGGGTTCATTTTCAGCCTGTCACTACACAAAAAAGCAGCTATGGAAGAGAGTTTCCACAGTCACTTACAGGTGTGTGTGTGTGTGTGTGTGTGTGTGTGGGTGTGTGCGCTCGCGCAGTTGTGGGTTTAAACTGTACATGCATGTGTGTACACATGTGCTCCCACTCCTACCATGCTGCAAGCGCCCTAATGTCACATGGTTAGTGGTCTGGCCGCAGTGTGAAATGAGCCTACAGGTTCAACTCTCCGGCTCACACCAGTGACCCTGTCAATCAAGCTATCAGGGTCAGACAGAAAGAAAATGAGGGGGAGGAGAAGAGCAGAAAAGGAATAAAAAGGAGAAAAGAGGAGGGGGTGAAAGGGGAAAGAAAGAGGGAGGTAACACAAGGCAAGAAAAGGGTGATGTTAAACCTCTGAAGCCTTCGTTGCTTGTGCATGTTTGTGTGTTTGCATTAATGCATCTGAAATGACAGCTCCTGCCAACGCTGTTTGTCCTGTATAGGGCAGAGCTGGGCTCTGAGAAAGGTCTCCGTACACACACATACACACCCCCAGTGTTCCTGGAGTAAATTGGCAAGTAAATGCGAGAACACTGTGTGTGTTGACACCTCTGGCATCAGAGCACTTACTGTCAATTAGAGTGGCGGGCAGACAGGTCACTTTATGGAGGAGACAGTGAGAGACAAACAGAGTGACAGAAAGGAGGTTTGGACTTTTGTTTTTCTTTAAAGAGACATCTTACAGAAGAAGACTAAGTCAGACTTAATTTTATGAGCTACCATACGCTGTGCCACAAGGCACAGCTCTCACCTTGGTCTTTAGATGCTCCATGAGATGCTGTCTGCCTGAAAGCAGTGAGAAACAATATAATGGCGTCAGCTCTTCAACTCCAACTTTATTGTTATCAAGAAGGATTTATGGTTTGCAGAAAGGCAGTAAACACACAGGTCACAGGAAACACAATGACAATGAGCAGCACCAATTTTTATTCAGAGACAAATCGAGGCACGCAACTTTTTGGATCTTTCTGAAAGTGACAGGCTAGACTAAACCCAGCTTTTCAAAGCATCGGCCACATGCACACAGGTGCAATTGTCCAGAAAAAATGTATCAGCTGACAGAGGGATTCTCCTCACACGTCCATTCCTTCCTCTCAAATTAAAGGGTGGTAATAGACAGACACCAGGAAATGTCAAACCTGTGTGCTATTGTGATGTCCTTCCTGCTTTTTCCAGTGCCCGAGGGCAAATGACCACTGGGTCTGTTCGTCAGCTGATCTATCTTACCCTCCAGGATATAAAAGGTGTCCCATACTGTCTCTCTCTTCTATTAGCTGTCATCCACCCTGCATCTGCTTGTTTTCATTTTGCACCATCCATCACAACACACTAGTTAGTGATACTCTGTGTAAACGTAATATTTTATTTCTCTGCATCCACAGTACTACATTCTAACACAAAAGCAAGCCAAAACTGCCCAAAGACCTAATATCCACCAGTTGTTGACTTGTTGAAAAAGCCGCTCACATGTGTCAATCTGTCCAAGTCTGTAAATATCATGCAGGGTGTTGTGCAGAAGAACATGTACACTGAGCCAAGTTTCCCTGGACAATGGTGAAAGGTTAAAGCCAGGCCAGTAGATGCATACAGATGAACTTCCCAAACAATACAATCAGTCAAAGCGTCCAAAAATTACATTCACTCTACAATGCACTTGACCCACCAACACTGTTGGAATGTGTCGTCATAAAGTTTAAACAGGTTTTCCTTGTCATTATAATCGACACGGACACAGGCGCATGAGAGCATGTGTTTATATATTTTAATTCTGTTCTCTGATGCACTAGCGGTCTTATTATAGAACTCTGATAGTGCAGATGACTCTTGTTTTCCAAGCTTTTTGTAGGTTTTCCTTGTAATTGCAAAATATGCAGTTTTCTTCCCCAGCATACAGTAGTAGCCATCTGGTTGTCTTTTTAATTCCTCACAAACAGTTTACACAAATTTGTGCTTTGAACACTTCCTCGCATTCAATCTTCAAAGCTTGCCATTTTTAAATGCACTACAGTAATTGTTATTGGTCTGTCTTTCTGTCATTGAGTTTTGAAGGAGAAGGGAGAGACACTGTGGCAGTTTCAGAATTGTGAGCCACCACATGGTCGTGTGCTTCAATAACAGCGCATTCAAACAGAGAAAAACAGAGAGAGAAATAACAAGTCAAAGACATAGGGAGGCAGACAGAAAATGGAAAGTCAATGTGCAAGTGAAAAAAAGTGATGGAGGAGAATACTGAGAGCGAAAGAGAGAGAGGAAAATGAATGGCCTATCTCCATAAAAGTAGCCATGCCTCTCAAGGTGGGAGCCGGGCAGCTAAAAGTCAACAGCCGGAGAATGGATAGGACTGATTGAATTTATAGGAGCTGCTTCCTTAGACCAATGCCACACACTCTCTCTCTCTCTCTCTCTCTCTCTCTCTCACACACACACACACACACACACACACACACACACACACACACACACACACACACACACACACACACACACAAACTGAGAGAAAGGGCATGTTGGAGGCAGATTTCTGAAGAATTAGGAGTGAAAAGCATCAGCACTGTCCCTTCAGGGACTGTTGAGTGATAGTTAATCAGTTGATCCAAGACTGGAACGGACAACTTTTAAATCACAGGTCCAGTATTTACCTTCCTGTTCAACCCATTGGTGCAGCAATCAAATCTCTTTCAGATGGTTTTATCTATCACCGAAAACGACAACAACAACAAAACATCTGGAGTTAAAACAAACATTAAGCATTAAACGTTAAGAGGAATTCAAAATGCTTTGGAGTCTTCAGGTGTATGTGACTTTCTTATTTCCTCATAATTCATAATTCAACTTCAAGTTGAAGCCAAATTGAAGCCAATTGTAATTTGATAAAAGAGCTTCTGCATTACATTTTTAGTAGTTTATGCCTTACTTCTTATGTTGCTTACTATGGTGCATTAACTGTTCCTCAGTGAAGTGGTCACATCATTGTTCAAATGCACTTCAGTATGTATGTCAGTGAGTGAATGTGTCAGCATTGATTCAGCCGCGGCATTCAGCACTGATTGTGACTGTCTTCAGTTGAACAACATATTCAGTCTGCTGCAGGTCGAAGCTGGACCAGGAAGTGACATACTGTGTATCACAGCTGAGACGACAAAGGTGCTCAGTCACCAGTAAGCAGAGCTCCACAGACTGATTCAGTCAGATCGAAGATTTGTCCATCATGTACTGAACACCTCTGTTCAGGAAGACAGATTTTTTTTTTTTTTTTTTAAAGCAGCAGAGGCTGAGATATCCTAACTCCAGAGCAAAAGAAGCCATTCTACAGCTATTTTGACAGGCTGGGTAGTTCTCCTTATGATGAGTAATGTGAGCTTCATGTGTAAAATCTGTGGCATGCCCCTTTAAGACACATAACTCCAAAGAGATCCTCCATAGAGTTTCCCTATGGCCGCAACCTTAAAGCGTGTGTAGAGTACTTAAGAATGGCAACTGACTCCCCAGCATGAAGTCTAGCAACGCCGAAAGTGTTATTCCTTATGAAAGAAGTCAAGACACAAATGTTACACGCACACACACAAACACACACAGACTTCTGCTGAGCCTGAATGGTGAGTCCAGCGCTATTAGTTGCTGATGAAAAATGAGGAAAGGCAGGAAGACAGCAAGAGAGAAGCGAGTGAGGCGAGCGGAGTGCGGGGGCAGCGGCAGTGAGAGGGGAGGACAGAAAATTAGGAGAAGGAACAGAGAGCTCTTTGCAATTCCGTATGTGTGTGTAAGAAAGAGGGGAGGAAAGAGAGAGATGAGAGAGAGCCAGGAAGAGACGGTGAAGGAGAGAAACAGGGACTTGGTTGTAGTGGAGAGAAAGAGAGCAAGAGGCAGTGACAATAAGAGGCTGAGAGAGAGAGAGGAGTCAGACAGAGGGCGACAGATACAGAATGTGAACAAGACAGAAAGAGAGGAAGAGACATAGATAAGAATAGGAGTGTCATACACAATACACAATAAACAATCTGTATGTCTGTGTGTGCACCTTCTGTTGACTTTTTTTGTCTTGTATATATCTGTGTGTGTCAAATAAAACCTGTTTCCACTGCACAAACCTTTTCCAGGACTCTTTTAAAGAACTCAGGAACTTTACCCACATTTCAACAGGAGGAACAAATTTGTTCCTGCCACCACAAAACTCTGTTAGCACGCCCCTGAACGCAGATTGGCTGGATGTTGACAACATTCAGGCATTGTAAAGAATTTTTCAAGACATACACAGAGAATTAAAGAGGTGATGTGTATCAGAGGTTTTGGTGGCGTTTTTGTGACTTAACCACACTAAAGCCACAAACTGTGCTGAGAAGTTTGAAAACTCAAGCCAGAAAAATCAAGTGGCAGCTGCAAGTCAGCTGATGAAAATGGTGGAATGGCAACAAAAGATTTGTCTTGCGCCTTGTTAGAAGTTTTTGCTGCACTATTTGCATTTTTATCTTTATCATCTCGCAAAAAGCAGCTTTTTGAATCAATGGGACATAAAATCAGTGTGAAAAGTGGCTTTCTTGATCTATCATCAATTGATTTGTTAGTTTAAAAAAATAGATTTCAGGTAAAACCACAGAGAATGAGCCTTATTCATAGTGTAAGTGTTGTGTGAATGCTTGTGTGAACATTTCCTGGATGTACATTAAATTATCTATGTGGGCACTTGTGTGGTAAGAGTTGAAAAGGATCACTGGTGTGCGACAGAAAAAAGCCTGAGAATTAATCTCCTGTGAACTTATAAGTACAGGTTTCAGAGGTTGAACAAGTGTGTGTGTGTGTGTGTGTGTGTGTGTGTGTGTGTGTGTGTGTGTGTGTGTGTGTGTGTGTGTGTGTGTGTGTGTGTGTGTGTGCACGTGTGAGACAGAGAAAATGTAGGAGGATAAATTTTCCATGAACCTTTAAATCACAGCACAAAGGTGGAACAAGTGTGTGCTTGTGCATAAGTCTGACTGTGTATGTGTGTGCGTGTGTGTGTGTGTGTGTGTGTGCGTGTGTGTGTGTGTGTGTGTGTCACCCTTTGCTACATGTATTTCTCAGCGCACAGACTTACTGTATGCACAGGAAAAAGGGAATGGCAGAGGCAGAGAGAGACGCAGAGACTGTCTGCTGGGATCACATGTGGTTAATCTGGGGCATGTGCCTTGCTCGAGGGCAGAGCAACTCAACACATCGGCATGACGGATTAAAAGTATCTACATAAATCCCCTTTTCATCACGAAGGCCTTAACTGAGAGACCATTGTTTCTTTCTCTCCTCATTCTCTCTTCCTGGAGAAGTTTTTAATTTCTCTCTTAAAAAAAGAAGAAAAACTTTATCGATGTTCCTGGCAAAGACATGGCAACTTTGAGAAAAGGCCCTAAGAAAATGGGAATCAAAGCACTCCAAGTATGAGAAAATGCACTGGAGTAGACTGAATTGAAAATGTAATTGTTAAAAAAGTCATTCAAATGCTTTATAAGGAGTGTGTGCGTGTGTGCGAGCAGACAATACAGCTGTGTTGTATTTAACAATGTACGCATATAGTAAGTAAATTAGCCGAATGACCCCTCACCCCTTTTCAGGCACTCTCCCCTCCTTTAAAGCCATAGTCTAATTGAAACCCTGTGTTACTTTCTCTCATTTCCTGTCTGACACACCAATATCCTCCAGCCTCCCACCCTGCTCTCTCTAAAAGCACATTATCAGCCACTTACCTCTATTTAGCATAGCTTCGATTAACAATGAACTAGCATAAAATGTCACCAAATGCCCTGGTCGATGCCCTGTTAGCTTCCATGCTAATGTCCCTGGCCATTTGTTGGGACATGCTAATGTGCCAATCAGAGCAGAAGAAATGTTTAGCCTTAAGGCGCAAAGTTTTGGCCACGCTTTGGTCCTCTGCCAGGGAGCTCAGGTCACACACACTCACACAGAAACACACACAGGTCATTTAAAGGGACATTACCTTGACTTTCATCCTGCTAAGAAGAATCCAAATCAGTTGGGTGTTTTCCAATAAATTGAATTTGGTGACAAAGGCACACTCACACATCAGTCTTCAGACAAAACAGCACATGACAGGACTCCAAATGTGCAGAACAGTGCAGCTGGAGGTTTACAGCATATAGTAGTAGGAATGAAGGAGTAGAGTGGTGAACAGTAACAGCTCTCTCGTGAGCCATGCTTATCCACCATGCATGTGAGGACACATTGTGATGTCCACGTACACATATGTTTAGTACATAAGTCTTGGTATCTGACTGCATGTGAGTGCAATTGTATGCCTTGTGGAGTGTATGTACCCTCGTGTCTCATGAGACAGAAGAGGTCAGGCGTAAAGATGGCTTGGGGTTAACTGTCCTCCTTGTTGAGATGGTTTCACATCTGGCTGGCCTTACATATACATTTATGCACATATGAATACGAACATGCAGGCAAAGGTAATAAATCTGCATGCATCATGTGATACCTGATGCATTTACGCTCTGCCTTCTGTCCGGTATGGTGGTCTCAGTTTTAAGGACATCGACTTCTTCAAAGAACTTCGTTATAGCAGCACATTTTGAAGAAGATGAGGAAAGCTTCTTCTCCTCAGGGAAACTGAGAGCCACCAGTGCTCTCGCTTGCAATACTGGGTTTCCCGTGGGGTTTTCTTTGATTCCCGAGATAGTATACCCACTTTGCTTTGGATGACAGCTACACATTTTGAGCCAGGCCTTACAGTCATCAGTGTGTGGCCCAGGAAGTTAGATCTGATATCTAGCTCTGTTAAGATAAGCACATCGCTGCTGTTCATGGATATCAGGGACCGTTATCACTAACACACAAGTGATCGATGGACAATTATGGGGTTTCCTATTAACAGCAATATGCCTCACACTGTCGCAACTACCCATTGTGTGATTGTGATCAGAGTTTCAGATTAGGAAAGGCTTTGTGTTTAGCTTTGCTTTTTAGGAATTCACTTTGAGTTTTGTTTATATCTGACTTTTTTGGTGGTTATTTGTCTTGTGAGAGGGACCAACTAGAGGTCACAGTCCACGCACCTCTTTTGTTTGCCACTATATCACTGAGACTATTGCAATACTGCTGAGACCACCTTCCTTGGGAAAAACTTGCCTGAAACAGAACCAAACCTTTGTTTCTGTCTGATTTTAATTCAGCATAGCGCTTCTTTTTCACCCGCTCGTCTCTGGCAGTTTTTCATTGGATCTGACACTGAACACAACCCGTAAAACTCTTGCCTCAGCAATATCGGGTAGAGAAGGAGGAAGACAGACAGAGAGTGAGAGTGAGAGGGGAGAAAATGATGAGACGGAGGCGAAACGGAGGAGAGAGAATGAACAGACAGACAGATGGCAAAATAGGGGAAAAGCAAAGGAGGAAGGAGAAATGCTTGTTAGCACCTCACCGGCCCAAATAAATATAAGATGACACACCTGACTAATAATTAGTCTCAAGAGCATTAGCACCTCTGTGTGGAAGAGAAAAAGTGTGCAGAAGGATGTGTAAATGTGGGTGTGTGAGGATGTTTGTGGGTTATGGTGAAAACCTAACTCAAGCTGTGTGTGTGTGTGTGTGTGTGTGTGTCTGCGTGCGTGAGTGTGTAATGGAAAGGAGGGCAGAGGCCTTTGCATGTGTCCAAGCTAATGGGTATCCTGGCACACATAATCAGACCCGTTAATCACAGAGAGAGGGGAGAGAGATGGACTGAGAAAAAGAAAATAGAGCTTTCCACCGATGCAAAAATGAAGTGGCGTGGAGTGAGGTTGAAAAGTCAATAGTGGTCGACAGGGAGGGCGCAGGACGGTGAAATGGGACAGAGCTGTCATTTCATTTAATAGGTGACCTATTTCATCTGTTGTTGTCTTTTTTTCTTTTGCAATAAGCACTTCTGTATTCCATCTCATAGCAAAAAAAACATGTTTGGGTTTAATTACTTGGGGGAACTGATCGAAAAAGGAAACAAGAAAAGTAGAAGGGAAGACGGCGAGACAGAGGGATGGAAATGGATTTTACTTGTAGTCAACTAACTTGCGTCACTGGCCGGGCTTAAGTCAAATCCTTAAGGGGATATCCAATCTGAAAAACAATTCTCTCTTAAGTCTTGCCTATTGTTCCAGTCCAAACCAATATTTGTATACACAGGAAAATATGCCAATTAGATGCCATAGCATATAAGACATACTCGTGACATTTCCACATATATGCACAAGACGACAGTAGAGTAACACACACTTTCATCCTTTCTGTCTCTTTGGATGAACATTAGAACTAAAACACACAGCTTTCCAGTCATTATAACACTGTCGCTCTCTGCTTCAAGACGAGACTTTATTGTCCTTGCATGCTATTTATGGATTCTGTTGTTTGTCCACTCTCCCTAGTGTCTGGCTTGATGTTCAGTATTGTTGGTTGCTGTCTATTTTTCCTCCAGGTGTGAGATATTTTTGAAACACCAATCGGGGTTTTTATGTCTCACCTGCACAGATTGCACGTCCTCTTTTTCAGGTTTTGCCATTTGTTCATGCAAATAAATTAAGCCATAAAACATAATCTCTGAGCAAAACAAATCAAGAGAAGGACCCAGAGGCTTTAGAGACAACAGACTGTCAACACTTCAATCTTGGTTACAAAAAAAAAGGAGAAATGAAAGGCTGTATGTGAGGAATATAAACTTTTTCAAACAACATCGTACAGCTATGAGCATTCAGAAGCATTCATGCATTAAGAATTAAAAGCTAAGCTTTGAAACATACATTTTCTGTTGGAGCAAATATTTGTTTTCTGCCCAAACCAAATCATAATATTCAACCCTGAGTCCAAAAATATGCATAAAACATAAATAACACAATACAATATGATAATTTTCTAATCTTTTTGTTGACATATACTCAATTTAAAACAGTACAAAGACAACGTCATTGATTTTTGTAAATATCCTCTAATTCTGAATTTGATGCAGTGACACATTTCAAAGCAGTTGGGACAGGAGCAACTAAAGACTGGGAAAGTTGTGGAATGCTCCAAAAACACCTGTTGTTTTTTTTTTTTTTGAATTGGGGTTGTATGATTTCACTCTCCGTGCCATGGCATGTCTTCTACATACACCCTTGCTTCCTCTATTAATGAGCCCAACAATGGCAAGAAATGTTTATTTTGTCTTAAAAAGAGTAATCTATTGTTTCAGATGTAAATCAGCTATATGTTTCAGAATGAGGTCTTTTTAGGACCCCGATCTGTTGTTGTAAATTTATAGGCAATATGTGTTGTTGCTGAGCTGGAATGAGCCGAAAATAGTATTGTAACATGCTAATAAACACATATGCACACACACATACATGTGCACACACAGACACAGGCACACACACACAAATCAAGCTACTTTTTAACAAAAGAAAAACTTTGTGTCAGGCACACAGCCTTTGTGATTGATTGTAAACAATAACTTGCCCTAGCAATCGTGTGTGTGTGTGTGTGTGTGTGTGTGTGTGTGTGTGTGTGTGTGTGTGTGTGTGTGTGTGTGTGTGTGTGTGTGTGTGTAGGTGTGAAAGAGAGCGTGTGTGTATTTGTGTGTTGATGTGTGTATTTGTGAAAGGCAAGGTAATTAGGTAATCAACAGCTGTGCCAGACAGACAGGAAGCAGCTTGTTAAGAGAGTGAAACGGAGATGGAAATAGATAATGAGAGAGAAGGAGAGGTAGAATGAGCCACATATAAACAAAAAGAATGGGTTGAAACAAAGGCACAGAGCAGGAAAAAACAGAGAGGGGTACAGGAGAGAGAGAGAGAAGTATGAGAGAGTGATGGAAAGATGGGGGTAGTAAGAGGGGGAAGCATCAGATGTGAGGACAGGTGCTGTTGTCAGCTATGAAACACATGTAAACCCTTTATTGACAGGAGGAACCAATTACTGACAGCAAGAAAGGAAGGAAGTATTTCACTGTCACACCAGGAAGCACAAACAAACCAACATGGAGAATTATTATTGTTTTTTTTGTTTTTGTTTTCATTGTGAAACTTGTGATGTCTCCCTCAGTGGGCGGGCTGATGTGCCGGCTTGTGTGTGGATAAAGATGGAGCAGCAGGAGACCGGAGGTTACAGCTTCAGGCTTTCAGGGCAGAGAGGTCACTGGCTTCAATCCCAAAATGGTCAAAATCAAGCTGAGGGTAAGTGAAGGAGAAATAGGCCAGATCTGAGTTTTCAAAAAAAAAAAAAAAAATGTCCTTATTTATTTCTTATCTGCTTTTACTTGACCCCAATCGAAACAAGAAACAAAGTTAAGAAGAAATACAAACTTACTTCCTTATCGAGGCACCTTTCCACCAGCATCACCAGTGTCACTTTCCCATTGCCAAATGACTGAAGAGCTGTATCCTAGCCTAAAAACGAGGAAGCAGTAAAGGACTTTTCTGAATATTTAGAAATTCAGTCCTTTCTTACTGTGGCTGTTGTTTTGATAGTTCTGGGTCATTTCACTCGTTTAGGAAGCCTCCTCATCAAAGGCAACTTTCCAACAATGTGAGCTCTTCACTGCCACAAAGGAGCTGCTGAGAATTCTACTTATTTCTTTGCCAAATACATTTTGAGGAAAGATTAATGGATGTCTGGATTATAAAGTTTTGCAGGAAAGTCACTGGAAGTTGCTGAAGGTGCATGGATGGTTTCGATAACGGAGAGCAGGGTTCGCATTTCCACACTCCGTGGAGCTGCTAGCACCACACACAGCGAAACAGTGTTTGTTTAACTGGAAAAATTCATAGCGATGAAGAGAAAACCTGAAGTGGAAACTCAGTGACTGCAAGTGTGATTTGGCCTTCAGGGTGGACATTACCAAGTAGCTCTCAGAGCTGAACCTCAAGCTCCAGCTGGCTTCTCTGCTCTGTACTTTCAATGAAGTGAAATTTTTTAAAGGTGTGACAAGTGTAACTGGAAAGAGGAAACATTTTCCTACTCTGCAATAACAAACTGCTGCTCTGACACCTGAATATGTTGGTGAGAACTTGGTGAGAGGAACTGAACATATTATTATTATTATTATTGGCTACACGGCAACCTACAACATGAAATCATTGAGCTGCAAAGCAATGACCCACAACTGTGAGCAGCTTCAGAGCTGACTCTTGCAAACAGTCGGCTCTGCTGTCCCAAACCTGGAAAACCAGCAGCGAGTATCATCGTCATCACTGCCACCTGACAAGAAGTGCCTCGCCAAAGACAAGATGTTCCAGCCATGTGAGCAAGGACCCTCCTTCCCCCATCACATAGTATAATATGCTTCTGCCCATGGACCAGTGAGAGGAAAAAGGTTGCCCTCTAGTCGCTATGAGTGCATGTTTGAAGACAACAAATGAAATACGTTAGTCAGTGAACATTTTGAAGATTGGTCCTGGATAAAGATGACTGGGTGGATCCATTCATTAAAAACAGTTCCCACAGTGACCCTAACCCTACTCTGATAAAGACTGTAATCCAGGCAGCTGTAAGCTCTTCAGCAAAACATATTCTGTTGCAAATAAGTAGTATATGAATATAATTTCTAGCAGGTTGGTCTAAACCACTACTGGTTATAGCAGAAGCAAGTAAAAGGCTGGTAGTACTCTTAAAGTCCTATACAGCAGCACTACAATACGTCAAACTGTGTAAAAGTTGAAGTTGATTGTAGAAACATTGATTAATAATAATCTTATGATACACAATAAACAAACATCAGGCTAGTCTAGTCTTCTTTGATCCTTCAGTTAATAGTGTGATTTTACACTGATTTTAATTAAATCAGAGAATGTCACTAAAGTAAAAAAGCTGCTTTCCAAGGTAGAGGGATTTGCAGAAAGTAAAATAACTTTTCAGCCAGCCTGCACAACCAGTACACTTTCCAGCAGGAGGACACTGAAAGACGGCAGAGGTAAAATATTTCATTTCAGCTGTCTGGATTCACTGACAAGCTCTTCCTTCAGTCAGAGCACGCCTCTGCCAGAACAATGCGCTGGCTCCATGCATCCACACAGCTTTTAAGCAGCATTTAGATTGTATGGAAATAGCACTCACTCAAAATACAATTCATGATATGATGAATGTCAGAAGATCATGTCATAAGGCAAGTGCCATGAGCACTGGATGCCTGAATGCTTGACTGCAGTTTTTAATTTTGTGTCCATTTTAATGCTAATGTAATTTATCTAATCTAGCAGACCTGTATTTGCTGAAATCAAAACTTTGTGTAACTCAGACAAAATCAGCTGCCCAGCGATGCACACTGCCAAGTAGCCATGACTGCAGCAGAATATATCAAAATGAAGGTGCATTGCCAAGGCTGGACTCCAGCTGTCCCCATTGGTATTTTTAGATGGTGCAATGGATGTAAATATTGGTTGCCCTGCTGGAAGAAACAACTCCAAGGTGTAAATGGCTCCTTAGATAACTTTTTGCAGGGAGGAATAAAGTGGCACACAGGAAGTGATGTGTTGTACAAGTTTCTTTGGAATAAATAAAAGAAGAACTGGGTCATTAGTGCCTTGAATGAACAAGACCGCCACCAAAATCTCTGTCAACAGAAAACCCACGGGACTTGATGCCGTCGCGCTGTTGTAATAATGATAATAATAATAAATACATGGATTTTAAGATGCAGCCTTGAATCTCTTTTCCTGTCTCCCCGAACCTGTCAAATGAATTCCTTAAAGCAAACCACAATGACTCTCAACCCTTGTCATTCGTTCCCTGTGTCTTCAGCTGCTCTTCTCCCTTTTCTCCATCCTTTACTCCCTCTGTTGCTGTCCTCCCTCTGGCTCACTGCTAAAAATACAGGCATTCAAACCAAACCACAGCCATGAAAGAAAAGGATGTAGAATCAGTTTCTTCACATTCGGTATCCCCCCCACTCCGCTTCTCTCCCCTTCTCTATCAGCTGGTTGTTTAATGACAATCATTCAGAGTAAAGATGTCCCTCCGTCCCTCCGTCCCTCCTCTCTGCTCTCCTCCTCTCTCAGCATGGTTTGATGAAGTTGTGGTTTAAACAGCATGTCGCACATCTCCTCTCCTCATCGCCTCAGTTTTCTGCACATCAGTACTTCTGTCAACATCTTTTTTTCACCTTTCCTATATTCTTTCTTAATTTACTCAACATTTAAGTATTTACTAACCAGAAAAGGTTAGAAATGGGGTGTCAAAAAGGTCACTGGGGTGCCCACCATAGAGTTTGTTCCCTCCACAGAGATTATTATTACTATTATTCAGTCTTTGGCATTTGCTGAGATAACTGATACTGTTGAGTCTTTCAGTCTTAAAAAGTGAGATTTTGAAAAACTCTCACAGGGCAGGTAGAAAAACATAATACAGGTTTTTGCAGAATCATCCAGTATCTACTTTCATGTCTGGCGATTGTGTTCTATTCTTGCTTCTTATTTTTCTTTTATTGCTGTCTTATGACCAAAAAACTTCCTCTACCTCTACTCCTTCCAGTCCTCTTTCTGTCCCTTCCAAAGTTGGTCGTTCAAAACACTTCACTCCTCTGTCCCCTCCCTGCCTGTTGAAAGACAATCTTCCGTCCCACAACAAGTAAAGCAACTCTTTTTTTCATCTCTCCTTCTTTTCTTTTTCTTCTTTCAGCAGATCCTTTTAGTCTCCTCCTGGGAGACGGAGGCGTTCGGTCCCCTCAGTTTGTTTGTGTCGTTCGTCCGCTCACCCCTGCATGCTTGAGAGCTCTCAAGTCAAGGACACAAGCTCAGTTTTTGATTTACACGATGAAAAGAATTAATTAAACAGCAGCAATGGGGCCCTGGGGTTCCCTTTGCCTAAGGAGGGTGGGAAGGTGAAAGCAGGAGGGCAGAATAAAAGAATGGAGCTGATTGGGAATGGGGGGGGGACAGCAGGAAATGGAAGAGGGATGGGTGAGAGAGCAAAAGCAGGACAAGTTGTTTGGTGTGAAAGAGAGGGAGGACATGCGGGAGACAGGGAGGGAAGGAATGGGAATAAGAGAGCCAACAGAGAGATACAAAGAGAAAAAGGACTGGGATATCTCCAGTGTTTGACACCTCTCGCCGACACACACAAACACGTACAGACACACTCACCCACACAGGGGACAGGGAGCTACTGTTAGCATCGGCACTGCTGCTCACTGTATGACACTGTACATCTCTAAGGAGAGGGACTCGAACACGCAGGGTCCACGTAGGTCGCCTTAATTAGCCACACATCCCGCCACGCAGGCTCCCGGGGGGGTTAACAGGGGCATGGAGGGTGAGGAGACGAAGGATGGGGGAGACAGAAGGGAGGGTGAGAAGTGGGAGTGGGAGTGAGGGAGGAATGGGTATTAGAGCAAGGGGAATAAGCCAATGGGATTGGAAGGTTATTTAAAGCGTGGCCTACAAAAACATTCGGAAAAGTACAGTGTGTGTGTGTGTGTGTGTGTGTGTGTGTGTTTGTGTGTTTAGATATGAGTGCATGCATGAAATGTGACCTATACTGCACATGCGATTTCACTTTACAGTCAGGATGATCCCAGGCAACACACTAAATGAACTCACTATGTGCGTGAACCCAGCGCCTGCATTCACGCTTGCATACATATGCGTATGCATATGAGTCCAGCCTGGTGATCGAGTGTGCTCAGGTGGCCAGGGTCATTTCAGTGAGTGACAGAATGATGCTAGGCGAGGCTGTACACATAAACCCAATCCATATCTGCAAGGCCTAATTAGCCAGCTCAGACTATGATAGAGTGGCGGAGCACATGAGCGCTCACTAAAAAACACCTAACGAACACAAATGCTGCCTTTATACCACCGAATCCCACTTTATCCCAACTGTCTTGATGTCTTTTTCCTGTAATTGACAGCTAACATTGCCTCTGCTTATATAAAATATCTCATGACCTGGAGAATTACAAAAGTGGCCTTTGTAGAGGCGTCAATTTTTACTATGTGTTTTCTGAAGTGAAGGTGTGGTCTAAGAAACATAGTCAATACTGTTTTTGGAGGACTGTCACATGGGTCAGCTTACTTAATTGGGTGGCAGTATGAACTCCAGAGGAGGTAAATTATGGGGCACCTCAGAGACAAGTTGATGGATCCCAGCTGAAGTTACAAGGACTTAAATCAAATTCATTCCGATGACCCCTGCTCCCCAAAGTCTTACCTCGCAGGATGACAGGTTTATTTTAAGCTTTATTCACTCACATTTAGCTGGTTTGCCTGCAGTGTCGGCGGGAACAAAGCTGCCACATTGATGCATTTTCTCTGGGTTTGGACCAAAAACTCACAGGGATGCATGTCTTGATTTGTTTAAACCTGGAGTTGCGCATTTTTAGAAAATTGCTTCCTGCACTTTCCTTCTCTGCCCCCTTAAACCTCTTTGTGCTCTTTTTGTTCCATTTCCTTTGCCACTCCTTTGTACCATCCACCTCAAACTCTTTCATTTTCCCTCCCTAATCTCTCCCTTCTTGCCATACTTTCTCCTCCTTCCCCCTCCTCTTTCAGTCCATGTTTGCCCACATTGTCCTCCTTCAAGTCCTCCGTCCTTCACTTCTCTTGTCAAGCTATGTTGATGTTTATCAGCTTTAAAATCCAGACATCTTTACAACTCTCACCCACAAACCCAGGTCCAATGACAAAAGCAAAAAAAAAAAAAAACACATCAAAAAGGACATTTGGGGGAGAATGAAATGTTTCTGTAGGCCAAACTATTCTTCAGTGTCAAGATCTGAGAAGAAACTAAGCATGCTTGAGTGAGATTGGAATTGAAAGCAAGACCATAGAAAACAGAATAGTCAATCTGAAGCAATGAAGGTGGGAACAGTGGGAAAATGTGGAAAAACAGAGGTGCGTAAATACAGAAACTCTTTCTGATGCTTAAACACACTACATAAAGCAACGTAAACACATATTGTTGGACTGTATGTGTGCATGTATACACCTTTAGAGACATGTTTAGCCTCAATTCTGTATTGTGCACTCAAGGAAGGAGAGAAGAAGAGGAAAGAAAGGGAGGGAAGAGCAATAAACACAGACTATTACCACTGGGGTGGTCATTTCCTCTGCTCCTCTGTTAAAGGAACACAGACGTTTTGTGAGAGCGCGTGTGTCTGTGTGTGCATGAGTATTTTTCAGGGACAGATCTACACCCAGAGGTTGAGGTATTGAAATACAGTACATAAAATCCTTCTATAATATACTGGAAGTTGGGATATGGGAAAGCAGAGCGGGGGGAAGGCAAAGTGAAAAATGTTTGGCAATTTTATGGGACTGTTGTTAAAATTTCACTGTATGCTGGAGAACCAAAACAGTTTTCACTGCTTAAAGGTGTTTTAAAGGCAAGATAAAGATATCAGAAAGTTGGAACTTGGCAGTGAGATGATTTAAAGCTGACATTTAGTTTGAGACCAGGAACTGGTCTGGACAATACAAATCAATGATTAGACTGAGAAGTCAATGAAACTCTTGTGCAGCCAATTGCCACCTGATGCTGAGATAAAACTTTACTGGTCAGAAAGTCTGGTGTTACAGTTACTTAAAGGTTCACTACAGTCCATACTCCCTCATTTATCCCTTCTGGTGCCAGTGCATGCAGAGAGATTTGGTTTTATTTACACAGGTTTTCAGGAGTTTTCAGAGTTAGCTGGCATCTCCCTTCAGCTGCTGAGTGGACAACACACGAGAGCTTTCTGTTGAACCACGTCACCAGTAACATATCGATTTATTAGATTTTCATAGCCACAGGATCTTATTTCTACACAATCAACAAACTAAGCTGAGTTAGCTGGCACAGTCAATCACATTTAACTCATGTTAATTTGTAATCTAATCAAATGTTGATTTGAGATGAAATCTACATGAAGGACTAGGCTCTACTTTACCATTTGTTGTTCAGATATTTCAGGTTTTGTATGATGTGTCATTTTGCTTTTTCTCATCATCTCATCATTCAGACATCGTTCTACTCTAGAAAACACATGAAGCAAAAGTACGGAGGCATACAACTTTCTTGTTAGCAGTTGGGTTCAACGGTACCAAAGCGCTCCGGGGTGACTGTCGTTTTGTTTTTTCGAGGGTTTTATTGTCCTGTGGATTAACCGAGCAACAGACGTTCAGAGCCACGGTGCTGAATGCTGACATTTACGTTGGTAGTTTTCTAGGTTTTCTAGATCATCACCATCAAGGATCATCACAAAACAAGACAGGGCATGTCATTTACGTTCCCCTGTCTTAGTAACAGTAATAAACTGTGAACGGTGGAGATTGCAATAAGAACAGTAAAATAACAGTACCAATCAGTAAACAGAATTATACTGAAAAGCTACAAATTATACAGCACAGTGCTGTAATTACACTAATAAACAGTTATAGATTACAGCCGGTACACTGTAGAATAATATAATAATATAGTTTCATGCTGGCAACAGTAGCTGCCAGTAGTTTACTGTAAGCTAACAGGGAAGTTTCTTACAGTGTATGTTCAGCACACGTAGGAGCAAACACATCTTTGAACTGAACTGACAACACCGAGTCATCATTGTCACTGAACGACACAGTAACTGGCAGTCCACTCACTGGTGACTGAGAGCGCCGCTGTCAGCTCAGCCGTGACGCACAGTACATTACTTCCTCATTAAAAGCATATTAAAAAAGAGCGAAGGCCGCAGACACAATCAACTCTGTCGGCTGCTCAGCTATTAACCGTATGCACGGTGCTGAGCTGAATGTTTGGACAAGCAACACGAACACACTGCTGCACTGAAGACAGTCAGAATCAGCGCTGAATGTTGCACCACACAAATCTATGGACTGAACAAAAAGATTTTAATCAGCAACATGATTCTTCTCCTCTCAAGCAAACGTTGAACTCACACAACTGATCAGCTGTTTCTACTTCAACAGAAGAAGAAGCATCTCCTCACAGATCCACACAGATGATGCTGATGTAACCTTCCTCACATTAATACATGAAATAAACAAATGTCACATTTCTATTGTATTTTCTACATTGCTTTTCACAGTTTGAGGTCAGACTGGTGTTCTTTAAATTACGTCATCTTGTTGCACCCTCTTCTTCTGCAGTGGTATGATGGTTTTCCAACTGGCCTCATCCACTGCTGATCTCAATGAACCAACTCCAACAATCGCCTAATGGCATCGGATGGAAACAAGCATTCATTTGCATTTTCTTTTGACGATTTTTTTTGGAAAGGCGATTAAAATTTGCAATAAATTTGGGTGGAAGCCCAGTATGCAAAAGGCACTCAGACATTGAGACATTGGCAGATATGCATTCATGTGTGTGCTTCTGTGGCTGCTTCAGACAGATGACCACACACAAATTGATTATGTATGCTCGTAATATAAACATGTAACATATAAATATCTATTTCTGTCACACATACACACACACACGCACACACGCACACACACACAAACACTGTAAGCAATGAATAAAAATGGGATGAGTGTAACTATCTGAAGGGAATTCTCCATTTTTTTCTCTCCAGGGACAAACACGAACAGCAACACTGTCATGCTCTCAGGGCCTCTTTCTCCCTCATTTTTCTTGTTTTACTTCTCCGTCCCAGCTTCACTTTAACTCTCTCACTTCCACTCTCCCTTTTTTCCTCTCTCCCTCTTGTTGGCAAAGCAACCGTCGCTCTTTCTATCCTTCCCTCCCTGCTGCTGTGTTTTTAATCCTCATGTGTGCCAGCAGAGACTGCAGACATCTTGGCCCCATGTCTATGCTCTGTGTGTGTGTGTGTGTGTGTGTGTGTGTGTGTGTGTGTGTGTGTGTGTGTGTGTGTGTATCCCATGGAGACTGCCAGCCCTCAGACAAAAGCTCTCTGTTGAGTTAGTTTGTCTTTACAAACGACTGAAACCATACAACACTTAACCCTGTGCCCTGCATCTTTTCCTCTTCTTGTGTTGATTTGAACCTGTTCAAACATAAAAAAAAAAAAAAAAAAGGATCCTCAAACCTGTGTGTGTATCTGTGTGGAGCTGGATTTTGTGATTGAAGTATTATGAAAAGTCTAAGCATCCTTCAGAAGGGTACAGGCTCCCAGCATCTTTTGCAGGTCACATAAGAAGACTGACTGGACATGATCTAACGTGTGTCCGGCCAGGCGGCAAGATGAAGCGAGAGAGGGGACTGTTAACAATTTTTCAGAAAATCAAACTGATTGATTTAGCCATGCAATAGTCTCAGAAAGGCTCAATGACAACACAAGGCTTCTGTTTCCAAATCAAAGAAGATGTTTATTAATCAGAGCTATTGCATAAGAGCGGAGCGCTAACAGAGCGCTAAATATTTCTGAATGGTTCTCTGTCAAAATCAGCAGGGGGAGGCGCGTAGAAACAGCTGCCTGCTGCTCGCAGCTCTCTCTCTCTCACTCGCTGACTGTGCCTTCCCTGTCATCTACCTTCTGTCTGTGGCTTGCTACAATGGGGGGAAATGGAATTAGGGCCAAAAGTTTTATTTAATACTGTGAAAAGCAAGCAGGCTTGGAAGCCAAAGTTCTGTCTGTGTGTCTGTCTACACACTCCTATATACGTTGAACAGCACTGTCCATGGTTCTGAAACACAATCCTTTAGTTTGCTATTTTTCTATAGGTTCATACAATACATAGATACAACTGAAGACCTCTCGTGGCGCCGGGCCCAGTGTGTGTGAACGAATTACTTCCCACGTTAGGTGACTAATGCATTTCATTAAAGTTGATATGAGTGCTTGTAAGTCATTTGTGCAAATGAAAACTGTACAACATTTGATTGTGCGAGCATGTCTGTGTTCATTTCAACCAATACAAAGTAAAGCAGACAGAGGTACCACCCTCCACACACACAAACACACACATCTGTGTGTGAATAACCAATGAGAAGTTTATGTAACATTTCTGAAATGTATGACTTGTGTTGATGAATAACTCATGCTGTGCGTTAGCTTACCTATGTGTAAGTCACGCAATGACGCATACTACAACAACACGTTCGTACATTTTGTGTGTGTGTGTGTGTGTGTGTGTGTGCAAGCGCGTACACTCTTCCAGTGGATGTGTTTGCATTCATTTGCATAAGTGTGTATCCACGCACCTGAATATGTGAATGTGGTGCATGTGTGTTTGCATGTGTTTGCAGAGCTACATTAATAGTGTATAATGTGAGCAGGAGATGTTGTTGGGGATTTGACACTCCACTACATGCCTGTCAAAAACATCTATGCTATTTGTCATGAATAAACACTGGATACTCTGGGGGTGTGTTTGCATTGTTACTGTGGATCTTAAACTTTAGGATTATAACATGCACACAATACAAGGTATCCTGTATTTTTGAGTTCTGAGGTTTGCGAATTTTCCAATGTTACTGTAGAAAGTAGAGAGAATCCGATGTTTTCTGCCCTGATTTGAGAGTTTAACAAACTGGCGAGTCAGTGAACAAGCACGCCTAAAGAAATGAAGCAGCCCACATGAAGCTTTTATTTTTCTTTTCATTTTAGCTCAGAAACAAAACAGAATCTAATCATTTGAAAGACGTTTCTTCGCTGCTCATGGATTTTGTTCCAGTGGTAAGTCACTATCACTAGTGGTGATAAAATATGCACATACACAGTGTTCAACGCCTGTCACTGTAATTTTAAAAACAGACTAAGATGCAGAACAACAAACCAACAACTAGCTGCCAAAATATAACATTAGTTCACTGTCACAGTTTTTGATCTGACAATGCTTGTATTTTGAAGATTCAAATGTTCTATTGGGCTTAAATTATTTCAAGGAAGGAGTTTTGTATTCTTTTTCCAAGTCGTTAAGTCTGCTTTGTGTTGGCTATCCTTTAAACACTGACAAGGTGAAAAGAGGCAATTCATCAAATCTGTCCTTAATGCTTTTAACTGTATGAAAGATTATGAAAACAAACATCTGTAAACTGATCCCTGCTACCCTGATATTGAAAGTGAACAATAAGTCTCAACAGTTTCAAACAAATTGGAGCTGTAAATGTTCTGATCACTGAACCACTAATTTGATATATGCTGGAAAACAAAGTATTAAAAGAGTTTCTGACCTGACAAAATGGAACTGTTAGTCGTGGCAATGCTAAACAAAGATAAAGGCTTTCAGTGCACTTTCTTTTGGAGGATGAATCCTACTGTTTATGACGTCAAAACCTGGGGTTCACCGTCCAGCCATTCAAAGACAATGATTAGAAATTGCTCCAATTTCACTTCTTTCCTGGAAAATTGCTGTTGTGTTCCATCGAGAAATATGGAGTTCTGCCTTCTTTTAATGTTACAAGTTGCACAGATAGTCTGGCAATCCTGTGCTGAAGTGCTTTCTTCATACTAATTAAGTTAATTCTACTGTATATGCAGTATAATATATTCAAAGCTGGTTCAGCTACAGTAACATGGAATTTATTTTTCCTGCCACAGCGAGCAATGGCCTCAGGATACACGCATGCACACACACACGCACACACACACGCACACACACGCACACACACACACATGTACACAACCAGATAAATAGCATGTCCCTGTATTGAAGGTGCATAGTGCATTACCCCAGTTCTGGTATTGAACGCAGCCCATTAGCAGTGTTAATCTATAGATCTAATCATGATCATGAAATAGAGCACTGCTCTCCTTCTGGCAGCATCAGCCACAGTCATAAACTATGGCACATTTTCCTCATATAACCCACCAGGCAATACTGGGGTCATCTTGAACCTGCTCTACTTCTTGTTTAATTAAATGTATCTAACATGCAGCATATCAAAAGACTGTAAATGGAGTGGGAAGAAAAGAGAAACAAATTTTTACAAGTGAGACAAAACTCCCACGAGGCTGTGAAAAATGACAACAGTGAAAACTCAACAAGGTCGGGCCTGCTACATGCAGCACTATAATAAAGGGAAAATGAAAGAAATAATCTAATAAATTTGCTAAAAATAATACACAGGGTGGGATTATACCATATAATAACATGATATTAAAATGATACTAAGGTGGCAGGAACAGATAAATGAATAATAACTTGAAATGATAATCAAAATGAATCCCAACAAAAGACAAATCTTGCTTGAGGGCGCCTCAATGGCAGCTTCTGAGGGAGAGGAGACACACAAATGCACATCCAAACATCTCATTATATTTTATTTTTCAGAGCACTGGTACACAGCGGCAGAAGGGCAGGGAGGCAGAACTAAGCAGAGCGTCAATAACACAGTATGGTGGTGCTGTGTAATTACAGCTAAATGATATCAGAATGGTCAAACAGTGAGAAATACACAAATAATGGATAACTACTGTATAATCAAAATCAATAAAGAAACAAATGAGAGCTGTAGGAGAGCTTTGATCCAAACTGGCACAAACAGGGTGATTTAATGAAAAAAATAATTGAGGTTTGCTGGGACACATGATGGTGGAACAGTAATTACAGACATGGTGCTCAACAATTTCTTTATTCTCTCAGATAACTGTCAACCTACGTACACACTACATATGCAAAAATACTATGAATATATCTGAAACAGCATACAGTACATACACCCACCTCGTAAACACTCACAACCATAGACATGTGCGCAATCGCATGTGAAAACACACCTACACACACAGCAGCTTTGCTCTGGTTCTAATCACAGCATCCACACACCAAGCATTCCCGATTATAGGCATACACTGAACACCGTATCATGTCAGATCATGTTATATCATAGAATAACAATAGGTAACAGGTATCAATTCACAAGATTAATTGTCAGAGGTACTAATCATCCCTGCCTTCTCATTCATAAGAAAGCACACTCACTGTTTCATGTCTCAACCAGTAATATCTCATTAGAGATTAATACAGATCAGCTCTTTTAATTAGCCATCCCGCCCACACAATCGCTGATAAAAGCCTGTGATCTTGCCTGTCGTGTGCTGGCAACATTCTGTGTATACTGTGCGTGTGTGTGTGTGTGTGTGTGTGTGTGTGTGTGTGTGTGTGTGTGTGTGTGTGTGTGTGTGTGTGGTGTCATCCCAGTAGTAAAAAAAAAAGTCAGCTTCCCTCCCACCTGCAGTCTTCATTGCTGTTTCATTAGGGAGGCAACACAGAGGTGCTGCATTGAATCAGCCCTGCTTCTGTGTGTGTGTGTGTGTGTGTGTGTGTGTTTATACAGGCCAGTGCATTTATGTGCATGTGTGCATCAATGTACTGGTATATATTTGCGCTTGCTGCATCATAATCTGGGCTTTTAGGCATTCCTTTGTTTACAGTATCACTTTGAAGACGGCAGGAGCGAGTGTGTATGTATGCTGATGTGAATGTGAAAGAGTGTGTGTTTGCGTCTGGTATTCTCAGTGTATGTCTTTATGTGAGCTATATCATAATCTGGTTTCTAAAGCATCACTTTCTATGTTTACCCTGATGTCACTTTGATGAGTTTTTCCTCCAGGGCAAGAAAAAAAAAAAAACGAACCACACATGGAAACGTGCCAAAGCTCATGGAAATAAGCACTCGTTTAGAGTCACCTCCATCTCAACACCTCAAACAACACCATCCTGATGGATGGCAACAGGCCTGGAAAATAACTTCTCTGCCTTGAGGCTACAATGGCTGGCACATCCCAAAATTCATCAAACGCCTTCAGTATTTCACCAGCCATGCTGAGGTGCACCGCAGGGTTATGAATCCATGAGAAATCCATTCAAGAAATATCCCAAAAATATTCCCACAGCATCAGCACTATGCGCGTGGCTCTTTCACCAGTACCCACCAGTTGTCCAGTCATATCTTAGCAACCATAATGAATGAAGCAAATCCTTCATTTTTCAACTTAAGCACTGTGTGTGAGGTTGAAGTAACACAGATACTGTACATTTGTGCTGAGTCTTGCTTTAGCAAACAAACACCAACACACACTCGACATACTTCCAAGGCCAAGAGGCATGTCATGAAATAGCATTAACTAAATTTGTTTCAGGGTTTCAGGTTATTTTTTTTTAAAGCCCCATTTGAGGAAGTCTACACTCACAGCATCTCCGGCCAATATTTTCAAAGATGCCATTACATTCGTCAAACCCACCGGTTAGTCCTCGTCCCCAATGCCTTTTCTCTTAGTATGTAAACTAAGCAGCCAAACAGGGTTATGTTGGAACAAAATCGCTGTCTCATTTTAGAATAATGGTGCTTCTTGATTTCGATGTCTTCTGCATGGATCATCATCTGATGAGGATGCACGTTTCTTGTCTGGGACATGCCAACATTTTAACCAACTCATGGAACCAATATTAGCTCATTTGGCTAAATATCATCTCATCATCAACCGCTTATCTGGGGTCGGGTCGCGGGGGCAACAGCTTCAGCAGGGGACCCCAAACTTCCCTTTCCCGGGCCACATTAACCAGCTCTGACTGGGGAATCCCGAGGAGTTCCCAGGCCAGTGTGGAGATATGGAACACCTCCCTGGGGAGGCGCCCAGGGGGCATCCTTACCAGATGCCCGAACCACCTCAACTGGCTCCTTTCAATGCAAAGGAGCAGCGGCTCAACTCCCTCATGGATGACTGAGATTCTCACCCTATCTCTAAGGGAGACGCAAGCCACCCTCCTGAGGAAACAAATTTTGGCCGCTTGTACCCGCGATCTAGTTCTTTCGGTCATGATCCAGCCCTCATGACCATAGGTGAGCTTCGGAACGAAGATTGACCGGTAGATACAGCTAATACAGACGACAGCTGGTACAATCAGTGGTTGCAGGCTACCTGTCTGAAATCATGGACCCATTGAAGAGAGGTGGGACAAACAAAACAAACATATATACTGTAGCCTACTATACATCCTCTGCAAAGGCACTATTTAAAGTTTTCATTTGACAAAACCTTTAACTGTCTCAAGCTCTTAATTAGAAAGCTAATGCTGTGGTGTAATCAGTCACTGTGTCATTATTTCTCTCCATGCCAGAATTGGGTTATCTGTTGCTGCAGATACTGTCCATCAGCCAAGGCTAGACGTGGCTAACGGCTAGCTAAGTGGTGCTAATTGAGCTGGGCTCCTGCAATAATAGTATCATGCAATGGAAAGCCATTCATCAGCACAGTTCTCAACAATCAAAGAGACAGAAATAGAGAAAAGATGGGGGGGACTTTAGTTACTTAAGCACAAGGTTAGAGAAAGAGATGGATGATAGACAAAAGAGGAGAGAGAAAAAAGTTAAGGGCAATCAAAGACATATAGAAGAGGAAGAAACGAGGGGGAATGAGCACGTTTATGTGTATTGGTCACACGGCTCTCCATTCATCCATGGCTAACACAGTTTCCAGCTGATTTTGTCGAACACCCACACATACACAAACAAATATATATATACTGTATTCTTTATTTGGCAACATACAGGCCAACATGCGTGATCTTGCATGCTGTAGCCTGTTTTCACTCTGAGCAATTTGTATCTGTGTGTGTGTTGTGTGGACTGCATTTGAGCCACCCTTTAAACAGCTGTGTATACACTCACAGCATTCATACCAATGGGAACCAGCAAAAATGTGCACTTTCAGGCCTTCATGCTGCATCTGTCCTGCAATAGTAGATTGGTGGCCACATGATAAATGATTCCTGTAATACCGTCAGTCCATTTTTTTTAGTTACTTGAATACAGAACGAAAAAAAAGAATTATTATTTTTTACCCGTTGAAAGTGCGGCAGTGACTCTGCAATAACCGTTCAGCTGTGCTGAGCTTCTGTTTCAAGCTGTCAATCAGAGAATAGGTATTTTTAATATCATGGATATCTCAATTTAGAATAAGATTCTTTGACTGTGGTCCTTGCTTTGAGCTGCAACAATATGCGAGTCAAACCAGCGTCAGTGCTATTTTAATTACTTTAATTTGTTTTCCTCACCTGTTACTCATGCATTGTTTGTGCGCCATTACCTCTTGCACTAAGTCGCTGAATCACTTTTTCTCTGCTCTCCAGTTAACCTCAGTCTCTGTTTGTCATCTGGATTTTATTTTATTAATTTCTTCTGTAGTTGAGTCATTTTTCTCACCACTGTGGTGTTTTTACATCTCTCCTGCGCTGATTACATTTCATCTGTCTTTGTTATTTTTTTTGTATCACTGCAATGTAACATCCATGCACTGGCGGTCAAGTGCTTATGACCCGTCACATTAGCAGCAAAATAAAAATCAGGGTGTATTTACTCTGCTATCGCTGGTTTTACCCTCCTGACACACACACACACACACACACACACACACACACACTAACATAACCAACCATACAAGGACAGAGCAATTACCAAGTAAATGGCAAATTTAGCATGATGCATGGGTCAGTGCTTTCCACCGCTGTTTGTCAGCCCACTGTGTGAATCTGTACTACATTATCGCAGTGTGCTTACAGAATAAAATAAATGTTTGCAACCACACAAGCTCAGTCAGTGCTCAAAACAAAACCCACAGTGCAACTACCAGTGAATGAGTCCTAATCTGAACAAAAACTCTTCAGGATCCCAGGAAGCAAACATAAATACTAGTTTAAGAATCACTACAACAGATGGCCAACAAAAATAAAGCAGAGTAACACCTCTTGTGTGTAATAGACAAGCTTAGGACTCTTTGACAGCTCCAGAGTTACCTCCCACAGCCTGGCCAGTGTGCTGCTGTCAGGCCGCAGGGAAGGGCCAGCTGAGGGGCCGAGGGGTTGATGGTGGGCCCAAGAGTAGAGAGGATGGAGGTGGAGAATAATCTGAATCTGTAGAACAGGTGAACTACAAATTACAGACTTTTTGACTCATTGCTAGGGTTTGGCAAGCTAATCACTGATGACTCTCAGGCTGGATGGGAAGCTTGGGCACGCCAGTTGTGGCCCAAGGCACCAGCTGACAAAGGCTGGTCCACAATTTTCAGTCACTTCTGGGATAGCTCGTTTAAAGTTTACGCTACAATTGAAACCTGAATCAATCTGCAGTGGAAGAGCCATCCAAGTTGCAGATGATACATAAATCATGAATATTTCATTTGCTCTCTGTTGCAGAAACTGTTGCTGTGAAAACAGCTCAGATCTCTCATTGCCAAAATGTAGGATATTAACGGTTTTATGGCCTTGAAGCAGAATAATTACAGATCTCTTCAGACATTTTATTCACCCACAAATACTCTGCACAAAGGAAATAAGCTACCCAGCTGCTGACAGAAAAAAAAATGCAGATAAGAGAGATTCAGCCCTACCTCTCAGCTGTGGAGTAGGTCTTTCTCTGACACATCACTGCCAACGAACTGCTTCCCGGTGCCATTTCCTGTTTGATCTCCCACGCGACGAGGTTGCTGGGTTTCACAGCGAGGAAGTTGATGCCTGACTGGAACCACACCCTGCAGAGAGGGATGAAGAAAGAAACGAGGAGGGAGAGAAGAGAGATCAAGAGACAGAGGGGAGAAAGTGAGGTTAATTTAAAGTTCAGACAAGCACATCATAAACAAAAGGGAAAAGAAAGCCGAGTTGTCACAGTGGCAGTTAGGGGGAATTTGCTTAAAATTGAATTTGCTTCGCTTGGAATTTCCCTGCCCCGATTTTCTCGCTGATTTTCTTTAATCCCTGATACGCGCCATACTCTCTTTGTATAAAATGTCTTTTAAATTGATTCACCCAGCATGGTGCCACCTCCCACGATATGTTTTGGTGGGAAACAAAGAAGTGACAGGAGAAGCTCTTCTGAAAGTTAATGTGTGTACGAGAATCAGTGCTGAGTGCAGAATGAATCAGATGTATGCTGAGCTGGAGATTATATCTAAAACACAAAATGTGATTTTGCTAATGGGAAAGTCGGCATTAAATGACAAATTTCTCAGTGATTTGGGCTACTGTCTCTATTAATTTTGCTCTTTCCTCCTCTCAGCAGCACCTCCTTCACCCCTTTTTTCCCTTTCAAACATGGATTCTTCTCACCTTCACTCTCTTTATCATCAGTATTTTGCACAAATCAACCTTTCCCTCACTTTCTGTCATCTCTCATCCTCTCCCTTCTCTAGTTTTCCTTTCTTCCCTCTCCACTTAGATTGACACTATTCATGTCTGCCTTCCTCATCCCCTTTATTATGCACTCTCTTCCACTCCTGTCATTCCCCCTCTTTTCCTCACCCTCTCTCCTCCTTCTTCTTCCAGGTTTTCCTTTAATCTGGATGATTTTTTTTATTTCTCTTGTCTCCAGCTTCATGTTTTCTTCAGTTTTCTATAAGATTTCATACTCCTTCCTTTCCATCCCATCTTTCCTATCCTTCCCCTCCTTCCCTTCCAGATGTCCTCCTTATTTCTATCCCTCCTTCCTCCTCATTCCCTTGTTGCTCTCTGCTATTTTCCTTAGCAGGTCTCCTCTTTCATCTCTTTTCCTCACCTCCTCCTAAAACTTTTCTTCTGCCTTTCATCCATTCCTCTGTGATTTCCTTCCATTCATAAATCCCTCTCTTCCTTCCCTATATACCTTACTGCATCCCTCCCTGAGCCCCTCCTCCGTCCTTCAATCTCAAGGCTTCCTATGGTTAATCTCTTTATTTCCTTTCTCACCCACTCCCTCTCTCTCTCTCTCTCTCTCTCTCTCTCTCTCTAATCCGTCCCGGTGTGTTTTGTTCTATTTATCACCTTGACAAGACCCTCCCTCAGTTTATTAACACACTTTATAGGCTTGCGCACACACACACACACACGCAAGCTTGTTTACTGCTTTTCTTATTAACACACATACAATAGTCTCTGGCAAACAACTATGCACACACCAACACAGACGCACTCTCTAATAAACTTTTTTCCTCTACACAGAAGAGGGGAAAAAACTGCCAATCCTCTTTGTTTCCTTTCTCATTATTACTTTGTTTTTGTCTCGCTTCATGTCTTGCCAAAAACTGCCTGCAAATATGTCATGGCGGTCCCTCGCCATGCTCTCTGTACATATGTTTGTGAGAGTGTATGTATATATGCACCTGTATAATAATCTAAACAAGATGCTTTTTGGTGTTTTGGTGCACAGGGGAACAACTCCCTTGTGAAAACTTGAAAACCCACTTTTTTTCTGTTTCACTCTGAACCAATTTTTCTTGCTATATATGAGGAAGAAAGAAATGACTGCTGTGTGTTGCTTTTGTGCTATGGTTAGGAAAAATGAGAGGAAAGGAATTGTGAAGTTGCAAAAAAGTACTGTTGTATGTAAGGTAGTGTGCACATTGTCTGAGTCTGGTGTGTGCTGATGTTCCCAAGGAAAATACCACGTGTGTGTGTATGTGTGTGCACGTGCAGCAACACTGCATAAAATAACGGGCAGTCCTCAAAAAACTCCTCTTTCATTATTCAACAGCTGAATGTTACATGAAATTAACTCTCCAGAAAACTCTGTGCCATTGTTCTGCTTCCTCTGCTTCTTTCTCCCCATCGCTCTCTCTTTCTGTCTCCTCCTTCTCCCTAGCTCACCCTCTCCTCCCTCTCTCTCCCGTTCACCCAGAACTGAAGAACTGAAGATAATCCACTTCAAAAGAAATCTACGGCACCCAATATGTGGCAACAAAAGTATGCAACGCAAAGCAGTGAGTTAGGAGAGGAAGAAAAAAAATACAGGCAATATAATGGGAAATACAGAATGACAGGAATGGAGTATGAGGGATCAGACATGTATACCTGAACAGTGGCTGAAAAACATTCGTCCCAGAGATTTTTAGATGACAAGGTTGTGGCTAAGACAAATCATAAATAAAACATACTGGAAAAAAGGTAAATAAATAAAACTTCTCTAGCAGTCCCCCATTAAAAAGCCTTCACGTGAGAGCACAAACCTTGTTGTTGTTAGTATCAAATCATACACTTTCTTGATCACAATCTGAGAAATTTGGGAAAAACACACTTAGAGGTGCATTCTTGCAGAAGAAGCAAACAGGAATCCAAAATGTGACAGGCGTAAAACTGCAGCCCACATTAGCCAAAAGCCACCACGATTACAGAAAGTGGAGGCCTGTCACTGAACATTTCAGGACGGACTGCCAATGATTACAACAGGCATATCATCTCAAGAGTGACAGCCAAACGCCGCAACAATTATCCAACTGTCAGAAAGCAACAGAAAATACTTATTTTCTGCGCAATTGTAGGGTATGTAAATTGGACCATTTCAAGAAGGTACAGATCAGGGCGGACGAGACACTGACATTGGCGTGCTTCCTTTTGATGTCACTCATGCTTCTGTGTAGTAAATTCCCTGCGTTGAGATTGTCCTCACCAGAGGCTTAATAAACCCTACATTTCCCTTACAAGTGACCTTTTGCTGTGGTGGGGGGGTCATACAAAACGACCCTCGCAGAATTAGATCAGATCTATGGAGCATTTAAGTGTCTTTCAGCTCCTTTTTTTTTTTTTTACCCATTTTACAGCCTATAACTTTACCGTCTCTGTTCTCATTAACCTTATCTCCAGCCACAGCAGGCAGCTCCAATGTATGCGACTTGCACAGCACAATCAAGTTAGCGACCAGCTAGTGAACATAGTGGAGCATTTAGTAGCTAAATGGCCAGATATTTCTCTTGGGGGATGGTGGGGACCAAAACAGAGCTAGAAGGAGGGTGAATGTTGGATTTGCATAAGCACAATTACAAGTGAATGCTAATATTGGTATGTGTAAATATGTAACTGCTTGCAAGTACATTTTAATTTTATAGGGCCACAATATGTCATGTCTACAGTAGTTACAGTCTACAGTAGGTCGGCAAAAAATACTAGTTTATCAAGTAGATTTAATTTGTATGATGAATCTTCTGAAGAACACAATGAAAAAATATTTATTTAGTTGTCAATTCATGTGGACTTGTTACAAAAACAGCATGTAACTTTTTTTTTCTTTCCTTTCTTGCTTAAAGTCTGAACACAGGCATTATTTCACCAAAAGTGAGAATTGTCACCAAGATTAAAGACGTTTTCTGGCATTCTGTAAACAATCTTAGATCTCTGTAAATTCATCACAACGGTCTGTGATGTGTCTAAAACCCTGAAGTCAAAAACAAGTAGTTGGTTCAATCAAAAGGAAAAGGACTGAATTTAAAACAGAATGGGGCCTTCAATCACAACTAAGTCCTCTGCTTTTAGCAGCTGTCACTCCATCCCTAAAATTCAGAGATGATGTTTCAGGAAAGAAGTGCACTGACTGCCTATCTGGGCAATGAACACACGTACACGCACATGTTAGGTTTTCATCACTTCAGGGGACATTACATAGACTTACATTCATTTCCTGGAGACTTACCCAAACCATACCCATAACCACTACTTGTCTAACCCTAACACCCTAAAATTTAATAATTCACATTATGGGGACTTGCATTTTGTCTCCATAAGGAAGCCAAGTCCCCACAACCTGAGGGATACATAGCCACACACACTCACACACAGGCACACAATTACATATGTATAAAAAACCACAGTGACACTGTTGTCCCACGGTGCCTCTGTCAGGACTTTGGAGTGTGTGAGTGTGTGTGTATGTCTGTCAACAAGCAGGATGATGGACAAGGCTGCGTCCCTAAGCTGCTTCTGTCAGATCTGTGTACAGCAGCAGAGTCTGACAAGTGTCTGTGTGTCTTCTTTCTCTGTCTGTCTGTTTTTTTTAGGTAATTCAGGACGACAAGCAAAAATCCCCCCCCCCCCCCACACACACACACTCTTTCACTTGCCCTTTTCACCTCCCTCAGTTTTTATCAATTTTGTTCTATTTTTCATGTCGATGTTGCTGCTCTGTCTTGAAATTAGTTGACTGATGTATAACACATTCTGCCTGATATAGATATATTTACACATATCATATACACCTTCGCTATCTAATTTTCTTGTGAGACTAAAACAAGTACCTTATTTACATAATAAATCTACAAATCTTGAAGAATTTCAGCAATATCAATAAAACTCGAAAAAGTTCTTTACACCAGAAACATTAAGTGGCCATCTATTTCCCCCTTGTTTCCCTTGGTGACATTCATACATTACACTCACAGCTACAGTCTGCTCCTGTTGGCCATTGTGTAGCTCACTGAGCATTACAATTGATTTTCTTTTCCTTTTTTCTGGAGCAGTGCCTTGTTTATAGGCACTTCAAAACTAGTTTTGCAAGTGGAAAAATAAAGAGTAAAAGAGTCAGTGGAGGGAAAAGAAACAAAAGGGCATTATGCCAAAAAGCTACACCGTAAATAAAGTTTCCCTTTGCTCTTTCAAGTCACAATTGCAAGTTTAAATGCAGAATGTACTGCTGTCATTGTGTTGATGTCTCTTTTTCTTTATATGGAGTCATGTTTTTATATGCCCCAGAGGGTCCCTTTACCTCACTTATGCAGATTGTTCATGTTTCTCCAAGAGCTACTCTAAAAGTTTAAATCTTTAGTTGCTGGATGACTAAGGTAAGAGATGTTCCATACGTATGCCAAAATCTTCCAGCTGAGGAACAGGTCTCATCAGTTGATGGAAAAATAATCATACACCAGTGCCTTTGTTGAGTAACATTTCTTAAAAAAAGCCATATACTGTAAGATTTACCAAACACATGGCTAACCCCCATTTTTATTTACCTTATTCACCACCAAATAACCAAAGCTGATAAAAGAGAACAGTTGCATGGAGAGGAATTAATTAATTAATTCCCTTTATGCCTAAAATAATCATTTAACTTCGCTTTCCACATCCTCACCTGGTTTAAAATCTTGAATTCTCCAATGCATGGAAACACCTTGACAATTTATTCGGCGATTGCACAGTTGTCAGGAGATGAAATCTAAAATTGCATCTGCCTCCACACACACACACACACACACACACACACACACACACACACACACACACACACACACACACACACACACACACACACACACTAATCATAATAATCTAATCATGATCACCATTACACACCCACACACTATCTCTCTCTTACACAGAAGCTCAATCAGCACTAACAAGGGGGAGACCTGTGAGTCACATGCATGACTGTGTGTGAGTAAATCACTGCCCTGCTGGTCGTAACTCTGGACACTGGGTTTCCTTGAAGAGCATCGGATGACAGAAGGACTGATTTACACTCAGCAGAGAGACAGAGGAAACGACGTAGAGAGAGAGAGATGAGAGAGTGACAGACAGGGGGAAGAGAGGGAAGAGGGGAGGGGAGTTTGAACACAGGGAGAACGGGGGAGGAGGACTGGAGATGCATTTACAGTACATTCTATTAAGGTCTATTAAGGTCTATTAAGGTGCGGATTGTCCATGACCTGTGGCTAGTGTCTGCAACACAAAAAGTTCAGGAAAGGCTCTGGCCTTTTTCTCTTATTCACTGACTGCTTATTTACATGACATTACGTAACAGTTAGCTTTGGTTCAATGGCACTTTTCATAAACAGAATTTACAGTGTGCTTTACATGGAGAAGAAATGGGGGAATAAAGAGACAAGAGGAAGTGTAGAAGTGTACAACCAACAAAGTAATAGTTTTAAAATCAACAAAGTCATAATTCATAATGCTTTTTAAAGCTGTGAACTAATTTGACTTCTTTCAGAGGCTGTTCCAGAGTCAGTGTTGCAAACCTTAACATTTTGTATTAATATCGTGCTGACAGATCGAATATAATAATATAAATTACAATATATCTTCCCTGTCAGAGAGTACAGAGTTTGCACACTTAACCACAATGAACATCTTTCTACCATTAGAAAGTAATGGTTTGGAAATTAAGCAGTTCGTTGGATTTTCATTGCCTAAAGTTCAGCTTTAGCTCTATTGTCCATTGTGCAAATACCTGCAAAAGCAGGACAGATGAATAATGCGAATGCATGCTGTGGGTGCCCACACTGGCTTTCATTCAGGTTCGTTGTTAGGTTCTTTTAATATATTGTATCCTGTGAAGAAACCCTTTCTGTCTTCACCAACCTCTGCCAACACCTGCTGTGTGGTAAATTTATAGACTTTAGGGAACCTCCCATTATACCACAAACCCTTTTCACTTGAAAAGTCTGTGTTTAGAGCCTATGGGCTTTGAAAGGCTAAAAACTGACAGAACTCTTCAGTAAGAACACAACTCAAGGGGCTTAGTAAGTCTACCAAGGCTTAAAAGTGATTTGGATGTGGTATTCCAACAAGCATCAAGTTGATAAACAACATTTCAGGATATAAAAGTAGAATCTTATGCCCTTGAGGTTTATGTGCTTCTCTTGTGCTCATTATTTTGATGTTCTTTTCACTTTATCAGGTCACTGTGAGTGATTCTGCAGCATATTAGAAGTAGTATTTTCAAGTTTATTGAAGTTGCTGGTAAAAAAAAGCAAAAAGCAAAATAACACTAATAAAAATAAAGACTTGGAGCAAAGTGTCAAACCTATTCCCAATCTGCAGAATGTGGAGGCTTTTTTTGTGCCCTTAAATATGATGGTTGCTAATATAGAGCTACAAATGATTTATGTACAACAGTGCTCCAGGTAGTGATCTGTCTTGAATATGAAAGGAAAGGTAGGTTGTGTTGTGATCAAGCCTGTCACCGGGGTTCTCATGAGGCCATCTCCTGATTAGATCTGACTCACAGAACCTCCAGTGGACTCAGCAGTAAATTAGTTGTACCACAATGATGGCGATGAAGACATAGACACCCAAAATCAATTTGACAGGTAGTGTTGTGTTTGTATCGCTCCTGTGAAGAACTGAAAATATGATCATGGTAATTTGCTGACTCTTCCTCGTGTCAGTGGCATGTTTGTGGTAGTATTTCTTAAAATTAAGAGGAAATTTACCAAAAGTTGCAAACTTCATTTTTCACCCATTCCACCATGTGCTGCTGAAAGAAACTGCCATTCCTGCAAGTTTTGGTCTAAGCTGTGAAACTAAATGAGGAACTTCAGGGTCATGCAACACAATCATGTTTGCATTCCCGTCCAAGATGAAGATTTATTGCCAAAAACTAGAACCAAAGTTCAATTCTTCCATCTCATAAAAGTGGCAGTGACTGATTTTTATCAAAATACACGTACCACAAATAGCCACTTCTGCAACAGCTCATTTTCCAAAGAACAAAGGTCCTCTTAAAGCCCGGAATTCATCTTGGAGGACATCTTTCAAGAAGTTATTCTCACTTTTCTCCATCTACTGTATCAGCTTTAAAACACAAAGCAAAAACCTTGGGTATGAACCGTCAACACGTAAACGTTTCTCATTCCTTTCTCGTGAGCTTGTTCCTTCTTTAGTCCACATTGATCCATAGCTCTGAGCTCAATACTATTGGTTTCTTGTAACATTCAAGGAAATGAAGCTTATTCCACAGTTGCACTCATTGCCAGGCTGCTGTGGATGAAAGTGCCAGCTAAATGCCTAAAATGTAAATGCAAAAATGTAAATGCAAACCCAAAAGGCATTCTTCTCAAAACAAAAGAGCAGACCTGGAGCCATATGCTCTGTGTCAGAAAACGCAGCTGAATGTACGGCAGCAGATGTGGCTGAGAGACAAAAGTAAAAGAAGACATATTGCTTGTCTGAAGTTGCAGCTCTAACAGATGTTTTTTTTTTTTTTTTGGGGGGGGGGGGTGCCTTGGAAGGATACTGTAAGAGGTACTGTAGAAGTCCATCTTGATGTAAGAGTAAGTGAAGCAGTAGAAGGCCAAATTCTGACAGCACGAAAAACTACAGTGCACCACACAAAAACTACTAAAACTACTGACTAATCAGTTACCCCTGTGTCTTGTACCTTCTGATGACAGATCAGAAAAAAAAAAAAAAACCTTTGTAAAAGCCAGAACAAAGTAGTAGTTCCAGCAGCAACATGTAGTAAATACTGTATCTGTATGTTTGGATGATTGTTAAAACCTGTTGTTAAGCTAAGAGAAGGCAACATCTCTATCTAATAGAATTACAGTACAAAAATATGAATTTATATGGAAAATATTAGTAATACATAATTTTAAAAGTTTGCAGAGATTGTCTATAGTTTAAAGAGCTACCCTCATTGATAATTCATGACTTAAAGACACAGCATAATGAGTAAAATTGCAGCAATTCTTCAGAGGCGCCGACAGATGTTCAGCAAAATTCAACACACCACCTGCACATTCCTCGACACATTGCGGCGAAGCTGCCGCCATTGGACATGAGTGGCATTTAAATGACTTAACTGTCAGATCATTAAAATCTTGTTTTCTGCTTTTCCTGCTTTTTGAGAGGCAGAAGCAAAACAATCTGTTGTTATGATCGTAATGCTGAGACGAGGCAGGGTTACTTTTTCCTGTGAGACAAGCTGTCAACAAGTTGAAAAGTTGAGAAAATAATTTCGTACAAGGTTTTAACAAGCTGCAAAGTTGCTGTAATGAAAATAAGTTTCCCACCTGTGATCATGCATAATTTTCGGCCCTGTTTCATCAAGGCTGGAAATGAAGCTTGATTTACTCTCACTTTACACAGTTGGTCAAAGTATTTCTGAATGCAAAATTCACTTGTATACTGTTCAGAATAGATACAATAACACAAGATTAAAGGTGTGTACAGTGGTTTAAAGAGAGATTACTTTAACTATTTACATAAGACTCATTGAAGATAAGTATGTATTAATACTTTTTTGATAATACATTCTTTTGGTGTTTGTATTGCTGATTGTTTGCCTTCTGGGGAGAGGTCATACTTATTTTTTGTCTTCCTTATAATATCTGGCAATGATTGGGATTTGGGATTCACAGTTTAGTGCTTCACTGCAACCTTGACTGTATGTATTATGGTGATGTTGGAGTAATGGAGGGCAGCAGGTAGTGCGCGTGCCTCATAGCAAGAAGGTCACCGGTTCGATTCCTGGGTCGGGCCTTTCTGTGTGAAGTTTGCATGTTCTTCCCGTGCATGCGTGGGTTCTCTCCGGGTACTCCGGCTTCCTCCCACAGACCAAAAACATGCTCATTAGGTGAATTGGTGACTCTAAATTGTCCTTAGGTGTGAGTGTGAGCGTGAATGGTTGTCTGTCTTGTGTGTTGCCCTGCTATCGACTGGCTACCGGTCCAGGGTGTACCCTGCCTCTCGCCCGCTGACAGCTGGGATAGGCTCCAGCCCCCCCGCAACCCCGAAAGGGATAAGCGGTATAGAAAATGGATAGATGGATGAAGTGATGGACAGATTGGATGGCAATGGTTTTGAAATTTTGAGAATAAACAGGTGGGATTGTACACCGTGAGACAGATGGGGAGCTGTAAGTTTGGACATTTATAATAAGCAGTTGTTAAAAATTTGAAAGATGGAGCTCTTTTACGTCGGTCGCAGGTCAAATGTGTCTTTCTGCGCGAACATCTGCTACATCATGCTACCCTGAATCTTTTTCGCTGTTGTGTTACTTTGAATTTCTCTCCCTTTCTCACTCTTTTCCTTTGAAAGCCTTTTATTCCCCTGTTCTTTCGCGTGGTCTCTCTTCCTTTGTTGGCTTTTCATCCCGTCTTTCATTTTGTTGTCTCTCTGGCTGCTCTTTTTTAATCCTCCTTTAAAGCTGTCTTTCACTCTCATCTTTCTTTCTTCCTGTACATCATTCTGTCAATCTCATTTCCTCTCATAACACAACCATATTTCCACCCAAAAAACCTTGCCTGTCAGTCACAGCGGCACGAACCGTGAGAAATGAACAGCCTCCTTCATTCCTCACTATCACCTTTGTCAAGTCATCACAAAAAACAGCTTTTGTCATCTGTCCATGCCTAATTACAGACCTGTTAAGCATGACAATATTAAAGGCACTTCTTCGGCAGAAAGTCATGTGGCATGATTTTGACACAAGAGACCATTGTTTATATCACATTTCTAATCAGCAGTCAGTGTTGTTTTCTTTTAACCATGACAGCACTCTTTCCCTTTATCTAATAATGTGTTTTGCCCCTAATCCAAGGCAACCCTTAACCATTGAGCTCACAAATATGCTTTGTTTTTGTAAAGCATTGACAAAGGCAGCACCTTTTTAATAAGGAGTGAGAAAGCATCCCCCAACCGCCCACCAACATAACCACACACGCACGCACGCACGCACACACACACACACACACACACACACACACACACACACACACACACACACACACACACACACACACACACACACACAAAGGCTGTCTCTGGCTGTCTTTCTCTTCCCCTGAGCAGCTGGCTCCCCAGTTATATAAGTTTACTGCAAAATGACAATTGTGTAATAATGATGAAAGCTGCTAGAGAACAGGGATGTGTGTGCAAGAGTCTGCTTGTGTTGGTGTGTGTGTGTCTCTTTCAGTGTAAACACGTGACTTCCTTTACACTATATGCCCCTTTGCTCAGTGTATGGGTGCTTATACATGCCTGTGTGCACATACGTTGGCCTCACTTGTGTATTAATTATGCACGAGTTAGAAAAATGCCATCAGTTGCCTTCTGTTCCAGACGTGGTCTTTGCACTGCTGCTCAGAACAGGCCTCGGCACCAACAGCCCTGCAGGGGTAGCCATTATAGAAGCCCCTACTCATGCATCCCACCGACATTTGCTCTGCACAGTACTAAAGACGATCTTAAACAAGTTTGATCTGGATGATCGCCAGTAAAAATGACAATCACTTCGCCAGCTGTTTATGTTTTTGTTTTACAGATATCTGCCAGTGTGGTTGGAATTCCTTGGTCATCAATAAATGGCGAACTCATTCATTCTTGAGTTCTGATGTATTATACCAGCTGGAAAACCATTATTTGTGATTTAAAGCATGGTCCAGGTCACAGCATTATGCTCAGAGAGTCAGCATGGAAATGATGATGGTGTGGAGTATAACTATAAAGAGGATGGTGTACTGTCCTGTGACAGGTGGAGGAGTCAATGTAGCTTAACTCCCGGACGCCTGTCCGCAGGCAGCTGTCAAGCACAGCTGTGGAGCAGTAAGCTAACCACTGACCATGAGTACAGCTGTGACTAAATTAGAACAGCAGGTCCTCTCTATGCATTCTGTGAAAATTTGACTAGGTTGAACTGAAGGAAGTGCCAGTCAGGTTGAGGGCTGACAGTCGCTTGTTTTTTGTCAATAATAGTGAGAGATAATATCCCCAACTACTCTCTTTTTTTGTTTATTTTGCTTCTTTTCTTATTAGATTAAATCAGAACCAAATGAAAGCAAATTTATTTTATGTTTTTTCTCCAATATTACACAGATCATCTGGGATTTATAGCTTGTGAAGGAAAAGGCACAAATTTGGCACGCACAGATACCGGCAGCATTTGAAGCCCTGAACCACCTGACTGAACAATCGTTCATGTTAAAAAGTTGTCCATAACAGTGAATGATGTTGAGATTTCAGGGTTTCCTGCAGCCCTTCTGTGTGGAGCTTTCCCCACATATGTATGCATGGATTTCCTCAGAAAGCTCTGGTTTCTTTCCACAATCCAAATACATACAGGTTAGATGAATCACAGTGATCGTCTTAGGTGTGTTATTCCTGTGATAGACTGGAATCTTACACATCCAGAACATGGTGTCATGGCTCCCAGCCACTTCTAACAGAATAAGGGGTGTAAAGATCTGATGAATGGATGGATGGATGAAAGCAAAGGTCAATAATACTAAAGAGCATACTGCAGGTCAGGTTTGTCAGATTTGTGGACAATCTCCATAATTGGCAACAAATAGAAATTACAGCAGATAAGTATATTCAAAGTTGTAAAATAAGCTTTGTACATTGTAAATGGAGTTTGAACACACAAGTTACAAACCTTGCTGATTAACTTTAACATTAAATGTGGCCTGGGGGTGCTGCCATGAAAATGCCAAATCAGCAGGAGTTTACTCAACAAATTATTGACATAAAGCTGTGAATGGGCTGCATAAGTATAGTTGTTTGTATTTCATAAGTGATTAAACATGATGTACTTTAATAAAAGTCTGAGTCATTTTGCTTTGTCAGTCCAGCATTAGCACTGCAGCCACAGTAATTCTTTCCTGAATGTTTTACAGCTGGCACACAAAGCGTTTATCGAAATAGCAAACTAACACCAGCTTGTAACAGACCCTTCCTCTGTTGGATCAGTCGTTCCCCTCAGTGGATGAGGCTAAAGTGCAGCAGGTCAGCATGCACGCAACAAAGCGTGGGACTTTTACAACTGCACACATTTTTAAGCAGGACACTGATAATGTAATCTGTACAGCTTGATGTTTGGATTCTGGATTCCTTTCAAATAAAAACCCTCACACACGGAATCAAACCGCCCACCCTACTTCCCACCACACATGGGATTAGAACGACATATTTCTCTGTAAACAAAGATACAGACAATAGTGGTGGGTTGCTGGCAGCTGTAGTAGCTTTGAGCTAGTCCCCTGGGCTGAGGTCCCAGATTAGCAGTGTAGCAACCAGCTACTCGACCGCAGATCACTTTCAGCAGGCACAGACTGGAATGCTAGAGGAGGACTTTTACCAGTAGATGAGATCTGACCATCTGAATGAAAGGAAATTCCTCTCCGTTTGCATGGTACTTTATTGCTACATAATTAATATGGTTTGGCATTTTGTTTGGTTGTTTTGCTTTCCAGTATTACACGAAAGCTTGGAATTCATTTTTATAACAGAAGGAGGAAGGCAGCTTGTGATGAGGGTAAAAAGATACCTTTGTATTGCTTCTATTTATATTATAAGAATACTGTGCACTTTCTTGACTTAGAATAAGGTTAGTTGGAAACACCTTACAGTAACGTGGTTAATTAATCACATCAATCAAATCACTATGATGCAATTATGCAATCTGACTGGTAGTTACTTATTTTTGTCCACTGCATTCAGAAAGTTCTACTTTCTTTCTACTCTACTGAATAAAGTTTGAGCAGAAACCTATGAGCTGTGAGATCTCTGCACCTTGACAGTGTAAAATGTAGCTTGATTATAACAGTCCTGCATACAGAACAGCAGCTGCGGTCAGTTTAAATGACCAGTGTGCTGGATTTAGTGGCATCTAGTGGCAAGGTTGCAGATTGCAACCAATTGAATACCCCTCCCTTTCCAAGTGTGTCAGAGAACCTATGGTGGCTGCAAAACTGATGCAGAGTGTGAAAGGGTCTTTCTAGAGACAGTGTTTGGTTTGTCCATTCTGGGCTCCTGTAGAAACTGTAGAGAGATATATAGAGCTCATTCTAGGGTAACAAAAGTGCAGTGATTCTTATTTTCAGGTGATCATACAGTTATGAAAACATATTTAGGAATATTATATTCTGTTTCTGCCAATAGATCTGCATATCTTACACACTGGTCCTTCAGGATTATGATAAAAGAAATTGCAATAAAATAATTACAGTTGTCGTAAAGTGCATCAGATATTGTATAATTTCCTGCAAACCAAATACTTGACGTGCAATTTTCATTGAAAAAGTTAGTGCCTTTTTCCTCTGTTATGTAGACTCTTTGACACAACTATCTGTCTGGTTGCACTGCTGTTATCAAGAGGAACTTTAGGGAGTCACGAACATTGATAATGAACAAGAGGCTGGTTTTAGTGTCTCACTGCTAACACCAGGGAGAATATTAGGACGATATAGGCCACATGCGGCTGAGAACTGCTTACTCAACAGAGCAATAAAGCTCCATGCAGCTCATTGGATGAAAAGATATAAATTTAAGAGTCCAAGACTTAAGTCTCTCATTTATTATGAGTAGAAGATGCCCAAAAGTACCTCATCACTGCTAAGTGAGAGGATGGCACTGAGAGGCTAATCATCGTGGGAAAGTTTGTATGTGTGCATGTCTGTGTGTGTGAGTAATTTGATTGGTATTTGTCAACTAAAGCATCTCATTGCAGTTACAAATCTCTCTTGCACACACATGCACAAATCCTTTCTGACTGTCTCAGTTGCACTTATGCATTTCAGTGGACGCGTACAGCACACTGACATGCACAAGCACACAAAAGTGTGAACAAAAGTATAAACGCAACACTTTTGTTTTTGCTCCTATTTTTCATGAGCTGAACTCAAAGATCTAAAACATTTTCTCTATACACAAAAGATCAATTTCTCTCAAATATTGTTCACAAATCTGTCTAAATATCTGTTAGTGACCACTTCTCCTTTGCCAAGATAATCCATCCCACCTCACAGGTGTGGCATATCGTATGCTGATTAGACAGCATGATTATTGCACAGGTGTGCCTTAGGCTGGCCACAATAAAAGGCCACTCTAAAATGTTCAGTTTAATCACACAGCACAATGCCACAGATGTCGCAGGAGGCAGGAGCATCCAATTGGCATGCTGACTGCAGGAATGTCCACCAGAGCTGTTGCCCATGAATTGAATGTTCATTTCTCTACCATAAGCCGTCTCCAAAGGCGTTTCAGACAATTTGGCAGTACATCCAACCGGCCTCACAACTGCAGACCACGTGTAACCACACCAGCCCAGGACCTCCACATCCAGCATGTTCACCTCCAAGATCGTCTGAGACCAGCCACCTGGACAGCTGCTGCAACAATCAGTTTGCATAACCAAAGAATTTCTGCACAAACTGTCAGAAACCGTCTCAGGGAAGCTCATCTGCATGCTCGTCGTCCTCATCGGGGTCTCGACCTGACTGCAGTTCGTCCTCTTAACCGACTTGAGTGGGCAAATGCTCACATTCGATGGCGTCTGGCACGTTGGAGAAGTGTTCTCTTCACAGATGAATCCCGGTTTTCACTGTTCAGGGCAGATGGCAGACAGCATGCGTGGCGTCGTGTGGGTTTTGCTGATGTCAACGTTGTGGATCGAGTGGCCGATGGTGGCGGTGGGGTTACGGTATGGGCAGGCGTATGTTATGGACAACGAACACAGGTGCATTTTATTGATGGCATTTTGAATGATACTGTGACGAGATCTGAGGCCCATTGTTGTGCCATTCAACCACGACCATCACCCCCCCTCCAATAAAGCACATTTCAGAGTGGCCTTTTATTGTGGCCAGCCCACACCTGTGCAATAATCATTCTGTCTAATCAGCATCTTGATCTGCCCAACTGTGAGGTGGGATGGATTACAGATTTGTGAATAATATTTGAGAGAAATGGATCTTTTGTGTATATAGAAAAAGTTTTAGAGTTCAGCTCATGAAAAATGGGATTAAAAACCAAAGTGCTGCGTTTATACTTTTGTTCAGTGTACATTTTTTCGGCCCAGCAAGAAAAACACAGGTCTCAGTGGGCTCTCACAATGGTAAACAAGGTACCAGTCGGCAGACAGAATAAACAAATAAACATGTCGACATAACCAGCAAACAAGTTTGATCAGCAACCACAGCTGGGAGCAGAGACTCAGTGATAAGAGGGCAGCCACTGGAGTCTGAGTTGTGTTTCTGGGAGTTAATGGAACAACAATACATGTCCTATCACTTCGTCGTCCATAGAGAAGTGCAGACAGCTAACACACTCCCATACCCTCTCATTCACACGCAGATCTACATAAAGAGGTGAAGTGGATGTAGGAGTTTAGGGTATATGTGAAGTTGTATTGGTTGCTCAATTGGGCTGTGAGCTGTCAGGACACTTTTACACACACACACACACACACACACACACACACACACACACACACACACACACACACACACACACAGACTGCGTTGAGTCTGGTTGGGGAACTTTCAGAAAACCTAAAAACTGAAATTGGCAAGAATTGACTGTAGAGAGGGAGACACATGCTGCAGACATAGAGGTCAACATATACAGTGTGTGCACTGGAAAATATGTGAGACAGTCAATAAAAGAGACACTTTTGCTTTACGATAACACTCAACATTTTCCGAAGCATGATTCACGAGATTGATTTACAAATCGATTCGCAGAGAGTTGCAAGTTATGTTTCAAGCAGCGAGCGTTTCAAATGCATCTATTGTTGCTGCGTTTAAGAGCACTTCAACGTTCAATATGTTGTCCAAGGCATGATATTCAACAAAGCCAGATCACAAAGATAAGCAACATGGATACAGAGAAAAGGGGAATTTTGTATTTTGGATCTGACATCTTGGACATCTGAATATCTTTGCTCAACAAGGAATTTGTGTGTTATATTGGAAAAGAGACAAAATCTGTGGAAATCTCTTTTGGTAGGTAGAGCAGCAGTGGATCAACAAGTATGCAGTAAATATCAGTGTTTAGACAACTGCTAATACTGATACTGAGTGTGACGGACTAACAATTCCAACCTTCACAGAAATGAGTGAACAAAGAAAACACGAGGAGCCTCTCAATGTAAATTTCAGTAACTAACATTGTCTTGATAATCTTAAGCGGAGCTGAAAGGTTAAAACAGTCACCTGTGGGGAGAAAATGCAGCACCTTGGGATTCCATTATTGTCATCGCAATTAAGAACCTCAGCAGAGGTGTACTTTAAAAAGGTTCCGTCCTATTCTTTCTTCCCTGCTTCAATAACACTTGCAAGATCTAAAATCCCGCTCTCGCACATAACAACCCCCAGCACTGCCTGACATGTGACAGCGATTGTGCTTTTCACAATGGCGTCTTTCATACTACAGTTAGTTTGAAAGAGAGAAAAAAGAACAAAAAGAGAAACGCAGTAAAAGTTCAGGAAGTTCAGGGAATGACAACAAGACTGAAAGCAACATGGAAAAATGAAAAATGGATGTGTGCTATTTAGGAGGCTTGATTAATCGCTACTGATGCTTCAAGTCAGAACATATACAGCAGGAGATTTGCGTGATTTGGACAGCTGTCTGCGGACATAAAGACATACGGGGTCCTAGGTACGGACGTCAGAAGCACTTCTAAAATGGCTTTCTATGTGGACTGGCCTTTAGTCATCTTTAAAGGGGGATCTCTCATGCTTCCCCTTTTTTCGGTCATATGTTTCAATTTCAGTTGTTCACATCAAACATGGTAATGAGGTAAACGTACATAAAAGTAATCTCTGTGAACAAAACATAACGAGTTGCCATCAACTCATCGTCAGCTCATTTATTGGTAATCTCCAGGCATAGCATGCACATTAAGTGCAGGGACACGCCCCTGCACCTGGTCAATCTGTGTATTTGTACCATGCTGATTTACAGCAGGTCTGACCAGGACTCTGATCTGGATCATATTTCATGGACGAGATATTTTCTTGTTTTCCCTCTGATGTCCTCCAGCTGCTCCACCTGAACTCTTGATGATTTACAGACTTTCCTGATGAACACATAGCTTTACATGTAAGTAACCACTAACTGCTGCTAACTGTAACATTAGCTGCTGTTTGGTAGTTAGACAATGGTCCTATTAGCTGTGTGTCCCTGCTGGGTATGAAAACCTCCTCCTTCAGAGGCGAGAAATCAATGGCATAGATTTTGAATATTGGCAGTTCCATGAAAACCGCTGGCGAATAATAAATGTTCTTCAATTTTTTCTAAGTTGAGAAGCTCCATAATCACCTACGGGAGTAGGTAACTAGCCAGCTAGCTAGACTCAGAGACTCACAGACCTCACTTACAGACCACGACAGCCAACACAGCAACAATGCTTCTAATGACAGAAATACCAGGAGGACTAGCTCCAAGTCACGTTATATTTGCAGTAAAGTAATAGGACAAAACACAATCTGGTCCCTTCCAATTGTCAAACAAGCATTACAAATCTCTCGGGAAAATGTTCATGTTCATGTTCATGTTCATCATTTATAACTTCTCTTTTTTTAGAGATAGCATATGGGGATGGTGCACAGTTACAGTGGTTTGCTATCAGCCTTTTTTTTTTTTAAATGCTGTTTCTGAATCTTAGGCGTGGACACCCACACAAACTATACCACGCATTGACAAAGGGAACAATAAATGAATCATACAGACACAGGCAGAGGAGAAAGATGTCAATAGTCACCGAGAGCAGACAAGGCACCAAATTAAGAGGAGTAGCATACTGCAAGACAAAAAGGGGAGACATTATAAGGAAGACTGAGGAAGACCACGAGAGGACAGGGAGAGGAGTGACAGAGATGAATTAAGAGAGGAGAGGAAATGACAGGACAGCGACAATGACCTTTAAGAGCCTAAGAGAAATGGATAAACAAATACAGTTCACACAGTGTCTGTGTACTCTACTGCTTGAGTTTTAATTGGTGTGTGTGTGTGTGTGTGTGTGTGTGTGTGTGTGTGTGTGTGTGTGTGTGTGTGTGTGTGTGTGTGTGTCGGCTTCTGCATGTTTGACAGACGTCTCTGTCCTATCCTGTCTGTCTTTTGGTCCAGGTGCTGCAGTGTGATAACAGCTCCGCCTCCATCCTCTCCTCCCTCCTGGCCGACTCAGTCTACTAATTCAACGCGCCACCGACGGAAAGCTTGTTTCCGCTTCGAGAGTCAGCTCTTTGGAACTCATTCAACAAAAATATCCAGTGTAGACTTTTAGGAGCTCATTCAATGGGCTCTCTGAATTTATTTGCCACGGCTGACTCATCTACACTGCAATATGGAGTTAACATCAAAATGACAAATAGAGGTGGCAGAAGCCTAATGGTGAGAGAACTGAGCTGCTGGCCGGAGGGTCATATGCTCTTGATGACTCCTGAGCAGGAAAATCTGGGCAGAGGAAAGTGAGTGAAACTAAGTGAAACGAGTCTCTTCTCCTTAACAGTGATGCTGAGGCACCAGCTCTGCCAGCTGCAAAGCAGCAGAGGACTAATGTTGTGCTGAGCAGCTCCCAGGTGGAAATGTTCTGGAGTAAATAAGTGTGAAAAGAGTGCTGCTGAAGTACGTACTCAGCAATCTTTTGAGGGAATAAAGTTGAGGAAACATGTATTTGAAGCAAAGAAACACTGTCAGCGTTTGATCCTGGGTCCACAAATGGCAGGAGCAAGACAAACATCACATATACCATAAACAACAAAATCATCTGTCTTTAATCTTGGAGCGTGGGTGTATGTATCTGTATGTATCCTTGCACTTTTATCCTTGTGTTTAAGTTTGACTTGTGGATTTTCAGAGGCAGAGACGTTAACACATTGAGGGGCATTCTATATTTTTGTGAGGGGCTGGACTAAAGATAGGACTTAGGTTTACCACTATGCTAAAGGTCTGTTGTGGCAAAGGGCCAGAGAGGGAGGACTTTTTCTGGCAGTTTTTCCACCTCTTCTGAGCCCATTTGCTCCAGATCAATGCCGAAGAGCATCGAATACTTGTTTCAGTTGATGCAGTGTGAATAACAAACTACAGTGCTCAGCATCTGTGTTCTCCTGCCTGCTTGTCACTCCCAACCATTTCAGTCAAGTGAAAAGCCAAAGCCAGAATCCTTGACCAGGCAGCTGCACTATGTCAAAGAAAACTAAAAATAATGAAACCCTAATGTTTCCTACGAGTAGCATCTTAATTTACAAACATTAACTTCCATCCATCCATTTTCTATGCCGCTTATCTCTTTCGGGGTCGCGGGGGGGGGGCAATTTAGAGGGGCAATTTAGAGTCATCAATCAACCTAATGAGCATGTTTTTGGTCTGTGGGAGGAAGCCGGAGTACCCGGGGAGAACCCAGGCATGCACGGGAAGAACATGCAAACTTCACACAGAAAGGCCCGACCCGGGAATCGAACCAGCAACCTTCTTGCTGTGAGGCACGCCCACTACCTGAACTGGCGAAAATTATTATGGTTGCAAAAATAATATACATAATGAAGTAGAATGGAATGATAAATGAAATGTTTTTATTACTTTTAAGTACTTTACAATTTACCTCTAATTCACTCAATGTAAGGTGTCGGACCAACCACTGGGAGCTATCAGGACTCAGGGTCTTGGGCTCGTCAACACCTCCAGCTCCACAGCCACACACGATAGGGCGGAGTTCAACAGTAGCTGCTTAAAATGCTGGTTAAAGTTAAAGTTTAGGAAATAAATGTGCTCTGTGGAAACTATTAAATATGTGCAGGTGCCAGCATGACTCACTAGAAATATACAAATGACTTCCAAAAAGCCACTGCTGAACCTTTGAAAGTCACTGGAGAGCCTTAACTGATTGTTCACAAAAAAACTGCACGTCAAGCTGCCACACCCTATCTCCTGTCTGCTCTGTTCCCTGCTTCACTCTGTGCTCTTCAATCAGCGGCACAAACTCCCCCTTCGTTTTGCCATGATGGATCGAGCCTGGTCTTATCCTCCTCTTCTCCTCCCCTGTCCCCTGTCAACAGCACAGATTTCAGGTGAGGAGAAGACAGAGGAGAAGTGAGAAGCACAAGAAGGAGTTAGCAGAAGTAGAGCAGAAGAAAAAAAGTGCAGAAGAAAGGGAGAGCAGAGAAAAGCAGAGGTAGAAGGAGCAACATAAAACTAATGTGGTACTCCCCCGCTTCCAGGAAGTTCCCCAGGTCAGGGTCATCTATGGAAACGTTCCCTTGAAACTGGATCTTTTCTCAGACTCCCAAGAAAATACTGCAGATTGTATAGAATGACTCAGACACTCAGTGTGCTTCACTGCTTCTACTTTCCCACTTTGTGTGGGTTAAAGCTATTATTAAATCATCTTTCTTATTTGCCATTGTTTAGTGGTTGCGATAGAAACACAAGAGATACTTATTATCCTGGCAGTGTTTTCTTTATTCTAATGAATGTACAGCACAGTACTTCAAGAAAGTTCAGAAAACTGGAGACAGTCAATCTTTGGTAACACTCACTGGATGCTGAGACTTAATAACCATAAAACATCACATACAAAAAGTTACGTAAAATATGAAACTGATTGGTTGTTTTGAATGCCTGCTATTTTCATTTTAGACTTTATAAGATTTTATAAGGTTGTGATCCAGTTGAAAGGATAGGTTCACAATTTTTGAAGTCTCTCTTTACACACGTAATGATATTAAAGTCATTGGTCGTTGTAATCCATCCTCCTGTCATTAGGGCTGTAATGAGACCCCTTACTAGCCAGACCGCAATGTAAGAGATGGGAGACAAAATCCACAGTCCTTGCTGTGTGAATAAAAGCACATCAATGTTCAGCCAAAGCCAAATCAAGACAGTGTTTTATATAGTTAGTCTTTTTAGAACCCAACTATTTAGTATTATTATCCGCAGCATCAACTCAGATTCTTCGAACACTGCCAAAACTATTTCTACCATCTAAGCCCCCTTGGCTGGCAGCACTCCTCACCATATTCAAAACTCCATGGACTTCATGGACAAAATTACAGAGATGAAACTGGACCCCCATGAATCCATGGTTTCCTATGATGTGGTCTTAAAGTTTATATATATTGAACTATGGAGGTGGTAGATGCTGTCTGGAAATGACATCATTCAACAACAACCCTTAACAACAGAACCAACCTCACCACGCACCACATTTGCATACTCTCAACCTCTGTCTGAACACCACTTTCTACCAGTGCAACAGGAGGTTTTACATACAAAAGCATGGCTGGACTGGTATGGACTCACCAGTATCTCCCATTGTGACCAGCCTCTAAGGCAAAGCTCTGAACATCCGGCAGAGGAACAGCACTGAGCCACTGGTTTGGATACGTGGACAGCACAAAACCCAGGAGGTGTAGGCCTTCACCAAACACATTAAGTCAGTGGACTGTAACATCAAGTTCACACGAGAGGATGTCATGAACAACAGCTGGACCTTTTTTGCTTGTGCCAAAAAGCTTCCAGATTTGAGTATAGAGAAAACCCACAAACACACACACGGACCAATACTTACTCTTTGAGTCTCACCACCCACTGGAGCATAAGTTAGCACAGGCCCAAGAGACAGAGCACAACAATCTGTGGGATACGCTTAAGCTTGTGGATTCTCTAACTGGTAAACAGCCACAAGATCCAGGAAGAGCACCAACACTGCAGGTGGTGAAGAAACAAACAACAAATGCAGCAACATCATCATTCTATAAGTGTCTGGAGTATCTGAGAAAGATTTTCAATAAACGCCACATCCCTGTGCTTTTCAAATCCAGCAACACACTCAGACAGAAACCGTTCCACCTGAAAGACTGCACACCCAAACACAAGAAAAGCAGTCTGGTGTATTCAGTCCAAAGCAGGGAGGAATGCACAAACTTGTAAATCAGGGAAACTAAACAACCATTAAACAAACACATGGTTGAGCACAGGAGGGCCAACTCCTCAGGTCAAGACTTAGCAGTTTACCCACACCTGAGAGATAAGGACACTTATTTGAGGACAACAAACATACACATTTTGGATAGGGAGGACAGATGGCTTGAAAGAGAGCTGAAGGAGTTTATTTACATAAAAATAGAGAAATCATGGCTCAACAGAAGAGGAGGTCTACGACACGACTTATTCTTCACCTACAATGCTGTCCTTTCATCCCTTCCCAAGAGACTTAACAAACATTCCCAGTTGGCACCTGAAAATCTTCAGAAACGTCTTTTTAGTGTGAGATTCCTTGTGGTTTTGAGTTATGTTTGCAAGCTCAAAAAAGCAAATATACATTTGAGTTGAGGATATTTTGTCACATTTTCAAGCAGCTTAATCAACATTATATTAAAAGTGAACTACATGACTCCATGACACCACATAACCAGAAACACAACCCCACATAACCCCATATCAGTGGCGGATCTAGGATTTTTCTAAGTAAGGGGCCATCAAGGGGCCACATTTCTCACAGAGGGGCCAAGTATTTGTCCAACATGCAGGCAGTCACATTTATGATAAAGCACACCCAGTCACACCTTTTTCAAACATTTTAATTAAAAAAGTGTAGACTAAAACTCATTTTCAATTTCACATTTGAGGATGTGAGCAACTTCAAAGGAAATAAAATAGTATTCAAATACATGTTTCACAATTTAGTATTCAAAACATGCACTTTTTTTTTTAATCTTACATTGGACAAGTATAACCTGTTCTTACTTTCTGTTGATCGGAGAAATCACCACTGTCAGTCTGAGAACATCTCTCTCACACACAGTACCATGTGAGCGACTTAAGGCAGAGGCAAGATCCAGACGATACTGCTCTAAACTGACTATACAAGTAACTACTGTACATTTGGCTCATCTCAAAAAAGCATAATTCTGCGTTTTTTGTGACGGGAACTGAAACGTCTCACAAATTTAGTCATATCTAAAGACTTTGCCCGTCGGGACTCAAAGCTCAGGACCCCAAGGTGATTCAAACAACTATCTGCTATTGTTGTTCTAAGTTTATTTTTAATTAAATAATCCGCTCACATGAGGCACTGCTCATGGGTATAACAATGGCAATCCTTCCAAGCCTAAACAGCTCATGAAACGCCTCATAGGTTCCAGGAATACTACAAACTCAAGAAGTGTAGTGAACCTCTGCATCCCATCCCACCTCGGTGGACCTGCCTATTTGGCGCACTACTGCCACCAATGTTTGGGCATGGAATTGCATTCACCTATAATCTGATGGTCATTGTCTAGCAAAACGACAGATGAGTGACAGGACAAGGGCACTTCAGGGGGCCAATTAGATTTCAGATGGGGCCAATGCCCCTGTGGCCCCGCCCCTAGAACCGCCACTGCCCCATATCAACTGAAAAGGTGATGATGATATGTTGGTGCCTGTCATTGCTGCCGGCAAGTGGCCAACTAATCAGTTATTGCAGGTTCAAAATAAGCATCCTGTAATGAAGGAAATTGTGCTAATATAATTCTTCTCATCAGAGTTAAGAGTTGCCAGCTGCTGCATCAAGCTACAGGGACTTATCTGAAGACTTTGGGGCAGCCAAGGATAAAGAGTTGTAATTGTTAAAACACAGTCATGAGTATTGTGATATTCTGAACAGTTCTCGGTGTAACTTGGGACCAGAAATGTATTGGTGATGTACCCTTCATCCCTGGCAATCCACGTTTTATGCATTTCATAAATATGTATTCAGTGTGTTTTCATGTTGACAGTATATATATGAAATGAAATGCTTAATAGCTCATTTGAAAGCTAAGCTGTGAGGTCTTCCTTATCCCATCCCTCCGCACTTTCCTCTAACCCGCCTACTCTTTCCTCTCATCCCTCTCACACTTCCTTCCCCCATGTTTCTATCAAACTCCCTCTCTACTTGCTTCTTCTGTAGCACCCACCTCCATTGCTTCCCTCTCTCCCATTAGGCCGTCAGAGGCTCTTATGTAACTCAACATTGAACTCTATAGGTGTCTGTCATTCCCTTCCACGTCTCTCTCACAAAACCTCTACAATTCTTTGTGCTTTCTGTGTCTCGTGGCTGTCTGATTATGGCTATAGGGACAGCTACCAATATGGCTGCCATTCATCTCTGGCTGCGCGTGTAACTGGTTGAATGGATGGCAAGTGAGATAACTGTCTGGTTGACTGGAGGGATGGATGGGTAGATTGTTTGCTTGGATGACTGGATGGCTAAGAAAATGACTGACAGGCTGACGATGAAGCTGATAACTGGATAGCTATCTGTCTGGCTTGATTGCCGCATGTGTGCATCTGTAGTATGCGTGTGACGGTCTGTGTGAGTGTGTGTTTGTGCATATCCTGTTGCACCTGCTGATTTTCTGTCCACCTGCATGCTGCTTAATCCATATCCGAGTCTCCTTCTGAATTCCCTTTTCAACTTTCTCCTTGATTTGCTCCATGAGTGGAGGAGGAGAGAAGAGGAGGCTGGATAATTTGGCATGTCTACATATTCAAAATGTGTGTGCATGCATGCATATGCATACAGTGTATTGTTTTTTGTTCGTTTGTTTTTGCTCCTTCTATCCTCTCCATTGGAGCCCATCATTATCTGTAGATATTTTGGCGATGGGTCTCCAATCATGCCACCCACTACTGATCATACCATGACAGCTTCTGGGAACAAGCACACACACAAACACACACAACTACACGCAAATAAACACACTCTGCAGGTTATAGAATTGTACCCTGTTGTTTAATTCTTAAAGTGCCACTGGGATCTCGGCAGCTTAGCCTCGTCTATCTGTAACACTGACACTGCATGTGAAAAAGAGAGTGTGTGGCTATGTGCGGAATTGAGTTTGTGTGTATGTATGTTTGCTGTCAACCACACATCAGTCACACATACACAGTAGTGACAGGTGTCCTGGAAGTCGGTCCTGTTTACTCTCAAAAACAACCCCAGAGGTTGCTTCAACTGCAATGTCAGTGCAGAGTGGAAAGCATCATAGAAGTGAAAAATTCTTTCTGATGATTTTTTCTCTATTTCTGTAAGTATCAGCACAGCAGACAATTATGACATAATGAGGGGATTGCCACAAACTCATTCACAAGCAGCTTAAAGAAACAGCTGAAAACCAAAATCAGTGACTGCGGCTATTAAACAAGATCAAACAGATATCTTTGAAATTATTCTGATGACACCAATTTTTGGTCCTGGTGAAATCTGGTGCAGTCTCTCAGTTGTTTTGAGCATCTTAATCGCTAAAACTTTAAAATCTGCTGTTCTGAGTACCTGTTATCAGTAAGCCTGTATAAAGAAAATTCTGCAGTGCCCGTGTAGAGCATTTTATACTGACGGTTGATTGTTTTGGTATAAACAGATGAAGAGCTTGGTAGTTATTTCAGCTGCGACAACTGTAATTGCAGCCTAACAGACTAACAGTCTAAAGTCAAAGATAATTTTTCTTGGTATATAATTAATCCAAAACATGCTGTTCAGACCTGTCACTAGTCCAACATTCTTCTTTTTTGTCTCTTAATTATCATTTTCATAATTCTTTTTATATATACAATGTCCTTAAAATGTTTGGATCATTTTGTACCCCCTACCTGTTTTCTACCTTACTAGCTGTCCCCTGGAAAACTCATTAGACAGACCATTCTCTGTGATCTATTCCGCCTCTGTTGCTTTCACTATTCTCCACTAGAATAGTTCTGTTCATCCACCCCCCTTCTCTCCATCCCTCCCACATGCCACCTCCATGCTGGAGGACTCATTATGTCGACCGACTCTCCCTCTGTCTCTCTTATCACTCTCCATTGGAGTACTCATTACTGTCTCTCTGTCCCTCACTTCTCTGTTTCTCCCACTCTCTCTTCCTTTATATCTTAATCTCTGTCTAATAACACACACACACACACACACACACACACACACACACACACACACACACACACACACACACACACACACAGTCATGTTTCCATCACTTTTGGGGACATTACATAGATGTACATTCATTTCCTGGAGGCTTACCCAAACCATAGCTTATACCAAACCACAGGCATGGCTTATTCAGAATGTTAAACCTGACTAACTGAACATGTACTGTAGATGTTTGCGTATCTGTTTGAGTTTCTGCATGCATGCATATCTGTGAGGGATATGTCTCTGTATGTGTGTGGCTATGTGTCTTTTGAAAGAAGAAGTAACGCAGTCTATCTTTCACAAATAAAAAAGTGAATTCATTCACAATAAAATGCTATGTTCAGTGCAGACATGGGATTTTCTGCTACAACCTTATTTGTTCTGGTATGACCAGTAACTTATAGTGGCTATTGGTAGCTAATGTAATGGAAATTTTAGAGGTTTTTTTTTTTTTTTTTTTAAGATAATAAAACAAAATAAATAAAAAACTTAATAACTCTTCTACACTTGCTACTTCTGTACCCTGTAGTTGCAACTCACGGTAATGATAGCCAGTGTCTCACAAAACTTACATTTTTTTTTTCTTATACTCAGCTTTCACACATGCCAGTCACTTATCCGTAATAACTGTTTTTGTGTTGATATCAATGCTATTATTTGGACCGATCCACAATATTGATGAGAGAATGGACAGCAAGATACAGGCAAGCAGAAAAAAGAATGAAGAAGCTACACTCCATGTAACGTCATCAAGATCATCAACACATCCACTCACTTGTGCTGAATTCTCCAGAAAATGACTTGCTCTACTCACACCTTTGCTATATTGGACTTTAAGTAGACTTTATACCCGGGAGCTGGCAAAGTAAAGTCTGGTTAATGGCTGGTTCAACTGACATTTACATTCACACATACAGCTCATCTGGGTAGCATGCAGAAAAGTTCAAAGCAGCAGGTCATGTGTGAATACAGCTATAGAGTCACACCTGATCCTTATCTTCAACCATTTAAAATTTGATACAGGCACATAAAAATGTTGCTGGTTGATCTGCTGTCTCAGGGAGCGAGAGGAAAATGCTGCAGGTGATCTGCGGATGCCATCTGCACAGCGATCGTAAACAGCAAACATCTGCATCCAACAAGGCTGGTAATGAGCTTTTTGAAGGAAAACAAGGCTTTAGTACCACCAAAGATGATAATGATAATTTTGGCTCCTTGCTTACCCTGAGGACTGGAAGCTGAGGGATGACCTACAGTAGAGAGGCAGTTCGGAAACACCATCGCTGAGAACACGCTCAGGCCAGACGTGATACTGATGCCTGAAATGCTCCTGCTTTCTCTACATGGTGATTTCACAGACACTACTTCAGCACTCTGGTGTGTTCCCTCTGACCTTAAAGCAATTAACTTGAATTATATCAGGCCTTTACTTCATGCTGGAACAGATCAAGCACACTGACTTTGCATCAGCCAAGCAGCAAATTCACTGGCCTCAAGCACACTTTTTTTCACACTGTTTTCCTTCCTTATTTGGATATTTTGTGGCTCCCCATAATCTTGTTTGCTCTGAAATATACATGAAGGGAAACTAGACCTCATATGCAGTGTCGATTCCAATACTACACAGTGCATTGGCACACATTGTCAGAGACCTTTCTCAATCATTTATCGTGCATTCATTCTTTATATTGTGTAAACTGCAGACTGGTCTTCCTGAGATGTTATACAATGCAAAGCCAGTAGCAGTCACTGTAAAGAGTAATGTTCACAGGACAGAGAAGTTGACAAGAGGATTTTAAATAAAAGTCCATTTCATTTCCCTTCTTTTGATGATATCAAATGGACGTTTTTTGAAAATAATCCACTGACATCATTGTTAACTGAATGAAATGTGTGCATGGACAGACACCCCTGGAGACATTTGTGAGAAATTTGGGGGTTTTCTCTCATACAGGTTAACTGACGCTTTAAATGTCTCAAATTCCCACTCCTCAAAACACAACACATAAGCAGGTCCAATCAGTTCGAAGAAGGAAGCGTGCCATGCATGCTTTCACAGCCCTCAAAGTGGAATTTGTGGGTCAGTGAGGAAAAAGTATTTGTTGCTGTTGTGCAGGTACACTATACAAGACCTGTGTGTGTGTGTGTGTGTGTGTGTGTGTGTGTGTGTGTGTGTGTGTGTGTGTGTGTGTGTGTGTGTGTGTGTGTGTGTGTGTGTGTGTGTGTGTGTGTAAGGTACCTCTGCAGACCATGTTTCATGGGCAGATGTAGATGAGTTCTACCAAGAGGATGTTCGGCAACTAATCACAAGATGACTACTTTAATTAGCTGACTGTACAGCACACACAATAAATACTAATTAGGAGAAAGTGAAGGGGCAAGACAGAGAGAGAGAGTGAACGATAGATGAACATTCATGAGAAATCAGGGGAATACAATGACAATAAGACAAAGGGAGAAGTAAAAACCAACAGTCAGTAACAGATGTAGTACATACAGAGAAATGAAGGAGATGGATACTGTTTTCACTCTAACATCCCTTCTCTTTTCGTCTCTTACCTGTTCCCATCCCTCCATTTTTACTCACACCCATTCCTTTTCCCTTTGTCTTTTTTTTTTTCTCTTTTTCTGAGGGATTAAGATACTAGGCGACAAAAAGCTGTGCAGGCCCAGGAGCTCTGTGCATGTTCTTGTGAAGACGCCACCATTTACACATGCATGCATACATTCTTTTGTTTGTGGATGTACTCTATATACACATGGCTGTGAGACATTTACATGTTCTGGGGGGGTGGGGGGTGGGGGGCTTTCCTCTATAGGGATTGGAATATAAATCAGAATTGAGACTACCTTCAGAAGCAAAGAAAAAGAAAGGGATCAAACCACATACCGCACGCTATTTTGAAAGATTCACGGTGTGTATGAGGGAGATGTGTGTGTGTGTGTTTGAACGTGTGTAAGCTGGAACAGTTTTTGTTAAGTCCTGCTAAGATTAGAATAGAAGGGGGTTTATGGAGGAGAAGAAAAGACGGGAGAAAATAGACTAGAGACTACAGGCATCAGTGATGCCTTTGTTTTTCCTACAAGCTGCTCAACTGACAAAGGTGTTCAACATCCAGTTACAATATATGTAAGTCCTACTCGTGGCCCAAACTGGTGCCAATGGTAGAACTCCTTCTTCATGAATTCATCCTGCACATATCCACTTTTAGAACTCTTTCTCAGTTCTACACACAGTATTGTAAGATAAAAACCCCTCAACCATTCCTTAATGTCTCACAATTGAAAACAACAGAGCCAGCAAACATAGTAGATACCATAGAACAAGAAGGAAGGTAATAATTCGATGGGGAAAGAAGAAAAGGTAAGTAGAAAACACAGAGGGAGGCAGGGAGGAAACAGAAAAAAATGAAACAGGCTAGTAGAAGTGGAGATTCTGCTATGAATAATAGCCCATTCATCAGTGCTAATTGGCTAGGCTAATGTTCTCACTGAGCTTAATGGGGAGATTAGCCTGGCAAATTAGCACTGATAAACGAGCAAACATGAAGCACGGTGGTCAATCATGGAGCCAGCCATGTATTCATAGCATACCCCAGCAATGTGAAGCATCTGCTCTAAATGAGATTTTAGCTCAAGTTCAACAATTAACTGCCCCTCATGGCCAAACTGCTTCGCAATAAACTTGATAATAATAAATAGAGATACAAACAGGGACAGACAATAAAATAATCAACATTAAATACACTGACAGAGAGCACTAATAAAATGAAGGAGATTGGTAGCGTGAAAGGGCTTTGCAGTTAATCAGGTTGGCAGCAGGAGAGATAAATGAACGCTTTTTTGAAATTACTGAATTAGTCAGCAGTTGATTTCGATTTGGAAATACAATAGGTTGCTGACTTCAAATGATCCTGGCAATCTCACCAGAAGCTGGACCAAGCTGGACCAAAACTGGAGGAAAGGCATCACATTCCCCGGACACTGTGTAACAAATTGAAACTGTGTTGGATACTTTGCAGTTAGATATCCAATAACACACAATGCTAGTGTTTCCGTGACTGAAGCATCAACAGCCGCTTACACACCGTGAAATCTAAAAAGGAGTTCTTCAATTCCTTCATTAATGAATAGACTTAATAATTAAAGTTTTACACGTTTAGGTGATGCTCTTATCCAGAGTGACTTGAGAATGAGTGCAACAATAGAGTAAGCTTGAATCTCCAAGATCACAACATTACAAACAACCAGTAGATTACAAGATTCAGAGCAACAGTGTCCTGTGACAGAACACGCCTGTGGCCTCAAAAAGGTCATGTAGCATGGAGAAGTGCAAAGAAAGAAAAAGTGACTGCTGTTGTTGTGAGACTGCAGTGGGGCCCTTGAAGGACTCCATGAAGGATTTATGAATATTGTTTGAAGGTCCACCAAACTGTATCTAATCTACAGGGATACAACATGTCTGGAATGAAGAATAACAGCCTTATTCTCAGGTGGGCATCTTCGGAGATTACACAGCTCAGAGCCAGAGTCGTACACATCACTGGACAGGTTTGATGGGAAATCTTGAGGAGAGATTAGTTGAACTTCAAGCACTCATCCATTGTTTTTTTTCTTGGATCTTCTGCAAAATGTTGTGGCTGTAGAAATTTACGGAACATATGCTAATGCAACCATGTACACATAAAGTTTGTGCAGGCTGATTTCTGTCTACAGTGTTGAACCTGCACTTTCTGCAACAACGAATAGCCTATTACTGTCATGGTAAGTAAGCAGTCGTACGTGTGACAAAACTTCTGTGCTGCTTTGATGGCGTTCACCGGCTCAGTGGGTAAACGCAACAGCCATTCAATAGCTGCATTACAACTGAAGAGGGAGACAATCACACTTGATGGAGCACACAGGCTTATCCTGTGGAGAGAAAATAGTCAAAAGGTGCTTTTTTAATTTCCCAAGTAAAGGTTTCGGAGTTGTGAGAAACAAGCCTTTAAATATAGAACATTAATGAATGTTGATGTGAGTTTAGCAACTGCAGCATACACTCTTGGCCTTTCTGGTTTTAAAGATATGAAAGAAAAGAAACTAATTTGAGGCTGATCAGTGTGACAAATTATATCAATGATTATAATAATTAATTCTTCAGCTGCAGAAAAAGAGGGGGCAGCTGTACAAAAGGGTTAATTATGTTCAGGAAAAGCATGTGTCGACATACATGCATATATATACATATATATATATATATATATATTGCCAGCTTGTGCGATTAAATGTGTCAGCAGGTTACACTGTATTAGATAGAAATATATTGTATAATAATAATTATATTTACATAAATGCAATCACAACCACAGTATGTTCTCCTTTGCCCTAACAGATGATTCACCTACAACCACAAAATTTAGCTCAATGCTTTATACACATAAAATATATAGCACTGTTCTCATGGTACCAAAGCCAGCAAAGACACACCCACACATATGTATATATTTATATATGCATACACAGACAGGAAACAGTATTGTTTCTAGCCTGGGCTGTTGCATGGGGCTCCCTGCTGTGCTGAGTAAACAGAAAGATGTACTAAAAGTGGATGCAATATTGTGTATTGCAAGTTTGAATAAACTAAAGCAGCGAGTGCATTACTGTAAGCAACTGGGATAAAAAGAAAAATATCTACAATGTGTTGAGCAGATAAGCGAGCTACTTACAGCAGAATGTCTCTAAAGAATGCTATCACTGCAACAATGAAGGGCCACGTAGACGAGATTCAGCCTAAAGAATCCAATTGTGTGATCAAAATGGAGCCACAGATCTGGTCTAAGGCATTCTGCATATGGAGAGGTAAAGGTAAAAAGAGGAGAGCCTAGTCATGGATGGATTACCAAATGGGTCTGCCAGGCACAGGCACCGAGAGAATCAGGTTTTTTTCTGCAGAATACAGCTGCACAGTACGTTCTACTCTACAGTTAAGCTTAGAAAGCCTAGAAACCAGCATATTAAACCCGTAAATAAATCTTAATGTGTTTTACAGCAGAATGGTTGTGCTTTAAGAAATTTTTACCTGCATCTGTGAGTTCCCTTTGATGTTTCACATTTTGTTTCTTGCCCTTAATATTTTGTCATATCAATGGGGAGGAGCATCAGTGTGTATCTGATAAACCATGAGGATTTAGACAGCGTCTTTCAATCTTCAGTGTAGACAAAACAGGGAGCATGTCAGTTAAACTGGCTAAAATTTGTTGAAAGGCTTCAAGTTGATATATAACCTCCCTTTGCCCCACCTGGCCTTCTGGCCTTGCTCTGACCGACAAATCAATAATCCTGGGCTTACTTTCTAATTTATCTTATTTATTCTTTCCAGCTTCCTGGAAGGAAAAAAAAAGAGGAAATGAAAAAAATGGAAAGTTGAGCCCATTTACAAATGGGTTGAATTCCTGTTTTATTTAGGAAATAAACCAGCTGTGACACGTGAAATACTCAGAACCTAACATTGTGTTTTTGAACGGACAATGACGACTGAAGAAATCTGGCATAGAAGTCCAACTGAAATCACATCAAGTTATCAAGTTAGTTATATTGTATGCAGTCAAAATGTAAAATAAAAGGTACTGATTGTTTTTATTATTATAAGTAAGAAAATATCAAAAAAATGCTCCTTTTCATGTCAGCTGGCTGGATGGGTGTGTCCATGTGTGATTAACAGCAGCTGGCAGGCTGAGCTCCAGCAAGGCAGCGGAGCAGATAATCAAAGTAAACAAACCTGCACTGTAACTTACACGTCATGTGCAGAGCATATGTTATTAGCAGTGATATTGAAGAGTGTGGACAGTATCAGCATCTCAATGGGCTTGCATTGGATTTGCAGTTTATGTGCTGTTTAATGTGCTGCAGCTGACCAGATAATTAGCTACCTTGCCTGCAAACCAGCATCAGCAGCGCACTTTGCCCCAGTGAATGTTTGTTTGATCGGTCGTTGGACAAACTAAGTTGCACATATAGTTAAAGAAGGAGCCTTTTTCCGTGGTCATCTGCATAGGTTTAAAATGGAGCAGTTTGATTGGCTGAACTTTCTGGCTGTGCTTTTCAGTCTTTCAATGCAAAGATAGGCGGTGCCATCATGAAACCAAAAACGACAAATAAAATATAAATGACGTAGTTTCCCAAGCATAAACACTTTGTATGATGTAGCAGACAAAAAGCAAAACATTTCATTTGGGTTTTAATATCTGTAATTCAGCAGAAAATGAGTGGAAAAAAAAGGAAAAAGTCTGACCAGCTACCCACCACACATCTATTAACTTCCAAAATAATCCCCTGTTGGAAACAGAGCCAAAGTGCAGCTGCAGTTCAGCCATCATGCAGTAAGAACAGGGACTCCTACAATAGGAACATCTGTAGCTTATTTCAAGTGGCTCCCAGAATAATAAAAACAGACAATATGTTTTCATGAGCCTGGTTCCCAGGCCAAAAAAATAAAAATGTTATTCGAGTCCCGCGGCGAAAAGCTGCAGGAGGGGATTTCTCTCTGTTAGTAAAAATATCAGCTGTTTTCCCCCAGCTTGTTAAAATAAAACAAACTTATCCCCAAACTCCTTTTTATAACTCCTGGGGTAACTTAGAGGTAAATGCTCAAACACACAGAAAAACACACACATACACCACTGCTTGGTTTAAATTGTGCTACTCCGAGCAACTGGTGCATCCCCAGCGCCGGGAAACGTGGGAGCGATATAGAGGAGCCCTGTTTCTAAATGAGGCTCCTCTATCCTGCAATATGGAGTGCAATGAACAATAAACACAACACAATAACTGGCCATAGATTTACATATCAAGGATCCCCAAAGTAGCATTGGCAAGCCCAAACTCAAAGAGCAAGAGAGGAGAGCAAAGAAAAGAAAAGAAAAGAAAAGAGAGGGAAGAGTGTCACGAATCGAAAAACAGGGAGAGAGATGGGGAAATCTGTGTGAAGACAGCTAAACGATGATGTGTGAATATGCAGAGCTGTGCAGAGGATCATGGTGATTCCAATAACTGAGTTCAAAAAGCTAAAATGTTTTAAATTTAGTTCAAACACACACTCACACTCAACGACACATTAATTATAATTTCTGCGATAACGTCAATCTCTTTCTAAGTGACGCCGGCAAAATACCCACAATCCCCCTTTCCTTTCTCTGACTCTGCTCTTCGCAGTTCTTCCTCATTTTCCTCTCCTCCTTTATGTCTCTGTCTGTTTTTCTCGCCCTCACACACACGCAGAACCCCAAAACACACAAACACCGACCCTATCCCGAGGTTGATGGCTGTCACCTTTGTGTACTCAGCCTCTTTCAGGAGCCAGCAATGCAAATAACACCCTTATGAATATTCATGACGGATTTGAGATGGAAGGGGAGACCGAAGAGAGACAGCGGGAGAAGAGAAGAGAGCAAGTTTTGACAGGGAAATTGAAGGGTGGGGAGAGGAGAAAGTAGCAGAAGAATGCTGAGGAAAGAGTGATAGCACAGACTGGATTAGGGGAATAAACACAGACAGAGTGACTGTGTAGGCTAAATAGAGTAGGTGTTTGTGTTTGTGTATTTGTGTGTGAGTGCGTGCGTGTTTGTGGGTCTGTTCGGTCATAGGGTGTTAACCTGTTTGCCGTATTTTGTTAGTGATTGACAGTCCAGTTCACTGACTTCTTAAGGGAACACCAGGGAGTCAGAAGGTGATAATGCCAAAGCAGAGTTTTCAGTGGAGGAGGAGGCAGATGAGTCATTTTAAATGTTATACTAATGACAGTAATAGCTTATATCCTTGAAAATGAAAAATTTGGTAGCTCCCCTATTTAATCAAAGATATGCTTCGTTCAAGTATTTGAGAAAGTTTCTGAAAATCAATTTGACCAATTACCCTACAGATCCAACAGTCCAGTCCCATTTCAGAGCTCCACATCATCCATGACACAAGTGAAACTGCACCAAGAAGAAACCGTAACATAAAGGAAAACAGGTTGACCTTAGTTTATAGGAAGTAAGTCATATAAAAGTGTTCACGTGTATATGAAACTAATTATCAGGTGAATTGGACAGACTGTTTCGTCCCTTTCTTGCTGCTTTGTCATGTACCACATCAGGGCTGGATTTAGCCTCTCTGGCCTGAGGGTGTTGTAAAAAATGTCAGGGTGTCGTACTGTTAACGTCAACACGCACTCTTGTTTAATTCTTTCTTGTTTTTAACTGTCTTCCCTTGTTAAATTAATCTTTTGATGCTATTTTTGTCTGGGACTCTTTCAGTAGGTGTAGGTTTATTTAAACGCAATGAAATTAAAAATGTACTTGAATAGATCACTCCCTACATATGTTTTAATTAAATGTGACTTTATTTATCCCCCCCATGACATCCTTAATAGTTTCAGTGAATAGTGAAGTCTTAGTCACCTTATGGCCACCACCCCAAATTCATATGAACTACTGAATCATGCCATTTTTTCCCCATTCAGATTCACCACCAAATTAAAGTAACAGTCTGATTTGGTCCAAGCAGTTGGGCTATATAGCCTAAATTATCTTTATCTACAAGCATGCCAGATGAATCCCCTGCCCTTTCACCAATACAGTGTTACCTGTTATCTGTTACCCAATACAGATATATAAAGAAACGCAGGCCTAACACACCAAAGATACTGAGGAAACATGAGAAAAATGAAGAACGCTGTAGCACCAGTGTAGCGCTAGCATGCAAACAGTGTGCAGCTCCTCCACATAGACTGTGGAACCCTATCACAGATGAACGTGTGAATGTGAGGCAACATGAGTATAAAAACTGAAATCATTAAACGCGAACACGTCTTAACAGAGTTCGTCCAGCAAACTCTCAGCCTGCTCTTCATTCATTGCAAAACTCGACACTCTGACACTGTAACATTTACACCAAGTGACACAGAAGCTAGCTACTGTCTTTTGTGGTCATGATTGTCAGATTTATCGCTTAGTTTACAGTAGTATCATGACATATAGGCTGCCGCTGGATGTTGTGGTCATAAATGTTTCCTCAGCACTTTCTGCAGGAATGAGTCTTCGCTAAACCACTTTGCCACTGACTGTCGGCTCCAGTCTGACCTCCTCGACTCAGCAGGAATTTTAGTGTGGAGTGGCTCCTGGCATTAGTTGTTAGGCCATCAAATAATGAAGAGCAATTTAACACATCCACCACATAATGTGTGTGTGTGTGTCAGCTAATTTTGGAGACATGCTGTAACATTCATATTAATGGATCTATAAATCCACTTGCTTTTCAAACATGTGAATGATTGCTTTAATCTGCAGCCTATGTGTGAGTCCGTGTTTCTGTTAACTCTCCCTACGTAGAAAAAGTTAAAATGATTTTTCACTTTTAGCACTTTATCTCATCTTTTACAATTTATCTGGAGCAGAGATGTGTGATTTGTGTGTAAAACTGTGTACATCCAACTATATGTCTCTCCATACATTGGTGTATGTGTGTGTGTGTGTGTGTGTGTGTGTGTGTGTGTGTGTGTGTGTGTGTGTGTGTGTGCGAATGCATTACTATAATGCCTCATATCACTCCCTATCAGATTTTATAGTTTTATAATGCAGTTTATAGCAATGACCTCTTGAACTTGCTTCAGTTACAACCCACAGTTTTTTAATCAATCCCTAGATTTTCACATCACTGACTACAGAGAGTGCTGCAAATTGCCTACAGAGAACCTCCATCAAATCAGGCTTTCTGTAATATAAGAACAGAGAATTTTGGGATGCATGAGAGTCCAGTTACAGCCAGCAAAACATAAATCTGACATTAAACACTGTGCAAGTATTGAGAGTCTGGTATCGCTCCTTTACATGTCAGGCAGAGGTATGATGTATCAAGGTGTCAAATTAATTTGGATAGCCCGACATCACATGCAATGTCTCTTTGGGTTTTATAAGCCCACATCTTCTATAGCTTGTCCATTCATCGTTACACAATCACAACACTGGAAATGTGCCTTAACGAGCAGGATGTTCCTCTGAAATGGCCATACTGTATGGCCCCTGTGAAACAAAAGTGCTTTCACTGTTCAGATGACAACACAGATATCTGAAGAATGTACTCAGCCCCACCCATTTCACACTGACACCACCACCTTGGTGGACCCACACTGGCAAAGTGGTGTTAAGCACCCTTCCTCAGGTGTTATAAGGGGCCACAGGGGCACTGAACTACTGAGCCCTCTAAGCCATGCATTGTTATGACCTCTTTAGGCGGATGCCCCTGAACCTCTACTAAAACATTAGAAGATCTCCAGAGCCCTGCTTTCTGTCCCTGCTTCCAAACAACCTACTTGCCACTCCAGGTGGTGAAGACAAAAACAAAGAAAGCAGGGTATATTTTCGACCAGGGAAGCATTGTGTTCCCTCCTCTTACACCTCATGGCACAATACCCTTGATCAGGCAACGCACTGACAGTACCTTAAAGCTGCAACAAGCGTTTTCTGATTACTGGAGGGTAGCAAGCCTCAAAACAAACTGAGGTTTTGCTAAAACTTGAGCAATATTAAACTTTTTTTTAACAACTTTTTGAACTTGGGAGAGGTAGTATGTGTACTTTGAACAACTGAATGAGCTGAAGTGGCTCAAAGCATAAAGCTACAAATAGGCTGGGACAGGCAGCATTGCAGCACTCTCTCACTGTCTTTTGCTTCAGTGCTAATATTGCAAATTAACACAGTTTGTAGGTCTGCAGGGGCAGCCCCAGTAGCAAAGATATGAGGGAGATTATCAGTTTGTATCCCAAGCTAATAAATAGATTCATTAGCATTCATGATGTAGAAGATTTAGTTGTTATTTGTCTTTTTCTCTACAATATTTATTTTGCTCACTCTAATTCCATATTACCATGTCACAGTCCCTTCATTCTTACATGCTAACCTTTGTTTAGTCTCTAGTTAGCATATGTTCATGTAGAATAACAAAAGACCATTGCATGAGCTATGTAAGTGATTATGAAGAAACACCCTGGCAGCCCCTCCTGCACTGTATTTCTTTTTTATTCTGTTTGAATACATTAACCATATTATTACTCACAGAATGGGTGAATGTTAAAGCAGCAGGTATGAGAATAATGGAGCAGCAAGAGCACACTGGGCTGGAGAGACGTATACATGTGAGTGTGAGAGCTGTGTTAGCTCAGGTGATTATTTAGGGCTTTGGACAAAGAAATGATCTCCAATCAGTTGTGAGAGATTTCTTTCAGAGAATATGATACAGACGAAAAATGTCCCAGACATAAAGTAAGACATGGAGAGATACTGCACAAAAAACAAAACAAAAAAAAAAGACAGGGAGACACACATTAAAGACACATTAAATGGAGTTTACCTGTTTTTGTAGAAGTGGGCCTTTGACTGTAGTTTACTTACACATTAAGTCATGAACACACAGACACTACAAATCATCCACGTGTCTCTGACACTCAAAATCAGAACTGTTCAATATCCTATTGTCCAAAATGTCAGATTTGTAATTTGATACACTCAGTTAGCATTAGAGTTGCTACAAGATCTCAGTTTTGAGGTAAATTATCACTCAGTAAAGCAATATGAGACACAAGTGACACATGGTTGATTTGGGGCGTTTCCAGTATGTTTTCATTACTTTGCTGACCTGTGGGATAATCTCCTTTATGCACTCTTGGGAGAAAGAGGGAGATGACTTTGATAATCAATTAATGCACACACAAAAGTGCTTTAACAGCACAAGTCAAAGAGATTTAACTTACTGGAGGTTTAAAAAAGACAGTACTACAAACCTGAAAAGGTTTTTGTTAATAGATAAAGTAAGTAAACACTGTAAGACAAAAAGCAGAAAAATACTGAGGGAAAATTATTCGCCCAACACTATCAGTATAGAATGTGTTGGTTAGAGGTCTTTTTTAACACAGGAGAAGCCTATTTATTGGCTTCATCCAAGCTGAAAGAAATGCATCTAATTCTCACTTTATCTTTTGAGCCTTTTCAAGATTGCATAAAATGTGTTTGTCAGTTGGAGAAGTTTAACACAAAGAGCAGCAGAGAAACAAGGACACTGACACACAAACACACATGAAGACAGACACACAGAGAGACACAAATGAATGAGAATCACACCATCAGAAGACACATTTGGCTCAACATGGATATACATATACTGTAATATATGAAATTCAGACACACGAGACACATAAAACACACACACGTACTATAAAACACATAGTGTATATGTAACAATGCAGAGGAACAAGCATGTGTTTACTTATGGCCACATACACACACAAACACACCCACAGTCCTAAACACAATTGATTCTGCCTCCTTGCTGGTAAAAGGGCATTTGAGGTGAAATCGATGGTGGAGCTTTGTGGAATAAAGGCATCCTGGGCATATTGTGTTTGTGTGTGTGGCAATACAGAGGAGGAAGTGTGTGTGTGTGTGTGTGTGTGTGTGTGTGTGTGTGTGTGTGTGTGTGTGTGTGTGTGTGTGTGTGTGTGTGCACGTGGTGTAACCACCAGAGAGGACTAGCTGGTCCTTAGAAGTACATCTCCCCTCTGATCCTAGGAAAAATCCACTAATCCCTACTCACACACACGGGTGAACACAGACAGAGAGAAAGGATGGGACAATAAATACAGGCCACATACAAATGCACACACCAAAAACAAAAGATTATTGTAATACCAGTCACATAAAAACAGATAGAGTGAGTGAAAATAGAGAGAGAACACAAGCAGAGAGAGAAAAACCTTATTTACCTTTTGATAACTGCTGCCTCAATCCGTCTCTATCTATGTCTCACACACAGATACACACACAGCATTTATCCCCTCATCAGTAATCATCTAACCAAACAACGATAGCACACAGTTCAAGATGACAGCTTTTTAATGAGGGAGATACTAATCACTTTGACCCTCAGTCTGTCAACATTCCCACTGCTGAAAAATGCTCAAACGCTCGTCTAAACATAGATTCAAGGCATCCAACTTCCATGGCAAGGGCTCCCACAGATTTAAACACTGTATTAAATACTTTGGGCTAAATACTCGCTGAACTGCAGCCGCACAGAACATGAATTCATCATCAAGCTTTGCCCCCTTTTTTTACCTTTGAAGTTACGAGTGGTGGTGTGCTAATTAATATGTGTCTTTTGTTTTACTTTCAAGGAAGAATGAATGAATGAATTTTGTATGAATGCATGAAAAGGGAAGTTGGAGAATAGCCGTTGCAGTAAATGCCATACTGTGGACATTCTAGTAGAAAATATCTTACAAATGTTAACAATTGTAGGTAGAAAGGGCTGTAGCTGAGTCAGACTTTTGCAAGTCAGATCTATTTCAGCAGTCTGGACTGAATATGACAAGGCTATGACACACTGCCTTTACATTAGGAGTTTAGTCACCATTTTCACCATTTCCATTACAGTTCGGTTGACAGGTAATTTGGAGGCAAGACCTGGTTTGTAAAAGTGTGTAGCCCACCATGATGCAATCCTGTGTTTTTCCGTGTACAGTGAAAGAGCAGATAAAAGTCTTACGTTTGACTCACAACACAAAGTTCAAATCATGGGCTCAATCAACAGATTAGTCATCTACTGGGATGTTAGAGCTGGGCATCATTTCTAACAGATCAAAGACAACTTCGTTCAAAATGTCTTTTCACCGTGCTATTGGTCTCCAGTAGCGAAGCAGCCCAAAGCCAGTTCATGAAGGCATTTTGGAGATGTTTGGCTGTAGTGTTATGCTTCTGTGGCAGATGGATGGATGAATTGAGGAGTAGGATGAGTGGCAACAGCCACATTACCCCTGCAGAATGGCAAAAAGTTGAAAACACCACAGCACAGGCCAAAAACAAGAAAACCACCTGATTTGATATTCGCCCATAATCTCCTTATTTCTGTCATCTTTAAGGATGTTCCACTCAGTAAAGTACATCTTGGAAGAGAGGAGAAGTAATGAGGTTGCAGTGAGGAGTGTGTCCAACATGTCCTTTAGCAGAAAATGTAACACGACGATATACATTCTCCGCACATTGAAATGGCAGTATCTTTTGTATTGGAAATAATAGGAAAACTGCTGCTAACAAGATGTATCCCTAAAAGGATGACATAACAAACTGGATAAATAACCTCTTTTTGACAAACCACTCTTTTCAAATAAAAAAAAGCCTAGTCAAAATCTCACATTTTTTTAAAGTACTTCTTTATTAAACAAAAGGTCTCCATTTCATAATATGTTCTTTTCCTTTCAAAGAGCGGGGGAGTCCATTTAAGTTTGGCCCATTATGTTGGAGTTTTTATTAATATGTGAGCTTGAGTACCAGTGTCAAAAACCAATTACAGACTCATCTAGCGCACGTCTCACATGTCTGTTATGTTCTTTCAACCGTAAACATGTTTAATTGTCTATCAGTATCATTTTCATTCAGTCACAGTCTGTGACACTGGCTCCAGATCTACAATCGGCCTTGGAGCAGCAGACTGCAATTACTGTGCATCGGGTAGTCACAGAACACTTTTGAAATTTCCATTTTCCATTTTCTCCATGTTTTAAGCCATTTTTTAACCCATTGCTAAATATTTCCTACACATTTTGGGACATCATCACGTCCCAGTGTGGTTGGTGAAGAATTAAATGATGACAAAATATAACTGAACTGGATGACGAAGACTGAACTTAATAAATTCAACCACAGTTTCAGCTAGTTGTCTGCAGACAAGCGGTCTCGTCAGGAAGTGACAGGATTATATGTGGTTATGTAAAATTACAAGCCAAGTGACAAGTGATACCAGCAAGGATGCCCAGTCCAATTTGGCAAATGTGCTTCAAGTCTGCCTTACATCTCATCGTTACAGAGTGAGGAAGTGAAGCTTTTAACCGTCTCAGCATTACAGCTTCTCCGTTTTTCTATTGTTTCTTAATGCATTCTCTCATTTTCCTTTCTTTCCAGCAGATTCCAACTGTCTCTCTCGGTTGTCCTCTCTCCGTGTCCCTCCATCTCCTCAGCAGTTTATCATAATCACATCACCTCAGTGTGATGGAGCACACTTAAGGCTTATTATGTGTCAACACACACATGCTCGCACTCGCACACAGGAATGAGATCCACTTAAGCCTTATTACATATCTGACTGTGCTTGTAACATGGGAGATTATCCCTGGGACTGTATGTTAGGGCAGAGGGCAAGAGCTGAAAGTAGGATGGGTGCACACACACACACACACACACACACACACACACACATGTTGTGTTTATATCACTTGTGGGGATATTACATAGACTGCTATTGCTAGAGGTGCTAGATTGCTAGAGGTCAAAGTACACAGGAGTTTTAAAGGCCCTGGAAATTCACATTAAACCCACACACATGATTTCATGAAACACACAAGATCGCTTTCTAATGTCGAGCCAGTTTTTACGAGAGGGGGTGGGATCGACCTCTCATTCATGAGGCAGTTAGTGCAAGGACAGTGACACAATAGTAAAATGTTTGATAAAAAGCTGTATCATTTACAGCTTTGTGGACTGCTGCTGTTAGCCCGCTGCCCATGCCATCCTTGTCCCGCCTAATTTCCACCAGTAAATCAAACCAGTCAAAACCTGGTCTGACCGCAGCATCAGGACTATTTGGGCATGTGCAGACAATGCTTGATTGACTCCTCAGTTCGCTTCGTTGTAACTGCTATGTTGAGACAAATTACATCCCATTGGTCTATGAAATCCCAGCTCTGCCCCCCTTCAAGCCAAGCAGAGGTCTAATCACCCAGAAAAAGTTTGGCCTTTGGCTGTTTGGCCTTCAGTGTTGTGTTAGAACTAAATAAAGCATGAAAACAAAAAAAAAAAATCATGTGAGAAAAACAAAGTCTCAGTGAACAGAGACCAGCTAAATGAAAAGGTTTCTGGCCTGTGACTCAGCACTGATCTTGAGTTTTGATTAATCTTAAATACAAGTAAAAACATTCCTTGATTATTGTCACTATTGCATATATAATATCAGTGGTCAGGCGTGCTGTGAAAAAGCTGATGAAGAAATGATCGATTAACAAATACACAATTAACACAAAAAAGTCAAACATTCATGATTATGTCAGTTAACTGCTTCACCTACCAAACAAGCCTCACCAGCAATATAAAAACATGAGCTATGCCGCTTGTTACTGTGTAACTGTGAGGCAAAAACCATCCTTATGTTCTAGCTGCTGAGGAATACTAAACCTCTTTTGATTCGACATTTTGATTCAGCCTCATTTGCAAATTGGAGTCGGCTGACATGTGCCAATTACCGTGTTCAGCGTGTTCCAGGTTTTCTTTGAATGAATGCAACTGAAATACTGAAAAATATATCCAAAGTTGCTCAGAGTTGCTCTCTAAAATGTTCTCAATAGTTCTAACCTCAAAGGAGTATTTCGTTGTAGTAATGCTATATCCCGCCACCGTGTTGCATAGAATGATAAATTTGCACATCTGTCATTTGTCAGCATGAAATCCCTGAAGTCAGTGAAATGATGAGGCAGAGATGGGATGCAGATATGCATTCTTAGTCTAAATCAGGGGTTGTAAACTTATTTTGTTGCCACTGAACCAAAAAGAAATTTGGTTCCTGGGATACAAGTGTATGAAAACATATTGTTGCTTATGCCAGAAAGCATGTAGGTGACCTTTTAAAAGCACACCTGAGAGTCATTTTGGGCACCACCCTTCAGTTTGAGAATCCAGGATCTGTTCCATCTACTCGCTCTTCCTTCATTTCTCTGTCTCCCCAACCTTCAGCCCCTCTCAGTCACCCTTTGCCTCTCCTGCTTCTCATTTTCAGTGTTTTCCTCCCTCCTTGGATCTCCCATGAATATTCATGAGGTTGTTATTTGCATTGCTGGCTCTGAAAGAGGCTGAGTACACAAAGGTGACAGCCATCAACCTCGGGAGGCGGCGGTGTTGAAAGATGAGAGAGAACACATGAGCAGGAAAGGAATAAGTGGAGATAATGGCAGAAGGAATCAGACAGAAATTCTAGAAAAAGTGAAAAGAGACAAAAAGAAGTTCAACGAAAGCATTTGTGATCTTACCTCAATGTGAACTGTTCTGTGTTTGAATTTGTCCTCATGTAGACTCCGAACGCCACCGTCTTGCCGAGACGAACCGGGCTAGGTGGCACCAGAACCTCTACATTTTCATCCAGTCTCAATTTTTCTCCTTTGGCAGAAACTGGGCCCATGGTCATTACCACTGAACCAGCTTTCAGCATGTCCTGAAGACCCCCATCCAGTACAGGGTTCCACTGCCCCCCAAGGCCAATGCCTAGGCCTCCAAGAGGGCCCATATTTGCACTCTGACCCCTCCATGGCTCATTTACAATAGAGGGACACTCCTGACCAGCCCCTTCCACTGGGATAATTGAGTAATACACATCCACTGATGGCAGAGTCACTTCAGAAGGTCTTTTTCTCACTTGTGGTGGTGTAAACCAAGCTGGGGGAATCTCCAGACGGACAACACAGATGCCAGATGGCCCCATGAGGCGGCAGCCCGCTGAGGGTGCTGCTTCACTGGTGTCCCGGATAGCCAAGGCTCTGACACATGGGAGGAGGGCTGGAAGGGGCGGGTCAGGCTCGTCCCAACGCCGGCCTACCAGGTAAAAGAGCACCTGAGGAAAAAACAATACATATAATGTCATCAGGGGTAAATTAGTGGATGGACAGCGAGCATATTAAGTTTATTTTTTTCTCCTTCCTTTCTGTATAATCAATATACTTAGAGTAAAAATGGATGAAATTGCTGCCTGTAAATACAGGGAGCAGCTCTCAGCTCTACAGATGTTTTATAGAAGAATTATGAATAAAAAAGTCCAAAGCAAAAAAAATGCCAGTACCTGTATCCACGGGCGTGTTGACCCCACTTTGGGCACCACCACTTGACCTTTGACCTTCCAGTTCAGAGTGACCTGGTTGGTGGTCAACAGCAGATGCGGTGGCGGACCCTGAAGCAGCTCCACAGAGATTGGCTGTTCAATGCTCAAGTTCCCGTAGCTGCAATTGACGCTCGGCAGGGATTGTGGGGCGGCGACGCCGGGTTCCAGCTGGTGGAGGAAGAAGGGCTCAGTCCGTGATGATAGGCTGCCATTTCGCATTACATCTTGATTGGCTTCCCGCAGAAAGAACGCAGAGTCAGCACCACTTAGCTGGCATTGGACAGGGAGGTAGGTGGGGAGGGAGGAGGAGAAACGGGGCTGGGAGGAGTCTGGCCCTCCTCCTGGTCCAACTCCTGCTGCTCCTGCTTGGCTGTCAGACACTGAGGAGATATAGGTGAAGAGAGAGAAGCAGGAAGGAGGAAGGAGGAAGAAGGGGAGGAGAGGAAAAAGATAAAACTATTAGAATCGGAAAAACAGTTCTTTCACATGTTTTTCACAGATGTGATGGCTGGCTTAAACTTGTTATGCTAACAGTGTCATTTGAAACTGAAATCCAAAGCAGCAAATCACCAGTCAACTCAACACAGTGTTCAAAGCAAATCCAAGACCCACTGACCTGTGAAATGCATTTTTATTGTATGCACACATCTATCAGCTATTACACATAAATTCACAGCTGCACTACAACCCGCTGACACAACATACACCAAAGTACTTGACGTTTCTTAACGGTTTCTCCGCGAGGAGAAATGAGCATAAACACACACAGCTCTCAGTCGTGTATACAAGAGTGACAGACTCAGCATCACACAGGGCTTTACATTAATGCATCACTTTTTTTTATCCCAATTCAAAAAGCATTACACAACCATACATCAAAAATGACATATTGCTCTTTGGCAGTTTATTTCCATATATTTCCATCCAGTTTTCATTCATTTCCTGGTGTATTTACCAGACATTTCACAAAGATAGGGAGTGTGGAGCCTGGGATTACCGGGGTTTTCTTGCAGTATTTCATTTCCAAAGAGGACACAGGGTTAGTTACAATCACTGTGCTGTGTTGGGAGGGGGTTTTGACTATCCTCTATCACTCAGTAGTTGTTATTCATCTGCTGTTTGGCTTGTCAGCATTATATAGTGCAAGGCACTGAATCACCAAACACAGCACTTATTGTATACTCTTAAAATATGAATGTTAGCTAAATGCTAACATGAGCCACAGCTCATTATACTGTGGCTTAGTGATGCTCAGGAAGAGCTTGGTTCTTTTACAGCCAGGGTTTTGGATTCACAAAAGTTAAAATGTATTAAGAAATAAGCACGCTCTAGCAAAGGTATTTACAGAATATAAATGGCTACTGTTGTAAAGATGCCACTGAGAAAAAGTACAAAATAGATGGACAGATTTCCATTTTAACACACCAAGGAACCAGCACAGGCACAAATAAGACACACACATACAGAAGTGGGTCTGAGCGGAAAAGGGTGGTGTGTGTGTGTGTGTGTGTGTGTGTGTGTGTGTGTGTGTGTGTGTGTGTGTGTGTGTGTGTGTGTGTGTGTGTGTGTGTGTGTGTGTGTGTATCCTTGTGTCCTGGGGTAGCGAAGTGTGAAAATATAATGAGGGTGGGACAGTGTAACGCTGTCTGGGGCAAGTCATACTGAGGCAACTTCACAAAAAAATAATAGCAGAGAAATAAAGTGATACCCTGGTGCAACATGAATAAGCAGGCTGGTTTGGTTATGGTACGTGGGCACGTAAGTGAGAAAGAGTGAGAAAGACAGGCAGAGGGGAAAAGAGAGAGAGAGAGAGAAAGATGGAAATAGAAACAGAAACAATTGAGAAAAAAGACAGACATAGGAGAAGGAGAAACTAAAAAAGAGTGAGACAAAAATGGAAAAATGAGGATAGAAGATGGAAAAAAAATGTGCACACATAGTAGAGTGTGACAGATTGGAGATACTGGCATTTTTATGTTACACAGGATGACTGCATACACATCACTACGTGACACCAATTTGTCTCCAGTCGGATCTTTGTCCCCAAAGAATCCAAAGAAAGTTTTTGAGTTTGCACTCAGATTGTATACTGTGCACTGTCAATAAAGATCGGAAGTGAAAGATGAGATAGCTGCTGACAAGGGAAGAGGAAGATGAAGATGATGACGACAAAGAAAATAAGACTTGCAGGGCTAAAATTCATTATCCTGACTGTTATGTGCTCGGCCCTCAGTTAATGGAGTGGCAACGTTTTGTTGTTCACAAGAGAATGTCTGGAAGATGAAAAAACACATTTCTTTCAAATTCATTGGAGGCAAAAAATCTACAGCTACTTTAGCTCCATCCATAATTTAATAAAATCAAGTATCTAATAAAGGTGATATAAAATCCTGATTTAGTGCCAAACTTCATGTAGTATTAGAGGTTGACATTATGCATATTTATGCAGCAGCATGGGGGTCACAGAAGGCTAGCACTTTATGCTTAGGAGCCTATCATCGATACTGAGAGGCTGAGAGTCACATGCAACAAAGGCTGCTTGAAATGTAGCCAATTTTCAAATTTAGTTTGTTGACTGACACGTGGGTCATGTGGTCAAATAACATCAGCACACAAGCCTCGGTAAGCTTTTTTTTTTCTCTTCTTCCTATTATGGGTGTCCTTCAGGTGCAACGGCCTGCATGTGTGCGTGCGTGTGTGTGTCCACAGGAGTCTCATGAAGCATATGTCCCAATCCCGTACGGGGACCTCAAACAGCTGACACATACGCACACACACACACACAGAAAAGCACACAGACATGCAGAGCTCTCTCATGCAGGCAAAGGTTGACCCTTGGATGGAATCATTAACATTTTATGAAATATCACAAACCAATAGAAAATCCATATTCGGAGGTCATATTCCTTTTCTTCATCTATTATCATGGTTTTCATCATCTTTTATCAGATCAGCAGAATATTTTCTTTTGTCTTTTATCAGCTTGCTGCTGCTGCTGACCCTCAGTCTCTTGTTAAGTTAGTAATCTGAAAATGTACTGCACTCTATCTACTGTACAGCATCATTGTGAGTACATAAATGCATCTGTTAGAACTCGTTATCTTCTGTGGCAACACATCTCAAATATAATGCTCAATAGGTGGCGCTCTACTACAAGTCAGGGTTGTCCCTTTGAAATCTGGCATCCAAACAGTGGTATGCCATTGGCTACCATTAAACCTGGCATGGTCCAGATTCCCTGGCATCATTACTTTGGCAACCATCAACCACAACAGGAGTCCATACCCGCTGAGTCCTGCTGCACAGTGCGTCTGTGTGTGTGTGTGTGTGTGTGTGTGTGTGTGTGTGTGTGTGTGTTTCTAAGTGAGTGTGTGTGGATTTATGCGTGTTCTAGTGGGTACCTGTATGTGCATGCATGGTTAAGTAAATGTGTGTTTGTATGACGTGTGCAAAAGTAGTTGTGTAGTTGTGAATGTAATCATGACTGACTTAGTATGTATGTGCGTGTGTGTTTGTGTGTTTTAATGTGTGTGTGGAAAATTGGACAGGAATAAAGCCAGATGTACAGAGATTTGACAAGGCCCATCTGTGATCCTTCTTCCCCCCAAAAGTGCCCACCCTGCTGTATTTCCAAGTACACACAGAGAAAGAGACACACACAGCCAATAATCAAAACACACTGGAGCGTGTAGGACGGGGGTAAAGCGAAAGAAAGGAAAACAGCAAGAAGCAAAGCGAGATGGGTTATGAGTGAGAAGGAGAGATCCCAAGATGTGATAACAGCATCAGTGCTGCTTGATAGTATGCTGGTTGAATATTGCCTCAGATTTTTATATTTAATGAGAGGCAGGCACATAAACACATACACACATGATTAGGGCTATCTTTCATGTCTGCCTGGTTTCGGTATCTGTCTGCAAGTCTGAGTAATGTGGGTGTGTTTAGGCAAGTAGGAGAAACTCAATGAAGGACCACAACACTGTGTGCAACAGCAAACTATTACGCAAACACACGCAGAAATCTGAACCTGCTCACACATATAATCCGTAGTTCTGTTTAACTTTTCGGTGTGCACCGTCAGTTCCAGTTTCAGCAGGTGCTGCATTGGCATGGTCCAGGATTTCCATGTGTTGCCAAAGCAGGAGGTGCCAAAATGCTCCAGAATGTTATTCTTGATGTACCGTTGCTCCCAGTTTTCAGTAATGTATGACAAGCGTCAACAAACTACTTTCCCCTTCACTCTCCGCTCCCCTCCATCTGTTTGGTCCTCTTTGCCAGTCCTCCTATTTCACATGCTTGCGCTTTTTTTTGTTCTTGACTTGAACAAATAACGATTCCTCGTAAATTCATCGGGCTGACTATTGAGCGAAGCTATTGCAAGTACACACGTAAAATTTTTCTACCACTGTTTTTCTGTATCTGTGAATTGTTGAAGTACAACAAAATGTCCAAGCTTGTGTTTGGTGAAAAGCATCAAAACATGAGTTTGCTTGTGCTTGCTTCATTCAAAGCTTTTATCCACAGAAGCAAATTGCCCCCACCCTCATTAAAGAAAAAGAAAAAAAACAGCGCAGGCATGGCGCAGCAAAGAAAAATCCATCACGGGAGAATTTCCTGAAAAGAATGAACTCCATTGATCACACAGATGGCACGCTATCTGAGGGAGAGGCGGAAAGAGATAGGGAGTGTGAGAGAGATACAGACGGATACAGGGAGATATATAGACAGAGATGTGTGAGATGTGGAAGAAAGGAAGGACAGAGTGCTGAGGAGGAGAGATAATAGGGTGAATAAGGATGAAGTGGATGAGAGAGGGATGAGGTTTCTATTTCTGAGCAGAGCATTCATCACAAGTTTATTTTGGTGGTCTCTCTATCTCTCGCTCTCTCTTGCCCTTCTCTTTCTGTCTGTCTCTCCATCGCCACTCCAGCACAGTCTCTGTCCTGATTGGTGTTAGTGTTATTTTCTTTTTAAACGTTGAAGGAGGACTCCAATGATTCCCAATGTAAAGGTCACTCTGCTGATACTGTTCAGCCTGTGAACAGTTGTATCACTTCTGTGGTTCTGGAGGAACTTTGTCAAGTCTGGCGACGTCAAAGTGATGTCATCAGGGGCATGAGCTTGTGACTACAGATTTACAGCTGAAAGGAAAAAGGAGGCCATAGCATCTGAAAGATGGCCCTTTTCCAAGGCTAAAGGAAAAGGTGCTATTGGTTCTTAGCTTCAGTTAGCTAAAGTGAGCTGGTCCTTTGAGGTTCGGCTTCAATTTTGACCATTATTTTTATTTTCTTTGCCCAAGCTGTATGTGTGCAAAACCAAACTGCGGGAATATCACTTAAAAAAGCTAATATAAAGTCTCAGTTCTTTTGTTTTTGGGTCACACAAGTCACCTGCTGTCACTCACGATATGAGTATTAGCATGCAGCAACCATTGCTAATGATTTACTGGAGACATGTGGATGATTTCGGTGATTTATAATTTCGAAGTACATGCCCTTGTTTCATCACAGTGTCACTGTCAGCCATGAACTGTGGTATGTTTCAAGACATTTGGGGTGATCCAACAGTTGAGCCAGTCTCCCCAATGGCTCATGGTATTTCTGGTGGAACACAGCAATTTACAGATAGATACATGGATGCCAATTAGTGGAGCAGGGGATGGAGAAAGTCAGTGCTGCACCTTACAATGAAACCCAGTACACTAGTCCTGCGAGAAACTTAGAAGAAAAACATCGTCATGGATATTTCTTGGGGCGTCAAAGAGGTCAGCTACTTTCTGAGACTATGATATTAAAGTATTGTATTAAAATATGTAAATGTCCATGTAAAACTGTTTTCTGACCTCTTCTTTGATGATGCAGTTTGTCCATGTTTGCAGTGTGCTGTTGTGCTTTTCACATTGTCTCTAAAAAAACATGAGCTTTTTTTTTGGGACTGATTCCCCAACCGTTTAGGAACAGAGGATCTGTCCTCTTTCAAGGTGTCTTTGTTCTTTCATGTTGCTTTAAAAACTCACATATCAAAGTGCTGACTGCCAGACCTCTGTAATCGCTGACTAATGCTGCTAATTGGAATTCATCCTAACACGGCAAACCTTTGTCACAGTTTTTGTAATTGTGATTAAGCTACCACTGAGTTTGTCCTTGTCCATGGAGTGTTTACAGAATTTTGCCTATCCCTGGCAGCATAATCCCCAATACTCCCACACACACATGCACACGCCACTTGTTGATGGATGTCCCTGTCACTGGGTCAGTGGAGTCACATTTTCCCAGATATGGTCTGACTACCATCTCTCTCCTCTGCCACTAACCCCCCCACCCGCCTTGCATGGACCCAGTATGCCCCTTTCTCTTTCTATCTATCTACCTCTTCTTCTCAATTTCGCCCTCTATACCTCCATATATTAGCTTTCCTCCCCTCTGTTTGTCTTAAGCCTGTCAGCCAGTCCCGTTCTGTTTCCCTCTGCCTTTTGTCATTATACCTTTCCGTAGGTGTAATTTAATGGGAAGATGGGGAAACATGTCAAAGCTCATAATTTCATATAAATCACCTGTCTCCATCAGTTAACACCTGTCTTCGACACTTTGACCATTTTTAAACATGTGAGAAAGACACAGACAATGGGAGAAAAACAGATCCTGTGGTTTAAACATCACATTTGTTTCCACTATTCAACAGTGGGTGCAGCCACACAGCAGACCAGGCGATCAGGAAGAAAATATCTCTCAGAAATTGGCAAAACCTAGCACTGTTGATAGCAAACTAACCTTTTCTGACTCCATTCACTCACAGTTGACACAGCTTCACATTAATCTCACATCAACATGTTTGCATGTCTTAATGCAAACACCAATTTCAGGGTGCTACAAGGCTTGGTCTTTAGGATTTCTTAGCTAAAGCTAAGACTCACATGAATCGATTGATGCAAACTACTTCAAGACACCATCACAACAGGACGCACAAGAAACGGCAACAGCAGACAAGCAGCTGTTTTAAAATTGACGCAATATTGAGCGTGCTCACCGATTGCATCTCTTAGTGATCCACAGATTGATGACACTCTCCCAGAAACAGTCTGGTAACATTGACAAAGATCCAGATATTTCGTAAGAGAAAACATGACAATGTTCAATTTCTCTGTCTACTTTAGCGTTTTCAAACTTCTGTTAATGCCAGTAATCACTGACATTGATAAAAGTTCAGAGTGTACCCTTTCAAAAGAGACCAGATCCATTCATGTACTCCAAATGGTTCAAGGACAGCTATCACTTTACTTTGATTATGCCTTGGATTGGCCTTTTAGGCTACATTTTAGTGGACTGGTCAGTGAGGTTGCAGTGTATTGAGTTCTCAAGGCCACCAATGAGTTGTGCTTAAAAAGGGAAAATATGAGTTTGCATGCTTGTTCTTCACTTTTTTTTTTTTTTTTTTTTAGTTTTAGTTTTAAGGTGTTTTGTGGCTGTTTTGGGTGTTTTTTATACATTTATTATTTAAGATAAAATAATTCTTCATTAATCCCACAGCGGGGGCATTTGCAGTGTCACAGCAGTAAAGGGGACAGTATAACAGTAAAAAGCGTCAGTAAATCAAACAAACAAAAAAAAGATATGATAAATAAATAAACAATATGATATGTAAAACAGAGGCTGGCTGAACTGACATTGTACATGGGAAATATTGATATTGCACAGTTTAATACATAATGACACTGATATTAATTGAATACGTTAGTTTCGGTGTGTGTGATGAAATGGCGGCATCACTGACAGCAGCAGGAAGGAAAGACCTGGGATACTTCTCCTTTTCACACTGCAGGTGAAGCAGCCTAACACTGATGGAACCGCCCAGTGATGTCAAAGATGTACAGCTAACATGACCCAACACATTATTCACATCAGGCTGTCAAGCTCCAAATGATCAGTCATAGTATACACGGCGTATTTCAATATCCTGCTTGGTAAAGACTGTGATTATAGTGGCCTCTGCAATTCAAAGGAAACGTCTCCACCAAGAGAAGAAATGAAACAATGTTGTTTTCCATTCCACCTTCCTCTCCTTTGCTATTAGAGTTTGTCCCTATCTCAAACTCACCTCTCTCCAATTTCCTTCACTTTCACTCTGTCCATCCATTCCACTTCCACTCTCTCCTGGAGGAGTATGAGAAAGGTTGTGAGATGGACTGACTGAAAGATCCAGTGGAGGAAAGATAAGGCGGAGGGATGGAGGACTTTGAGAGTGGTGTTGTGGATGTGAATTTAGTGACTGTGAATTCATGTCAGACTGTGTGTGTATGTGTGTGTGGAGGTCATTGCACTTGGTCTCTCAAAGTGTGTGTGTGTGTGAGTGTGTGTGTGTGTGTGTGTGTGTGTGTGTGTGTGTGTGTGTGTGTGTGTGTGTGTGTGTGTGTGTGTGTGTGTGTGTGTGTGTGTGTGTGTGTGTGTGGCAGCAGATGCAGGGAAGTGTGAAGAGCAATTTCAAATGGTCACTATTCCACCAAGAGAGACAGAGACAGAGGGAAAGTAAGGAAAGACCTCTCAGAAAGGAAGTCGAGCAGCACAGGCGGAAATGGAGGAGCAGCATGCAGGAAATGCTAAACTCATACACACGCACACACACACACACACACACACACTAAAGCTGTACATGTATTACAAAGAACTGGATAGTGTTCTTAAATGAAAGTTTAACTGGAGCGTAGGCCGGAAACATTTTTGAGTATTTCACATTTTTGGGCCCGTAAAGCCAGATGACTTTTCACACACATGAATGGCATGAAAATAATAGACTGATTTGATAATACATCTTTTTCTGACCATATTCTTATTGGATGATTTTTGTTCTGGGGCCAGGACCGACATGGGATATTTTACGTGCTGTTGTTACAAGAAATTAGAGAAAAATAAATAAATGGAACATAATACAGGCATGATAATAATTACAGATCAAAGTAATATAAAAGAAGTGGACTGCTGGTACGCTGATGGAATGGTGACAGCGTGTCAATTGACTTGGTACAGCAGTAGCTGAAAATTATTTTTGAATCTGTCATATAATCAGGTACAAAAACTATTTTGCAGATGAACAAATAGTGGTGTGTATATTTATTGTCTAAATGTATATTTTCCTATGTGTTATCTTGAAAAGTAGGCTTAACATAAACAAAACAAAATAAAAAAATAGAATAAGAACAGTGTTCATTGTGGAGGGTGTTCTGTGTTATTTGCTAAAATTGAGCCAGCCTTATCACCTGCAGTGCCTCACCCCAAACACGGCAGCCAAAAAGAGTGACAAACAAAAGAGTAGAAGTTCTTTCAATTAAAACAGAGTTGTGGAGAAAAGCCTCTGTGTATGTCAGGCCAGGATCTCCTGGCTATGAATATGAGGAAGGGATAAATCCATTGGGCCTTGGTGCCATTCAATTCTATCCTTCAGTGGTCCACAGCCAACCAGCCAACTTGTAAAAGCTGCTTATAAAGGGGCTAAAGGACTTGCAGCCTCAACTGAATTAATGGACCAATAGGAACTAAGTAGCAAAGGAGAGGAGGAGGAAGAAATGATGGTGGAAAATAGGGATAAGATGAGTTCCTTTAGGTCGTCAAACAGGGAGGGGGAAAGGAAAGCCAGAGAGAAGAAACAGGAAAGTGAGGGAAGGGAAAGTGGAAAATTGAAGGACAAGAATGACAGTAAGAGGACAAACGAGACATGAGTAGGGGAGGTGAGGACAAGGAGGTGGATGGAGAGGGAAAGGGAGGATGAGTGGGGAGAGCAGACGAAAGAGGAGGACCAAGACAAGAGTTAATGGAGATAAATGCAGAGAAGAGCTGAGTAAAGAAGTAAGGAGAGAGCAAAGGAGGGAGAGGGTGGGTGAGTGCAACAAAAAGAGAGAACAAAGGAAAACTTAAACAATAAGCATCCTTTTATATGTCTTCAAATAGAGGCGTTGAAAAAAATGTGTGTCCATTCTGATACACTACAGTAACTAGCATCATATGTGGCCTTGCATGTCTGACCTTTGTGGTCAAAAAGGAGCAATGAGGCACGTCAAGACTAATATCAACTATTATACATCTGCTCGCCGCACACACACACACACACACACACACACACACACACACACACACACACAGTTTGTGAAGATGCATCATTAATGTAACATATCCAAAAGAAAAAAGGAGACACAGAGAGAAAGAGGAAAAGAGAAATGAATGACTCAAATTAGGAGAGGAGCGAGAAAGAACCTGAAATGCAGCTTGTGTCTCTGCATGTGTTTGCTGAGGAACAGGACAAGTAACAGTCTTCAAAGCTCTGAAACACAAAATGATTGGTGAGGAGGAAAAGAAAGAAGAGGAAGCAGAGGAGAGAACTCTCAGCAAGGTTTGAGACAGACTGGGAGGGAATCACAGCTATATGCACTTGTGAATCCTCAGTTTAAAAAAATATCCAAGGACTTCTACTCTTCAAACCTAGCAATGAATATTAATCATTGTCAGGGTGACGTTAATTCAATAAGGATGGTACTGATAAGTAAAGATGGGACATCCAGAAAAATGGGAAGAATGACACGTGCGCACATAAACACACACACACACACACACACACACACAGAAACACAAAACCACACTTCTCCATCTCCATACCATAAATATGTAAACGCTGCCACGTGCAGGGTTGACACACATGTCTTGGACCAACCTTAAAGGCACCCTGTGGAGCTTTTGACCACTACGAGCACTGCAGAGCAACGTTTCAGTGATTTCTCTGTGGTCACTTTTTTGCTGTGTAAGTTATTATCTTGTATCAAATTGACATAGCTTCCCTTGACTGTCCTTCAATATTACAAAACTAGTCAGTCTGTGAGAGTAGGCACATAGATGTGCTGCATGCTAGTGCCAACTTCAACAGGCTAACCAACAAAATAAACGCTAAGGCAACACATAACATGGCAAAATTTGATTAATCTACTGGGTCTTGACATCCTCAGATTGTGGATTGTACAAATAGACTTTGCATAGCAATGGCAGATAGTAAGGTGGGCAGGACAGTCACCTCAGCGGAGGATGGCCACTGAGCTGGAGGTGGAGGAGGAAAAGGCTGGACCACTGACAGGGTGTTTCAGGCAGTTCAGGGGTGTAGGACAGAATAACTCCCTTTGGTGTGCTCACAACAGTACGGCCTGTTTAAGAACACAAATGGTCAATTCATATTCATTGAGCTTAATGTTTGCTTGGCTTTAGGGATACACACAATACCATTTAGTGAAAAACTTAATTTCCAATGCGACACCGGTTGGCCTTAACGTAAATACATCAACTATGGTACATCCTGTTACACTGCAGAGCTTCAGCATCGACTGCCTGATTGGAGCCCATTGATTTCCACTCCAACTAAATGCCACCACTCTTAAAGGCTGTTATTATATGGCTTTTTTAAAAGGTTGAGGAGCATTTAATTTGTACGTTAACATGGCTGAAGCATTAACAAAAGCACATCTTTTCTTTCTCTTGAAGCAAAATTTTGTATGTAGGACACACAATATAGAATATATAATTTCCACCTGAAAAATGATGCCAAAATAAGGCAGTTCTTAAAAAAAAGCACAGTAGTAAGAAACTGATACTTGCTTTCATTGCTAGCAGGTTGGACTGTCGTAATGCTCTCTTCACTGGCCAACCAAAAAAGCTGATGGGAAAATTCCATCTTGTTCAGAAGTCTTTTAACGAAGACCAGGAAAAGGACCACATTACTCCTGTTTTAACTACGCTGCACTGGATCCGCATTTATTTTAGAATTGATTTTAAGATCCCTTTACTCACATACAAAGCTCTTAATGATACAGCCCCTTCTTACATTTCAGACCTTTTACTTCCTAATCAGTTAACAGGAGCCCTTTTAGCTAACCCGCTCTAACACTGTGAAACACCCTGCTAAGTTACATAAGAACATTTTTAAAAACCATCTGAAGACCAACTTACTCAGGCAGGCATTTAGTTAATAAAACACATTTCTTGTCTCTTTTTTTCTATCGCTCAGCCTCTTACCTGCTGGCAGTGTCGTCTCATCTGCTCACCTGCTCTGCCAGTAGTTTTCACACTCCTCCAGGCCCACCTGTCCACTCACCTGATTGCACACCTGAAGCTCATTGCAATCAGCCCAGCACTTAAGTGGGCTCTCCCACACACAATCAGTGCCAGATTGATCTTCGCAGCATGTGAAACTCTCCAATGTTTGATGCTGGATTGATCTCTCGTTAGCGGACCGGCCTGCCTTTGACTTCCCCTGAGCGTCTGCTCCCTGGGAAATACCTTAGCCTTCTGAGGCTACGTCTGTTGGCCTCTACTTCCTGAATCTAAACCCGCTGGTGACTGTTGCTTGTTTGGTCCGCTGAACAATCCCTGAGCCTCGCTATTGTTCCAGACGGAGTAGTGTCAGCCTCATATCTAAGACTGTGTGTGATTTCTGTGTTCTGGTGGGACTGCAATTGGGTCCTGACCATCCTTGTTACACCTTCTTCACTGGATCTTTTATTGTATTCTTATTAACTCTTTATTTTTGTTCATCATACCTTACTGTTAATCACTTTGAGCTGTATTTTGTATATTCTTTATGTTTTCACTGGATCTTTTATTCAGTTTTTAATGAACATATTTATTTTTGTGTTTTGTTTTCTAATGCCATACTGTAAAGTGCTTTGAGTTGCATTTCATGGATGAATAATGCTACATAAAAAAAAATCATTATATATCTTTAGCTCTATTTTCTGTTGCAAGTAATAAAATTCAGACTTAATATAACACAGAGACTCAAAGCAAAATAAAGATGCAAAGTGCCTAAACTTAACAGTAGTTTAGTGTCAGTAGAGACACATCTGTAATTCATTGCCTGTATACGTAAGACCCCATGTGGAGGTCTCTTAAGTGTGACTGCCGGTTTCCTAAATGACAGACTAGACTAGCCTAATGACAAGACCAGACACTGTAGCTCAATAGAACACAGTGTGAAAAAATTCCCATCCTCTTACCATTGTACAGCATGCCCTTGTAATCCATCTCTAATCTGTTTACAACTCTAATCTGGTTAGGCCAATGTGATTAATGTGCAACAGTTAATTACAGGAATATGGTGCGAGTAATCTGATTGATGTACTAATGAGAGGAGGATTATCGCACAGTTGACAGGCACCTCTCTGCGTCTCTCCCTCTCTTCCATTCTGTCTGTGTCTGCATCAGTTCATTTATTTTCCGTTTTGCTGGCATCTTTTGGCTCCGTTTATCTGTGACTCTTTATCTGTCTTCTGCTCTGTATCTGCACTCGTCCCTCTGTGTCTCACTTCCCTCTGCTGTCAACAGTCTCTCGCTCCCTGTTTATCAGTCATTCTCTGTCTTATTGCCATCGATCACTAGAAGCCACATGAGCACAAACTTAATTAAGCCTGACAAGCGCAGGTATTTTTATCGCTGCATTCGAAACATGCCCACTCGCACAAATGTGAGCCCGCCAAAAACATACACACCCATCCCCACTACCCACGGTTTAAACCTCTATGTGCTTTTAATTGACTTCTGGGTGAAAAATCACTTGTGCTAATTGTGGCCTTGCTCAACTTTGACATTTTGCAAGCGTGTGTGCAACGGGAGGGTGTCAGCAAATGTCAGGTCATATCAAGCCCATATGCAACACACACACACACACACACACACACACACACACACACACACACACACACACACACTCAAACACATGCATGTATATCTGTAGTTGTAGAGACCATTTATTCACGTCATTCACTGTCCTTGAACATCATTACATTCAACCTTTAACCTGTGTTAACCTGAAAAAATAATCGTTTAAAGAGGTGATGACTAATCTATATCGGCACTATTACATTTCTTTCACCTTTCCATCCTCGTGAAGACAGTCGCTCACGCACACACGCAAGTGCACACATCGCATTTGCACACTTTAGTCTTCATCATCACCTCCCCTAAGGTCATCTATCAAACACACAGCTGCATCAATGTGCGAGTTCTTTATGCAGAGGTGTGAACTAACAGTCAGACGAGCTTGTCTCATGTTGATCATCAGTCTCTCTCTCTCTCTGTCCTCAACACTAACACATCTTCAAGTCGGCTTTTTATGTTTAAACATAAAATTTTCTCACTTGTATCGATGAATTATTTCTTCTGTTCATGTTCAATATGTCCTTGATATCTGTGTGCGTGTGACTGCGTTATAGTGTGTGTGTGTGTGTGTGTGTGTGTGTGTGTGTGTGTGTGTGTGTGTGTGTGTGTGTGTGTGTGTGTGTGTTTGCAAGTATGTGCATGTGTACATGATGGAGTAATGACAGGTTACAAATATAATTAGCTGAGTGATTGACAGCATAAATGTGTGTTTATGTGTATATGTGTAAGTGTGAAAGTGACAAGTTATGAGTGTTGGTATTGGGAGGTTGTTATTTTTAGAGAAAGGTCACTTATATGCATAATTTAATCCAAAAGAAGGTTTTTCAAAGGAAATATGAACTCAAAGTTCAAACTGAATCAAACTCAAAGATGAGATGTCAGTTTTGATAGCACAATATAAAAGATTACAGCACTTTTTAATTAAGTCAGAATTTTTCTTTTTAACGTCAGTCTGAGTTTTTCAATTCAAAATTTGATACTTTGCTTTTTGAGCTTTTCTCAGCTTTCGTCTCAGATTTGTACATTTCATTGACTGTTTTTTTTTTTTTTTTTCATGCCACAAGTCACCCTTCTAGTGTCTAATAGCGGTATCAAATAAAACAGAAATAAAACCATTAACAAGGGAGCAGTCATCCATTTGAGAATTACCTGTAGACAAATTATTTTTATGAGTACAGTCAAATTGGGGTATAGAGTGTCCTCAACGCCACCATTTGACTTTTAATTAATCCCTCAGTCCTCTCTCTTATCAACCATCCGCTCTGTCCTGCCATCTCCACTCCTTTTCTCCCCCTCTCTCCATCCCTCTGACCTCAGTATCTCTCATAATAATACCATACAGCAGAAAAAAACATAAAATGAGGATCAGATTTAAAGTTTTCGGTCAAATATTTGAATATAGGACAGAACAATTGTGGTGGGAGGAGAGCTATTGGAGTGGGTCACTTCAGACTAAGGTCGCAAGTTATCACAGGGTCATCTTAAAGTGAGAGATGAGTGAGAGATTTAAAGGACCATGCTCGTGATTGGTGTGTTTTAAACCTCTTTGCTATACAACAAACCCTTTTTTCATTGCTGTGCATACTTTCAGCACTTTTACCATTCAATAATATTGTATTTTTATGTTCCATAACATGATTGATTACCCCTGCAAGTTGGTTTTAATATTGTGCTGATATTAAATGAAACCAGCAGCCCTGCAGCAGCAAAGCTTATTACGTCCTATGTTAAGGTATTTACGTGTTTTGTTTGGCTGCAATTTCTAGTGGCCATAGTTATGTAATGTGCGTAACAGTAAACAAACAAGAACAGAATATTTTCCTAAACCTAACCAAGTAGTGCCTGTCACTGGTGCTTTCCAGCGATGACAGATGAAATGAATGGTATATTTATATGTAATTCAGTCATTTAGATATGAAGACGTGTTAGAAACCAAAGGGTGTCTGCAATTTAAGAAAAAACATTCATCAGTCTAAAACTTTAACAGTCATCTGAACAATGCAAAGTCTGACATAAATGGGCCAATACATACATAACAACACTATCATTCTATAGATGAAGAAAAAGTTTTGAGGTTTTTGCTGATACAATGCATCACTAAAGACAACACTATGCAATTAGATTTCTTCATTTGTACATAACATAATATGATATCTTATGCCACTTTGACAACTGTATCATTAATGAGCAACTACTTTGTTTATAACAAGCTCTCAACTCCTTTTCTGGTCTTGAACTGATGCACATTCACATGGGGCTGTGACTTGTTAAATGATTATAATGTGGCTTTGTTTTTCTGTTTATTGTGTTTTCTTGTGTGATCCTACTAAACCCAGCCTGAAAAAACTAATTTCTCTCTCAGCATGAGAGGTTTTGATTTAATGAATACAAAGAAACAAAGCTTGTAAGCCTGTAATTGGATAAAATATTAGGTGAAACAGACAAATATAACACACTTTCACTTATTATACAAGTTTTAGAGCCTATTTCAGGGTGTTTGTGATGTTAATCAGCCATCGAGGTTGGGAGCTAACACCCACCAGATGCTGGTGAAATGTAGCTGTAAATAAGTCTGCCTATTCAACTAGCAACTTTGGCAGGCAGCCAAACATCATTTGAATGTAGTGTGTGTGGAGATGAAGCCATATAAGTGGCTTGGCCAGCCTCAGTAGCATGTAGGCAAGGACGTGAGCTCTCTCTTTGAAAAGTGACAGATGTAAAATGGAGAGAAACAAAAAGGAAAATTGTAGCTTTGGATAAAATGAGAATTGTGAATTGTGAGAAATGACTTTCTTTCTTGATGCTCTGCATGAAAAATAATAAAACAAAGGTTTAAAAAGGTGTGCTGCATAAAGAATAGACACTTTGAACAATACACACCCACACTGCTTCCAGGGGGACTCTGTGTTCAACCTGGCCTCTTTCTAAAGGTTAAGCAGAAGCAGCCTCCCAGTCAGGTCAGAAGAAAGGAGTGGCAGAAAAGCGCAAAAAGCTCCTTTTATCCTGCTTCCTCTGTCTGCTTTTGCTTTGTGTCCATCACTGTCTGTCTCGCTGTCTTAACACGCTCTCCGCATTTCTCGCTTTCTAAAATCACATTATGGCATACATCATGTGCTGAACACATGATAATACAGACAAATGATTGAATGTAGCAAAGAATGAATGAAATAATAACCATTAATGATTAAAACAACACTGTTTCATACCATCTCAGGACACTCTGTCATTGTCCCTGTCCCTGAGGCGATGGCATGCTGACACATACTGATCAAATCAGAAGAGCTGTGCCATCCTCTGAAAGCATTTCTTTTTTTCTCTTCAACTCCCCTTCAACAAGGAGTTCTCTTACATAGGCCTTTTCCTACAGTATATTTTGCATGTATCATAATATTTTAAAAAGACAACACTCTCTTTCTCTTATCTTCTCACTGCTAAGGTCCCATTTGACACAAACTGGCTCGTCTCTCAATCAGCTGCGATGATGATGGATGAATTCCATCATCATGGCTGCTAGCTGTCGTCACACCTCAATCACTTTGAGGGATTGACCTATTCTCTCTCTCTCTCTCTCTCTCTCTCTCTCTCACACACACACACACACACACACACACACACACACGCTAATGCATTCCATAGCCCCTTACTAACCTTACAACATCACAAATAAATGCCTACCTCTACCCCTAACCCCAACCTAAACCTTATTCTAAACTACTCCTTTAAAATCAAGGCTTAACCCTCAAACAGCCTTTGAAGTTGAGGACCAGCCAAAATTTCCTCACTTTCCAAAAATGTCCTCACTTTGTTGGTTTAAAATAGGCCCTCTATATGTAACAAGTACAAGTTCATATAGACTTACATTCATTTCATGGATGGAAGTCTAAAACTAACCCAAACCGTGACCTAAACCATAACCTAACCCTGACCTTAACCACTGACCCAAAAATCACCTGTCTTCCAATTAGAGACACAGCTTTTGCCTTTAATTGGACAAACTGTCCCCAATTAACTGGTCTTTAGTCTGTAATGTGTCCCCGAAAGTAGCCAATGTCAGAAACACACACACATTCATAAAGTCATACCTATGCATAAATTCAGGACATCATGGACCAGAATACCAATCACGACCCCTGTTGCCTGTCACCAGCTGATACATAAGAAACAGATGCAGCCTTTGCTGTCCCTTCTCTAAAGCAGGGCCTGAAACCAATTTCACTATTTTCCATGTTTTTCATCCACTCAACTGGAGCTTGTTGCTGCCACACTGGCAGCGTTTTAGACTCGGCTTTGTTCATCTAAAGTCATGTATCCACCAAGTCAGATGCTTTCTGTTTTATGGCTCATTTCAATCATTGCATGTATGTTTACTGTTGCAGTTGATTGTTTTCCTTGATTTTCTTGTTATTTTTTCTCTCTCCTGCATTTTCATTTTTGCAAAGCAAGCCCAGATTTGCTCATTATTACTGAGACAACTGAACACAGACATTTGAGTACGATCAAACCTATATGTTACTCTCAGATGTTTTAAATTATAACCCAATGGATGCTGATTTAATAAGCATCAGTATGAGTTGTTGCTGCATGCTACAGCGAGGGAGTCTTAATCGTCTCATCCCTGCTTCTCTCCTCTGTCCACACTCAACATGCACATAAATAGCAGTCTCCTCTTTGTGAAATTCACCTTTCAGTAAGTCAGCTTACTAACTTATTGTTGTTTGTGCAGTTTGGTTTCTGAACTGCTGACTGTGCAGTGTCAAGTCAGGGGGGACTCTTTAGCCCATTGCTGAGTGATAGTGAAGTTGGAAATGATCAGATGAGGTATAACAAACTAATTATGAACCTAACCGTCGGCAAGAGCACAGGATAATTTAGATGTACATAAGTTAAGAAAGTTTTTATTGTACACACTTACAGTTTTTGTTGTATGGACTTACGTAGATAAGTAGCATCAGTTTGATGAAGTTGTGTAAGTAAGTTTTTGGTATATGTAGCTGCTTCTTCAGCGGATCTCATCTACTTCTACTTCAATTTGTGACTTCCATATGCTGACATCCGCTGGTATGTAAGTGTAGGCTGAGAGAGGCAGTTACATCAGATGCTGTGGTTTGTAAACCTTATTATTTCCTGTATACACAACCATTCCTGAGTCTCAGGCAAGTAATGTTGTTGTACCTTTACCAACCCCCCCTCCCTCTCTGTGTTGGCCCAGCATTACAGTCATTAAACTTCATTATAGGGACAGTTGGTGCTTACACAGAGGTGTGAGCGTGGTGTGTGCTGGGGGGTGGATGGGGGTCGGTGTGAAGGATGGGGTGCCACTTGCACTTTACTGTAGTCAGCACACACACACACACACACACATTCACATTAATGCGTATAGAGTCCCACACACTCACTAAACAAGCTCAACAAGACACACAGGGTTGCTTCATTGTTGCAAGGTTACATCAGTGAGGCAGTGTGTGTTTACTGAGCTATGTCTGACCTCAGCACTGTTCAAATCATTAAGTAGTTTTGTCCATAAAAAGTATGATTAATGAGAGTGCCCAAATTAAGCACAATTACACTTCATGGGGAAATATTAACATTAATTTCTTAATGTGCTGTAATCCTCACATGGGTTATAGTTCGATGTGATTATAGCTAATGGATGTCAATAACAGGGGCATCGCTGTGTCACTGAAAGGGTCCAAATGGATTGAAGCTCAGACAAAAGCATCGCAAGGAGGAACATGAACATGCATTAAACAGTGCCACACCGCTATTAAAAGTTTATTAGTAATACTTAAATGTACAAAGGTGTTGAGCACATTATAATATTGCTGTTTATATAAACCACATACAAGTTGTTCACCAATCATTGATGATTGAAATGTTGCTTTGAGCTGTTTGACCCTAAATCAGTAATGAGTACCTCCCTATTTTTCTAGCAGCTGGAAGAGTGCATGAATGCATGCACACAAACACACATGCTTCACTGTTATAAATCAGGAAATCATTACTTTTAAAAAAGCATACATATTTCATGGTGTCATGGTAGTGAAGATGTGGGCTTATACAGAAGAGAGCGTGTTGAACAAAAGAGTACATCTCTTTGGGTACTTTTATTAATAATGATTTGAAGAAGACAAGCTGGAGACACAGATCTTTAAGACAGCAGGACAGTGAGGATGTGCTAAAATGCTCAAAACTGTTAAATCCTGGTGGTCCTGGCCTTTTTAACACACTGAAATCAGGCAGCCACACATAGAAATCTCGCAAAATGACACATGCATCCAAACACAAACACCATCAAGCACATCTGGAAAACTGTCTCTCCGTCTTAAATATCTTTATCTCAAGAAAGGGTAACTTGCCACTCAAACAGACAGACAGAAACACAACTTCATAAATAAACGCACAAACATGCACACACACACCCTGACAGACACACATGCACCATTTCAATCACACATTGCCCTTTCTAAGCTCTCACACCTTTCCCAGTGTGTGGCAGAGGCAGAGATCACTCTTCTGTGTCTCACCTGAAGGTGTGATGATGTCACATACAAGTAACAGCTGTTTGATATGAAGTGTAACTCTGTACATGTGTGTGAGTGTGTGTGTGGTGGCCGTTCTCACTCTAACTGCCAGACGTCTCGCTGTTGTGATGACTGAAAGCAAGACTTTGCAGAACTGACACCCACTTAACCCATTTGGTAAGAGTTTCTTTTAACATTATCGGACAAATCATGGTCTGGAGACTAACTGGTTAAGGTTTTGTGGTGCAGTAACACTGTACTACACTTATTGGTTCAATAGATTAACATTCAAAAACATTTTTATAGCCATAAATGGATAAACGAATGAAGAACAAATAGCAATAGAGACATTGTACAGTGGAGTGTGTGTGCTAACGTGCATGTGTGTGTGTATTGGAGGGGTGACATTGAGCAGACAGTTGCAGTGGGATGAATGTATAAGTGATGGCTGATTAGCATAAAGCTCAGGAAACCAGCCGTCTCCACCTTTATTGCTTCACTCTGCATTCATTTCACTCAGACAGATGCCAGTTCGCAGCCAAACATAAACAAACATTAATAACCCAAAGGCTTTTTTTTCTGCCTTATTTTAATAATGCCAAACTCTCTTTTTCTTTCCAGCAATATTTATACTTGAGCAGACTGAGTCGGGAGTATGACTGCAAACTGCAAATTTCATGACTTGGGAGTTAGGATTGGGGGAGGGCAACATGTATAATTGGAAAATCCTAAAATCCAAAAATCATAGACTCCACTCTAACAAACTTTGACCATCAAGCTGGCCTTGGCCAGCGCAAATACCTCCCAGTTGCTGTAACTCTCTGCTAATAATATGCTACACTAAACAGTTCTTCCCAGCAGTCTCTACATTAACACATTAGCACAATGTATCCTGTCAGCCTGCAGCACTCATATTACTGATCTATGTTTTGGTTTCCCTGTCCACATGCAGGTAGGCGATGCTTCAAAGGTGGAGATCTTTTACACTCCAGGCAGGACAGCTGACATCGCAGCATTTCTGCAAGATGCTAATCCAGGCCAGCAAAGAACAGCATAGCAACACATCCATCCCAAATGACAAAATTCTAGCTGTTGCTATTGCCAACTCTTCATCAAATAACATCACTGGTAACAGCAGAGTAACATAATTCAACTCAGCCTGTATAACCAAACTGTGCTGTAAGAGAAGAGAAGGACAGTGTGTATAGCCATTAAAAATCCATCCAAAAAAGAGACACCAGCAGAGTGGTTGATATGTCACATGTAATTTTCTAACCCATATTTCTCTTTAGAGCAGAGCTTCTATCCATTTAATATATCTATACAACAAGATTAACCTTTTGCAGCACCCACAGACAACCGTCAACACACACTCACCACAGATTTCTCCCTCCAGTCTCTTCCTTTACTTTAAGACATAATTCTGAGTTACCGGCTAATATGATATTCAAGGGTAGTAAATCGCAACATGGCCTGAACGACTTGTCGTGATTTGAAAACGTAATGTTGCCTTTCCTTTGTTTCACATTTTCACATCACGGCACCAACAACATCATTCGTCTGGGCTTCACCGTGTTTGCAGTGCGTGGAGGAGCGCTCCTTCTCCACTTCCAGGAAATTGTGAAAGACAATCTTTTTTTTTTTACATGCTAGTCTTTGTGTCAGGACTTTGTGAGACATCCCAGGTGCCCACTATGATATTGGTTCCTCCAATCGGTCAGGATTATGGACCTTTTACAAACTGTTCCACTTTCGAGTTCACTTGGAAGAACACTGTGACTCCTCTTTTTCAGCAAGCCATGGTTCAGTTGTTTAATGTGCACCTGCTGTTTGTGGGTGCCCAGAGTTGGTGTACAAGCACAGAGTTTTCGAACCACTTCCTCTGTCCTTGTTTTGTTTCACAAGGGGGAGGAGGAAGTAACCGTACACTCTACCATTTTGTTGTCATCCTTACTAATTAAAGTGGGCCCAAAAGTAACTTTGAATGTGCAATATAGACCTTCTGTAATCACTGATAATCTAATCCAAAACCACAGGCCAGCCTTTGTTACATGGAGGTCATTAAATAAGAGTTACGCAAGAAACTACACACTACTTCTAGATCATATCAGCCTAAACAAGAGGAGCTCTTCCTTAACCTTCATCTAACTTTCAGTCCTTTTTTTTCAGAAGTGGTCATCACTGCTTTTGTCCCTTTTTAGGATCCTGCATCTGTCCTGCATTAGCAGCTAAAGCATCCTCTGAGGACGATACCTGCACCGGCCACATGCCGCACGTACCTGTCTCTGTCTCAACCTCTGTCTCTTCCTGCCTTTTCTTCACCACCTCTTCTTGCCTCTCCAATTTGAAACGGCCTCCCCACCTCTCTTTTTTTTCAACTCCTCCTACTCACTGTCACATCATCTATCTCTTTGTTTCTCTATCTCAGCTCCTGTCACACCTCCTGCCTTCGCTTTCCTCCTTCCCCTGTTTCTCTCTCCTGGTAATCCTACCCTATCTCGCAACAACAAGCTGGTAATCCTACCTTTCCTTTCACGCACGCTCATGCACACATAAAGGACGGACACACACACACACACACACACACACACACACACACACACACACACACAGAAAAGGATACAAACACATCCACAGAAACACATTCTTGTATGCAGGTGCAAACCAGCACCTATGCACAGTCAGATACAACACACACAATAACACCTACCTACAAAGTCACATATACAGGTATGCATACACTAACACAAAGATCTGACCACAGAAATGCATTCACTCACACACAGACACACACACACACACACACACACACACACACACACACGCACGCACGCATGCACGCGCGCGCACACACACACAGTGTTTGTGTTGTCAAGCTATCAGATACTTGGAGGAAGCAACAGAATTTGTGATTGGCTGAGAGCCCTGCGGACTGAGATACAGGAAACGAGCTACCATTAATTAAAGTAATTGGAGATTGGCAACAGCAAATAAAAGCGCATGTGTGTGTACATAGTGATAGAACTCTGGCTCAACACAGTTGGGATAGATTTCTACTTATTTTAACTTGCACACTTAAGACTGACTTGACTAAGCATTACTGAATTATATTTCACCAACTTCGGCTTCTTGATGCCAGGGTTCAACCAAGATTGCTGACAGTAATCTATGAATATCTGTAATCATCAATATCAATTATTCAGACAATTTTACTTCCACTAACCAAACTGACACAGTGCGAAACAACACATTAGCAACTTGAAATCTGCTTTATAACCGGATCCAGTGACAGCAAGAGAGCTCTTCACAAGACATATGCACACGCTGAGACACAGATATATACTCCCCTTTACACACACATAGATTTAAATTATTAACAGTAAGGATCTGAGCAAAGAGGAGAGAAAGGAAGGTTAGCCATTGTTTCTGCTAAATGATTCAAAGGCAATTTATTTCTCTTTTGTAGAGAGAGATAGAGAGAGACAGAGACAGGGACATTTGTCTCATTCCTTTTCACTGTCCTTCATGTGAACTGAAAACTGATTTAAGAACTAAAGGACTAAATTATGTGTAAGTGTGTGTGTCTGTGCGCGCGTGTGTGACTGGAGAACTTGCATTCCCTATTAAAGTCGAGCTTCTGCTGAAATAACCAAGTGATAAAATTTGAAAATCGGAATAAACGTGTAAAGGAGGGTCTTCAGTGGCTACAGCTGTGGAGCGATCTGTTCTTACCACGGTGTTTCATCTCGGTCTTAGAAGCCCCATGAAAGCTGCAAAATGTGCTCTGTCATCATGCAACAAAGGTTTGTAAAATGTCTCAACTCCCTTTCTCTCCATCTCTGGATCAGTGGTCGTTCTGGCCTCCTGGAGTGTTGATATTGGCTGTCCTCTAACTTCTAACCTCGACACACCACACACACACGCACACACACACATCCCAAACAGAAAATCTGAAATTAACAAAGCTGACACTTTCCATGTGTTCGTGTGTGTGTGTAACAGACCTATCTCCCTTGCCAGTGACCTCACAGATGAGAAGGGGCAGAACACACACACACACACACACACACACACACACACACACACACACACACACACACACACACACACACCTATAAGATCTATGGAACCTCAGGTACACACACACATTCAACTATTAGTCGTTTGACAAGATTTATGAACAAATGACGTATCACACTTTCTCCACATTATAATTATTTAAGATCCTTAATTTCCTGACGTATATCATATGCTTTCCTGTCTGTCTGTCTGTCTGTCTGTCTGTCTGTCTGTCTGTCTGTCTGTCTCTGAACGTATGGTGAGGGAAAGTTAGGATGTGGAGCAGCTGGAAGGTCACTGACAATCAAAAAAAACCTGAGCACAGAGGACAGCAAGAGACATTAATAGATATGTTTTGCTCAAATTCTCCCTGCTGTGATTCATATCTAGACTGCTTATTAGCTCCAGAAATCAGAGCTATTTGTATTTCTGTATTTACCAGAGCAATGGGATGTTTGTGCATAAAGGGAAGGAAAGGCTTGCTTTTTCTTTTTTTTCTTTTTTTCATATTTAGAAAGAAACACACAGTTTAATAAGTTTGCGGCTAAAGCATTGAATAACAAATGTCTGCCAGTCCCTTGGATCTACTGTAAATTGCTCCATGATCACCAAGCTGGAGTTGAAATATATAACTAGTGTTCTGATGGCAGGGGAAAATAGACAGTTGCTGTATCAGTAGACCAGTATATTCGTCATTGTTTCAGTTGCCTCTCTCTCCAGTGAGGCATACATGCCAGGCATTCAGTTGCAAAGGAACAGACAGTAGAGACTATACCATAAAAAAAAAACCTGCAATGTTTTGGGCTTTTTTTTGGACACATCTTATTGCGTGAAGACAAGGAATTTTTGACCAAATGGAAACTGTTAAAAGTTTATCAACTGTGCATCAGATATAAGGGAGTCACTCCCTTTCCTTCAGTATGAGACTGCTTAATAGTGTGCAGTTGCACAGTAATGTGCAGGCTTACCATAAATAAGGAATGTAACATTCAGCTTAGTGCAGTGCATGCACTATAAGCAGCTTTCAGTCAGTCAGTACACAACAAACATGAAGCTTAGTCCCAAGGCTTACAACTAGACATAAATCCCATTATCATCTATCTATCTATCTATCCATTTCCATCTCTGTCCCTTTCTGTCTCTCTCTCTCATTACCATGGTTTTGAACTAGGCAAAAACCCCATTACCATCTCTCTATCCATGTCTCTTTATTTCAACGTCTATGTCATTCCATCTTTTCTTCTTCCCCTCCCTCATATTCCCATGGCTTGGAACTAGACTGAAATCCCATTTATTCATCCATCTAACCGCCCACCCCTCCCCCCAATTTTTGTCTCCCTCACTTCACTGCTGAAAGCCAATCTTCACATCCATCCATCTTTCTATCATCTTCTACTCCTCTCTCATACTTCCCAGTGCAATGAAAAGGGCTGTGTATCCCACTGTCAAACCTTATGTCAGCTGGTTTCAGAGACATCACAAGTCAGATTTTAATAAACATCAGAGGAATGCTACATCTTGGCAATGTGTTTGAAAGCAATGCAATGATCAGCAGAATTTAAGCACCATAAAATTGATTAAATTGGCCATAGAAATTGACAAAAATGAACAGGGGAAGCCCACGACTGCTGTACTGCAGCGTCTTTTTTTCCTACCTACAGACGTGACTGCATTGTTTCAATACAGTGGCTGTCGATATCAAAGTTGATTTGCAATTTGTTTTTGCTGCATCTATAAAAATAAAAAAGGAAGTTACTCAATCAAATACACTGGAGTGAGCTCTCTGCATAAATTTGTTGCTCGTGTGCTAATATTAGGTGAGAACGAGCACAAGAAATTTGTACACTTAGTAAAGTATCTAGAGACAGAGTCAAAGCCAACTGAATTTTAATATTTTATTGAATCCTGTTGCTTTTGATGAGATCTGTTTGCTCTTTTTGTTGCTTCCTGGCACTGTTTCATTATCTTAAGCATAATTCAAATTACATTACCCTTCTTTATCACTACAGGATGGGACCAATTGGTTTTGTAAAATGTTGTGTAAAAACATAATAAAACATTCCAGGCTGAAGGTCACAAATCAGTATAGAGATGTAATTGCGCTCAAGGCGGAAATGGATTTTATGGCCCAATAGTAATCAAAGATTTAAAAAATCCTTGTTTTATCTTTCAGCATGTGCATCATTCCAACGTAACGAGGGTATGGTGAGTGCTGTCATTAGGCAGAAAGCTACCATTGCTAATGGATTACACTTGTTGATTTTCCACTACTGAGCCTGGTGTCATTTGGACAGAGTTGTTCATACAGTAAATGAGTACATGTGAAATTCCAGCATCATTGGCTGTCTGCTTCCACTACTACCTGAAGGCTTCTTTTACAGGTGTTAAAAGGCCAAGACGCACATCCAATACTATTACAATACACGCGCATGTGTGTGTGTGTGTGTGTGTGTGTGTGTGTGTGTGTGTGTGTGTGTGTGTGTGTGTTTTGGCGTATTTGTGTGAATGGCTGTGTGTGACCACTTTTTTCAGGGTATCATCTTAATAATTCACAGGCCTCTCTTGCCCAGAGGCAGCGTGTGTTACATCCGCTGTCTCTATTCAACATGTGTGTGTTTCTACGCGCGCATTTATTTTCAAGACTGTGTGTATCTGTGTGTGTGAGGGGATGCACGCTTGTGTGCATATGTGTGTGTGAAAGTGTGTGTGTACCCATAAGAGCATGTGTCTGTGAGTGGGTGAGCATAGCAGTGTGTCTGGCGGTATTGTATTACATAACCCTTAATTATAACTGGGGAGGAAATGTGACAGCTTGTGACCTAATCCTTAATGTAAGTATTACATTTTCACAATGCAAAAGGAAATGTGCAGACATGTGTGTGTGTGTGTGTGTGTGTGTGTGTGTGTGTGTGTGTGTGTGTGTGTGTGTGTGTGTGAGTATCAGTGTATGTTATTTGCCTATGCCAATTAAAGGAAATGTGACAGTGCAGCAAACACACTCCTCAATTTGGAAATGTGATGCCTTGATAATGGTGCATTGATGTGTCTGTGTATGTGTATGTGTCTGTGTGTGTGTGCGGATGTTTGAATGTGAGTGTGTGTGTTATGAGGAGAGACAGACAAAGAAGGTTCTTGAGAGTGTGTGTGTGTGCGTGTCTCTGTGTGTGTGTTTTCCTTTAATTGTGCTGAATGACAGATCTATTACTGGGGAAGAGGACGTCATTATCAACATTTAAGCGGCCTTACGGAAGCACACGCACATGTGCGCGCGCACACACACACACACACACACACACACATTAAGCACATTAAATCAGCTTTAATCATACAGCATGATTGTGTGTGTGTGTGTGTGTGTGTGTGTGTGTGTGTGTGTGTGTGTGTGTGTGTGTGTGTGTGTGTGTGTGTGTGTGTGTGTGGTTATGGAGTATAGAAGCTGCCACTTGGCTTTCAAGGCACTTGAAAATATGGCTTTTAAAAGGCTTCTCATCTCATCTCCCTGTGCCTGCATGCTTTACACACTTAAACACACACAGTTACATGCACATCTATAGACAAATAGGCTCACTGACTCACATGCATCCTGTCACCCACATCTCTCTTCAGCCTTATAGCTATATTACCTTCATCACATTGCTCAGATGGATCTATTTACAGCCACCTATACACACACGCACACGCACACACACACACACACACACACACACACACAAGCACTGGAAGCTTACCCTCTCTTTGCCCTTCCATCCCACTTTTGTAACACCTGTTCTCTTTAGCTCTTGACTCTACCTCTCTATATTCTTCCCCTATTATCCTTCCTTCCTCTATTGTCCATCCGCAGTATTTCTCCACACTGTTTTTATCTACTTTAAGTTTACCGGTTTCCTCTTTTAGCCTCCTGTTCTGTGTGCACTTTCATCCTTCCCTCTCTCTTTTCCATTGCTGCCCTTCATCTTTTTCTTCAGAAAGACGGCGAAGAGAGGAAAAGAAAAACAAAATACCACAACAGCAAGCAAGGTGAGATAACTTGTACTTGAGAGAGAGAAGTAACCAGTGTGCTCAACAGAATGAGAGGAAACTGAGACCTGGTGTGTACTGTCCCCCTTTTGGATAGCAGCAAATAACCTGATTAACACATCGCAACCAAAGCCAGAATGGACCCTGTCCTATAAATTGTAAGAACTATAACTATAAAACTCTAAGAAGAAGGAGAGGAGAGGTTTCAGATATTTGACCACAGACAAATCATCACTGTCTCATTGGTTAAATCACACAAACGCTTGGGCAAAGACGACACGCTTAAATAAATGCAGACTGTTGTTTGCTCCTCAAGCTGAGCCTGCAGGCTATCTTCATCACCACATTCATTATGCTGTCATGCTATTGTATCTTGCCCCTGCTGCATCATCTTGGGTGTAATGATTGGGACAAGAATCTGTAGTTGTCTGCACCAATTAGATGCAACACTGGCCTCAAGCTTACAGTCAATCCTGCCAATCAGAAGTAATGCATCATCAGCCTGAAGTCAGCTCCACCAGTCAGGTGTAATGTACACCAAAGTCCATGCCACATCAGCTGGTTTGGTCAAAGATTTAATTAGAAGCTAACATGACTTAATTATACAATATACTGTAGGCAGTACACTGTAGCTGCAAACACCACAACAGTGACTCATTCATATGCACTCCTCTCATGAACATGATTAACATGGCATGACTGAATGGACTTTGTGGTGAGGTTGTTTGGTCAACTGCTATTTACATTCTAGTGACAAGGCCCTCAAAGAACTGGAATAATTATGATGCAAGCAAGCAAAAGAGGAAAGTAAGGTGACAGGAGGCGGTCAGATGGATGAACAGGTCGACAAATCATCAGACTCCAACATGGGAGCCCACTGCTAATTTCCAACCATGAGTCAATGTTGTTTTGTTTTTGTTTTTTTTTTAAGCGTGATGAGGGTTCATCCCTAACCTTAACCACGCCCTTTTATTATAAGCATGGTGACCAAGATCCCCCAACCTTGACAAAGTAGTCATTTTAACCCAAACCCAAGACATTTTTGAGCACATTATTTTTCAACAGTGATTTCTAACCGTTTTGTAAAACACATGATGTCATCCTGCAGATGAGGAAACATGTCATGTAGTAGAGTTGTAGATCATAGAATATGGGCATTTCACTCCTTTAAACCATGAAACATAACCAATAGCTAACTTAATGACAGACATTAGATTAGTTTTCAGCATTGCTTGGAGAAGTAAAATTATTTATCTTAACCACTGACAAGCTGTTGAGCTGCCTTATTAGTATTTAGCAATGGACTTGTACAACTCTTGCTAATTTACATTATTTCCCTGTCTAATTCAAACAGGTTCAGTGATCACAGTTTTTCCCATGACCCCTGTAGACCTAGATTTGAAGCAAACACACCCATTCATCAATCAATGCATGATATAATCTGACAAGGGCTCTTTTTTTCTTGAAGAGATAGCCCCGCTCATTGTGACACTCAAGCTTCAAGCCACCTCACAAATGCTTTATACCAGAGGATAAAAAATATGCGGAATGTGCCATGATATAATTATAGTTTTACCACAACATTAGATTTGGTATGTTTTGTGTCTGCCAACTACATTTCCATTCACTGCAGCTGAAAAGAAAATACCCCCTGCCTTGCCTGCATCGTTCTACATGGACCTTTTTAATGACCTGCCTGAAGCAAAGCAGAAAAATCTCTGAGTTGGCATCTCTGCTCTATTTCTCTCAAGGTTCAGCTGTCTTATTACTTGTTAAGAAATCCAGTTATACAATAATGTCAGAGGCAATGCCTGAATGATCACCTTGTCCATGCCTTCCACACATTACATGGTCTTTTCCCCAACTTGTCTGTCTCTTGTCTCTCTCTCTCTCACCACTTTCTGTTGCCAGCTTCTTGTATTTCTCAGTCAGACTTGTCACAGTGTCTTTCTTTCTCTTTCAGATGGGTTTAATCAGTTTATTCCCTCTCTTTTTTTCTTGATGGAACTTTTTCTGCAAGAGTAGATTTAGACATAATTACCTCCCACATCACCTCTTTGTTAATGTCCCACATTCTTTTTCTGTCTCTCACCTCTCTGCTGGATTTTGTCTTGTTGCCATTCAACAGAGTGCAGAATTTTAAGCAAATTGTCAAACAGATGGCAGAAGATTGAATGTGTGAATCAGTGCTGTTTCCATGAACTACTTTTATGCAAAAATAAGTGTAGTGTGTAACAGGATTACATAATTAAATCACAACAGTAACACGTCCGCTATCTTTGTAACTCATGGTACTTCATTCCTGTTTCCCATCTGTCATTTTGCTAGTTTCAAGAATTCAACTTTGTCTTCTTTCTACATATGCCATTACAAGGTTTCGTCTTTCTTATCATCTTGTTATTTTTAAGGGTTTCTGACAATGAAAACAATTCAGTGGTGCAGCCAAAATGTGAAAAGAAAAAGAAGAATTAGCATGTTTCCCTTTTGGAAGAGCTTTTGGAGAGTGTTCATTGTGCAATGATTGTACCTTTGTTAAATGACAATTTATGGCCCTAAGTCACTGGCTGGGTTTCCACAGTTATGACAGGCAGAACACCGATCCCCCTCTCTATTTAGTAATCAGACAAAAAGCACTTTTGAGTGTATCCAAAATTCAAATCTCACACCAGGAAATGCAGCAATCTGTGTGCTACTTGTTTTGCATTATTTGACTTTCTATAAACACTATACTCTTAAGACTCCAACGGCCCGCCCACGGGTCATTATGTATGGTCATTATGTCAGTATGTTACATGGTCCCCCCTTCTATTTACACTCACACTGCATTTGTGCAAGTTTGTAATCATTCTATACATAGTTGGAAAGCTAAGATTTGACCATTTCAAGATTCAATCACAACAGCAGGTATATCAATGCCAACAACTAACAAATAATATAATTGCTAATTGTGATAATGAATCCAATTCAGTAAAATAATTAACATTAACACCTAAAGCTGTTTAATTATCTCAAATTAGCTGACAATGTGCTAATCTTGCACATTTTCACCATTATAACTCAGTAAACACAGTAAACATGTTCACATAAGTGACATGTTGCTTTCAAGATGTCCAATTGACTCCTCACTATACCAATTAGGATCTTCTATCTCCATCAGCCGACAATAGCCAACAGTAGTCTGTGTTGAAAGAAAGGGTCCGGTTCTCTTCTTTCATGTAAAAATACAGCCATTTGCAACTGATTGTGTCGATGACTGGCACTTCTTATAACCAATAAACGCACCAATGTTCCCATTGTGTTTTCCAACTGATAAGGTCCAAATATAGACCAAAAAAAAGACAGCCTACTTTCTCACCTTTGCATACCTGGCAATAGTTGTTTGCAGAATTGTGGGTTTTGAAAAAGTTGTAAATATTCCAACATGTCAAAGGTATGGAGGCAAGGTGGGATTGATTTTCTGTCCCTTTCACTTTACCTTTTGTCTGCTTATTCTGCTTTACACCTTTAGCCCCTCTCAGAGTCCCATCCATGTCCTGCAGCTTCAATTTCATCCGATCCTCTCTTTAAGTTTCTTCCCATATCCACTCTTCCCTCTCACTGTTTCCACTTGCAGCCACTGATTCTCATTCTTCCCCTTCTGCTCACCTCCTTCACAATCCTTCTCAAAGTGAAAACAATCAGCTCAGCATTTCTTGGTCCACCTAAAGCAGGGCCTTGATTTGACAAACTGACGTTGTCTTTTCTATGCAGCCTCTTCTTCCTCATTCTGTCTCCTCACCTTTTAAATTTCTCATATCAGACGCTTCTCCTCCCATCAAGTTTTACCTCATCCTGTCTCTATTTTCTTCAAGAGACATAAAGAGATAAGAGGCTGGCTGGATTGTGGTTCTCATAAACTCTCAAAAGGTCTTGAAAATGGCTTCCTGTCAGTGACAATACCCTGTCTCAAGGTTTACTTGGAGCTGTCTTGGTGCCATTAAGATTGTGGGAAATAAACAGAAAGTTTTTTTAATTTTTCCTTTTCAGAAAGCAAACTTAACTTAATAAGTGGAACAGACACAGAGAGACAGACAGATAGATAAATAGATAGATAAGGTCAATGACAAAGATGAGGGACGACACTGCTGAGCGAAGGAGATGACAGCTTCAGACAAGGACGGGGAGGATGAAGAAAGGACAAGAGGTTACGGGCCACTATGAGAGAACAGAAAAAGAGGTCGAGAGTGAGACAGATACAGGACATGAGAGCCAGATGAGAGCCAGAGAGACAAAGGAGGGATGAGAGCTTTAATGGTACAGAAAGAGGAAGGCACAGTGAGAGGTGGAGAAGGTCATGAGGTTTGTTGTTTGCAAAATGCATCCTCTCACTGCCTGCTTTGATGTAAGCAGGCAGTGAGAGGCCACTTGTTTGGCCAGGAGAGGAGAGAGGAGGAGAGCTAGGTAATTATAATTTCAGGACATACAGCACTTTATGCATTGCTCCGCTAACTGTGCAGCGCTAACCTCTGCACAAGTTGTGCTAATGCATTTATACCACACTCTAGACAATTTGGGCTTTATAGAGCAGAACTAAATAAGATAGCACTGAACAAAGATTCTCATTATCAGACTGTTTCTTGCACATAGGTGTTGAAAAGAGAGTGCAATCTGAGCTTTCTAAACAACCTCTCCTCAGGATCTGGTCATGGTGAAGCAGCTGTTCAACCAGCACACCGTTAAAAATGGGACTTCTCTGCCTAAAGATAGTAACAAAAGTCCCTCATGTCGGTATCCCCACTGGACTAGAATCACATCCCACCAGAGCTGCTCTCCTGTGTCAGCCCCTGCTCTGTCTTCAACTTTTCCTCCCAAGTGTGTGAAGCTGCAGCATTGTGCAAGATACTGTACTAAATGTGAAAAAAATTTACTTAAATGAAGCTTGACCTTAACAAATAAGGTCTGTGTTTTGTTTTGTTTTGTTTTGTTTTGTTTTGTTTTGTTTTGTTTTGTTTTGCTTTTTTACAATTTGCTTTCTTTCATGAGTTTTACCTGCCCAACTTTGAATTTCACATTCTCAACACAACCTCATGTTGTGTAAAGTGAGCAACACGAGATGAAAAGTGATCAGGCACCAACATGATATAACGCAGCTCAATACAATAGCTCTGGAATACATGCTCCCTTAAAATAAACCCTTGTTGTTGAGAGGACTTTAGTTATTTGTGTGTTGAAAACAAAGCGGTGCGTTTTGAGGCCATAAAGTTACTGTTGGTGTTGCTCTGCATTTTATTCCAGGGTGTTTCTAATATTCTGTCCACCTCATTTATGGAGATGTAAAAATTTTAGAGCCACCTTACAATTCAATGCAATACAATTTAACATCAGAAATGATGTCTTCAATATGGCCGTGTTGAATCAACACCTCCCTGAGGCAGCATCAAAAACACTTAAAACTGTGAATTCTGCAAGGTATTTAGGCAGTTTGATGTGCCCAGAAAACCTCCTTTCTGGACACATCCCACCATAGTAAGAGAGCCTGTGGTAGACCCAGCTCATGCTACAGAGCTTCTATATCCCTTTTGGCTTGAGAACACCTTGGGATCCCTCAGGAGGAGCTGGGAAATGTTGCTGGATAGTCGGATGCTTGGACTGCCTCACTTAGCCTGCTGGCGCAGCTACCCGGCACAAGATCAGCAGCAGAAAATGGATGCAAGGTATTAATTACAAAACTGTTGAATTGTATACAGTGTGAAGATGCCAATACTCCAACAATACTTGTAGCATCAACTGTAGGAACATTTTCCAGACAAAATGTTATAGCCGTTTTTTGTTCTATGCATTAGTTCCATTTCCTGTGTTGTGTGCATATAAAGACTACACCAGCACAGCACAGTCAGAACTTGGTGTGTGTGTGTGTGTGTGTGTGTGTGTGTGTGTGTGTGTGTGTGTGTGTGTGTGTGTGTGTGTGTGTGTGTGTGTGTGTGTGTGTGTGTGTGTGTGTGTGTGTGTGTGTGGGTCTGTGTGTCTGCGGTGTCTGTGAGAGAGTGAGAGCACGTGTGTGTCAGTCAACAAAGGTGTTTGTTATACACTGGAGAGTGTGCAGTGTGCGTGGGCTGGTCACAAGTGTCGGGGAATGCTGATGTGAAAGCAGCATTTTTAATCATTCAACCTGTGTTTTTCATCAGAAAATGAGAGCATTTAATCTTATGTGAAATAAGTTTAAAGAAAATGAAAGTTTTGAAAGCTAGTGGGAAAGGTTTCCTTCAGGCCTTTCTGCCAGAAAGCCTTTCTGCCAGACAGCCATTAAGAAGTCAGGTGACAGAGTATGAAAGTCCGTGTGGAGGTCGGGGTGGATGGATGGAGCTGCGCTTCATGTCTCAAGTGAAACCAAGTCAACGTTGATTTATTATCTCAATCCAAACCATGACCTTTTCTTGAACCTAACCAAGTAGTTTTGGTGCCTGAATCTCACCAAACTGCAACCATCTGTTAAAAAGGCAGATGGAGGCAAACCTCTCCATGTGCCTTTTGAAATGTAGCCAGAAGTCATAGAAAAAGAGAGCCTGACACAGGTCATGACCATATCAGAACTATATTCTTCATTGACTGTAAAACCACAGTAGCATGTTGAAAGACTAAATCTGAGTGTGTCTCAGGAGAGTAGCTCCCACAACACATGATTCCTTGAATGTTCCGGCAGCTTAAAAGAAGAGCAAAATTCAATTCCTGCTGATGCTCTTTTTGGTGAATCTGCATGCAGTTCAGCAAGCACACACAAAAATGAACAAAAATGACTTCATACTGTTAACTGAGGCACACACAAGTCTTATCCCACTTGTGTGGCCATGGCACATTCTGCATAATATCAGTTGCCATGGTAATACACACAAAACACTGCTCATTTATCTTGGCATATAGGGACATAAGGACCAGAGCAGGAACACCATATCTTCAAACAGTTATCCAAG